>NC_046314.1:893403-1493403 GCF_009819535.1 Lacerta agilis | reverse complement strand
ACAGCTTAGTTTACTGGTAAATAGAGGAAAAGCCCTCTCCTAAAAATCCACTGAAGGTTTTGCTGGCATCCTAATTTAGTGGTAGCAATGAAACCTATGTCTGGACAGCAGGGGTCGTTCTTACTAGCCAAGATCAAAGACTTGCTTGCCTCTGGCGTGTTGAAGAGTGGGGTTGTTGGAAGATGAAAATTTAAAGTAAGGAATTAAATAAAACACCACAAATAACATCAATCACAAACCAGTGGTCAACAATAAGGTTAGCCATGCCCAAAGGCTGATCTGTTGAAAAACAGAATAGGTAAGATTGAAGCAATAACTGTTTCTCCTCCAGCTTCATACTTTCCAGAGGATGTAGCTTAGTGACAGGTCACTTCTGCTTAAGTGTTCCATTTCTGTCTATCACCATGATGTAATTAGCAAAATAAACATTAGGTAAAGGTAAAGGGACCCCTGACCATTAGGTCCAGTTGGATACAACTCTGGGGTTGTGGCGCTCATCTTGCTTTCCTGGCCAATGGAGCTGGTGTACAGCTTCCGGGTCATGTGGCCAGCATGACTAAGCCGCTTCTGGCGAACCAGAGCAGCGCACGGAAACGGCGTTTATCTTCCCGCTGGAGCGTTATCTATTTATCTACTTGCACTTTGATGTGCTTTTGAACTGCTAGGTTGGCAGGAGCTGGGACAGAACAGGAGCTCACCCCGTTGTGGGGATTCTAACCGCCAAACTTCTGATCAGCAAGCCCTAGGCTCTGTGGTTTAACCCACAGCGCCACCTGCGTCCCAAATAAACATTACTCATGTTCTAAATCACAGATTTTCCTGCAAATGCTGTGTCCTAGTACTGGGATAGAAATGTTTTATTCCCTTGAAAGATTTACAGTCATATTCATTCTCTCTCTCCTCTCTGTATATATGTCCAAGATGTTCTGAAGCACATGTCTGTTAATGAATGCTGTAGGTCTGAAGCAAGTTTAGAGAGGTGGATTGTAAAGGAAAGCTTGCTTACTAGAGTTGACAGCAACAGACCTGTTCTGTTTTATTTACGTACCCTAATACGAAATGACAGGGACCCAGGTGGCGCTGTGGTCTAAACCACAGAGTCTAGGGCTTGCCGATCAGAAGGTTGGCGGTTTGAATCCCTGCGACGGGGTGAGCTCTCATCGCTCAGTCCCAGCTCCTGCCCACCTAGCAGTTCGAAAGCACGTCAAAGTGCAAGTAGATAAATAGGTACCGCTCCGGCGGGAGGGTAAACAGCGTTTCCGTGCGCTGCTCTGGTTCACCAGAAGCGGCTTAGTCGTCATGCTGGCCACATGACCCGGAAGCTGTACACCAGCTCCATTGGCCAGTAAAGCGAGATGAGCACTGCAACCCCAGAGTCGTCTCTGACTGGACCTAACGGTCAGGGGTCCCTTTACCTTAATACAAAATGAACACACAGACACGCATATGCGCACTTGCTTTGTATTAGACTTTGAAAAGACTGTATTAAATTTTGTGCTGCTACATATTGTTTAAGAGTTGGGTTTTGATTTAATACTGACAAGGCAGAGACAAGGCAGAGCTCAACAAGGCAGTGACCGTTTAGAGGGAAAATGACCTTTTTAAGATTCTGGTAAAAAGGCAGCCTAAATGAGCCATAGGCATGAGGCTGCTGGCTGCTTTATTGAGTCACTGTTTCACGCCCACCTTTTCCTGTCTTGAAACAGTTTGCAGTTTTGACTATCTGAAATGATTAACAGTTGCATATCTAAGTGATTGGAGCAGTAAGTGACTCTGCAGAACAGACAGAGACCACAGCCTTGCATGACTGAATGTGTATTCAGAGCCTGTCCCCTTTTCTTTCTCCCTTTCTAAATAGCTTTGTCTTTTTAACAGTTGCATTGCATGCTACCTTGCAGTTGTGAAATAGATCACATTTTACACATGCAAAGCAACTTCGCACTGGATAGGTATTAAGGAAGGAAAGAAAGAAGAGTTCTATAGATTGTTCTAGTAATGATGATATCATATTATGACTACAGGCATATTAAAAGCAGGAGACACTAGCTCTCCGTTTGATGGCTCCCGGGAGCGATATTTATTCTTTTCACATATTGTAATGGACAAATTAAATAATGAAACAATGTGATGTAAAATAACATAGAATTCATTTCAGCTGCACAGTGCAATGAACAGTAATTCTACTCAAGAGAATAGTTTTACACTGGTGTAAATGCTTGAGTGGAGCTTGGCATTCTGCTCAGAGTAAGTTATTGCAGTTCAATCAGCGCTGGCCATGACCTTAGTACACTGAATCACATGCCTTGTTCCATGTTCAGAAAGACATAAGGCAGGACTTGTGGGAATAAATATGCTAATGTTTGGTGTTACTCAGCCCCTCAGCATAAGAACCCCAAGCAACGCTTGCTCCTCTTAAAAGCAGAGCCACTGGTGAAGAGAGAGCCTTGGCTGCCCAGCTGTTGAGCAGCTTCCTTGCCTGCAGACACCCCCCCCCCCCGCTTGCTGCCTGCTTGCTCTATCCCCACACTTGGATTGAATTATAAAAATGAGGAGGGGCTGCCTTTGGTGTTCCTTGAGTCTGTCAACTACCTTCCATACTGAGAAAAAAGCTCTTTCTTGCCTTGTGGTTTGCAATTTTAGTGCCATGATCAGGCAGCACCAAACATCACATTACACCTTTCTGCTTCATTAGGAGACATCTCTTTTCTATTTCTTTTCCCACTGGGATTTCCCCCATGGAGCTCCTCTTCCTGGTCTTGTTCAGGCTGGGACAAACCTTTTCTCTATTGCTAGCTTCTTGGGGCAGGAGCCTGCTAGTTGCTTATGTTATTTTGCAAAACAGAGTGGAACGCACCTTGTATACCATGCTTTATGTAAAAGAAATGATGTTTGCCCCATATCTGAAGTGTTCCTGTTTATATTCCTGGCTTATCTTTGTAAGAGGCGCTGTTATGTGAGCCAAAACATTCCTGTCACACTAAGGAAACCCCCAGAGGGCTCTAGTTTCAGCAGTCCTCTCCTCTGAGAGGTATGGGGGCTAGCATGCCCTCCAACATTTCTCGGATGAAAATAGGGACGTCCTAAGGAAAAGCGGGACAGCTTCTGTAAATCTGGGACTGTCCCTGGAAAATAGGGACATTTGGAGGGTCTGGGGTAGTGCTCGCCTACCTTGGGTACCATAGTTGGCAGAGCCGCTGCTGGGCTGGTAGGTGTCTTCTTAGACTCAACCCAGGTGTGTGTCTCAGGGGATACCCAATCGTGCCTTTTTCTGCTCAGCTCCTCTTCTGCTAGTTGTGTATTATCTTGCTGAATGCTGCTGTCTGGACATTATTGCCTCAAAGCAGTAATGGGCATAAAGCCTGCTGATTGACATTCATTGCAAAAAGAAGAAGCAGTCTGTAATAATTTCTCCACTATTATTTCACCATCTGATATTTAAATTAAAAAAAAAAAACGAGTTCCAAACATTAGAGTGAAACCACAGCAGCATAATGTTTCCTTGATCCACTGGGGCTTCGAGTTTGATGATAATTGGGTTCAGTAGCAGCCAGCATGATGGGACAGAGGCCCCTGCTTGACCTCCTGGCTGGCCAGAGGATCACTGCTGCTTAGTGGGAGGCAGGTGCGCCAAAAGCAGTGAGCAGTTGGCTTCGTTGGTGCTTCCCCACTGCCTCAACTTCAGTACTCCTAGCACCACTGTGGGACCCACCTGCCAGAAGGTCAGGTAAGTGCCTCAATCCCACCAGGCCATCTTCTGCTGATTGGAATTCTGAGTGCTGTAGATGGTTTCTCAAGCAGCCATATTTTTATACTCATTCTTTTCCTTCCCCCTTCCCCTTGTTTTCACTGTTCCTTACAGGGAAGAGTTTTACCTTGACAATAACAGTCCTTACAAATCCCCCCCAAGTGGCTACGTACCACAGAGCTATCAAGGTGACAGTGGATGGACCCAGAGAACCAAGGAGTAAGTACGCTGTTCTCTGCTTGTGATCTGGAATCTGGTGCTCTTCATTTGTGGAAGTAAATGGCTGCCATCACCTTCAGTGTATGATACTATTTCTTCATCTCATATTCCTAGCCCAGTTGTCTCTCTTGCGGAGACCTTGCTGTGATTTAGGCGAATTGTTCCAAGTTTAGAGCATAGGTGGCCAATCCAGTAATGGGACTTCAGAGGACTTCATTGGAAGCTCATGGTGCTCAGGCTGAATTCATGCATCATCCAAGCAACGTGTTTTCCTCCTGGAATCCAGGCTGTGTCCTCACTAGTTTGCTGTTTGGGTGAAGTGACATCCACATGGTTCTGGCCAATTTTATCCATGCCCACTTTCCCTTTGCTAGGGGTTTTCTTAGCTTGGTTAAATTTTGCCTATACCGTGTGGACACTGCTTTGCAAAATGCTGAGGGGTGTGTGTGTGTGTGAACTAGGTTCCCATAGTCTGTTTTAAGGCAAGTGAAGAGGGCATTCAATAAACAGTCCAATATTTTGAGAACCCAAGACTTCAGTCGCCTGGGCCCTTTTGTGATAATGTCCCTGTGCCTAGAAGGACCAGCACTGAAGGTCAGGCAGATCTCATCCCCTGCTTAATTCAGTAAGACCAGGAAGCAAGGGTTTTTACTTTACATCTCATTAATGAGGTGTGAATTGTTTGAGATTAAGTCTTTATAGGGTTGTGTTAATGTGATTGTAATTACTTAGATGCATCTTCAGATGCCATTTTCCAGAACCTGAGCAAATATGCTCACTGTTTTGTAAAGGAAAAAACATTCAGATATGTGGAATGTGGCACGAACGTCATTGTGTGCTTCTGAATACATTTCCCCCTATTTCAGGCAATTATTTTTACTCTTCTACTAGTTAATTATGTCATTTATAACTAGATTTTCTTAGTACAGAATCCAGCTTTAACTGTGGAATCATGAAAGAGCCCTTGGGAATAAAGAACATGGCAATATACTGTAATAGGACTGAACTAGCTTAGGAATTGTCTGCACTCAGATGATCTTTCCTGCCTTTATACAGCTGAGGTTTATGAGTACTGCTGATTTGCTCCCCACCACCACTGCCCGCTGTCATGAGCTGGCTTTGTCAGAGTGCATTAAGCCAGAGTCTCTCATTACATCTGAATTTGGGAATGATCGCTTAAGAAAGAAAACAATGAGGCAGGCTCCTATGTGTAAAATGAAGAAGTCATTTGCGACGTGACCAGCCCTGGTTCAGCTGCCAAAGAACGAGACAGGACAGTATCCTTCAGGCATCCAGGTGAATCTCAGTTAACTAACCAGAATGTGAAGCCAGGCTTACCGGTATTATTCTGGTTGCTAACTGTCATTACGGCAGACTTCCTTGGTTCAGATATAATGGGGAGCTCTGGTATAACATAATCTGGGACTGAAGTGCCAAGCCAATGCAGAAAGGGAAAGGAGGACTGCTGTGGAGCGGGGCAAGGCAAGGCAAGGATGTTTGGCTCTAATATTTGTCCCGGATTGGAATTATTGAAGGATACTGACAGTTAATCGTATTAAGAAATTAATGATTGTTTGAAGAGTAATCACATTAATATCACATAAATGCTTCTGATGGAAGCATCATAGGCATTTATTTGCCTTTGATGAGTAATTGCTGATGAAACCTTGACAGGAGTGCAAATTCAGTTGTTTCAGTGTTACACCAACTGCTGCCTTCTTCATGTTTCCCTCTGATTAAAAATGGAGAAATACTGGGATCTCCTCTGTTCTTGAACTATATGGAATTTGCCTGTGCGTGTTGAAGATTGTTTTCACCTTGTATCAGAGAAGCTTCCTGTCTTTTTCATTCATCTCTGCTAAATTTGCTGTTCTTGAAAAAGGCCCTTTTCTCATTTGCAACTGCTAGCACTTAGTGAGTTTGAAAGCATTTTGTCCTTTGTGAAACACTGACAAGTTTCTACATCTGGATTTAATTTGGTTCTTCCCATTTGGAAGTCTGCAGCACTGTGCTGATATACAGTACCTTTGAAACAGGAAATTTCCAAACAGGCAGACAATATTTAAGCGCAGCAAAAGGAACAGATTTGTGCCTAAATTTGCCCATCAGCACAACATATGAATGCTTAGCAAGCAGCAAACATTTCAGTAGCAAGAACATTCATGTATGAAATTTGCTAGTGCACGTGGGTCCCATTATCCAAGCACTTGTAGGAAAATTCACTTATCCAAACACAAGGAATTAGTACCCAAGCCTTGCTATACACACCACAGATTCAGATATCCAAACAGCTGGATCTGCGTGTAAACAAATAAGCAGGCTTAGACAAACCTTACTTTTTGTGTTCTGCTGGTTTGAGGCAGCCGCTTTGCCAGAAACCAGGGGGGAGGAAGGAGGTGAGATCAGACAATTAAGACAACATTTTTCCTTCCTTGTTACCCTTTTGCAAGGTTTCAGAGGGTTTCCCTGGGTTCCGCTTTTGTCTGTCATTTGGAGGTCAGAATTCTGTGGTCGGGAACACAATAGAAATATTCTCATAGGAATCAATGGAAATAATTTACTGAATATGCGAACACTTGCTTAACAAACGATTTTCTGAGAGCACATTGTGTTCTGATAGCGAGACCTCCATGGCAAGTAGCACCTGTCCTGTTCCCATAGGCTTAGAATGAAAATAAAACCTGGCTGCCATATGGGGACACACAGTCAAAGAGAATACAGTCATGGTGAAGCTTTCTCCATAACTGTATTACTGCATGTGAAGACAGGCTCTGGCAGATGGAGCAGATGAGACCAATAGTGAGGGGCAAATGAGGGTTGTCAGTCTAAATGGAAGGTGGGAAACACCAGCTCTCTGGGAAATCAAGTACTCCTCTTGGCTACAAAGATTGACAGGCAGCAGCCGCCAGACTAGCCTATTTCACATAAATTTCTTAGAAGGGACCCTGCACATTTTCCTGAATAACTTTCTTTCTAGGAGGGCTAGCTCAGACCCTGGGGACCCTGTTCAGGTGTGCCAGTAAAGGCTTCCACAGGTGTCACGGTGCCCTCAGTTAGTGAACCTTGATCTACAGCTATTGGTGAAACACAATATGGCTTGATGGAAGACAGCTTCCTGTTTATGGTATTATTTGCTCTGACTGATGGCTGCTCTCAAAATGTTCCCCTGTGATGTGGTGGCGATTCTGCAGAACTGTTTTCCTCAGACAGCAGGGCTGTCTTATCAATGAGAAGGGGAAACAGTCCTGGGCATTAGCGGATCTTTCTTTCCCATGACAACATATAGCAGACGTTAGCATGAAGCTTCGTACCCCACTGTGGGAATGCTTGTGGCAAAGAACAATTATTTTAAACTATAAATAGATAAAATGAATGGACAATGTGGACAAAATCAGCACTAAATGGAAGGGACTAACCTGTGGCTCTCCACATGATGGTGAGCAACACCTCCCATAATCCCTGACACAAATTAGGCCATGGTGGCTGTGGCTGATGAGAACTGAGGTTCTTCTTGTCCAGAAGATAAAAGGCTGGTTTAAACATAGCTAAATGGCAAAGGCAGTGGGAGGTGGATTCTGCAGGTAGGAGGGTGTAGCCAGGTTTTTTGTTGGGGGGCAGGCTTTCGTTAGGGGAAGGCAGAACCTCAGATTTGTATTGATTTGTACTGATTTGGGGGCCCATGCCTTTTGTCCATCATTTTTGGATTTTTAAACTAAAAATGAGGCAGGGCAAGTTAGTAAGTTCAGCGTTTTCACGGGGCATTGCAATTTTTGGAGTGGCTTATACAGGGCTGGGAGGATTGATTCTGAATGTTGTGGAGTTTCTGGGGCAGAGGAAATGTTTCTGTGGGCTTGTTTATGGTATACAGGCCCTTCATAGGCTTCATTGCACATGGGTTCGAGTCCCACATTGGGCAAGAGATTCCGGCATTGCAGGGTGTTGGACCAGATGATCCTTGTGGTCCCTTCCAACTGTACAATTCTATGAGTCAATGATTTGTCTGTGGGGACTGCCCTCCAGGATAACACTCTTTGGGGTTCAGTGTTGGAGAATTTATGACAGTTTGGGAAGACTACAGTGGTACCTCTGGTTACATACTTAATCCGTTCTGGAGGTCCGTTCTTAACCTGAAACTGTTCTTAACCTGAAGTACCACTTTAGCTAATCGGGCCTCCCGCTGCCGCCGTGTCACCACCGCACGATTTCTGTTCTCACCCTGAAGCAAAGTTCTTCACCCGAGGTACTATTTCTGGGTTAGCGGAGTCTGTAACCTGAAGTGTCTGTAACCTGAAGTGTCTGTAACCTGAGGCACCACTGTACTAGGCTCTATGAATTGTTGTGAGTGAAATGTGATTGTACTATTGCTGGTAGGTGATGGTAAGAGAGCCTTTCTTTGGTCTTGATCCAAGTCCAGAATAAGTGGTGGTGCTGGCACATTTGTAAAGTTAAGTAGCATCTAGTTTGGTTTCAGATTGGATGGGGGGCTGTGTGTTAAGGCACTTGCATTGCAGGGGGTTGGACAAGATGGCCCTTGGGGTCCCTTCGAACTCTACAATTCTATGGTTTTATGGTTCTACACGTTGGTATCCTGGCTAGTATTAGCTGCTTTAGGATGGGGCCAAAAAGTGCTTGAAGTAAGTCCCTTTGAGTGTAAAGGAATCACTCCAAGGTAAATGTGCAGCCTTAGAATACAATATGGGAACAGGGCTATGACTACTTGGCTCAGTGAATTGGCAGTATTGTTTTGTTTATATTATGATTAAACTAACTAAGGACATTCTTTAATTTGATTAACTTACATTTCAGAAATTCCCTGTTCTTGCCCCTCTCAGTAATCAAAGCAGAAATTTTGGATGCTCAGTGAAAATGAATTTTTTAAATGGCATTAAAAATCGAGTAGTCAAAACTACTTGATTAGGTTAGTTTATTATAATTTCTAGATTTGTTCAAAAAATAAAGCCAGTAGAAGCTGGTATGGCCAGAAAGATCTCACTGAATTTTGTCTTTGTGTCTCAATAATTGTTTGGTTTGATTGAGCTTGTATAGATGGATTTTTGGGGCTCCACCTTGAGATTATAACAGTATATAGGAATTTGAATAGGGGTTCAATGTACCCTAATATTTTAGGAAAAATTACAGCAACAGTTCTGAAGTACCATTAGTCTTGGTGGAGGATGTCTTGAAATTGTGGTTCCCATTTCATTACCTGAGAGCATTTGTACAAAAAGGTGGGAAAATACAGCTTTCCACAAAATGTTTTTACCTTCTGCAAATCATTTACCTGTATGCAGAAGTGTGTTAAAATTTCATTTCCTCCTGAGAATTCCAGGACCAATGTAGACTAGTAAATCGGCAATTAGTTACTGCAATAAATTAGTTCAGCTGGCACTGGCGTAGCACAAAGAATGTGAGGCCTCTGAGGGTATCTATGGAGCCTCTGCAACGAGAAGTTCTGATAATACATGTAGATTTTTTCTTAGTAAGTTGATACATCAACAGACAGTTCCCTTTTCTGCTGGGACCTGTATTTATTTCACCAGGACGTCTGAAGCACGTTGCCATGTTCCTCATTCTTGCTCTCCCTTTCTCTGGCAATTGAACCAGAGCCTGTCACATCACAAACAACTTCTTAATATACACATCTGGCATTGGCAGTTGGACCAACTTCATAAGAGCACATGATCATCATTCATTACAAGATTAAAAAATACCCCATGGCATCATTGATGTTTTTAAACTTTGATCTTTTGCCGCTGTGATTCATCTCGGTTATAAAACTCCTCTTTAAAGGAACACAGACGATGACTTATTAGAACCTTCATCGTAAGTAACATAAACACAACATTGTGTGCATCTTTACAGAATGTCAGTTACTCGGGCTGCCAGCTTATCGTTTTAAGACATGACATCATGCTGGAGATCTTGAATTTGTAAGGCTTCCTTATAGGAAAGGCACTTTGACCTTCCCTTGGCAAGTAGAGCTGACAGAACAAATGCTGCAGGATTTTCATTGGTAAATTGGAGCTGCAGTCCTTGTCCTGGATGCTAAGCTTTTTATAAGGGAAGACCTCCAGTTCACCTTGCTTAAAGTTTTGACTACTTGATTAAAAAAAAATCCATCTTTATAAATCGCCATTTCACACCTTTTATCTGTATATTTACCAGTGTGGGATTAGGGCCATTTGAACCACCACACACACACACATTTTATGTATCACCTTTTAAAAAAGATTGATGATTTTGGCATCCCTAAAGTCTGCTGGGATCTCCTCTCTCTCCCAGTTTTTTTTTCAATGAGCATGTGAAGTTGTTGTGTAATTTCAATTCCGCCCACTTTGAAGACTTCAGCAGGTATCTCATCAGGCCATTGGCTTTGTTGTTTTTCATTTGGTTAATAACTGTACAAAACTCTCCCAGATTTGGAGATACTGCAAGCTCATCTCTAATTTGTTTTTGCGGGATTTGTGAGAGGACCTCAGGAGCTACAGTTTCCCCATATATTCCATGTCCCCAAGTTCAATTGTCTTCTACGACTGCTGGGTGGTGACCCTACTGGGCACAGTAATCCAGTCAGGGAAAAGAGGAGGGTGACTATATTTAGGGCACCTTTTCTAGCCTCTCCCCCTTTTTGGGGTCAGCAGAGTGGATCCTAAAAAGTGCTGCTCAGTCATAGATACAGCTGCCGAGCTATTGAACTACCTCATTCCTTAAATCAGAATGACTGAATCTGTATCCACCACCCATGTGCTGGTTCATGGTTATGGGCTTCCAGATTTCACGATCCTGCCCCCATTACCATTTGCCGATCACCATGGGACTTTTGGGGTTTGGGTTTGGGATGGGTTATTGGAAGACGCCTGTGCGTGAATTTGTTTTATGTGTGTAGATCAGTGCATGCTGACCAATGCACAGTCTTCGCAGTAGGGCTCTGTTCCGATAGCATGAGTAGTCACGATGACCGGTAGATTCTTATCTGCCGCAGCCTTCATCCGCCTTCACAACCGTTGTAACATACCACTTATTATCTTCCATTGAGGACTTCTTGGATCATTCTTTGTCTAGCTCCTCCCCTTTGACCCTACTGCCTTGGGTGACCCTGCTGGGAGTACAAGACTCCTGATGGCTTCACTCACAAGGGTCACAGGAGTGTGCAAGTGCACTCACCACGATGAGGTGATGATCCAGTGAGTGGGGTGTGCACATGCAGTCAGCTTTGAAGAGTGAGTTCAGTTGTTCTGTCATTATAATTCACCTCTCAGTTACAAGCAGGAACTGAAGCACACTGTGGGCTTATTACCTGAAACATTTTTGCACCTGTGAAAGCTGCTGCATCTCCACATCCCTCGCTTCTCTTTGATTCATCATGCTCTATTCAAGTTCCCTACACAGGTTGTTATTGCTGGACATGATAAAACTTTGAAATAATTATCCCTGTTACAATCGGCACTGAGCAAGACTTGAAATTTAAGGAGGAAGAAGATTTTTAAAATAAAAGGTTGTATTTAGTGATACATTTTAAAGCCATCAAATATTGCCCCTTGGTTCTTGAGTCTCTTGTCTTGTTTCCAAATCTTTGAATGCAACAGCAAATCTCAGAAAATTCTATTTTTAAAGAGAGTTTTTTTTGCATGGTATTTTTATTTTAGTTCTAGGCTTTTAGGGATCCTAAAATTCTTGCTTTCCCCCAATAATTTAATGAAAATGTTGGAAGGCTGGACTTTGAAAAGCTATCTCTTTCCTGACATTGGACGGTGTATGTGTGCCTATCTTTCTATTGTTGTGTTAAGATTATTAATTCTGTGGCTGTTTTAACCATGATGTTTCCTGACTGTACATGCTTTTTCCATGAGAACACACATATCTGCTTCCCGATGTGTGTACACACCATACGTAAAGGGATGAAAGACTGGATAAAGGTATCACTCATGGAAGTTTACACCCAGTTTTCCATAGTGATGTGTGAGTTCTGAATGCAAAGGGTGGCAAGGGGGCCAGCTGGATGTGAAACCCTGTGGGCAGGGCTGGCGCATGTGCAGCCTCATTCTTCCACCTCCACACTGCCAGTGTAGGGAAAGCAGTTCAGTTCATCCCAAACTCACATCCAGGTAACAGTTCTGCTGACAGCTCAAAACAAAGTGACCTCAAGCAGCGTCTCAGCATTTCATTGCGGATGCTGCGCAAGGGTATTCACACAAGCACCTGTTGAGAGAGGAATGAAGCCCAGCACAACTGGCTGTGAGCAGCCTGTACCTCCCTTGATTCTGTTTGAACCCTTCCAAACAGCACCCAGCTCTTCCTGTCCCTCCCCAAAGGCCAAAAAACTTACCTTGGTGAAGGAGAGGTTAGAGGCAGCAGGGGACACCCAGGCAGAGCATCTTTTCCTTCAAGGACTGGGTCTTGGATTCCCTGTCACAGTTGACAGGGAACCAATGTTCTGCCTCTCTGCTGAGGAGAAGGCCAACTTTTCCAGATTCCGAGACACACAGTCCCAGTCTTTGGTGGGGAAGCACACTATGCTGGGTCACCTTCCCCAAGGGTAGGTTTGGGGCGCTGGGAAGTGGAGGGAAGCCTTATGGGATGTTCCAGTCTGACACAACCACCACCAAGCATATGAGGGGGGGGGGTTGCCCTTTCCTAGTTCCAGCTGCTATGGGTTGGGAGTATTTAATGTCCTCCAAAAGTTATGAAGTATACAGTCAAGGGTATGAGCAGACACTCCCCGTTTACTAGTGCTATGAATAGCAAGCAGGATGCTCCAAACTGAATAACGATTGAGAAGATTCAAATTCTTTGCTGTGGTACCATTGTAGCGGTTTTGAGGAAGTTCCTTCTCTCCATGCTGCCCTTTCTCCTTTATGATTTCCTCCAAACTGCAGGGAGGGGCAGTGTCTGGTGGCTTCTGGAATGTGCTTATGAATACACAAACTTTAAATCCCTTCTTTAATTTTTTTTTTATGCTTGCCTGTCAGGAACTGGGCTGGGGGCCAAGCAGGAAATGACACATCAAGAAGCATTTGTGTTGTGCAACGTTTTGTGGGACTGATGCAAGGCGATACACCAAACATCCCATGCCTAGCAGACTGCATGGCAGTAATTTAACTCACAGCCACTTGGGATGATTTGCCAAAGAGCTCAACCTTCACATCTCTTATGCAGAAATTATCACAGCAGTTGGAAATAGGCGGCATTCCCCTTGTTCTGCCCTCAAGTGCCCTCTCTTCTAATAGATGCTGATTTAAACATCCATTTCCCCAATATGTGTGCCTTGCCTTTATAGCTGAGAGAGAATATATTCTCTTGTGTTCTAATTTTGACCCAGTTCATTGAGGGTTGTGCTTTTGTAGCCAAAATGGCAACAGTTCCACACAGGAGGGGAGGTATTAGCAGGCTTGGGGGACCCCTGCAGAATGTGCGTACTGTATACAAATCTGTAGGAAAAATGCTACCAGGGCCCCAAGAGGACTGAGCGTGCTCAGTAGACACCGAATCCCAACTCTGGCAGGCTGAGTGATCCTTAGGCCACAGTTGCAATTAAAACTGTTCCTCCAAAGTGACTATTCAGTCCAGGGGGAAAACTGCCATGGGCATTAAATTGTATGCTATTTTTATGATTAAATAACCCACTGCATATTACATGCAGGTGCATACATCTTTCCTTTTGATGTTTTGGTATTTTTTTTCTTATATGTTAAAGTGGGCTTCAGCATGGTGACTGCAGGGCAGCTTTTTGGGGAGTGAGGATGATTTTAAAGTGAAAAAAATGAATGGGATGGGAGGGGTTAATCAAACCTCCTCCCACTTCAGTTTCCCTACTGAGATTCTCCCTCAGAATCTGTTTAACTAAAAGAAAGAAAATACCAGAGGGAAGATGCCCTCCCCACAGGAAAGAGAAGCATTGTTGTGGATAGAGGCCATTGGGCTTAGAGCTGGGTGACTTGAGTTCATTATCCTTGCTCAGACATGAGCTTGCTAAATATATTTGAGCATATTATCTTCAGTTAATGTCAGACGTACCGGTAGTAGTAATGCAGGCAAGCCTGTGTATGTGTACTTGAAAGCAAGTCCCACTGAGTTCAGTGAGGTTTATTCCTAGGTAAATGGGTATAAGTCGTTTACATATCTAATCAGCTACCTTCCACTCTTCTAAAGAGAATGAATGAAACAGATGCTACAAAAAACCCAGGCACCTCTGGAGATTGGCTCCAGGAAGTCCCACAGTCCTCCGGAGCACATTTTGGGAGCCCATGTGCAAGCAGAAGCCCCCCCCCCCCGCCCCCGTGCTGCGAGGGACCCAGTTAATGTCCCTCAATGAGAAAGCTTAATAACATTAACATGGTGATGGGTCTGAGGCAAGTTACTGAGAAGTATACAACCCGGAAAAGGGGGTTGCTTTGTCAAGCCCCAGTTAAGATTAGTGCTTTGCCCCTCGGAAATAATCTAGGTGTTCTTCATTTTTATTTCATTATATAAATATATATTTACATCTATATTTGTTGTTGTTCAGTCGTTCAGTCGTGTCCGACTCTTCGTGACCCCATGGACCAGAGCATGCCAGGCACCCCTATCCTCCACTGCCTCCCGCAGTTTGGCCAAACTCATACTGCGGGAGGCAATGGAGGATGGGGGCCTGGCGTGCTCTGGTCTATGGGGTCACAAAGACCTATCTATATAGTTGATCTCAATTTCAATGGCCATGGGTAGGTGGAGAGAAAAGGTTGTATCCAAAGTAGTGCTAAGTAACTGCTTCCATGAATCAATGCAAGGATTTCCATGTGCACAAGAGAACTACTCACCCCCCACCCCAAAGCTGTTTTGAGGAGCAGGGGGACAGTTCCATTGCACAAGTGTAAATCCTTATGCTAACAGAACGAGTGCATCTATACAGATTTACATCTAAATTTGTTTGCTTTACATTGTGGCCAAACCAAACGTTTATTCCTCTGCCAGAAAATGCCAATAGTTCATCTGTAGCTTTGGTTGCAGCTTTGGTACTGATTCTGTTTTGAAATAGTGTTTTGTGAAAACAGCGGGCACAACTTGTCCATACCTTTTTAATAGTTCAGTTCTATTAATGGGACTTAACGTATTCTTGGTGCTTGCATTGCAAACAAATCCCACCTCTATAGGCGAGAGATTGGCTTATAAACAAAGTAGAACAGTTGAGCATCTTCAGAGTCAGATGCCCACATGCCCACTTGTAAGAGATGTGCATTCCTACTCGGAGTCTATGATTAGTAGCACCTGAACTAAGGCTTTCCAGGCTGTTATACCATGACAAACTCATGCAGCTGGTTCAGCAGCCATAGCTGCTTCTGGCAAGTGGCACATATTTCAGTGCTGAGGGACCACCAAACCAATTTTAAGGTCCTGCTACTTATATATAAACCCCAACACAACTCTGGACCAGGTTACCTGAAAGCTGTGTTCCCTTCAATTGTTGTTGTTGTTCAGTTGTTCAATCGTGTCCAACTCTTGGTGACCCCATGGACCAGAGCACGCCTATCTTTCACTGCCTCCCGCAGTTTGGCCAAACTCATGCCAGTCACTTTGAGAAGACTGTCCAACCATCTCATCCTCTGTCATCCCCTTCTCCTTGTGCCCTCCATCTTTCCCAACATCAGGGAGTCTTCTCTTCTCATGAGGTGGCCAAAGTACTGGAGCCTCAACTTCAGGATCTGTCCTTCCCTTCAATTAAGGACAGCAAATGGAACCTGGTTGGTTTTGCCCCCGTCCGATGATTATCATCTTGTAGTAACATGGAGGCTGGCTTATTTCAGTGGTGGCACCTGAGTTGTGCAATGCCCTCCCTGATGAAATATGAAAGATGTGCATGTTTATGGAAGCAGTCCCTTGAACTTGGACCTCCTTGATCTGATTGTCTTAATTGTTCTTTTAACTCTTTTAATTGTGGTTTACTTAACCTGCTTGTTTTATTGTCAATTCTAATTATGGATGTTTTCAGTGCTGTGGTGGTTTTATTATGCATACTAATTATGTATGGATTTTATGACTGCAAACCACTTAGAAGTTATTTTGGCATGTTATCAGTATATAAATTAAGTAATAATAGCACCTTTATGTCTATCAAATGATTATATGCTTGCTGCTGCCAGCTTGTATTGTATTTCTGATCACATGCAACTAGATGTTGCTTTCTTTCAAAAGGTTTATTTTATGATCTTGAAAAATGCACCTTAAATTAAATTCAGTAAAGTTGTGTGATAATCCAGTGATAGTTCTTTTCATTCATCTAATGATGGGGGAAAGTAACTTTCTTTTGTTTTTAGTAATTTAGTTAATGATGGAGAAATCAGTAGCAAACAATTGGACATCATTTTTCTGTGAGATTAGATTTAGTTATTGGAAATATAGTTGCTTAGGATTTTGTAAGTGGTCTGCAGGAAGTCAAATGGCAGAAACCTATAACATGCTTTGTTTCTTCCTTTCCACTTACTTTCATTCTAGAAAGAATATTTCTAAGTATTTTTAATCAGAGTATTCTTTGCCCACAGTCTTGTTTTTACCGGATATTAAGATGTAGAAACTGATTGTTATTTAAAAATTGCATTGAGAGATTAAATTTAATTAAAATACGGTATTGCTTCAAAGTCATCCATTTAATTTTGTCTGAATTTTGACCCACCACCACACCAGTTGCGAGTGAAATGAGTCAAATCTGGATGTGTCTGTTTGGTACATAGAAATAATTTTAGAGAAAATTCAACAAAGCCTGAGGATGGTGAGCTCCACACCTAACAACATGCTTAAGATCTTCAGTAAGCAGGAGCTGCTTCACAAGGAACTCCTCAAGTGACTTCTGGCATAATCTTGTGCATTGTTACTCGGTTTGTGGGAGTTGTCTTTGGTGTTACAAGGGCATTGTGATGCATGTGCTTTCCTGCGCATGGTGAGAGCTGTGCAGTGTGTTGTGTGATGGGGGGAAGCTGCCATCCTAAGGAGGGCCCGGAATTGGTGGAATGATGTGCCCTTGCTGGGTGTGAGGCTGAGTGGGAGTAGATGTTGTCATGTGGGGTAGGGCTGGGTGAGTCAGGTGTTTTTAATAAAACTGCTTTGTCAGTTGGGAATAAATTATGGGTTGTAGATCTTACTAGAACACATTAGTGGGCTATTATTGTGTGTATAATTTGTGCAGTGGGTTGGGTGGTTCTACTGTGTACACCATGTGTTTGGGGGAAGTCTGCAGAGGGAGCTGTATGGCTAATGTCGATTTCAATGATCATGGGTAGGTGGAGACAAGGGGTTGTGTCCAATGTAGTGCTAAGTAACTCATTCTGTTAATGCAAGGATTTCCATGTGCACAAGGGAACTCTCCTCCGCCCCCTAAATCTGTTTTGAGGAGAGGGAGGACAGTTCCATTGCACAAGCATAAATCCTTGCTCTAACAGAACCAGGTGCATTGGATATCACCCATAGCACATAGTCATGGGGAGGTAATAATTCATCATAGAAGGTAAAGGTGTGAGACTATTTAAATACTGTTATTTGCTCCCACCTCCCATTGCCAGGTTCCTGGTTGCATGTCTGTTGTGTGCTGCATAATAAAGGTGTTGACCTGGCATGTATGACTGAGACCTGGTGTGTGAGCTGGGAGGAATTGATCTGACTTGGTACAGCATCCGTGCAGGCTGCAGGGATGGGTTTGGAGGGAGGGAAGAGTCGCTGTGCTCCATAGAGCTTCCATCTCCCTTACCAGGAAAACCCTTTGTTCTGGAGCTGGTTGTGAGGGCCTGCACCTGGTGTTGGGCAAAGGAGACAGTGAGCTGTGGTTACTGCTGGTCTACACTCCATCTTGTTGCCCAGCAGCTACTCTAATGGAGGCAGCCTTGGGTGTGGTGTTGGCAACATCAGTAGTTCTTGTTGCCATCTCTCTGTCTCGAGAGACACTGGTGTGCAGCTCCAGGGATGAAGTCAAACTGCTGTGTTAGCAGCAACAAAGTGACCTCCCGGGGGCGCCAGCCTGGGCAGTGTGTCTGGAGGTCCTGGGCTGCCCAAACTACAAGATCCATGTCTCAGCCTTGCTTATGTGGTCCAAAGGAAGCAGAGCAAGGTGTTTGGCACCAACTTTGTTGCAGGAGTTGCTGGAAGTAGGTGTATAAAGCGCCATCCAACTGTCTTAGGGATTCCACTCTGGATTTGTGTAGGCTTTACTCCTTAGCCCTTTCTTCTCCCAAAGATATCCCACAAGGCAGAGGAGGTTTGGAATCAGAGTTTTCATTCTCCTAGATGGGCTACCTTCCCGTGTTGATGTGCCCCATCTGTCCCTTGCTTCCCTCCACAGCATGTACAGAAACTGCTTTAGTGACCTTTGGATCCACAATTGACCTCATCCACTCCATCTGCCAGAGCCTGTCTTTGCATGCAGGGGACGTCCCTAACTCACCAAAGGTTTGAGACCCGCCAGCTACCCTCAGCTGGTTTAGCTGGCCAGTTGAAGCTGTTTCCCAGGGTGTGGCCGCTATCTCATACTGACAGCTTCTGGGAGCCAGAGGTGAGAACTGAGTGCAGGATAGGGACCAAAGGCGTACCAACTACCCCAGAAGGAACATGATGTTTCCCCCACCAGAGGTATTATTTCATTATGCATATTGCGGCTGCCTCTGGTTCTAGCTCAGGACCTATACCAAATCGTCACTAGGCATCCAGTAGAGCTTTATTGTATTGTCTGTATCTGCTCCATGGAATGGAGTTCAATGCCCTTTGGAAGCCCACTGTGATTTATTTGCAAGGCACTTGGATCAAAAAGTCGCTCATTTCTATTGGCACCACATTTCTTACAGTTGCCAGTGAGATGCCCAGCACAATGTCTGCTTGTGACATCATGAGATCAGTTTCAGTTGATGTGGTCTGATGATGTGGACCATCTTATCAGGAAGCCCATCCATGCAATATTGAAATGAGGCCTTTAGCGAGGGGCCACCTGCCATCTGAAGCTTCCTCCCATTACATATTGGACAGGCATGATATTTACTGTTTACTATTGAAGATCTTCCTTTTCAAACAAGCCTTTTCAGAGATTTATTTAAAAAAATTCCAGTGTTTATACTGGATTTGAAATTGTTTGATATGGGTTTTTATTGCTAAATTGCTTCAGATTGTATCATGGGAAGCAATTAATTAATCTAATTAATTAATCAAGAATAAATCAATATAACATAAACAATGACAGGAGTTACAATTCAGGGACAGAAATTCCTTGATTTTTTAAATCTCCTGGAAAAATAATGAGGACTGTCATAGAAGATAATGGGAAACTCTGGATTTTTTCCAGTATACCTGAGATTGGGAAGCACCAAATGAAAGGTAGCACCAAAGACAGAAATCCATGTTCTTTTAAAGTCGGCTCTTATTTTGTTAGGTCTTTAAACAAGTTAATTTATTTTGGAAAACACGAACAATTGCTGCAACAATAACCTGCTGGCAGCAGGATCACTTCCTTCTATACATAGAGAGAAGAGGAAAGCAGGGTGAGGTCAGGGTAGCACAGACACACCAGCAGAACCAATGTGCTGCTTCCACTGCTGCGTCCACACAGCCCCCAACCAGAAGATCTTATTGGGCATGTTCAAGTGTACCACCACCACCAGCAGTACTACAGTACATCTAAGAAGCCCTTTGCTGTAGATTACTTCTTTTTCCTGCTGCTGAAATGCAACAATTCCCTGGGATCTGTTTCCTGCAGTGTGTATACCACACATGGAAGAGTTCAGTCATGAAAAGCTTGCTGTGATGAGATGAAGTGCTAGTTTCATGACTGCTCCCCAAATAGCCATATATGTGTACCCTGTACATGAGATTAAACTCCAAGCTTTTCCTCATAAATTCCTGCTAACCTAAACTCAGAAGTCCGTTCCAAATGTGCCTGTTTTCTATTGTACCATTTGCATTCTTAGCTTTTGCTCTCTGCTAGCTCAGGGGAATTAGCGGCACCCGTTAAAGGCAAGCCTTATACAATGTGACAGGTGCTAATCTTGCAGGAAATTCATCCAATATCCCTCACATTAAGTGAACTTTATGTAACAATGCCCTAAATGTCTCTATGAAGGTGTCTTCGAGCATGAAAAGACCACACAGATTGGGTTCCACTGAAAGGAATAGTGAAATTGTTTGCATAATTATTTTGGTTGGATTGAGAAGTCTTCCCTTGCTTCAGGAAAGAAAATGCTGTTTAAACATGTGGCATTATTCTCCGAAGAAAAGTAGTTACAGATCAACTTCCTTTTCTTTTCTCTAGGCAGAAAGTAGTCACTTTCACCTTGGTACATCTACAATGGAATATATTGCTTCTTTTGTATTTTACAACAGTCAAATGGATGAAAACTCAATTGCAGAAGTTAACTCATAAAGCAAATGTGTTGCCATGTGTAGGTGAAGTAACTATGTAATTGAAGAGTTCTGTTAATTGAATAAATAAGGAAAACCTTTAAAGTCTCAGTTAAGATTGGGCTGGCTTCTGCATCAAGTGAGTGCTGTGTGGATGAGCCATAGTGATCTCAAGCAAACTATGCCAATGGAAATTAATGTACTGAGTACAGCTATACCACCCAGAAAGAAAAAATGGTTGGAAGGCGGAGGACAACAGAAAGCATCCCTGGAGGACCTGAAGTGAAACCCTAAGGCAGCCTTTCTCAACCTTGGGTCCCCAGATGTTGTTGGACTACAACTCCCATCATCCCTAGGCAGCAGGGCCAGTGGTCAGGGATGATGGGAGTTGTAGTCCAACAACATCTGGGGACCCAAGGTTGAGAAAGGCTGCCTTCTAGGAGGAGTTTCAGTGAATAGGAATTCACTGTAAGGAATTTTCCATTGTCTCCTTATGAACCAGGTTTGTGCACATAAAAAGTTGTCCAGCAACGACAGCTCTGACTGTTCTTAGGGAGAGGCGCTTCTCCTTTCTCAGTGCTCCTCTTCCTTTCCGAGACACTTGCTGTCAGAATGGACAACTATATTAATATGGTTCAGCAGGGAAGATCAGGGTCCTGGGCTCTGTTCAATAGAAGTAGGCCTGTCCCCAATTGGAGCCCAGGTAATGTAGCCGTCTTGCTCTGTCGTAATAAATAACAATGATGAACGATTAAAAAAAATTATTGAAAGATGTTCCAGTAGCACCTTAAGGACCAACTCAGTATGTTGTAGTGAAAGGTGTTCCTCTGTATTTAAGAGCAAGAATGGGGCCCTCAAGTAGGGGTGCAAGGAGGCATCTGTTTCTGTTCAGAGTTCTGACTCATGGTGGTTTCAGGCAGCACCATTTTTATTCCACAGCAGTTCAACTTCTGACAAAAATGATGTTATTTCTCTCCCTCTCTGCTGTGGGGATTTTTTTTGGCATAATTATGTAATTAACTTCAGTATAATTATGTTATGCAACCCCATTCATTTCAGTGCATAGGAAACAAAATGCAAATGGGGAGGGGGGCCTGTCACTTACCGGTATATATTGTTACAGTCTGAAAGCAACAACAGTGGGTACTGATTTCATTTGGTGGATTGATCTCTGTTTCAGACATGGGGCAAATAGGTGAACGCTGGCAATTTCCACTCCTGCTTCCATCAGAATTCTCCAACATCCCTACCCTCATGCTAGTCCTGCCAGTCCAATATTTGTTTTCCATGTGAATCAAAATAGGACCTCATGTCAAAGAAAAGAAAAACATAATCTTGTTTTGAGTTGTTGCCTTTTGTAGTGGCAGCAACACCAAAGTAACATTTCAGTGATTTAAAAGGTAAAGGTACCCCTGACCATTAGGTCCAGTGGCAGACGACTCTGGGGTTGCAGCGCTCATCTTGCTTTATTGGCCGAGGGAGCTCGTGTACAGCTTCTGGGTCATGTGGCCAGCATGACGACTAAGCCGCTTCTGGCGAACCAGAGCAGCGCACGGAAACGCCGTTTACCTTCCCGCCGGAGCGGTACCTATTTATCTACTTGCACTTGACGTGCTTCAAACTGCTAGGTTGGCAGGAGCAGGGATCGAGCAACGGGAGCTCACCCTGTTGCGGGGATTCGAACCGCTGACCTTCTGATCGGCAAGCCCTAGGCTCTGTGGTTTAGACCACAGCACCACCCGCGTCAGTAATTTAGGCTGCAATAAATACTAAAGTTAAACCACCAAGCAATGGGAGGTCAGCCCGTTGTGGGGATTTGAACCGCCGACCTTCTGATCAGCAAGCCCTAGGATCATTGGTTTAACTTTAGCGGCTTAGTCATGCTGGCCACATGACCCGGAAGCTGGCCACATGATCTCGGCCAGTAACGCGAGATGAGCGCCGCAACCCCAGAGTCATCTGCAACTGGACCTAACGGTCAGCGGTCCCTTTACCTTTACCTTTAAGCCTTTATTAATACAGTGGGATTTACTTTGGAATAAGCATAAACTGCAAGGCTTATTTCTGTGCAAATGTGCATAGGATTGGTCTGCAAGTGAGT
Organism: Lacerta agilis; assembly: GCF_009819535.1. Lineage (NCBI taxonomy): Eukaryota > Metazoa > Chordata > Lepidosauria > Squamata > Lacertidae > Lacerta > Lacerta agilis. Next base: position 1,470,997 of record NC_046314.1, on the reverse strand, counting down.
TACTGCTGTTTCTGCCGGTTTCAGTGGTTACAAAGCAACCTTTTGGGACACATGGGTGCATTAGCAGATCAGAGACTGTTGTGAGCACCATGCATGTACCAAAGCCACGTACCTACTACAGCCATTCACACACACACACACACATGGCTTGCCATACAACACACACACGTTCATTTGCCTCCTAAAAATAGGCTTGAAGCGCTGTTGAAGGCTTGAGATGCAGGGGTGCTTATTCCTGGGAACACACCGGCTTTAGTTTACGTGCATGTTCAAGTGGGTTATGTTGGAAAGCTTATGAGTAATAAATTGGTAGTTTCATAATGAACTGTGAATGTTTCACTTAGTACACCAATGTTGAAATGTATCAAGATCAGAGCCTAGGGTAGATATCTAACCAAGTAGATTGATGAGGGATCAACTAAATTTTCGGCAAACAAAACTGATTAAATCAGAATGCAGAACAGAACTTGTGAAAGCCATGATAATCTGCATTCCTTTTTGGTTCTATTTATTAAAGCAGGAGATGTAGAGCTAGGATAGAATAAAGCAGCTGCATTTGTTTATCTTTGCAAATGCATGTTGGCTATCTGAGAGGCACATACCTTTTTGGTGAAGAAGGAAAGTTCTCAATCGCGTCTTGCAATGGCCTTGTATCATTTTATAGCTCTCCGTGTCAGTTGAGTTAGACAAACACACACACACACACAAAATACAGAGGAGAGCACAAGAGAGAGCATCCTTCCCTCTTCTGCAGATTCTTCAGAGTGTGTTACCTACTGGTAGCCAAGCGCATAGCCATCTCTGAAGGGGAGAAAATCTGTTTTCATGTAGTTTTTAAGTTCACAGGAAGCTCCCTTTTACTAAGCAAACTTCACAACTAGTCAGCAAAAAGCGTCAAGCCTGATGTCAAGAGCAGCATCCTGCTAAAGCCCAAAAAATTATTAACTGCTTAGCAGTTGCTCATCCCCAGTTTTCAAAGAGTTAGTTTTGGACCTTGCCCTCCATGAGCAAATTCCATAAGAAAACATGTCATGGCAGCACCACCACCTTGGAAGGCAAGGGTTGAGGGGAGGGGGGCAGGGGAGGGACAGAGGCACTAACCAGCTGATGGGAAAGGATGAGGGAGCAAATGAGCCCCCCCCCTTTATGTTTCTTTTGTTGGGGGAAATTATGTGGCTTGCTGTCACTGATTTCTTTCTAAACTTTCTCAGCAGCTTGTGCTTTCTATGGCATTTCTTTCTTGGTGTGTGTGTGTGTGTGTGTGTGCTTCTGAGGTGATTATGGTGGTTTTTTTTACAATTGGCTTTGATGAATTCAGTTTAAGTTATGTGCCTGGCACAGAAGACAGAACCTTCAATGCTGCCATTTAGGCATTTTCTGAGTGGTCCACCAGCACCAACACGTGACATAGAATCTCAGGTTCACAAGAGCTATGGCATCTTGTTCAGAAGAACTAAACACTGTGTGTATGTGGCTGCTATCTTGTGAACTGCCCTGAGACCTGTGAGTATAAGGTGGGATACAAATTTAATGAATGGCAACAACAACAACAGCCAAGAGGGAGGTGGGGTGGTGGCAGCTCACAGCCTGACTAGGGTATTGTGAGGCAGGGCTGCCCCATGGAAGCATAGAGTTGGAAGAGACTGTGAGGGTCACCTCCTGCTGCCTTGGGGTCACTTACGATGGAAAGCAGTATACAAAAGTGTTAAATTAATAAAACAAACACGCAACTGCAGGTGAGGGTGTGTCACCCTCCCTTAGTCACCACTTAATGGCAGCCGCATATTACATGCAAGGCAACACTTTTATCAGCTTCAGCAGATATGCCTGCGGTCTTCCTTGGGAGGTGGTGGACTCTCCTCACTTGGAGGTTTTTCAGCAGAGGTTGGATGGTCATCTGTCAGCGATGCTTTAGTTGAGATTCCTGTGTTGCAGGGGGTTGGACTAGATGGCCCTTGGGAGTCCCTTCCAGCTCTACAGTTCTATCATTCTATAAAATCCACTTAAAAAAACCAAAACCCTGGACAAACAACAACAATGAAAAGTGCTGGATAACAGCCACTTGACAGTGATATCGTATAAGCTTTGTATAAATGTTGGGAAAATAAAACAGGATGATTGCTCAGTTTATGCTCATCCGGAAATGACCTAAATATAATTCTATTTTTCTCATATTAGGTTGAATGTTATGTTTGGATAAGATGTAATTTAGGTCATATGATTTTGGTTGTATGAGTCTGTCGCGGGCCCTTCGCCCTGTACAGCCCACCCCCGGACGTTTTACGGTCTATGAGTGCTGCACCAACGACAAACAGTCCCCAGCTGCAGCTCTTCAGACTACTGGCTGGATCCTGCTTACTTCATTCACCACAGACGAGGATATTGTGAACTAAAAAGATGTTTATTGCGTACAAAGCTTGTGGTTGCTGATAAATAAAAGGTTGTTCAATAAGCTTATAACAGTTGTCCTATACCGGCCTAATACCTCTAATAGTAAACTAAATATCAATAACAACGCGTTTCACAATCTCTTTATCCTCTCTGCTAACATCCACCTAAGACTCTAAACTCCCAGCTCTATCTCTTGACTCACACTGCTCAACTCCAACTCTAACTCCCCGCACTTAACTGCCTCCTCCTGCCCACACTTAACTGTCTTACTGACCACTGGGAGGGGTGTTTTATACTCAGGCTAAGCCCGCCCCTGAGGGTTCTAACTGTCAGAAAAGTTAACCCCTACCTGGCATGAGGCTAGTTCTCCACATACCTCCCTCCTTTTTAGGTTTGTATCAGAGGAGTTACTAGCCAAAGTATCCCTCTGATACAAACAACATTTTTAAACATTAACATAAACAATACATTTTAATAACTCTTACCTATATTATCTAACTATAGCATAATATTACATCTTCAGTAAAAGTACATATGGTTGGGAACATTATATACAATAGTTCATGCAGCATTAGGTCTTTATTGCAAGAAAACCCGTAACTGTCCATTAACCTTTGTCTTTGAGTCTTCATTATAAGGCGTCTGCGATGATGTTTAGGTTCCTTTCATGCTCCTTAACGTCCTTAACCGTCGCAAGAAGTATCTTTCTCTGGGCACCAGTCTTTTCTCTGCCATACGTGATGGGATGTAAGCTGTCTTCCTCGGCTAAATGACACAGTCCCATTCCGATCCCTGCACTCGAGGCGTCTGTAACGATTGTGGATCCCAAGCTGGGTAGAGTCCTTGTCTCTCAGGGCCAAAAGCTCTCTTAGTTCAACCTCTCCCTCCTTCAGGTTCTCTGTTAAATGTTTAAGCTCGCAGACTTGTACACACATCTCCAGGTCATCATAAGCTGCATAAACACTGGTTGTCTGGCTTTTAAATGCACTGGGAACTATTTTCAGAAGTTTGTGTATATCTTCTTTTTTAGTCAGCTTGCTGAAGCTTTCTAGGCAAGCGTGATCATTTAATGAAAGTAGGCTAACAAGCTCTGATTGCTTATTGCTCATAGCAATCTCCCTTGTTGTCAGTTCATCTTTGGTCTGTAGTGATTTATTAGTTCCCACTTCGAGCAATTTTAAGACTTCTTTTGTATGCCTTTGACGTGGTAGCCCTGTTGATGCTGTGTAACCACATTCATTTTGGACATTTATTTGTGTTGCATGAGCAGTAGGGTACCCATCCTCCCACCACACAATCTCTAGTGTAGGAAACACTTTCACTTTCATAGAAAGTCGATGGGACCCCATGCCAGCTATAACTTCTAGCACATCTTTCTTTCTATCTTTCCAACTGATGAATGGTTTATCATAAATTTGACTAGTTGTTCTAACTGATCTCACAGATAGGTCACTGGTCACATTGCAGGTAGACACTCCTTTACCAATATCACAGGCTTTTTCAACAACGTGACTACTGTAGTCTAGATTGGGTTCATGGTTTAGGGACTTGATTGGGTTTATCCTATTCACATGCATGACCCGCCTCCCTTCACCGTATGGAATTATATCGTTTACATCATTCAGTTTTGAAATGATCTTAAAAGGACCTTCCCATGTCAGTTGTAACTTGTCACTGTTTACTGATCTGATTAATAAAATATCTTGTCCTGGCTCAAAAGATCTCTCACGTGCTTTCGTTTTATCTTGCCCATGTCCTTGTAATTGGCAAGTATGGCACGTTCGACAAAATAACTTTATTTGCTTGCCCATCCCAGGCCAAAAGAAATTTTGGGACACCCTTTGTTTGGTTCTGGTGATTCCCAAGTGACCTCCAAAGATACTGCCATGTGCATGTTGTATTATCTTGGTTCTAAATTCAGTAGGTACTATCAGTTGCCTGTGGATTTCATTACCCCCTCTATTAGGCTTTAAAAGAATCTCCCTGTATAGCAACCCATTGTTGACTATAAACCGCTCCGGGCTTTCAGGGGTTAATACTGTATTCACGGCTGTGGCTTGAAAATATTTCTGTAAATCTGTATCTAGTTTCTGCTTGGCTGCAAAACTAGCTGCTTGACTATTTGTAACTGGCATTATACTTGTATCTTGTGTCAGTTCAGCAATTGTATCAGGCCTTTCCTCCTGAGGTAACTGTCGCAGTTTTTGTGCCCTAGTTATTACAAATGCACTCTGTACATGGTCAAGTAAATCCCACCCGATTAACATTGGAGCTGGGATTTCTGGTGAAACTGCTACTTGCCATTTTCCAGACCATTGTTTATATGTCAGATTAACTAATGCGACTGGCAAGATTTCTGGCTGTTTTGATATTCCTTTTAAACCGATTGTTTTGCCTTTAATAAAGTCTTCTGGCTTTAATAAATCAGGATGTACGATACTAATCTGAGACCCTGTGTCTTTTAAGCCTTTATATTGTTTACCATTCACCCAAATTTCTTCTCCTGTTTTGTGTAATAGCATGTCATCTTGTTGAATTATATAGCACCTCACAACTTGGGCCACTGGTAACTCATCAGCCTCTGACTGGGCCTCGGTTGTCGTGGCAACCATGTTGGCAGTTGGCTCTGTCTCCACAGTTTGGACACAATATGTCTGCTTCTGAGGGATAGTATTTGCACTCCTAGTTCTGAGTTCAGTTCTACAGTCCAATTGTCTATGGCCTTTTTTCCCACATTGCCAACAGATTAATTCAGGCCTTTTACCCTCACTATATTTATTTACTTTTCCCTCAGTCCCCCCCGTTGTCATAGGCGTGTTATGGGGAACATTTGCATTGGCGGGAAAAATTTTCTTGGCAGTTTCTGTGGTAAACTTTGTGGGCTGTTGCATTCTCTTAAACTTATTTGTTTCCCACTGTTTGTCCTTATATTTTGGGGCATCATAAGCGTGTTCTCGGATTTCATTTATTTCATCTGCCAGATTAGCAGCTTCCCGGATGGTTTTAGGTCGTCTTTCTTTAATTAAATACTTCAGATGGGTATTAATCGTGTCATAAAATTGTTCTAATGCGAACACCTCTTTTATTTTCGCCACAGAATCAGCACCCTCCTGTTCTAGCCACTTGTTTAAATAATTTGTAGTTTTAGCTCCTAGTTGAGCAAATGTTTCCTCACGCACTTTTGTTATTGTTCTAAATTTTTGTCTCAGTTGTTCTGCAGTAATTCCGAATCTGACATAAACCAACCGTTTAAATGCTTCAAAATCTTTAGATTGATCAGATGGCATTTGAGAATAAATCTCTGTTAATGTTCCACTAATACGAGCTCTCAGTATTTGCATTTTCTCCTCATCTTTTACTTCAAAATCTTCGCAAGCCCTCTCAAAAGAAATGATAAATGCTTCAGGGTCGTCTTTATCTCTGAAGTCAGGGAATCTTTTTAAATCCACCCTGCTAGGATTTTGTGTGGAACTATTGTTGTTGTTTCTATTATCTACAGCTGATAATTCAAGTCTTTTCATTTCTAATAAATATTCTCTTTCCTCCCTTTCTCTTTCTCTCTCAATAGCTAAGGTCATTTCTTTCTCTTTCAGTTCTCTCTCTTTTGCTTCAGCTTGTAACTTTAATTCTCTCTCTTTTGCCTCAGCTTGTAACTTTAAGGTCATTTCTTTCTCTTTCAGTGCCATTGCCTCTCTTTCTCTCTCTCTCTCAATATTTAATTCTCTCTCTTTTGCCTCAGCTTGTAACCTTAATTCTCTCTCTTTCAGTGCCATTGCCTCCCTTTCTCTTTCAATATCTAGCTTTGCTAGTTCGATTTTCAAATTAAATTCCTTCTCAAGTTTCCATTTTTCAAATTCCTCTGAGGCTTGAAAACTCGTCCCCTCAGCAGGATTTTTGTTAACTGTTTCAGTACTGGTTTCCTCAATCTGGGAAACCCCATTTTCTTCTTCAGAGCTTTCTACTTGTGAGTCCCTAAGAGCTGTTTTAGTCTTTCTAGGTGGCATTTTCTATTTATTTGGTGGTATTATTTCTGTACTTAAATCAAGGATGTTTCAGTTAAACTATTTCTTCAGGCTCAGTTTCCACAGTTTAGGTCCAAAGTCACGCCTAAAGTTGCCTCAGTGCACTTTGTCCAGCGTACTTTTCCGACCTCTCACTATAAACCTTTCTGCCTGAAATAGTTTCAAACGCAAAGTATCTTTGTAACTCTCTCACAATCTCTCAGTCTTAGGCGCTATCACACCACACCCTAGGGCCAGGTAATTCCTCTCTGAATTCCCCTTCTCCCTTTCCAGGTGTATGCAATCCCCTTCCTGACTAGATTGTAGAGTCTCACAGAAGTTTGCTTAAATCCTCTTTAAGCCTCACACTTCACACAATGCGTCACCCTTAAATCTTTCTTGTACCTTGGCACTGCTTGCCAACACTTTAGATCTTTGATCTCAATGTGACCACCACTTTATGACAATCTTTCGTCCCGACGCTGCCACCACTTTAATGTCGCAGGCCCTTCGCCCTGTACAGCCCACCCCCGGACGTTTTACGGTCTATGAGTGCTGCACCAACGACAAACAGTCCCCAGCTGCAGCTCTTCAGACTACTGGCTGGATCCTGCTTACTTCATTCACCACAGACGAGGATATTGTGAACTAAAAAGATGTTTATTGCGTACAAAGCTTGTGGTTGCTGATAAATAAAAGGTTGTTCAATAAGCTTATAACAGTTGTCCTATACCGGCCTAATACCTCTAATAGTAAACTAAATATCAATAACAACGCGTTTCACAATCTCTTTATCCTCTCTGCTAACATCCACCTAAGACTCTAAACTCCCAGCTCTATCTCTTGACTCACACTGCTCAACTCCAACTCTAACTCCCCGCACTTAACTGCCTCCTCCTGCCCACACTTAACTGTCTTACTGACCACTGGGAGGGGTGTTTTATACTCAGGCTAAGCCCGCCCCTGAGGGTTCTAACTGTCAGAAAAGTTAACCCCTACCTGGCATGAGGCTAGTTCTCCACAGAGTCTACCTTGTAACTGGGTTCTCCATGTACAGATGTTGCTTACCCTAGTTTACTCAACCATAATTCACCCCAATAAAGGTTTATCAACCTTATTTAGCAAGCCATAGTGTGCACAATGAGATGGACTGGGATCATGGATGAAGCAGCAGCAGCAGCAGCAGCAGCAGCAGCAGCAGCAGCAGCAGCAGCTCTTCACTAAGCAAATGGGAAATTGATTTGCCTGTATGCTTCCATTAAAGTAATTTGATTAAGGAAACATACCCAGAATAATATAAACTATGGTTCAATGTTATTTATATCTGAGCAGAGCAGAGGCTTAGAAATACCTTCTGATCTTGAAGTTGCACCTTAATAAGTCAACAGAGTCCCTGGCCAGGATAGAATGAGAATAGGAGTTGCCTAAATGGAAGATGGCGGGTGGCGCTGTGGTCTAAACCACTGAACCTAGGGCTTGCCAATCGGAAGGTCAGCGGTTCGAATCCCCGCGATGGGGTGAGCTCCCGTTGCTCGGTCCCTGCTCCTGTCCACCTCACAGTTCGAAAGCACGTCAAAGTGCAAGTAGATAAATAGGTACCACTCCGGCGGGAAGGTATGCGACGTTTTTGTGTGCTGCTCTAGTTCACCAGAAGCAGCTTAGTCATGCTGGCCACATGACCCGGAAGCTGTCTGCGGACAAACGCCGGCTCCCTCGGCCTATAGAGCGCCAAGAGTGCCGCAACCCGAGAGTCGTCAGGGGTACCTTTACCTTTAAATGGAAGATCAGAATAAACAATGTCCCTCGCTTGGGGAGGTTTTGCTTTAGAATGGAAGATCTGAAGGCTAGTGACATCACGGGAGAAAGGCCCTGCATTTGTTGCCATAATTGGGTTTCCCCCAGGGCGAATTTTATCCAAAGCAACTTAAGAGCGGAATCTATGACATACCTGCTGCCCTATTAAGCTCATATATTACCAGGAGCACCAGGCTTTCATCATATTCTAGCCTTTTAATCAGACTATGGGAAGTGTAAAAGCAAGAAGTGTGTTAAGCATAACTTTTACTGAGGAAACCAGCAATTCTTTATACCTTTCAAAAGGAAGAAAGAGAGACATCCATCAACCTGTCATTGCAGATTAGATGTCACAAACCTCACCCTGTGAAGCTGCCAGGAATCTGTAAACCTTTTAAAAGCTATGCCTGGTCTTGACTATTTTTTTCTTTCTTTTTAAGGGTTTTATAGATTTTTGTAGAAAACCCTAATAGGTAAAGGTAAAGGGACCCCTGACCATCAGGTCCAGTCGTGTCCGACTCTGGGGTTGCGGCGCTCATCTCGCTCTATAGGCGAAGGGAGCCGGCATTTGCCCGCAGACAGCTTCCGGGTCATGTGGCCAGCATGACAAAGCCGCTTCTGACGAACCAGAGCAGCGCACGGAAATGCCGTTTACCTTCCCGCTGGAGCGGTCCCTATTTATCTACTTGCACTTTTAATGTGCTTTCGAACTGCTAGGTGGGCAGGAGCTGGGACCGAGCAACGGGAGCTCACCCCGTGGCAGGGATTCGAACTGCCGACCTTCTGATCAGCAAGCCCTAGACTCTGTGGTTTAACCCACAGCGCCACCTGGAAAACCCTAATAGGCAATGGCTAAAAGGTGTTTTATTCTTCTAGCTTGCTAGAGGTCCTTTCTTAAAGCTCAAATTAATTAGTTTCTGCCTTATAACTGAGAACAAATAATAGTCTGTCTGGTCCATGGAACTGATCCTAAAACAAGTGTTGCTTGATTTTCTTTTCTTTTAAACACTGTGGCTGCCCTTCTGCCTGCTACCCAAACTCTGGCTGCAACACACACTTTCTTGGGAGTAAGGCCCACTAATCTCACATGCTGTTGGTCTACTCTTTACGTAACAAGAACACAATTCTGTTCACATTAGTTGGCACTCATCTCCGGGCTGGATTGCAGTTGCTATCCTTTGCAGTTTTGAGTGTGAGTGACTTAATTCCTCCTTGGAATGAAAGGGAAGGGTTCTTAAGGTCTGGTATTTACAAACAATAAGAATACAAAGAATAACAGGGTAGACTCCATTTATTACTCATGGGTGGATACAGCAATTATCTTTCTATAAAGCCTGTAGTAAATTGTGCAGCAGCTTTAAACTCTGGGATTATGCGGGTAAACCGCTGTTCTGCTGCAGAGGTCCTGATTCCTGAGCTGAACCTTCAGATTCTTCAGATAACCACTTTATTTTCTGTATTGTTTCCAAGCACATCAAAACTGAAGGAAATTGCATTTTTCTTCTTCTCTCTTTTACTTCCAGCTTTCTTTACTGCCTGAATATTTTCAGTGATTATGAGTGTTTTAGAACCATAGCTTGCTTAAGAGTTCAAAACGGCTGAAAAATCTATCGCATGGTTAGGAGCACATTCAAGAAAGCTGCCTGCTGAAATAGGCAATGCAGATGCACACATCCATCCATTCCTTATTCTGTTTAACTGTTGTTTCTTCAGTGCCTCCGGTTTAACCACAGTGATTTTGGAAAGAAATTAAAATTCACCTTATTGATGTTTGACAATAAAAGGATTCCAAAGCAGTATACAATTGGAAGGGTCTTAGACTGGATTAAAAATAAGTATCTCAAATCTGTTATAATGGTTGTGTTTACATTTCTCGCTCTCTCTTCATTCCTTCAAAGTTATCATGTTTCGCAAGCGTTAAGAGAACTGTCTCATTCTGCCAGGAATTGGAGGCATTCCACTTTAAGCAAGAGATTTTCTTCACTTGCCTTCCCAACCCCCCCCCCTCTTCCAGTCACCCCCTCCCCATACTCTGATAGTATTGCAACACAGTGTAATAAGACTAGGCTAAAGAGATTGGTGGTGTGGCCACTGCAGGTCTTTCTTTTTTTAAAGGACTGCCATTTTTTAGATCGATTGCATGATGATCATAAATTGATGAAGCCATAATGAAAACCTTATGTGCCTTTGCAGTTGTTCTATAACCTCACTTCCCTAAACATTGAGAGGCAAGAGGAAGGGGCTCAAGGAAGGGAGCTGCTCAGATACTACAATATATCAAAGGAATTACCAGTAAGCTAGAGACTGGGAATTGCTTGCATGATGTTGTATAAGTTGTTTCTTTAGCTTTTTAACAATAGTAAATAATTGTCTTGATTGGGCTTTTCTGCAAACTCACAGTGGTACTTTCATTTAAAGGGAAAAAGAGAGAGATCAAGGTAAATAAAAACAGTAACTGTGTACGCAAGAGAGAAAATGCAAGCATTCTTGTGAGAATAATGTTGTTCTATTAAATAGGCCTATTGGAGTGGAAAGAAATACCGGTAACTTCCCAAAAGTCTTCCCTCTGGCTTTGAAGTTCAGGTTGACCGCCTTCTCCTGTAAATTACACATTTAAAATATTTCTTACCCGCTCTTCTCTAAAACGAAGACCCAATGCAGTTTGCAGATCAATTAAACAAAACTAATAATATGATGCAAATTGTGACCACCCACTGCTGTAGGTATGCCCAGTGAGATGGGCGCATGTGCATTATTTTTGCACATGATTGTGAACACACTTGTTCCTACTAAGTGATAAATGCTAAGGAATAACGAAGTTATTGTGTACAGTGATGCCACCTACTTTGCCTATTTCATTGACATCATTAGACAGCCAACCTCTGTCTTCCGGCGTTTGTCCACAGACGGCTTTCCAGGTCATGTGGCCAGCAGGACTAAACCGCTTCTGGCACAAGACACCATGACGGAAGGCAGAGCACACAGAAATGCCATTTACCTTCCCACCACAGCGGTGCCTATTTATCTACTTGGACTGGTGTGCTTTCAAACTGCTAGGTTGGCAGGAGCTGGGACAGAGCAACAGGAGCTCATTCCATTGCACAGATTTGAACCGCCGACCTTCTGATTGGCAAGTCCAAGAGGCTCAGTGGTGTAGACCATAGCGCCACCTTATTTAGTTATCACTTATTTACCACACATAAAACATGTTTGGTCCAGATAGTATCATATTGAGCTTTACTGTATACAGAATTCCACTGGCCTGCTCCCCATTGCTGGTATAATCTTAATATTCACAACCAGATGAAGCTTTCATTTTTGGAATAATACATTTTCAGAGTAGTTTTTACAGTTATATCAAAAATTACTGATTTGGTTATACTATTAGAAATACATTGACAGATAATTATGAAATTATTGTGAGGTTTAATAAGTTAACTGTTTATATTTGGACAACTTTTCTGCTGTACTTTATTGGAAGGAGAAAAATAATCATTTCCTTAGTAACAATTTAAACAATTTATTTAACTAAAACAATAACATTATAGCATACCGGTATGTATCCATGTTTGTTAACTAATGTGGTTAAATGATTTTTTAAAAAAACACACCTTAGACTGAGTTTTAGCACACATGAAAAACTATCTTTAGAAAGATTTTTCCTCCAATCCAATTTAAATAATAAAAAGTCTTAAATTTTTTTTTTAAAAAAAAAGTCTTAAATTTTTTTAAAAAAAAAAAATCCGATTTTTTTTATTTAAAAAAACCATTGATTTTTATCCACCCTGCTTTCTAAAGACACTGTGTCTGTCAGCTGTCAACCCCTGGGTGCTTCCTCTTCCTCCTCCTTCCTCCCATTATTTCCTAACTTTCCCCCTCATCTGCCTCTGAGCTGTGACCTCCCTCAAACCCCTGTTGTAATCCTGAACTGCCTTCCTCTTCTCTGGAAGGGTCAAGCTGGTGAGGCAGTCTCCCCCATTCCTCCTCTTCCCAGTCCCTGCCAACAAGTGATGGGATGGGGCGCTTGGTCCTGAAACTGCCACCCACCAGAGCCCTTGATTTCTTGTTGGCGAATAATGTCCAGCAAGTTAGCAGGATGAACTGGGGATGTTTGGGAAGTAGAACTGCATTGAAAACTTTCACCAGACAATTGTAGTCCTGAAGAAAGAGGCAAGTGGTGCAAAAATGGGTGGGTTTTTTTAATATATAAAAAGGGCAATTTATTTAGTCCCCCACACCAGTTGGGGGTTGGTTGCTGCCAGTTCACCTCCCTCTCCTCCCCTGCCCCAATTATATAGTGAAATGTCCCTACCTCTCCTACTAGAATGATACCATCTGTAGCAGAAACTCTGCCCTGGGCTATTTAAAAACCAACATATTTCCCCTTATTTCAATAAGTGAGTAAAAGTTATGAGGACTATGCAGCGCCTTGTTTGGAGAACTGTAAGAACTTTTCTTACATAGAGCCTAGGGCTTAATTATGTAATTATGTCTCTTGGGTAGATTATATATTTCTTCTCATAATTATGTCTACCCAATAGACTGGAAGGACTCCAAGATTTCTGTTTTCTGTGATAAAAATGGTTTGGCTATGTTTTGTTGACTTTAAAATAAAAACAGCAACCTTGAATAGTCTGGCTCACCAAAAGGGTTCCGTAGGGAAACTAACAAGGAGAGAAACAGTTTATCATAAATAAACATTTATATTAGTATGGGTTTAATAAACAGTAGCTCTTTTTTCTGGCTTGTTTCTGGAACCCTGTTAGGGAGGCACCAACTTACTTTTTGTTGATTGGCGTTGATTTATGACACATTTATTTTTCCCTTCGAAATTAAGCTAGGTGGTTGATTTGGAGCAGAATCCTTCTGATATGATGTATTGCATGAAATTCAAGAGCGAAAGATGAATTGCCTGGCCCTGGTGCAGTGGTTATAACATCACCTACTGGCATCACAACAAACTGCCACTGCAAATACCTTAGGTGTAGTTCTCCAAAGACTTCCTTTAAAAAGGAGGAGAGGAGGGAGGAAAGGGAAGGGTTAAAGTGATAGAGCTAATTACTAGAAGGGAAAGACAGACCGTAGAGCAGGGATGGTGGAAAGCTGTTGGTCTCAGGATGTTGCTGGGCTCCAACTGCCATCAGCCCCAGCCAGTATGGCCAGTGGCCAAGGGTTAAGGGAGTTGCGGTCCAGCAACATATGGAGGGCCAAGGGTTCCCCACCCTTGAGCCACAGCAATCTATGCAGGCCCACAACTCATGAGAATAGTAGCATCACAGACCATTTACAACCAGGGAAATTGTGCAACTCTTCCACTGAGTTTTAAAAGTTGGATTTTCTGATGTAGGGATGGGGTGGGGGAAGACTATTTTGTCTACAATGTCATACAGATGTCTTGTAAAATGTGAGTGAATAAAGCATGGCTGTTATACCCAGTGTGGAAGCAGCCGAAGAGAAACAAAAAGTAAAAACCAGTGTGCAGAGTTCTTGTTGGCAGTGGAGATTACAAGCATGTTCAGAGGCCTTCATTGCACTAAGTCCAGAACTTAGGGAAAACCACAGTTTTTGCAAATCCTCAAAAGTGTGGGAGCACGGCTAGCTGGAGGGGAAAACAGGCAGTTCTGCATTGCAGATTGCACTGTGTGCTACCCCTGTGTGACTGGGAGCAGGTGAGCCATGAGCCACTGTTGAGACAGCACTTCTGCAACACGCACACCACAGTCCCGCCCCCCCCCCGCCCCTTGGCACTACTTATGCCAATAGGGAAAAGATGCACTGGTAACATAGATGGAAGACGGGCAGAGGAGAAATGCAAGCAAATTATAAGCCCTGGTCTGGGCTCGAGAGCCACTATTTGCTGTGCAGTAGACACTAAGACATCTCTCAGTTGCAGCTTTCATTTACCCACCCCTTTCTGGGTGTAGATCCTTATTTTAGTTTTGGCATATAGGTGAATTGCAGATGGCATTGAGCACACCTAGCTCACCCCATGTGCTGACAGTCTGTCCTGAGAAGCTTAGGCAGTTGCAGTGGGGCAGGGCAGAGGTGCAGATCCTTTGTGCAAAGTGACCATAGAGTCCAGCTGTAAAACAGAATAGTTTTCAGGGAACGAAAGAGAAGCCCATTCAGGCATCAGGGACAATAGGCTGTTTCCAATAGATGCCTTCCTCAAATCTTTGGCCAAAATTGTTGTACTCCAGTGCTTTCTGAAAATAAGCAGGGGGGGGGGGAATTGTTGGTGAAAGGGGCCAGATAATTCACACACCTCCTTCAAGGGCTAACTGAGGCATCTACCATTTAATGTGGAAGATCTATTGATACTGGAGTCCAATGTTCCCACACCAGTCGGAGATTTTGTTTACAGCCGTCCTGTTGTCTGATATTTTATTCATACAGTCCTCCTGGGAGCATGTATTGTGATCTTCGGGGGAACTGCAAAGAGGAATTGGCTGAGAACCCGAGGAGCTCTCAGTCACATGGAGCTATTTCCCCCTTTCCTGGTGGCAAACTCTTTTGAGTTCCTTTGCAAGCTGCCCTTCTTGAGTCAAAGGCAAAGAAGTTCACATCCAAAGATGTTTCAAATTTAGTTGCATTTTGCACCTTTAAGAAGTGGCCCTTTTACTTTTGTACATCACAAATGAATGACTGAGTGACACCTGAAAGGGAAAGCGGTTTTAGTCACTGTGAATTCTTGCTATCAAGAGGGCCCACAGTTAGTAGTTTGGCTGGTCAGGGCCATAGTAATAAGTGAGCAACGCACACAGGAATATGTCTCACTCTGCCTGCTCCTCTCCATACTTAATACTTTTCTCTGCAACTTCTTGGCAAGGTTGGCCTTCAGTGTCATGTTGTTATAGTAGGGCAGGACACATTGCTTTGAGGCTAATTTTTTAAATCTGCAACATAGAAGCTACCCAGAAGATAAAAGCTCATCAGATGGAGAATGGTCACCTATATTTCCCATTGGTAAAAGGTAAAGGGACCCCTGACAATTAGGTCCAGTCATGTCCGACTCTGGGGTTGCGGCGCTCATCTCGCTTTACTGGCCGAGGGAGCTGGCGTACAGCTTCCGGGTCATGTGGCCAGCATGACAAAGCCGCTTCTGGCGAACCAGAGCAGTGCACGGAAACGCCGTTTACCTTCCCACTGGAGCGGTACCTATTTATCTACTTGCACTTTGACGTGCTTTCAAACTGCTAGGTGGGCAGGAGCAGGTACCGAGCAATGGGAGCTCACCCCGTGGCAGGGATTTGAACCGCCGACCTTCTGATCAGCAAGCCCTAGGCTCAGTGGTTTAACCCACAGCGCCACCCGCGTCCCATTTCCCATTGGTACTTGATAACAATTCTTTATGGTTATTTTTGTAACCTAAGAAAAGCCCTGGGGATTAGCTCTCTTTAATCCAGCATCCCACTTCCCACAAGGGCCAGCCAGAGAAAGATGGGAAGCCCACAAGAAGACGGAGCACATGGGGCATTCTGCTACCTGTTGTTCACCTGTGATCAGTACTCAAAGGTGTGGTGCATCTTGGATCCTGGAGAGAGAATGCAGTGATCATGACTAGGAGCCTTCTCCTTAATGTCCTTGCATAATTAGGAAAACCTGAAAGTTGTTTAGCTTTCCCCCTCAAAAAAATGCCAAAAAATGAGATTTTTTTTTGGTTTACTTGCCAAAGATCCAGGACAAACCACCGCCTTCTGGAAATTTCCCCCAGGTAACGTCCGGGAAAATCAGGGCATATGGCATATAGTTTAACTATGTGCTGTGTACAGAAGTTCTTGCTCTTGTCTGACCCAAATCTTTTACCATTTAGCTTCATTGGGTGATGCTGGATTCTTGTATTGTGAGAGAAAAGTGAAAGAAATGCTTCTCTCTAAACACTTTCTCTGCATATTGTAAAAGTGCGCTAGATTAGGTACTTAAAATACACCTACACCTTTTACATAAGCTAGGATGAGATTTCTTCAGATAAAGCATTTGTATTTCCACAACCACCACCCCACCCTGATGTATGCTATATTTGCTTATGAATCTATCACATGCAATAATTTCCTGATAAAAATATAACCTAGGGCTTGTCTTCACTGCAGCCTATAGCTTTTTAGACTTGTGCAATGGCAGCTTTGCAGGCTGGCTCTACCATTGCATCTTACTGTCTGCTCCTTTAACTGCTGCCAAATTATATTTGAACCATGTGTTTTGCATGTGTATTACACAGCAGTGCAACATTCCTTGCCAGAATGCCTCCAGGCTTTTTTTTGGTATGGTTTTCTTCCCTATTCTAATGATTTTTTCCTTTGCTTGCCACCCGGTCATCTTTTTAAAAACTCTTTTTATTTCTCAATCCCGGAGAAAAGTTTGCAACTGCACATTCTCACTAATGCTGCAGCTTTGTGCTGTTGTGCAAGCAAGCAAGAAAACATGAACACATATGCTAACCCTGTAAAAAAAAATGTGCTACTTTGGTTGCCTGGCAAAACGGAAAGGAGATGGGCTTAGGAAACACACATGAAGCCAGAGTGAATGAGATTCCGTGTCTAACCTATGGCCCACCAGATGATGTTGGACTCCAGTTCCTGTTAGCCCCAACCAGCTTGGCCAATGGCCATGGATAATGGGAGTTGTAGTCCAGCAACATCTGGATGACTACAGGTTCCTCATCCCCATCATAAAGAAAGCAGAAGTAAAAATGGGTTGCACACATATTTTTAACACTGCCAGCTGACCCTGCAAAAGGAGAAGTCATGCATTTCCAGTCTGGCAAGATGTATGGGGTGTGCCTGCGTTTGTGCCAAGACTTGTCACTGCAAGGGAAATGTGTGACTTCGCTCTTTGGAAATTGAATTAGAAATATGAAAAGCAGACAAAATGATTGTGACCACATAATTATCTTGATTTTATTGAGTGCTTTTGTATCATGTGAAGTTTCAATACAATCATTGCTCCTCTTCCAAGTGGTGAAAATTGATCAAAACCCAATGATTCCTACATCACTTCACAATATTACTTGATTCTGGACAGCTGTGGACTAAGGGTGAAATCCTAAATCCTAAACGTGCTTAATAGAGAACAGTTCCCATTGAACTTAGAGGGACATGCGTCTACATAAAAATGGTTAAGATTGTGATGTAAATCAGATTCAACTCCGCACTTGGTTACCCATCGTGAATTTTGGTGTAGACAATTCCTTTATTGGAATGAATGCTGCATTCATTACCCTGCTATATATGGCTATCCTTCCCAAAGTTCTCTGCTCTTTCCCCTTGTGTCCAGGTAAATCCTGGCATCATAGCCCTTTGCTCTCAAGCTTCGTCAGAAGTGACTGAACTCCATGTGCACAGAATGCACCTTATTTGTACACTCTTTGCAAAGTGTTTTCACTCAGTCAAACTGACTTCCCATTTCCTACGCACATCATGTCATTATGGCAACAATTTTTCGTAGGGAGAGGCACCAAAGCAAGAAGAGTTGATGTGTGAAGTCCAAGCCTTTTTCTCCCGTGGATTTACAGCAGTCCTTGTTTTGTACCACCAGGAGATGGAGTTTGTTGTGTCTTTCTTAGAACAGCCTGACCTCAAATTCTCTCTATTCCCCCCATTTGCACAGGAGGAGGATTTCTGCTTTCACACATACATAGAGGTATCTGTAACTTCTGCCCTCTGGACTGTTTTAAGAGGCTTGGGCCAAGACAGAGGGTATTAGGAGGCTGGCAGTTGGGGAGGAATGAACCATCTCAGTTTGGGAAGATCTTCCAATGATACCCTGTCTACAGGTAGTGAAAGTGAGCATTTTCATGACGTGTGGGCACATTTTTATATAATCATTAATGGTGGGGGGAAACAGTTGTCCAACCTCATCTGTTTGAATAGCTGTGGACATTCTGTAACATCCCAGTAGCTAATCCAATGGCAACTGGCAAACAGTTTTTATCCTATTATATAATGATGAAACCGGGCTGCTGGTCCTCCTATGAATACTAAGAATTCAGTTGCTGGGGACCACTGTTGCTCCTCTGAGATCTCTTTTCTCTCTCTCTCTCTCTCTCTCTCTCTCTCTCTCTCTCTCTCTCTCTCTCTCTCTCTCTCATTTTATACCCAGTTCTTTAGTGCAGGAGGATTTTGGAAGCAGCATGGTAATTTTGAGAGTTATGGATTCATTATAGCAATGGCAACATATCATTAAACAATTTAATGCCAAGGTTTGGAGTAAAGGTGCAGGGAAAGAGGGAAGGGCAGCGATGGCAGGGGCAGGGTAGCCTGGTTTGCTTCATGTTTTGTGAAGAGTTTTGGGATTCTGAAGGAAGGTGGACGCAAGCAGGATTTGGGAACATTAGCTTCATATTTAAGCATGGCTTTCATATCAATGAGGTACAATATTTATATAGATCTCTATGCTTAAGAGCGTTCCACTGTAAATAGAAGCCAGTATAAAAAGTGGGAAGGAGAAATATCTAACTTAGGTGGTTACACAGAGAAAGAATATTGAATAGAATTAACCGAGAATTACAGTATTAATGAAACCACTATTACAATCTCATCCACTAGCCTGGATATGGAGAAGGCTTCTCTGTCCTTCTTCCTGCATGCAGCATCTTGAGCAGAAAGAAGGGAGAAAGGGATTAATGCAAGATCTCAACTAGATCATACATGACAAATCACCATCCAGCCTCTGCTTAAAAACCTCCATGGATGGTGGAGGGAGGAGGAGTCTCGTGGAAGTCCATTCCACTGTCAGAGAGCAATTACAGTCAGAAAGTTCTCTCTGATGTTTAGTTGGAATTTCCTTTCTTGTAACTTGAAGTCATTGGTTCGGGTCCTAGCCTCCAGAGCAGGAACAGATCATCTCTAGGGATGAGGGTGAAAATGTTTGTGCTTGTTCAAATGGGGGATAGGTAGAACTGGGCACTGAGAGTGCAGGGGGACATGATATCAGTTCAGGAAGGCTGAAGCACCGTAGGGTGAAGCACATACATCAAAGACATTTGGAGAGAGACACCATATATAAATGTTTATAAACGAAGCCTCTGATCCAAGATGGGTGAACTGGAGTGGTTGGCTTTAAAAGATGGAATAGATATAGAGGGCATATAGTGGA
This sequence comes from Lacerta agilis, assembly GCF_009819535.1. Lineage (NCBI taxonomy): Eukaryota > Metazoa > Chordata > Lepidosauria > Squamata > Lacertidae > Lacerta > Lacerta agilis. The sequence goes on along the minus strand of NC_046314.1, from coordinate 1,451,717 downwards.
ATGGAGAGAACCAGTGAGACATGGTTATCTCCAGATAAAAGCTCCCTAGGAAGGGCAGGGAAGGCCCTACTGGAGGATACAGAATCCAGAAGGATTCTTTCTCATCCACAGAATTGATGTGGGTGGTGATAGTGCCATCCTCCTGACAAAAATGTCCAGGGTGAAATGGGGAATGAAATCAAGGAGACATCCAAAAGATGAAGTGGTGCAATACTGAGTGACTTCAATGGCTGGCCCATATACTGGTGTGTTTCAGTCTCAACGAAGCAAAATGTCTAGATACCCTGTGTGACTGTGCTCTGGAACAATTGGATTTAATCTTAAGTGTTACCCAGGACCTGGTGCAAGATATAAATGTTGAACTGATTGAGAACAATGAACATAATGCTATGAGATCCAAGATACATGTAAGAGGACAATTGCCAAGAAGATGTAACACAGTCATATTTGACTTCAAGAGAGGAAAGTGAAGAGGGTCATATCTCTTTATAGAGATTGTCCAAAACCACAATAAAAGAAGTTCAGCTAGCATGTGCATCGCAGATCCAGAAAGGTCCTGCCAGGACCAAGAGGATGCCAGCTTGATTAATGAGGAGGAGCTGTTGGAGGCAAGAAGTCTTCTTTGATAATATGGAAGTCTTGTCCAAAAAAGAACACAAATTTTGGAAAAAGAAACACAAGCAGCAATAAGGGGTTTGAAAACCAACCAACCAAAACCAAGCAAGAGAGGTGGCTGGATCTTTGGATGATAAAGGGAGTCAAAGGTGTGCTAAAGGAGGAAAACGAGATGAGCGCCGCAACCTTAGAGTCGTCCATGACTGGATTTAACTGTCAAGGGTCCTTTACCTTTTTAGAGGAGGAAAAGGAGGTTGCAAAGGAGTTGATTGATTTTTTTACATCCATCTTCACAATAGAAGACGTAGGGCAGGTCCCTGCACCTGAGGAACTGATGCAAGTAGTGGTGATAAGAGGTGAAGTTAGTGGCCTTATGGACTAATTGCAAACTGCAATCACTGGGTCCAGGTGGCACCCACTAAAGAAAGCTATGTTAATTTGCCAATCTTCTAACAAAAAAGTAACTTATCCATAAGATCAGCCTATATATATGAGTACTAAAAAGTAACCAATGTAAGGCAATTTTTTTTTAAAAGGACTTCAGATGGGATCTAGGAAATTACAGTCTGGTTAGCTTAATGTCTGTTCCAGGAAAACCAGTGAGAAGCATTATTAAAGACTTAGTCTTTCAAAAAGCTTTTGACAAAATACCTCACCAAAGACTCAGAGTAAGCTTAGCAGTCATGGCATAAGACGAGGTGTTCTGGTTAACTGGTTAAGGAACAGGAAGCAGCAAGTAGGAATAAAAGTGCAGTTCTTCCAATGGAAGGATGTAGAAAATGAGGTCCCCTAAGAACCAGTATTTAGACATGTGCTTTTTAACTTGTCCCTCAATTGTCTACAGTTAGAGGTGACAAGTGAGGTGTCCAAGCTTGCTGATGACACCAAATTGTTAAAGGTGGTTAAAGAAAAGCACTTATTAGAAAGGCTAAAAGGATCTCCCCAAACTGGGTGTATGGGCTTTAAAATGGAAAGTGCAAACCCATGTAAGCAAGTGTAAAGTGATCCTAATTTCACTTATACCCTCCTGGGGTCTCAACTGGCAGTGACTGACCAGGAACAAGAACTTTAGGTTGTGGTGGATACAGCTTGATGAAAATGTTGATCCTGCTGCAGAAATGGAGAATTACATGTTAGGGGTTATTACGAAAGAGACTGAAAATTAAACTGCCAATGTCATGGTGTCATTATACTAATCTGTGGCGGGACCACACTTGGAATACTGTGTACAGTGCTGCTTGCCTCCCCTCAAACATTTGGGTCTTTCTAGTTTGGAAAAAAGTGAGTAAAATGAGGGACAAGCTCAAGGTCTATAAAATTATGCATTGTTGTGTATGGACAAAGTCGACAGGGACCATCTCTCTCATATATATATATATATATATATATATATATATATATATAATACACACACACACACACACACACACACACACACACACTACAACACAGGGCCATCCAATGAAGCTGAAAGTTGGAAGATTCAGGATTAGAGAAAGTATACAGTGCATAAAGTGCATAAATAAATAAGAATTATGAAATTTCCTCCTGCAACCAACCTGACCACCAGCCTGCATGACTTTAGAAGAGGATTAAACAAGTTCCTGGAGGATAAGGCTATGGATGACTTCTAGTCCTGATGCTTCTGTTCCACCTCCACTGTCAGAGGCAGTATTGCTTTGAATATCAGTTGTTGGGCCTCACCAACAAGAAGAGTGCCTCCTCACCCTGTTCCTGCTTGTGGATTTCCCACAGGAATCTAGTTGGCCACTGTAGAAACAGGATCCTGGATTAGATGGGCCTTTGGCTTGATCCAGCAGAGTCCTTGCGTTCACATGCAACATTCTTGTACTCATGTAAGCGATTTACTTATGTATAAGGAAAATGACACAAGTATCTTCCATGTAGGGCTATTGTGGTGGGTGAAAGAGTCTGTAGTTCTCCCCTTGCACCAGTTCCAGGTTAAAGCTAAAAGTTCTTTGGTCCTTGCAGTAAAATAAAATAAAATGAATACTACATTGTTCAGTCATGCTAACAACACTTTTATTTTATGATTTGCTGTTTCCAGGGCACAGACAGAAGCTTGATGACTCTAAACCTAGTTTGTTCTCTGAGCGGCTCAGTGATTTAGGGCGCATTCCTCATCCCAGTATGAGAGTAGGGGTCCCGACTCAGAGCCCACGGCCCTCTCTGAACTCTGCACCAAGCCCTTTTAATCCACAAGGACAGAGTCAGATTACAGGTAAGAGACAGAACCATGGGCTTGTATGGGCCATGGTAATGATTAATTATAGTAGGCCTTTTATTGTTTCAAAATGTAGAAAAATAACTGTTGCAAAGTGAAAGGTATAAGCAAATGTAAGCTAGTTGGGAATAGATTTTTCTGTAGCATTCATGACAAAATCATTCTTGCTTGCAGTCAAAATTGGGGGTGAGATGAAATGGGGAGGAAATTCTCATCTTTCAGGTCTCATTCATGGAATTGGTCTACATGCATTGACTAAAAAAATGTAAATTTTCCAGCTATACATGTTTATTTAGGATTGCTCTTTAGGATAGTTTGCACAGCATTGTCATTCTGCGTCCTCCCCCCACAACCTTACCCCATTTATTATGTGACATTGTGGCTTCTCCCTGGCATCCATAGATATGCATCACTGTTTCAGTGAACTATGAACCAGGCCACATTGAGAGAGCCATACATAATCAAGCCAAGAGATGCCTTTCACTAAAGCTCTGAGGTCCATATAAAAAGAAGCTGTAGCAAACCTAGGCCAATTGTTACCACACACACACACACACACACACACACACACTTGGGTGAACTTCTCTTTGTTTATATACAATTTTATTCTAAAGATCCCAATAAAAAGGTGGAAAGCCATTTTGTGGGTTGGGGGGGGGAGGAGCGGGAAATGTTAATGAAATGCAGCCCTTTTTTCAGTGCAAGCCCCAATTTTGTTTTATCCTGTAAAAAAAGAAGTCTGAGTCTATACAGGCATGTCTTTAGTTCAGGCCCATTTACACATACTACTAGTGACATGAGTTTTTAACTGTTTCAAGCCACATTGAATGATGCAAATACACTGGAAGTGCAGCCAGGCAGGCAGGCAGGCAGGCAGGCAATAGGGAGATAAGTTTTTAAAATTAGTAAATAAAGTGATGTGATCCTAAATTGCTGTGGTACACATCTGAAGATCTGAATTTTGTGGTTGGCTCCTTCCCACTTAGTTGTTGCCCAGCAGGGAGGTTAATGACTGAGCAGACTGGACCCATCTCCTTGGATTCTGCTGTTCATATCACAGAAATGTGGGGTTTTGCCATGAGGGGGTGGCCCTCGTTCTGCACTGACTCTTTGTTTGATTGTTATATAATACTAGACCAGAGACTGAGAATAAGTTTCTTCCTGATTCCATATGGTGATCATTTTATGTTGTCACATGGATGGATCCTAGATTCTCCTGTAACTTTGAGATGTCACATGCTGCTCTTGTTCGCATAAATGCTTTCCGTAGAACAATCTGCTGCTGGCTTATGATTAAAAACATACCACTTTTTGTTCTGAGTCAAGAGCAGCACATTAAAATCCTGTAAATGGTAGATGCTGTTCTAATTAATGAGGGTATTGAATACTATAGAGAATGTTAGGAGTTCACCATTCACTCTATGTAGCTAAAGAACCAGCAGTGGAAATATTACAATACAGTATCTCTTCTAAATAAGTGTAAGTCTGCAGATGATAAGAGGTAGCACTGCTTGGCAGAACACAGCAATTTGTACTTAGAAGAACATACATTCCCTGCCAAACATTTGAAAGGTGCTTTGCCTTTTTGGATAGTGATTATTTCTGCCATGCTTGAAAGTTTGCATTGAGCTACACAACTGCATATTTCTGATGCTGCAATTTGTGCCCAAACCCAGTGTACTTTTGCCACCTACTATAATCCAAAGCCTTCTGTGATGAAATATCACTGGAAGAGGTATTCAGGAAGAAAGGCACACTGGCACAAAGAGGTCTGTAAATCAGAAATCAAGTACTGCACCAAACATCCAGTACAACTTGCATAAAATAGTATAAACAACATAAAAAAATAAAAAGGTGCTACTGGAAGGAATTCTTTTTATACCTACCTGTAACATAAAATAGTATGTAATGCTTTGATTTATATAACAATTGTGGGCAGGTTTCATCTAATGAGCCCTGTCAGTGGAAGCCCCTCCACTTTATGTTGCCATATTTCAAAAAGTAAAAACCAGGCCACCCTGAAAGTTGTTGAGCCTGCAGGGAGAGGAGGAGTGAGAAAGGCTGAAGCCCATGCACACTGTTTCCGCTAATGGGATTCTTTGAGTGAATCTTGCCCTTTGTGCCCATTGGGAGTGGTGGTGAACATGCAGAGTTTTATATAGTAGAAGGTCTTCAACTATAGAGTTCTACCAGCTCTAATCTTCATAATATGCAATCAGTCAAGCATTTGGTTTACTATGGCAGTAAAAATACTTTCTTCTGAGTGACAGAGGTAGCTCTGCACAGGGAGTAGTAGTACCCCACAATATCATGCCCAGATAGTATTCTGGGATACCACAAAAAAAACATGCTGTGCTGAGAAATTACTTCAGAATCAGAGTACTGTAATCATAACTTTGATATTAGTCATGTTTATTGATTTTGCATTATGTATTTATTATATAGCACTTCTCAACAGATTCCTCCTCCTGGGGGCTTCCTTGCTAAAATAGACACAAGGAAACAACATAAGGAGAGAGAAATTGAGGCAGGGGGTAAATCAGGAGAAGAATATTTGATTACTTCAACTGCAGGTTCTTTGGCTTAGTTGCAGTAGGGTATCTGGAATAATTAAGACAAGAAATGCATCAGTTTCTACAAAGCAAACATAAACACAATTGCTTCATTTCTGATTGTTCAGTTAAATTGCTTACTTTATTCCAGGCATGCTCTTCCACAAGTAATGCATGATTTACTATAGATAGCTTTGAGTATCCCTATCAAATCCTTTCTGAATAATGATGAAGTAGATGTTGACCCAAGTATTACATTTCATTTTCTTTCCATGTTCCATATTTTAGTCCAAATTGAATCCTTTTCAGCATGTATTTGTACTGTATTTAGATGTGTATACACATTTAGTTCTCTCTCACACACACTGTATTTACTGATAATGATTTTAAACCCTCTGTAAAACATGCGGAATCTGGCAATGCAGGCATGGGTTGGTAGAAGGTCATTTTTATTCAGGAGGGCGTTTTAACTAGTGCACTGCAGAAGCAACACTGAAAGGCCATTAAATACAAACTCTCCAATAAGGTTTGATGTTTCCTGAGGAAGTACAGACCCAAATGAAAGCCAGTACATTGATCATCAATAAAAACCCTTCTCAAGTCCAAATTTTATGCTGGTATGCTTGCTACTCCACCAGCCCGACACTCACAAAACATGTCTGCATATATGACACCTCTGTCATATATTTTAGATTCCCCCCCCCCTTTCTAAAATACAGCTGGCCAGGATTATTCTATATGAGACAGGAAAAGCCAAAGGCATGGTGGTAAGAATGTGGTCAGTGTGCCTGGTGGAATTTCAGTGGAGGAGTTGTAGTAGGAAGTGTAAGTAGGAGTTAAGTGAGGTTTCATGCTCCATCACCACTGTGCCAACATATGATCTATAGGCAATCTGTGACTTCAGGAACCGAAATAACAGCATGCAAAGTCAAGTGGTCTGAACCATGAGAAACAGTTTTTTAAACCTCAGCAGCACACAGTTTTCATTTCTCAGGCTTGGGGAAATATCCTATTAATTCAATATGCTTGGGTTTAAAAGATGTTTGGCTGGCGTATTTAGGACCAGATCTATATTTTGCTCTCTGCAAAGTCTGTCGCTGAGCCATGCTTCTTGATGTGGAGTGTGTGCTATTGTCAGTTCAAGTTGTTTTGACAGTGTTATGAGCGAAACCATGAAATCGCATGAATTCTGTCACGGCAGCAGGGGAAATGAACAAATGGGAGACAATGTTATTTCCAAAGACTTTGGCGTGTTTAATGCAAATATTCTAATTTGCATTAACACACTGAGACTTGAGGGGCTGTTGGTCATGTTGGCTGGAGCTAAAGAGGTTTTTATGAGTTGCTGGGCTTTTCTTGTTGGTATTTAGATTGTTTTGTTTTGAAGATGTTGGTATTTTGTGATGGTTGTTTAATGGGTTTTATTGTATGTATATATTATTGTTGTAAGAAGGTTTGAATATACATTCTGAAGAGAACGAGGGAAATTCATATTTGTCCATTTGTGAGACTAGGTGTTGCCATCTGTCCACCTGTCACTGGAGTACTCTATGCCACTGTGAAATTTCACACTGGTGTGTTTGCTACTCCACCAGCCCTGTGAAACGCCACGCTTTGGAGAATATTAACATACTATATTAATGCTGTCTAGCCAACATTGTGTTCCTTGGGAATCTATAGAATGCTTTATGGATTCCTGTAGTTGCCTTTTCTCTCTGACCTTAGCCACTTCCATGGGTGTCATGGCACTGGGCTGATTTGTAGCCCCACCACTTTCCCCACCCTCTCCAAAACATCCTTCTTAGATTTTTGTGGGTTTCAACCATTTGCACGGAGTATTGTAGTGAGTAGCTGTGTTGCAGTGTTATACAGAGTAGTTGCTTATAGATGTTTGGATCTATAAGCTGACTGTCTGGAGGAGAGGAATAAAGTACATTCTCACGACTGTGGTCTCTCTGGAGTAGAGAAATAAAGGGAGCTTCAAAGTGCTCTTTTTAAATGCAAATACATGACAGTCTTGGGTTGTTGGCAACTGTCCATTGTGACCCTTTGGGAACAAAGGTTCTGGTGGCTTCTCACTAAAATTGTTCCCATTGTTTGTTATGTTCTTAAGGCTAGCAGTCAATTATTTCTTTTCACAAGCTTGGAAAATATTGATTCTGTAGTTTTCATTATGTATGAGAGCAGTCCATATGGAGGATCAGGCTTTTAGCCCTGGGGCAACTAACCTGTTGCTCTGCAGATGTTGTTGGGCTACAATGCCCATCATTGCTGGCTGTTGGCCAAACTGGCTTTGGCTGAGAGGAGTTGAAGTTCTGCAGCATCTGGAGGGCCACCCCGCCTTGGCCTGTCAACCTGGCTTGCATACTGCTATATCCACTTGTTAGATTTTCAAATGGTTCCTGTTAACATGCTCATGGTTTTGCCGGCGAGGTGCAGGGAGAGAAAAGGTACACGGAGAAAGCAAAGGGAGCAGCTGGGGGGGGGGGTGTAAGCTTGCACTCTGCTTGTCAACTGGAGGAGCCAACTTGCTTTGTGTCACACACTTCTGCTGATCTTTGTGGGAGAAAGCAAGTCAATTGTAAAGAGCGACACAACTGTAATCATGCCCCAAGTATGGTTAACTCCCCATGGAGACTTGACTGGCACATACCCTGGTTTTGCTTCAATGTCAGGCAAACACTCTTAATCTATCATTTGAAGATGCACCTGTTTACACAGGCATTCCCTTGACGCCTTGACCCTAATTACTGCTTTAATTGCTGTGCTTATCTAATGGAATTTTATCACCTATTTTAATAATGGGTGTTTACTTTTTAATATTTTAATGGGGTTCTTTGTTGTATATACAGTGGTACCTTGGTTTAAGAATAGCCCTGTTTATGAACTATTCGGTGTAAGAACTCCGCAAAACCGGAAGCAGTGTCCCGGTTTGCCAAGTTTACCTCGGTCTATGAACGGAATCTGAACGGTGTAAGGGCACCGGCGGCGGAAGGCCTCATTAGGGAAATCACGCCTCGGTTTAAGAACCGTTTCAGTTTAAGAACGGACTTCCAGAACAGATTAAGTTCGTAAACCGAGGTCCCACTGTGTATATATATTTATGTACTTTAATTATAGTATATTTTGTATTGATCGTGGTGTGTTTAGTACATGCATGCTTATTTTAAATGGTTTTTATTGTGTTTTCTGATTATGAGTTTTTGTAAGTAGCCCAGGAAACTGATTGCAGGATGGGGCAGAAATCCTCCAAGTCCGGCAAGAGGGATTGCAAAAGATCAGATTCTTGTGATCCTATAGTCTGCTATCTTGTTACTGAAGCTTTTGCTTCTTCTACATGGTCTCCCTCGGGAGGCTTTCTCCTTCCTTAGAGATTTTCAAGCAGAGGTTGGATGGCCACCTGTCATGGATGCTTTAGCTGACATTCCTGCATTGCAGGGGGTTGGACTAGATGACCCCTGGGGTCCCTTCCAACTCTATGATTCTATATACAGTGGTACCTCTGGTTGCGAACGGGATCCGTTCCAGAGCCCCGTTTGCACCCTGAAGCGCTGAATCTGCGCGCATGGGGTGTGATTTGGTGCTTCTGCGCATGCGCGAAACGCCAAACCCGGAAGTAACCCATTCCGGTACTTCCGGGTTCGGCGCGTTCGTAACCCGTGCTGAACGCAACCAGAGGTATTCTTCCAGTTGCTGTTTCAAAGTACGCAGCATACTCTGTCCTCTTTCTTTCTTCCACTCTGCACAGATTCCCCCGGGACATCTCATCCTTCTTACCTGCTCAGCTGTCTCCTTTGTGCCTTTGTATGGACCTGTGTGACAGAGTGGTCAGGTGTCTGTTTTTACATCACAGAGGACTGTCCTCTGTTTTAAAGGGCTCTCAGAGGTGTGCTCTGCTTGAGGGCTGTCTGGTCCAAGTCTGGTTTAAAGATAAACAACCATAAAAAGGGAGATCAGGAGCCCTCAAGTTGCCCATCAACAGTTAGCAGTGCTTGGTTAGCAAATTGAGCAGACATACCAGTCAGTTGGTGCTTTCCCAACTATGATGAGATGTATTGCATTTCTGTTTAAATTATATAGAAAATATTTGCATGGACAGGCGGAGCCCCCCCCCCCCGACTCCTGGGCGTCCCCTGAGTGAATAATGACTCTAGACAACGTGCTATGGGGTTAAAATTGGACACAACTTTATTAAGATTCAGATGTAGGGAGACCTTGGCTCAGGCATTGGGCATTTTTCCATCCTAGCCCCCGGCCGGGGGTCTGGGAGACTTCAGGGTTATCCAGAATGTGTGGGGATTGGGCTGGCTCTGGAGAACATATGTTCAAGCAGAGAGCCCGCCCCCCATTTGCTGCAGCTGGTGGGGGAGAGCAATGACAACCTCCCCCCAGACCCAATTAACTGGGAACCCTGGTATCACCACCGAAATGGGGGTGTGGGGTCACTGCCCCACGGCCCCACTCCCCATTTAGGAAGATGACTAAAGGATTCCGCCCAAGGCCTGCAACCGCCAAAGTTGTGACGAATTGCTACGGGAAAGGCAAAACCTGCCAATGCAGGGAAATTCCTTTCCGGCCCTTCAAGAGCAGCCTTGGCATAGCAGCGCCTGCGTACCTGTGGAGAAGAGGTTAACCTGCCAAATAAGAGTTAATTGAGGGAGTGGAGGGTGGGAGAAGCTCTGGAGTCCAACTGCCACTTACGGGTAAGCTACGCCTTCGATTGTGTGGGCAGGGTGGTCCCTCCCCTTACCTGGCCAATCCCTCTGGCAACGCCCTGCCCAGGTGAGATTGGGCAGTTGCTGAGGTAGGCGGAGACGCCAGGTATCCAGCATGGGGAGGATGAAGCCAGCCCGAACTACCAGGAGGCACACTGGGATCCAGGGGGCTGCGCGCGACCATGCAAATTGGCCCCCCAATTGATGTGGGGAGCAGTCATTATAAATTTGCACTCACACTTTTCCTCATGGAAACTGCTGTTTTGAAATATTCCATTGTGCCACCTCTCAGAAGTTAGTATGTTGGTCATCTCAGGCATGTATGTCGTGGCATCTCAGCAGCTTGACCACACTTGTGAAAGTGCTGCAGGTAGGCAGAGAGGCAACAAGTGGTTTAAAAATTAGTTGAAGGGACACTAGAAAGACTATTGTGAGTGCAACTTGAATTTGTGTCTGCTTACGTGAAACACTAAAGAGAGTGTGACTCTTGTGCAACAGCTGTCACTCCCACCCTGGCCTGCATGTTGATTGGGCCTCTTTGAATAAAACAGTGAAGACAAGGGTCAGCTAACTTGCAACGCCTGTCATAACAGTCAGTGTATCAGTAAACTCATGGAAGAAATGAATAAGCGATGTTTGACATTTCCTGTTCTAATAGAACCTACACGGTAGGGAATTTGCAGTTTGCATATTATTTAAATCTTCACCCCTTTAGCTACTTGTTGGAGCCAAGCTATGCATGAAGTTCAGCAAAGAAGTGAGCAACATGCCTCCCTCTAAATAACCTGCTATGAAGGCAGCGGTTTTTGTCCATCTCATGCAGGGGGAACAGAAATGTTTACAGAAGGAGGGCTGCTGTTAGTAATCACCCCCAAATATTTTTAATGGCCCTGTTTTGCTATTCAGAAACTTAATAGTTTTCTCCGCTGGTTAGTCTGCTTTTGACTATCTGCTATATAGGACAGAGGGAGGATGGGTGAGTCGCAGGGTGTTTTTCCTGCTCCTCTAGCATCTGTATGTGCTTTCCCCCCCCTCCTCCCATGTCAGCACTGAGCATTCCTCTGGGCAAAACCAGTCTCCTTCTGATTAAACAGCTCTGGGGGTTCTTGCGTTTTCTTTGCCTTTAACAAGTGGGAAAGCATGCTGTGCTTGTCAGAACTCATGATGACTTGTGAGTGAGCTTGGAGCTTCTGGCCCACAGAGACCCACACACGACTGGGTCTCTCACACACACCACTTGAAATAGCAAGAGAATAAGGACAGGAAAAGCCACCTGAGCAATTCCTCAGTGGCCATTACTCTCTTTATATTACACTGCTAAATAAATGCATGTCTTTGGCGAAGTAGACTTCCAAGCGAAGAAGACATGCATGCAAAACGCAATGCCTGCAAAACTTGCTGTACAACGCTATTCTCTTAGAACCACTTCACACAGCAGGGGCGGAGCAAGGGGGTACCGCCCTGAGGGGGTGACACTCGTGGTGGGGCCCTGCCCCCGCGATCGGTGCAAAGCAAAGCAAAGCTGAGCCGAGCCTAAACATTGCTTGGCACGCGGCAGCGGATGGCTTGCTTGCTTGGCCGGCCGCCGGCGCCTGCTCCCCCCCCCCTTTTTAAAAAGGGCTTTTTTAGCGCTCGGTTGCCACAGCACAGAGCCAAGGGGCGGGCCAGCGAGGAGGGGTGTCACGCAATGCCCCTCCTCGCTGGCCTGCCCCTCGCCTCCGTGGCACATGCGCCATTTGCATCAGGACACACACACGCTGCGGAGTGACGCCCTGCACCCAGGGGTGCCTCCACGTTTGCTGCCCCGGGCAGCCGAGTGGCACTGTTTGCCACTGTCACCCATTACATTTATATCAGTTAATTGGCAGGTATCTAGATACGTAAGTTACATGGATCTCTCAGTCTATCTATAAACCTTGAGTGGTTCTGTTTGGTTCGATTCTAAACAGCTATATTGAACCCTAACATCTACCACATCATCAGGGGCCTGGCCACACAGTCACAAACAGGTGTGTCCCAACTTCATTGTTGCCATATGGCAACGCTTCCATTCTTCAGGCACAACCCAGTGCCATATTTATGCCCTATAATTAATCTGTAGGGAACACATGACCCCCAGATCATTTGGAGGGCCACAGGTTCCCATGCCCCGCAACAATGGTTTGAGGGATAGGGGAAAGAGTCTTGTTTGCTATTCACGCACATATTTGAATTTTTTAGATAGATGTGTGCTCCAGATGGGAGAGAGCACAAATTCTAAAGAATACAAATCAATTAAAAATGAAGATTTAACAAAATAGTTGAATAGGGTGGTGCTGACTTTTCTTTATGACTTTAAAAAATAGGGTGTGGATGAACACTCCATATCAGGAGGTCAGAAGTGGCCAGGGTTAGGAATTTTTGTGCTAATAAGAGACCGTGCTATAAATCAAGACGTCCACAGTTCACATTTTGGATCTGCTGTGATTTCGTTTAGAGGCCTTAGGCAAGATGCTCTCTGTCAGCTTCAGCCCCCAACACAATCACCAACCTGCACTATGGTGTGTGTGTGTGTGTGTGTGTGTGTGTGTGTGTGTGTGTGTGTGTAATAATACTGACTTGCTTTACTACTGGGCTAGGGAACCTATGAGTCTTGCACTCCCCTCAGCCCCAACCATCACAGCCGTCCAACAACGTCTGGTGGATCAGAGGCTCCTCATTCCTGCCTAACAGGGTTGTTGTAAGGACTGCAGCTAGATAAGGCATATGAAGCACTTGTATGTTTGAAAATCTGAAATAAATAAGAAGTATGGAAGCTAGAAAAACATAGTGTAGTAGGGGAAAATGTAATAATGAACAATAACAAATCAAAGCAGAATCACCACAAAGTCTAGACCAGTTTAGTTTTGCCTCCCTTTGGCATGTTTGCCCTGCTCATCCCTGCCATTCCTGTATCACAGTTGCTGAGCAGCAACAACCATTGACCTCCCTCTGGTTCAGGCTGGGGGGATGATGAGAAGCAGCTCCCTGCCCTTGGAATGAGCTATTCCATTGGGGAAAGCTTCCTCCTGCTTCCCAGCTAGTTGGAAATTTTGGTGTGTGCCCCCCCCCCCCGGCAACCTGTCACATGGAGCACATGCCCCCTTTTGCCCCTCCCCCCTGGTGTACAGATGACACATATCATACTGAAAACAGATTTGACCATTAAGAATGAATGCAGAAGTCCACTATCTGAAGCCTTACATTGGAAATCATCAGATTTGTCTGTGAAGAATCAAATGTGCAGCAAGATATCAGTCAGGAGAAAGTAGCATCCATCTGTTGTCAGAAGGGCTGTGATGGCTGTCTGTTAACTGCCATGACTGCAGCCGTCAGGGGACAGAAGCCGTGTCTCCGTTGCTGAGGGTTGTTCTTGGACACATTGCAGGGCTTATGCACACGCTGGGCTGACATTTTGCTTGAGGTGCGGTCGGCTCCACTTGGTCATTCTCTCATTCACACTCATTCTTCGCGAATAAACTTGTGCCTGCTGTGCCTTCCTCTCTTTCCAGTGCTTGCACTCAGCCTTCGGTACGTGCCCCCAGCCTTCCCCTAGAAAAATAGGTGTCCGTACTTACCATGAAGTGGTTACAGTGAGTGCCACACTTTTTAACAACAACAAAAAGAGGGGCCGGTACTGCGTGCGCTTGAGTGCCCCTTTTGGGGGGGACTTTGGGAGAACATCAACTTCTGTACTTCTTTCTGCCACATGAATTCACACAGAAACATCAGCACTCCTCTCTGTTGCATTGAAAGAGAGGGGTGTGTGTGTTATCTACCACTGTCTCTTCTTTAATGTTCATGGAAATGCAGCCAATACAGCCCAGTCACTCACACACACAGAAAACAAAGTGGGAAATGTAGTAAGATACCTCCCACGTGACCAGAGTTAACCAATCACAGGAGAGTTACTGGGGAACATTCCAGAATTAAATGCACAGCAATGCATTTAAGCATTCCCAATTTCAGTAAAATAAATCACTATACTAAACATCCTGTGGTGCAATTTAAATTCTTATATGGTCTTTATTTGGCCTGAAGTCATAATGAGAATACACAGTTTGGACCTCAGTGTCTCGTGGGTCCCTAAAATCCCTTTAAATGCTTGTTGTGGCCCATTGCTAATTTGTCAGCTTGCTTTCGTTACCCAGGATAATTCTCTGCCAAATCAGAGGAACATCTTTTAAAAAATAATAATGTACAATTATTTACATTTCTCTAAATGGTTTGTTGTGTTATTGTTGTGCTGTAAAATAATATGCAGTTGGAGTAAACGTAATGCCAGCCCCTACACGCTTGAAGAAGTTCACTGCATTTAGAAAGCACCCTTTTGACTTTGGAGTGGTGTTTTTTTCTTGGTCAATCATTTATATGAGATAGCCCTACTGTAAATTAAATCCTTACAAAATTAAAATGAAAGGCTTCCCTGCCTCCTTCATATATCTGATATACAGTTATTTTTTGCGTTGGGAAGTATCAGAGTTCTAGACATCTCTTCAAACAAATCATGTCTGGGGGGGGGGGGGATGGCAGAAACTTCAAGGTTTTTCTATACAGAAGGGGAGAAAGAGGATTTTGTTATAATTATGTGAATTTCCTGACAAGGGTTTGTTTCTTCTGCCATCTAGTTATCATATTACTATTTTACAAAACAGAGGCTGGAAACTGTGCAAAGATACAGTTAAGACTTGAATAAAAGCCAGAATTGGTTTGCTGCTTTACAAAGAGTAAAAAGTACGAGTATCTAGACTGATCCGTGTTTACTATGCCCGTAAGACTCCAGAGGCACAGATATCAGAAAGCAATTTCTCTTAAAGTAGGATATATTTTTGATTTTTAAGCACTATAAAGAAAACAACATAAATATTGAAGAGGAAATCCTGTTTTCATCAGAAAATCACTAGATAACATTGAAAAAGAACATGTTTGCCAACTTCATTGTATTCTTCCTTCTCTTACCCATCGCAACCCAGATAAATACATATCTATGTGGAAAATACATAATAAGGTTATCATTCAGTTCAAAGCAGGGTATTCAGTGGGTGGCGCTGTGGTCTGAACCACTGAGCATCTTGGGCTTGCCAGTCAGAAGGTCGGCGGTTCAAATCCCTGCGACAGAGTGAGTTCCCGTTGCTCTGCCCCAGCTCCTGCCAACCTGGCAGTTTGAAAGCACGCCAGTGCAAGTAGATAAATAGGTACTGCTGCGCCGGGAAGGTAAACGGTGTTTCCGTGCGCTCTGGTTTCTGTCACGGTGTCCCATTGCGCCAGAAGCGGTTTAGTCATGATGGCCACATGACCCGGAAAGCTGTCTGTGGACAAACGCCGGCTCCCTTGGTCTGAAAAGCGAGGAGCGCCACACGCCATAGTCGCCTTTGACAGGACTTAACCTTTACAGGGGGTCCTTTACCTTTACCTTTATTTAGTGGGTATTGCCAGGGGGAATCCCCTCTGGAGTTCTTAGTGGAAAGCAGGGTGGTGTATATCAGACCTATGCTGAGTTATAGGTAATGGAGCTTACATGCAGAAATGAGTTTCCCCCCAGTCAAATAACTAAAGGAATTAATGGCACATTCTTATCTGATTCACTTTTGTGGGTAGGGTTGCCAGGTCTGCTTCCCAAAAATAGTGAACAAGCGGGGTGGGGGTGGGGTTTAAATTAAATTAAATTATGTATTTTCTTACAAACATTTAACACTTATTAAAATACCATTTCATCATAAAGCTTTTGAATAAAAAATGTCCACAATTTTGTGTGTGGGGGGGGAATAGTGAACATAATGTGAAAAAAGTGGACTGTCCACTCAAATAGTGGACACCTGGCAACCCTATTTGTGGGGAAAGGTATACAGTGGTACCTCAGGTTACAGACTCTCCGCTAACCTAGAAATAACGCTTCAGGATAAGAACAGAAATCGTGCTCTGGCGGCACAGCGGCAGCGGGAGGGCCCATTAGCTAAAGTGGTGCTTCAGGTTAAGAACAGTTTCAGGTCAGGAACGGACCTCCGGAATGAATTACGTTCTTAACCCGAGATACCACTGTACCTCAGTGGCAGATCACCTGCTTTGCTTGCAGAAGGTCCCAGACTCCATTCCCCGTATCTCCAGGGAGGGCTGCGCAGACCCTCGTCTGAATCCCTGGTGATTTGCCACTAGTCAGACTGAGTGAGAGGACTCTGTTGAAACACTTCCCGCCACGTGGGAAGGCCTTTTGTATTATGTTGATAACTTTTCCACCCTCAAAGGAAATAACGCAAGATAATACTGATACTAACAGAGCTTTCAGCTAGCTGTAGAAGAGCAAAATAAAATGTGGATGGTTAAATTGTAATGGTGCCCGCAGCCTTACCATACTGTATATATGCATAATGGAGAACTTGCTTAGCCTCGTGTTTTGCTTAATTTTTCACACTTCCTTAAACTGCTTGAAGAGGCAAGCCACATTTTTAGTGGAAAGTCAATTTGCCGTGGTAGAAACTTCAAATCTGTTTATGTTTGGGCATATTATTATATGCTTTTAAAAAGAAAATATTTTATTAATAACAGTATGTAGCAAAAAACATACAGTTTGAATTAGGAGCAATATAAGTATGCTTTTGCATGATCTAGAGTGTTTTTTGCTTTTATCTTATTTTGCCACATGATCCAGCTTTTGGATGGACCATTCATTTCCAAAACATTGCTTCTAGTTTGATTTTGCATTATAGCTTTCCCCAGGAGTCCTGGCTAAAGATAGGTTTCCAAGAAGTTAGATATTTTCCCCAGAGGGTTGTCTTAAGTGGGAGGGGGAAGCCTAGATTTTTTGCCTCTCTGAGATTTCAGATAGGTGTTTATTCGGCATTTGCGCCCGTCATACAATACAATCATACAATACAAAACAAGCAGTCAATCAAAAATCAGATAAAATCAAATAAAACGATAACCCAATACAGGCCACGGATATAATAGCACAACTCACAGGGACCAATATTATCACTTTGATAAAACATATATAAAAAGAATTAAAGTTAAAATTTAGGCACCCAAAACTAAAACCAATGTCTAATTCTATTTTTGGGGGGAAAACAACATATCTAATCATCAGTAATCGGCTTTTTTTGCCTCTCTTATCTCCACACCTGTAGTTCTTCTAATATAAATTATGCTGCCGAGATACGAGTTAGTTCTTTTGGATAAAAGTGTTATTCCATTTGGAGATCTACAGTATCCATGTTGTGAGTTGCCAAGTCTATCAGAAGATTCAAGATATCAAACACTTCTGGAACAGTGACTGAACCTAACTCTGAAATCTCTTCTCTCAGCTTCCCCGTGGTCCTGAAGACGTTCACATCAGTTTCCCCAACTCTCCACAATTACTTGCACTTTCCATCATCTCCTTGCACATCCTTTCTCAGTGAATATTTAATTGAAATCTTGGCTAAATGAACAACCCTATGGAACACCCTTATTCTCTCACCCAGCTCTGATCTAGGAGAGGTTAGCACCCCTGCTGGAGCCATTGCTTTGACAATCCAGTCCCAATGTCTTCAGTTGCAATTGTATACATGCTCACCTGGGAGTACGTTTAATTGACCTCAGGGGGACGTACTCAGGGTAGGACCACGCTGCTGCATTCATTCCTTGGAAGACCCACCAATTCTGCCACTTCCCAACAGCATTAGATAGGCCATGGAGACGTTAAGAAAACACAACCCAAATGTTTGGAGTTTTTACTTGCTCATTCTCATTCTTTGTGAGGAAACAGTGCTTAGGCTTCCTAATTTCACCAGCTGCTCCTCTTTACAAGTCTTTCATTTTAAATTATTTTCTCTTTTGTTTTGTTTTTAGACCCCAGACAAGCACAGTCATCCCCTCCATGGTCCTATGACCAGTCTTACCCTTCCTACTTGAGCCAGATGACTTCACCCTCCATTCATTCCACAACTCCCCTGTCCTCCACAAGAGGCACGGGGCTTCCAGCCATCACCGATGTGCCCAGGCGGCTCTCAGGTAAAGACCATGTTGGAACTCCACTAGTTATCTCAGGTGGCAGCAGGAAGGCTAAGGCTGCTTAGAAGGTGCACACCTGCCTATTGCAGTGTTTTTGCTCTCATTTGTAGGTTAGCAAAAACTGTTGGGGGGTTGCTGTACGAGCTCCTGCCCTTAAAAAACAAACCCGTCTTCCTTTGGCCTTGTGGTTTGAGTGTCTGGTGATCCCTTGAAGGCACAATATCTCATGGCTCTGCTTCACACTATATTCAGAACCGGGGATTCTTTGCCCTGTGTGGGTTACGTAAACAGCTTTACATTTTCTTTCTTTTTGATACAGGTGGGTAGCCGTGTTGGTCTACCATAGTCAAAACAAAATTAAAAATAAAAAAATCCTTCCAGTAGCACCTTAGAGACCAACGAAGTTTGTTCTTGGTATGAGCTTTCGTGTGCATGCCCACTTCTTCAGATACACTGAAACAGAAGTCACCAGACCATACCAAGAACAAACTTAGTTGGTCCCTCCTTCACTATCTATGAGGGTCTGGTGACTTCTGTTTCAGTGTCTCTGAAGAAGTGGGCATGCACACGAAAGCTCATACCAAGAACAAACTTCGTTGGTCTCTAAGGTGCTACTGGAAGGATTTTTTTCTTTTTTCTTTTCTTTTTTCTTTTTGATGAAAGCCTTGCTTCACTCTCATAAATTAGTTTGTTCATTACAGCCAAAAGTCTCCATAACTGGAATAGCTTGGTCCAAGGCTCACGTTTGTTCCTCTAAAGGCAATAGTTTGAGAAAGCTGCTTAGCTTAGTTATTGTGTACTTCAGATCCATATCAGCACCTGCATTATTTAGGGGTAGAATGCAGTTATAGAATGGATTAGACAAATTGTCTCATGAAAAAGGAAGCAAAATATCTGTGGAAATACACAACGCAGTCCTGTACATGCTTCCTGAGAAGTAAATCACATTGAGTTCAGTGGGGCTTATTCCCAGGTAAGTCAGTATCGAATTGCAATGTAAATACAATTGACCTGCGAGGAGTGAAGTTACAGGAAACGAGGCAGAGGGCCTTTTCGGTGGTGGTGTCCGCCCTGTGGAAAGCCCTCCCATCAGGTGTCAAGGAGATAAACAACTATACAACTTTACAAAGACATATGAAGGCAGCCCTGTATTGGGACGTTTTTAGTGCTGGGTGTTTTGCTGTGCGTTTATTATGTTGGAACCCGCCCAGAGTGACTGGGGCGGAGTACTGTTGTTGTTATTATGAGGAGTAGTAGTAGTAGTTTATGCACTCTGTGATCCATCTCTAGGTAAAACAACCTTCCTGCTGTATTGTAATGCAACATAACATGGCATATTGTCATCTGCTGTATCTTATCATATGTGGTGAACCTAAACAAAGGGCGGCAATCCTGCTCCCTGCTACCCCGAAGCTCTAAAGAGGCAGTTGTGGAAACACAGTTGTAGCCCGTCTGTCTGAACTATGTGTAACATAAGGGGAGCGCTGTGATTCATTCTTAACGTGTGCAGAATGTAGACTCTCCTTATCACTACATCAAGTTTGCAAGGCTCAGTGATTGTCTCCCACACTCTCATCTCATGCACCTGTTTGACTCCCAGCCAGCTAAGTGAACACCTAGCTTGTTTTTCCCTTCTCTAAAAAGCTCAGTGCTATAAAAAAAATGTTAACTTCACATCACTGAATCTCTGACAGGCTGAACGCCAGCCAAGATGCCTATACAATTTTATTAGCTTGGTTTCTTTCATTTCTTTTAACTTAGGGGTAGATAATCCCCCCCCCACGCAATAACAGCCCATCCTTTTCATCTTAGCTATTTAGTGTTCCATCAAACATTAGGATACATGTCCAAATTAGACAGATTTGAATTCATGACTTCTGGAAACAGCAGCCAGCCATTTCTGTCTTCTAATTGTGAAACTTGTTTTTGTTTGAACTGAACCCCCCAAATGATTGGTTTTCGCTTTCAATCATATTTCATTTAGTTCATGTCTCCTGGTAGCCTGTATAGGGTTGGGCTGTCAAATCAGTTATTTTTGCAGCGTCGCCACTGGCAATACCTGCGGGGTATGGCTTGGCTGGGGCTGCAGCAGCTGTGGGAGCTTCTTGCCCTGCAGCCCTGGCTTGTCAGGATGCATTCAGACCTGAGTGCCTAACATGCGGAAGAGCCAGAGTGCTTAGAAGTCCTACCATCAAAGCAGAGCAAGCAAGAAGCAAGAAAACTCTCTCCCTTGTCTGACCAATACCTTTTGGGGGGAAGTTCATTCTTCTGGGTGGGTCTCTTCTCCATATACCGGTATTTCCCCCTTTTTAAAAAAAAGGGTGTGGGGTGTGTGTGTGTGTGTGTGTGTGTGAATGCACAGCTCAGGAAGCAGGGTTGTGAGTTTCATGGAGCAGGGGGCATCACAGAACTACACCAAAAGCAAGTCAGGATTGACTTTTTAAAAATAAGAGGTTAGAACAGGTATTTATAAAATCTGAAATGATACAAATTCCAGAGTAGATAAACAGAGTTCACAAAGGGGGAGGGAGAGGAAAGCATAGTATTTGACCCCACTTCCATCTTTTTTTACTGCCAGCATTTATTATTTAAAAGTGCCTAATATGCAAGAGGGGGTGCAAAATCAGGAGACAAAACGAGAGAGAAGCTGGAGGAAAAGAGGGAACTATAAATGAAGTGCAAGAAGAAAGATGACATTTTGATAATTTCTTAAAGTGAAACAAAGAAGAGGCCAGCTGAATATATAAAAAATAGGAATTTTCACATATAAGGAGCCATAAGAAAGAAAGCATAGAGATGAGGAAAAACCCACAAAGTTTAATAAGAGTATTAATGTTTGTTGGACACTGGGGATCAAAAGGAGAACAGAGAGAAAGCTGCCAATATAAATAAGGAACAATGCCAGGAAGAAGCAGCCATTCAGATATTCCTTAGCTATTCAGATGTTGCACAGGTAGGTTTCACATTTATTGACTTACTATGAAACACTTGTGTCATTTGTGGTTTGTACTGCTCACATCGGCGCCATCTCTGGGGGGTCCTGGGTGCTGAGCCGCCACTAAAGGTTCACTGTTGGTTCCCGGCCGGGCGACTCAACACGTCACATGTATGACATCACATGCTGCGCCTCCAGGTGACATCACATGTGCAACGCGCATGACGCCACACATGCTCACCGGGCAGCCCCAATGTGGGAAGGAACCCGTCGCGCCTGACTGCTCATGTCAACTTTTGTTGAGGGGAAAGCACCAAAACTAGCAAATCCTATTCCACTATGGCAGTGCTGGAAGAGGCTCTGAGACTTGTTCATATTTACTCCTATCCCTGATAGTGATTACAATATTTAGGTATATTCATATCAATATTGGGCTGCTGTTTTAAAATCTGTTTCAAATAAAACAAGAGCTTGGGCTGTTCTCTGTATTAAATATCATGACACCCTCCCACCAGAGCTCACATGCATCCTCTTTCACTTCAGATGCCTGGGGACATGCCAAGAAGCTTCCAATGTGTGAAGCAGCTCTTCTTGGGGTCTCCTTGAGGTCTTCCCCATTGCTGCCACTGTGTTGGCCACCTGCCTTGGTGCTCAGCAACTTCATATTCAGTCCCGATTGTTGAACAAACCTGCTCTACCTATTCATCCAGTAGATTGTGTTATTGGCTTGATCCCTGTCCTTCATTCTCTCTCTGTCATTTCCCATCAGTAGAAGCACTTCTGAGCTATACTGGGAAGGAAGGGAAAAGAAACTCTCTTATACGCAGAATCTTGCACAATCCTGGCCTATGTTGTTTCTGTTAGCATGGTCCCTCTCAGGTGGCTGCCATTGCCATTCTAAGAGAACCAGAGGGGTGCTCATTGGGAGTTCCGGCAACTCTTTTTCTAGGAAAATAGCACTGTGTATGCATAACATAAAACAATGCGCTGCTGGTTTAGTGAAAACTAAAAGGTTCATTCAGAGCTGTAGTACCCTGGAAAGCCATAGTGTTGCAACATAAGATAGACCAGAATAAAACAGGAATCTTTAAAATGATACATCTGGCAGCCACAGTGTGTGTATATATAGTTTGGAAAAATGTTATGGTGTTTATGTGCTCGTATG
Organism: Lacerta agilis; assembly: GCF_009819535.1. NCBI lineage: Eukaryota > Metazoa > Chordata > Lepidosauria > Squamata > Lacertidae > Lacerta > Lacerta agilis. The sequence continues at coordinate 1,429,486 of NC_046314.1, read as the reverse complement.
TGAACAAACGATGAACTTACAGATGCATGTGAACAATTAGAGTCCTTGTACATTTGTCAGGGAGGAAGTATAGGAAAGCTAATGGAATCCAGTCCAGTAAAAACTAAAGTAAAGGGGAGAATTTTGGCCCCAGTGAAATAAAGAAAAGTTCTGCAGTTGATTTCAGTGGAGCCAGAATGTCACCCAAAGTTTGCCCTTAGTAGTCAGTAATGTACAAGTTAGCCACAGTTTGGCTGTTAAATGTGACTGAATTTTAATTGTTGTTTAATCCTTATTATGGACCAATAAAAACCAGTGTTAAAGGTAAAGGGACCCCTTACCATGAGGTCCAGTCGCAGACGACTCTGGGGTTGCGGCGCTCTTCTCGATTTACTGGCCGAGGGAGCCAGCGTTTGTCCGCAGACAGCTTCCGGGTCATGTGGCCAGCATGACTAAGTCGCTTCTGGTGAACCAGAGCAGCGCACGGAAACACCGTTTACCTTCCCGGAGGAGCGGTACCTATTTATCTACTTGCACTTCATGATATCACTACTGCATTGTAATTTAGTGGACTGGCAAATCAGTATAGGATGGCTGCGAAAGCAAATGCAATGAAGACTATAAAGCACTTTGGAAAGTAAAAATACAGCGGCACCTCGGGTTAAGAACTTAATTTGTTCTGGAGGTCCTTTCTTAACCTGAAACTGTTCTTAACGTGAAGCGCCACTTTAGCTAATGGGGCCTCCTGCTGCACGATTTCTGTTCTTATCCTGAAGCAAAGTTCTTAACCTGAAGCGTTATTTCTGGGTTAGCGGAGTCTGTAACCTGAAGCGTATGTAACCCGAGGCACCACTGCAGTGTTAATATGCTAGCAAGGAACTTGTTGAAAACCAATGGGACTAGTCAGCAGGATTTTATTGGATTGCTGCTTGAATCATATCATTTGGCTGGTTAGAATGTGTATTTAAAATGAGTCCAGTTTATACATTTCAGAAGTATAAAAAGGGGGCTTATCCACACTTAATTTTTGCTCTGCTCTTTCCAGGCACAAGCCTATGCTTAAAAGCTCTGTGTCCAGGATCCTCTCCCACAAAAACCCCACTCTTTAGTGCTCAAATGTCAATTTGGGTTTCCTGCAGATTGATGTTTGCTCCAGTTGAGCTTTAAAGAGCAGGTTTTTGTGGGGAAAGTCCCCAAGATAAAAAGGGTGCTTGAACATGGAGTTTTAAATGGTGAACTGTGCCTGGAAGGAGTGGATGAAAAGTATGCGTGGCCAAGAATGACTCTGGATATGTTTCCACATGCTTTGCATTTGGATGGCCATCTCTGTCATAGATGCTTTAGTTGAGTTTCCTGCATTGCAGGGGGTTGGACTAGATGACCCCCAGGGCCCCTTCCTGTTCTACAATTCTGTGATTCTAAGATTGCTCTCTAGCAATTGTGGTCATGGTTTTTGGATAGATTTAGCCTCTAACAACCAGATTCAAGCCCCAAAATAGATAACATGAATATGTTGTTGTTGTTGTTGTTGACGACTATTTAAATATTATGTTATAATCACTTCCATCCGTAAAAAACATTTTTGACAAAGAGGGGAAAAAACAGAAAAAAATCTGTGACAGAAAAAGACGAGAGAACTCATGCTCTTAGCAGTTTAGGTTTAAAAACTATTAGCGGAAGAAAATAAACTGCTGGAACTTTCTTAAATAGAATATATTTGTTGCTAGTACAGGAAATAGCACACTACAATCAATGTGTGAGTGCATAGATATATGTTTTATCTGAGCTTTTTTGTGCAATGTGTTTTATATTTAGGGCACATATCAGGATTTGCATCTGTTTTCAGAACTTGCTGCTAACAGTTAGTAATGATGCCAAAATATACTTGAGTTCCAGCTTGAGACCAAATGATACTGCCTTTTTTGTTATTCCTAATTTAAGGTCTGATATTAATTAGGGACATTTTCCATAAGCACCATATCCCTTTTCTGAAGTGCTCATTAAAATTATATTAACTTAAACTGGAATAATGCCTTGCAGCCTGAGCTGCTTTTGTAATGATTTATTTCTAACTGGCCTTTTTGGCTTTTGTGTAAACAATATGCTAATTCTTAATGGGGGACAACAAAATGTCTTATTCCAGACATTGAAAAGGAACACATCATACCACCCTAGTTTCAAAAACTAAATTCAACCGGTTGTTCAACATGGGAGGCTACAACGTTGGGGCTCTGAACATGGTGGATATGTTCCATTTTTGTATCTCGGAGGAACAGTAAAGTGGACAGAATATTTGAGAAGCCTTTTTATATACAGTGGTCCCTTGGTTTCTCAAACACCTTGTTTCTCAAACAACTTGGAACCCAAACACTGCAAACCCGGAAGAAAGTGTTTCGGTTTGCAAACACTTTTTGGAAGTCGAATGTGCTCCGTTTTGAGTGTTACGCTTCTGATTTGAGTGCCACACTTTCGTTTGGAGTGTTACAGTGAGGTCTATCTGTTTTTGCTATTTATTTTGCCTGTGTGTGTGTGTGTGTGTGTGTGTGTGAGAGAGAGAGAGAGAGAGAGAGAGAGAGAGAGAGAGAGAGAGAGAGAGAGACTGTGTGGAGCCCAGTTCAGCTACTGGCTGATTGTGTAACTGCAGTACATTGTTTATTTTATGGATCAATGGTCTCGTTAGATAGGAAAATTCATGTTAAATTGCTGTTTTGGGGGTTGTTTTCAAAAGTCTGGAATGGATTGATCCATTTTACATTACTTGTTATGGGAAAGCGTGCCTTGGTTTTGAAACGCTTTGGTTTTGGAATGGACTTCCGGAACGGACTAAGTTTGAGAACCAAGGTACCACTGTATTTAAAAAGTCTGATAAAGTAATGAAATAAAAAAGTAATAAAGTAGAACTGAGCAGCTCTCTTTTTCAGCTAGAGCTCTTTAGTCAAATAAAATTCAGATCGGGATTTTACCTAACAAAAAGTTAATTGTAATTATCAGGTATTAAAGGCCCACCTCACCTTCTGCAGACAGAGACTTGCACCCTTATTCATTTATTTTTATCACTCCACATTTTTGGCATATGAAATAATTTGTTCATCAATAAACACAAGTCACTTGGAAAATTCTGTACAAAATTTAGAGATGAGATGAATTTGATTCTTAAAGTTCACCTCTGAGTTTTGATGGCAGATATTCTCAGACTATTCTCTTGAGAGCCAGTGTGGTGTAGTGGTTAAGAGCAGTAGACTCCTAATCTGGGGAACCGGGTTCGCGTCTCCACTCCTCCACATGCAGCTGCTGGGTGACCTTGGGCTAGTCACACTTCTTTGAAGTCTCTCAGTCCCACTCACCTCACAGAGTGTTTGTTGTGGGGGAGGAAGGGAAAAGGAGAATGTTAGCCGCTTTGAGACTCCTTCGGGTAGTGATCAAGCGGGATATCAAATCCAAACTCCTCCTCCTCCTCCTCCTCCTCCTCCTCCTCCTCCTCCTCCTCCTCTTCTTCTTCTTCTTCTTCTTCTTCTTCTTCTTCTTCTTCTTCTTCTTCTTCTTCATATTTGCAGTGAGGTAGTTTGCAGTGTGGCATCTCTTACCTCCCTTCCCTCCCCCTCCCGCCTCCCCCACTAACACCCCCCCCCCCACAACAGGCCCCAGAGATGGAGGAGAGAGAGAGAGAGAGAAAAACAATTATGAGGAATGATTCTGCAGCAGTAAATAGTTCCTCCTATTGTGAAGAAAAAGAAGCAGAGAGCCGAGCAATGCAAGAGAAACAATTTCTGGGCTTGCTAGAGTGCAGCCTCCTCCTGCCTTTCTCTTCATTCTCCATCCCTTTTATCCATCCTCTGGTTGCCTTCCATGTCCCCTGCTCCTTTTTCTCTCCCTTCTCTCCCCTTCTTCCCTCCCTCTATTCCCTCCGCTCATTTCCTTTCATCCTCCACCTCCTTCTCCTTCCTTCCACCCATTCCCGTAATTGTCCCCTTCACTCCAACCTTCCTTTTTATCTTTACACTCTTCCTTTTCTGCCAACATCATTTGCCCCTTTCCACCTTCTTCTTCATCGTTCACTTTCCTCGTCTTACATCCATCGAAGCTTTCCACCCACCCTCCCCTTCTCCTCCTTTGTGTTCACACTCTTCCTCTCCTCCTCCAGCCAGTGATACTATAATACTAGTGTTTTCTCCCCCCCCATGCAAGTCAACGGAAAGGATTTTAAAGTTCTGCCTCAGAGAGAGACCCATGCACACATGTCTCTGTCTGTCTGTCTGTGGTGGAATCTACACACATATAAAAAACACTGTGAAAATGCTTTTTAAAAAAGTTTTGAAAAATACATTGAATATTGCATAGCTCACTGTTTCCATCTAGTGCCACATTTGTATATTGCACTTTACAACACATTGAAAGCGTTTTAATTGCAGCTGTATAGCTGAGTCCTCTCTCTCTCTCTCTCTCTCTCTCTCTCTCTCTCTCTCTCTCTCTGTGTGTTTCCGTGTTTCCCTTTGTTTTTGTCTTTCTCTGTCTTCTTCCTCCCTCACATGCAGGAAGACAGCATCAGAATGATAATCTGCCCACACACACACAACCCTCCCCATAAAACAAAAAGAAAAGGGGCTTGGTTTGGAAGGGATAAGTTGTCATTTTTCTGCAGCATGTGCAAACTGAAAAGGGGGGAAGTTCACAGGATTTTTTTGGTATGTGGAATGTATTTCCTCTGATGTATATGGAAGAGATGCTTGTTCTCTTTCCTTGTCTGTTTGTCCTTTTTATTCAGATTGTATTTTCTTCAAGCATCAGGTATGTGTTGGGTTTAAACTCCTCCTCTGGCTGTTTTGCAAAGTCCTTGCTTCTAATTGTCTCAGCAAGCAGCTACAAGGAAAAGGAAACAGAGGGAAACATGGTTGAAGGAAAGTCTGGCAAAGCCAGTTTTCCAGCGCCTGTTCCCTCTTGGCCTCTTCACACGGTCCAGCAGTGCTGAGGAGTTCATTCAGTGAGCACACAGTGGGCAGTATCACAGTAATGGTTTTGCACATCTGTAATGTGTCTACATGCACATGCTTGTACAGGCATAGGGACAAGAAGGAATCCTGCCTTTGCATCCTCCTGTGAACATATATTACAGACATGCAGTGCAGATGTTCTGTGCGGGGCCAGAATATGATTAACAGTATCATACCTTTGGGAGGAAGGGCTGGTTATAAATTAAATAAATAAATATGCACTGTGGCTTGGGATTTCCTGATAGTTAACTGTCTATAAATGGAAATAATAAACAAATAAGTCTATTTATTTCATTGCGTGAAAAACAGTCATTGCCATTTCTGTACTGGTTTCCAGCGTTATAAATTATACTGTGGTATTTGCCAGTGAAATCAAATACCGTCAAATCCCCACAAACAGGAATACAGTTTCCACTCCATCCACTTCCTTTTTTTGTATGTGGAAAATAAAGAAATTTCCTTGTTGCTTCGAAACTCGATTGAAACATTTTTTAAAAGCAAAGGAAGATTGTTTCTGAAACTGTATCTACTGCAGGATTGCCAACATGCAGAGAGTGCTGCATTCTTTAGAAAACTAATCTTTTGTAGGATTTCTGATTGCCTGGAGAATCATCTACATCTGCAGGCACAAGGCAGACAGGCCAAAGCCCAGGTGTGCAGCAGGGTCAGAACTGTATGCACCAGCGGAACATATGAAAAGGGCTTATGAGAAGGCAGGTGTACTTTGTTTATATGAACCCTTCTTATCTTTGGCTGCTGGGTATTTTTTGTTTCACAAGTGTATTCTCCTTTGAGCTAAGGGCCATTTCACCATTGTTTCCCAGTAATACCTCCTTTCCCACCTGTGCCCTTGTATAGTCATAGGTTCGTAGGCACGGGAGTCGAGTGCTGTAGCACTTTGGGTGTGTGGATTGAGTTCTGCTGGAGTAGTTTGTATATGCTCGGTGCTAGATTGAATTCTATCCAATATGGCTGGCTAACGTTGGGAGAGCTATTGTCGTGGGATGACATTTTTAAAAGATATTTTCTGTGCACGTTGTCCAGCTGCTGTCCTTCAATATTCGATAAAACCACGACTGACCTGGCTGCTCCTCTGCTCCTCCCCTGACACAACCCATTTCCTGTCCATTTTAGCCCCTGGCTTCATAACTGTATTGCATAAATGGCTTGCTGTACATGTACAGTACAGCACTGAGCCGCATTATTTCAGCGCCTTCGACATGACACTGACCCACTGGTGCCTGCTAGTAATGGCTCAGCTGTAGCTTTGCTCATTACAAATACTGTGCGGAGACTGAGAAAGTGCAGGTGATTTCTGCTTCCAGTCTGCTTGTGCTTCCTATATAACATCCGAATACAAAACTTGTGCGAATGGTAATCTGTAGCTGCTAGAGGGAGGGAGAGCCCCTCCGATGTCAGGAGACATTGCACAAACAGAACTAAGGAGGCTTTTGAACTAAGTAAAGAATAATAATAATAAGAGTCACAAAATAAATATTGGGCATGAAGAAGATAAGTTTTGTATCTCATGTATCTGACACAGTTTCCACACACAACTGCATTTTCACTGCACCAGAAACGAATGTGCAATTAAGGTGGGATGGTGGACTGCAGATGGAGATGACAACTGAATAAGAGCTGCATATTTATTGTTTCTGTATAGAACTCTGAGGATGACAAAACCTCTCTCCTCCACACCCCATCCAAAACCACCTTTTATGTTAAAATCTGCAGTTGGAGGAACAGGAGCTGCTATTTAAGCTTTGCAGTCTTCTGCATAGCTCTTGTCTCCAAAAAGCATTTACTTTCATTTAACTTGATACAGAATGAGATTTGGGAGACATCATAATATGCAGAAGAAAAAGCAGAATATTAAGGCATTGAAGGATGCATGGATGGATGGGGTGAAGAAGTCTTCGCTAATACACTCTGTCGTATTATGAACTCAGGTGACTCCTTCACCTGCTGGTTCAGGACAAAGGCCCATCTAGTCCAGCATCCCGTTCTCACACTGGCCAACCAGATGGCCAACCAGATCCTGGAAGCAGGATGTGGTCGCAACCCCCTTGTTCTATCCCCTTCTTCTGCAGTTTCCAGCAAGTGGCATCCAGAGAGGCGCACTCCCTCTCATAGTGGAGGCAGGTGCACATAGAGCTCAGCCCCATGGATGTTTCCCCCAAGGTTGCCTTTTGTTTCTCTCAAGACTGCAATCTGAAGTCGGAAGAGGCAACTTAACTCTTTCTTTGTTTCTTTGTTTTTTATAAATTATTGTTGAAACTGTCCTTTTTTGGGGGAAATATTATAATCCCTGCTATGCCTCTGCTTCTGAAGTAGCATCTTGTTGATAGGAAGGAAGGAAGGAAGGAAGGAAGGAAGGAAGGAAGGAAGGAAGGAAGGGTTTGGGTTTGAACCTGAGGTCTCCTGGCCAAAGCAGGTTATGGCACTGAGAGATGCCTTCACAGCAGTGTGCTGGATATTATTCGGTTTGCAACCTCTGGCTTTAATGTGTCACAACTGCAACAGACAGGCTGAAGGAAGGTGTACCATCTGAAGGGAGTTTTGTGAGCTTCACATGACCATCAATTAATATTTATATGTGCAATTTGGAAAATGATTCTGGCCACACATGTTGAATAAAGAGTTTTTTTCCTGCCTCTTAACCTACACCCACGCAGCACATATTCCTTCTCCATAGATCTCTGAGCGGGGGTGAGTGGGGGGGAGCTAATTAAAACACTGCAGGCAGCTGTTGTGACATTAATGGCCCTCCCTGATTTATGATAAGAATATTGAATATTCATGCTGCTTTTTTTAGAACAGAAAAGCAGCCTCTCATTTATTTATTTATTTATTTATTTCTCCAGTAGTTGTGTGTGTGTGTGTGCTGTGTGTGTGTGTGTGTGTGTGTGTGTGTGTAGTGGAATTGCAATAAGTGCTGTGAGGGTGGATTTCTGTCTTTCCTCTGCCACCCTTTGGCTAATCTGAGGCACACCACCACATCTGAAGCTACTTGGCTCCTTATGGATTTCATGGAAACGGATTCTAGGAAAGTGTTTCCATATGTGTGTTCCCAATATATCCCGGCTCCTTCTAAATGGGAGTACAAACTCGTGCGCAGGCTGGAAATGGCTTCAGGATGTGACAGAGAAGTCACATGGCCCCCATTGCGCTGTGGGTGGCCTTTTGTGTTGGCTTGTGTCCTACAGTAGATTCAGTTTCAAAGAGTATCTTCCTTCCCTTTGCTTAAAAGTTTTTAATAAAGCCCTTAAACAGCGAGGAGGTTTCTTTCTTTTCCAAAAAAAGAAGGAAGTGGGTGGAGGGAGTAGAAGTGTATTATTATTTGAACGGTATTCTAAAGGAATAGTTTATTCTCCAGTTTGTGGGGACGGGATAGTATTTGATTGCACTGGCAAATATTACAAGTACAATTTATAACACTGGAAAGCAGGGCAGAAATTGGCAGGGCTGTGTGTATTTCCTGCTAAAATAAAACCAAGTAGCATTCCAGTCCCCAGGGCAGGACAGCCGTCCCGTTATTCTTCACATTTTGCATGAGTACAAGATGTCTGCAGCTCTGAGGAATAAGTTCATAGGCAAAATATGTTTCTAAACTGCCTTCTAAATCCTAATGTATTTCTGACAAAAATATTATTCAGGAAAATTCTTGCATGTTTTCCTTAGTATTCATATCTCCCAACAAAAAGCAAAAAAAAACTTGGACAAAATTGAACTAAAATATACTTCCTAATGCCAATGCACTGCGAGTAATTGCGCTTTCCCCAGCAGAGTCTAAAGTGTAGAAATACAAAAGTCCCCCCACCCTGACCAACAGCTGTAAGCAGCTGGAGGAGGAGAGGGCAGAGGGGGAAGAAAGTGCTGTGAGTGGAGGGGGATCCTTTCCCCATCCTCTGGACCCCCTGGGAAACTCAACCAACCTGCGGCACCTGGAGCTGGGTGTGAAAAGGGCGGCTGAATGGGATGCAGCCGGGGGAAGCACCATCCACCTTGGACCTATGTCTAAAAAGCAAGTCTCGAGGGAGAGGCAAGGACGGCGTCTGCCTCTTCCAGGGTCTCTTCTCGCTGTGAAACTTTTGTGGCTGAGCTGAGATTTTATTTGGATCCTGAGAGGGAAGGTGTGTCAAAAGGGAAATGAATGGGCCTTGATTTATATATATATATTGGTAACTTTGTGTAACATTTCTATATGTGACTGTGTTTTTGTAATATTTCTATAAGTTGTCTGTTGTGGCTTCAGTTTTTTTGTATGCCGCTTAGAGATATCTTTAATATAGTAAGCAGTATAGAAATTAGATTGGGCTTGCCGAATTTACTGTGGTGGGAGTATTTCCTCCGCTTACTGGCCCAAGGCAGGGTACACGTACTTAGGGAGAGGTGGCACTGTGGTCTGAACCACTGAGCCTCTTGGGCTTGCCAATCAGAAGGTTGGCGGTTTGAGTCCCTGCAACGGGGTGAGCTCCCATTGCTCTGTCCCCGCTCCTGCCAACCTAGCAGTTGGAAAGCACGCCAGTGCAAGTAGATAAATAGGTACCGCTGCGACAGAAAGGTAAACGGCATTTCCATGCACTCTGGTTTCCGTCACGGTGTCTCCTTGCGCCAGAAGCAGTTTAGTCATGCTGGCCACATGACCCAGAAAGCTGTCTGTGGACAAACATCGGCTCCCTTGGCCTGAAAAGCGAGATGAGCACTGCAACCCCATAGTAGCCTTTGGGTGGACTTAACCATCTAGGGGTCCTTTACCTTTTTAGAAATTAAATAATCAAACGCTTTTTAAAATTTTGCTTCCAGTGCCATATAAATTTACACACATAAGTGGTGAATACCCAATAAGATAACATATGTTGTTGGGTTCTAGTAAAATTAGGTTATCCTTCACTGCTAAGGTTTCTGGGGTGGCCTCCATGTTGAGGTTAAAATAAAAATGGATCTTCAAGTTCATCAGAAGTCTGGAATCATATTACCAATGCTTATTATATTTCTTTTCCCAGTCCTGAAGTATTACACTGATGGGCATAAGCCGAACAAGAACAGTTTGGTGATGCAAGTTTAAAGTCCTACCAATTCAGAGGCTGGAATATTTTCCCCCCTTCTCCTGTCCTGTCCCAGAGTGTTTTGCTACTGGCTGAGGGTAAATGTGGCTCTACAGCCAGCTCTGGAGTAACCCATAGTAATTTCACAAAAGTGGGAACTGCAACAAAATATTGCAGCGTGCCCTCGCGATCTGAAAGGTGTGCTGCTGTTCAGGGTCCCATGCTCTCTCCTTTTCTCCTTTTCTGTTCAGGGTCCCATGCTCTCTTCATTTTATTTTCTTACCCAGTTTTTTAGCTTTTTCAAATGATTTTCAACATTTCAAGGCAACTCCTCATTAGGCTGTTTTTGTGAGAATTTGCCCACATGTGTAACACACACAGTTCTGGGAAATTGCATTTCTCGTTTATCTAGGTTTTTTGAGTCCACATCCTGCTTTTCTTTCCACTTGAGTGTCTAGGTCTTAAATACTTACAGTGCACCTAAAACGAATCAGCTCCCTCTCCAACCATTTAATACTGCACCATTTTTTCAGAATGTCAGAGAAACTGCAAAAGATTAACTTTTATCATTATTGCATGGGCAAAACTTGGTTTAAGAAACCATCAAGAAAAGGTGTGAGGGCTTATTTATCCCATTAACAAGAAATAAGACAAATCTTGGCTATAGTGGTTGAAAGTTTTAAGATTGTCTTGTGATCTCCTTAAAGGGTGACCTCTCTGTGTTATTCTCAGGAGTTAATCTGTACATAGCATATTATTGTTGGGTATCAACTGATCTCATTTTTGGACAGAATTACAAGCGAGGTAGATGAAGGGAATGCTGTGGATGTAGCCTATCTTGATTTCAGCAAGGCCTTTGACAAGGTGCCCCATGATATTCTTGTAAAGAAGCTGGTAAAATGCGGGCTAGACAATGCTACCATTCAGTGGATTTGTAACTGGCTGACTGACCGAACCCAAAGGGTGCTCATGAACGGCTCCTCTTCATCCTGGAGAGAAGTGACTAGTGGGAGCCACAGGGTTCTGTCTTGGGCCCAGTCTTATTCAACATCTTCATCAGTGACTTGGATGATGGGCTTGAGGGCATCCTGATCAAGTTTGCAGATGACACCAAATTGGGAGGGGTGGCTAATACCCCAGAGGACAGGATCACACTTCAAAATGACCTTAACAGATTAGAGAACTGGGCCAAAGCAAACAAGATGAATTTTAACAGGGAGAAATGTAAAGTACTACACTTGGGGGGAGGGGAATGAAAGGCACAAATACAGGATGGGTGACACCTGGCTTGAGAGCAGTACATGTGAAAAGGATCTAGGAGTCTTGGTAGACCACAAACTTGACATGAGTCAACAGTGTGATGCAGCAGCTAAAAAAGCCAATGCAATTCTGGGCTGCATCAATAGGAGTATAGCGTCTAGATCAAGGGAAGTAATAGTACCCCTATATTCTGCTCACCTGGAATACTGTGTCCAGCTCTGGGCACTACAGTTCCAGAAGGATGCTGACAAGCTGGAATGTGTCCAGAGGAGGGCAACCAAAATGGTCAAAGGCCTGCAAATGATTCTATGAAAATTATGGGCCAGCATGGCAAAAATAAGTAAGTACTTGCGTAAACAAATGGTTTTACAAATGAAAGCAGACCATTCTGCTTTCTACAGCCTCCCACCCCTATTAAGTTCAGTGGGGCTTAGACGCAGGTAGGTGTGCATTGGATTGCAACCTCAGTTTTTTCTCACTAATTGCTCACCAGCTCAGTGATTAAATGCAGACTAGTACTGGCTGCTTGGTGGAAAATCGAGGTGGAGGGCATTGCAAATTACTGTATTTTCTCAGTAGAAAGGAAGCCCCGTTTATTTCAAATGAGTTGCTTCCAAGTAAAATATACCTGCTGAGACGCAGGTGGCACTGTGGTCGAAACCACCAATCCCCTTGGGTTTGATGATTGCAAGGTCAGCATTTCAAATCCGTTCAACAAGGTGAGCTCCTGTTGCTTTGTCCCAGCTCCTGTCAACTTATCAGTGTGAGTAGATAAATAGGTATCACTGCGGCGGGAAGGTAAACGGGATTTCTGTGCTCTCTGGCTTCTGTCATGGTGTTCCATTGCGCCAAAAGTGGTTCAGTCCTGCTAGCCACATGACCCAGAAAGCTAGCTGTGGACAAACGCTGGCTCCTTCGGCCTGAAAGTGGAGATGAGCACCCCACCCCATAGTCAAAATCGAGTGGAATTAACAGTCCAGGGGTCCTTTACCTTTTTACCATACCAAAGCTAGCCAACTGTGTTTTATACTATAAAGACAGCACACTTGGGGAGTAAATAAAATAATGTGGAGTTGGATAAAAGTACCAGTACCTGGTACTTAAACAACTATACCCCAGTTCACAGGAAACTACACTCCTCCAGCCAGCGTCAGGCTAATGGCTACAATTGAGCTGCTCCTGTTTCCCCCTGCTACTTTAGGAGACCCCTCCATGGCCTTCTGAGTCCCAGGTGGGGGTGGTCAGCATTCCTTATCCTGATGGCTTAGCAACTCTGGTTAAGTGTCTTCTGCAAAAGCAGCTTCTTCATATCTTCCTCCAGTAAGCCTTGTAATGCTGCCTCCGAGTTTTGCTTTCTAACTTTTATAGACTTACTTTTGGCTCCTTCATGCAAAGCATATGCTCTACCTATGAGCTATAGTTACTGTATAATTTCAACAGATGCAGAAAAGAGAAAATTGTGATTCTTGTTCTGCTTACGGTACCTTATTAATTTAGCAGTAATGTAAGCAGAAAAGGATTGCTATTAATCTTTTCACTATCTGTGGAATTTATACACTAACTTTAAATTTCCTAATAAATATTACTTCCTTTTCATAGTATGAAGGAGGAAGCAATGTGCTTTGCTTTTAAAATAACAACTTTGTTTCTGGGTGGTATTGCCTCTGGCTGTTGCTCAGCAGGCAGGGGGAAGCCGCTCCTCAGAAGAGGGTTTGCCACAGAAGGGATAGAGGAGAGATTAGGACCAGATACAAGGAGGAAAAACCTAGAATCTTACGTCAATTTCAGAACAAGTTGTTTCAAGTCATGGTCAGGCTCTGCATTTTCAGATTCAGACTGGATGATGCCCATTTCCTTATGCCTAAATGCACTGTAGCTAATGACACGACTACGTATATTTTCCGTTTTGCCTGTTGAAGTCCTACTTCTTTTCGGCTAAAAGGTTAAGTGCCTTACAGCATTTGCTGGGCCAAACCAGAACCAAGCAGCAGCAAACCACCTAGCTTAGAAGTTGTAAGGAGGGGGGACACTTTTCATGTGTGTCACTTGGATCAGCATTTGAGACTCTCCTTCCCTGTCTCATGTGGATCCTGGTGACGGAAAGGGAATATGGAGAGATATCATTGAAAGCAGTGAAGGTTTTACATTGGCATTTAAAGGAAGTCCGACGGCAAAGTTATTTCAGCAGGCATCAGAGTATTATTTATTTATTACTATTTATATTTAATTATTGTCCTCTGCTGCCACTCTCAGGGCAGTATCTCATGCCACTGTCAAGCAAGGCCCTTGGGAAGAACAGTCACAAAACCCTCAGGTAGTAATGAGGTGAACTGGTTGCTCTTTTCTGCATTAAACAATACCTGTTTATGAACTAGGTGTTTCTCCCACATTGCAAGTAGCCAGGTAGCAAAGATGGCTGAAATCTTCAAAAAATGTGGCAGTACTCTGCTAAGCTGCTCTTAGATAGATAATACTTTATTCGACTATAAGCCCACAAGGTAAAATGCTCTTATTTTCCTTTCCCTTGCTTCCACCCACTTAAAGCTCTTCCTTGCCTGTCCAACCATCCCTTCCCAACCCCTTCAATCAGATTGGAACTTCCATCTTTCAGAGGATGTACCCTACTTCTGAAGGAACGCGGGTCGCGCTGTGGGTTAAACCACAGAGCCTAGGGCTTGCTGATCAGAAGGTTGGCGGTTCGAATCCCCGCTACGGGGTGAGCTCCCGTTGCTCGGTCCCTGCTCCTGCCCACCTAGCAGTTCAAAAGCACGTCAAATTACAAGTAGATAAATAGGTACCGCTCCGGCGGGAAGGTAAACAGTGTTTCCATGCGCTGCTCTGGTTCGCCAGAAACGGCTTTGTCATGCTGGCCACATGACTTGGTAGCTGTACGCCGGCTCCCTCTGCCAGCGCTGCAACCCCAGAGTCGTCCGCGAATGGACCTAACGGTCAGGGGTCCCTTTACCTTTACTTTACCCTACTTCTGAACATCATAATCTGCAAACGGACAGGACTGTTTCCCTTTTGTCCTGCTTGTAACACATTTTGGCCCCTGTAGGATGCTGAATTACATGGATACAGGTGCAAGAAAGAATTGGAATCATAGCCACAAACACAAAAACCCTTATTTGACCACACATTTGCTCCCGCAATATGCATTTTAAAGAAAGAAAACTAGTGAGGCAGAATGACAAATGACGCACACAAGGCAACAAGCAAGTATGATGCAGAGCTGAGATTCGAGCCTCAAACCCTAATCCATTCCCCTTAAATTAATTTATCCTCAAATACTAGTTTTCCTCCCAGATCTCAAACCAGTGTAATTTTCTATCCAGATTCTACCAAACTGTTTCTCACTATATGGGTTCCATTTTCCCATCTGCATCCCTCACTTGAATTCCCCTGTAATTGTCTTCAATACCCTTCAATACCCATTTCCCCCTGTCCCCTGAAGAAAACCATTTCTATACAGCCTGGTCCTCTGTGTTCCTGCTCCCAGGTTTAAGGCGCAGGCAAGAATTTAGACTGGGCAGCCACTTGATTAGTCTGCTAGCCTAGCCTGTCTTCAGTCCCAGAACTCCCCATGGCAGCTCTACCTAACAAGCCATTCAGATGTCCCAGCTTCCACCACAGTGGCAGACAAGGAGTGAACCTTTCAAACGCTTTTCACTCGAAGGCACTAGTTTTCGATACCCCAGATTCTGCTGAGTGAGAAACCTGCCACAGTTGGGATAGCAGTCAGTTAACCGATAAAATGATTGACTGAATGGCTGCTTCTTATTTGACCACAATAAATTATTCCATGAAGCCAAGAATTATTGACATTGTATTCTTTGACTAATTGAAAGTTCAGCCCTCCTAGCTGCAAAGTTGGACACTTGGGTCTGAGATAGTCGATCAGACATATTGCGTTGCCTTTTTATTTTGATGGTGGGAAAATAACCCTGAAGTATCCCGAAAAAATACTCTTTTTTTTTTTTCACCAAGAGTTTAAAGATAGCCTATTGAGTTTATTTTTCTCTTAATCTTCTTCTAGCTTCTTGATATTGGTACTAGCCAGTGATTTTCTACATAATTTACCTATATTGATAGTTTTTCACGAAACACTTGCCCTCTTGCCCTTTCGGCCTTGTTTTTTCCTATGGTGGGCTAGTACAGAAACAAAACTCTCCCCCTCCTTATGCTCCTTCTCCCTCTTGCGGGATAACTTTCCAGCCTCTTAAGCCCAGTTTATTATTAGGGTGTCTGCACATTGTTGACCATGACTAAACCAAGGTGCTCCTCACTTCATAACGAGATTCAGACCTTGGTTTAAAATGCTAGATTACCACAACCTGGTTGGTGTTAACCATAGTTAATGCTGATGACACACATAATAGCAAACTACAATAAAGGAGAAAATCTGCATGAAGGTGGAGAGAACACACAGCCTCGTGACTTTCTTCTGACCCTTTAACTGGGGTTAAGGGATGAGAAGCATCACGCCTGCATATTATTTCAGTGCATTGTATCACATAAAATGACCCATGGTGGTTTTTCACGGAATGTATTTCCCTGTTAACGGCCACTGACAGTTTCCTAACTAGAATCCATATCCATTGCACTTAATCTTCCATTTCAAATGAGCCCTAAATTACTTTACTCATGCTCAGCTTCCACCACACAAACAAAACTGTGTGCACCGTTTATAATAAATGCTAAGATATGAGGATAACATGGACTTGCACACCACAGTCTGTTTATAAAAATGCTTTGGGGCAGTCCAGGTCTATAGGAGGGGAAGGTGGGAGTGCCACGGGCAGCAGTAGGTACCAACTCAGTATTTGCAAGATTTCTCATGGATAACTGCTGAGATTTGTGTGGATTTTGACCAGAATTGTAGTGGATTCATTTGGAAGGAAATTTACTACATTGATAAATATTAAAAATCTGTCCATGGAGAGCACCTCTATTCAATGGACTCTCATGCATGACCACAGATTGGAAATGAAAGGCGCTAGGGTTCCTTGTAGTGTTTCTATAGAATGATTTGCTATTCTTGTGGGGAACAAGAATAGAAATGGGTTTCTTTCTTTCTTTCTTTCTTTCTTTTAAAAAAGTTATACCATCACTTTTCATAGGGAAAAAAAAAAAGAAATTGGATATTTACAGCCTTCTTTCCCCCATGTCTTGTTATAATTTTTAGGTGCTTCAGAGCTGGGCCCATTTTCAGATCCCAGGCAGTTTGCCAGCCTTTCATCCCTCACTGAGAGCCGGTTCTCCAACCCGCGAATGCACTATCCAGGCACCTTCACTTATGCGCCGCCCGTCACCTCAGGCATGTCATTGGGTATGTCATCCACAACTCATTACCACACCTACTTACCGCCACCTTACCCAGGCTCCTCCCAAAATCAAAGTGGACCATTCCAGACCAGCAGCACTCCCTATCTCTACTACGGCACTTCGTCAGGATCATACCAGTTCCCCATGGTGCCAGGAGGAGATCGCTCCCCCTCCAGAATGCTGCCTCCCTGTACCACCACCTCCAACGGCGGCAGCGCACTGTTAAACCCTAACTTGCCTAACCAGAATGAGGGTGTGGAGGCTGATGGAAGCCACAGCAGCTCCCCAACAGTCTTGAATTCTAGTGGCAGAATGGATGAATCCGTTTGGAGGCCATACTGAATGAAAGTTTATTGCACGGCCTAAAGTCAGTGAGCCAAAAAGAAAGAAAGAAAGAAAGAAAGTCAGCTAATTATAAAGTGCCTGTTTTCCCCCCCTTTTCCTTTGAATAGATTCTCTTGCTATGTACAGCTGTGTAGCTGGGATGGTATAACAGCCAAGTACACGCATAGAATGCTAGAATGACCTTCAAGCATCATAGTTCCAATCAATGTAGATCAAAGCACATTTTACTGTCCTCTTGGAAACATCTGTCTGAGTTTTATATATTAAAAAATATTGACTCCAGTGCAGAAAGATGCCCATGTCTAGACTCTTGTAAAACATATTTAAAAAATAATAATTAGTGAGTTATTTTGCCAAGAGGGAAGAAATGGACTCCTGCCAATTTTCAAGACAAAGCCCGTGCTTTTTTCTTTTTTGGAACAAACAAAAACAATTCAGGTACAGTTGCAACCATACAATATGCAGGGCCCCTATGCATGCACAGGGCTTATCACTACTTGTGTTTGTGCTCCTATTTATACCAAAATATCTTCTGATTACAGTAGCTCTTCAACCATATTATCAAAGCCTTGTAGCAGATGAAAGGACTCTTAAGATGCACGGCTTATTTTGTACTGAAAGAGCAGCCTTGTTTACTTTGTGTTATTCATTTATGTGATTATTTTTTTTTTTTTTGCCTTAGATCAGTTAACCAAAATATATATATATTGGGGGAGACCCCCTAAAATAAAATGAAATCTAATTTCTTATGCAAGAAGCAAAAGATAATGGCAATATATCTTACTCAAACCAAAACAGTTTAGGTAGTATGTGTGTCTGGCTATCTTGTTTTATTTTATTAAGTTATAAATATGTAAAAATTGAGGTTATTTGCAAAAAAATGAATTGTCATATAATTTTAAAGAAATATTTATAATTATTTAATGATATTTGGTCCCTTTAAAGTTTTCTTAATGTAATGATATGATGACTTAGGTCTCTAAAAATGTTTTTTTTAAAAAAAAAATACTGACAGACTTTTAGCGGTACAAAATCTCAAGGCTATGCCTGAACTCTGAAAGGCAGTTCCAATATAAACCAGCTGCAATGTGATTTTTTTATATTAAAAAAATGCTTCCATCTCAAAGAAACTTTGATATAGGACATTGTTTTAATTTATGAAGGAAATACTGTTTTAAATGTTACTGGTTATTTGGTTGCCCTTTGCCTTTTTAATCTGTCAGAAATGAACTGGAAAGAGAAGCAAAACAAGTGAAAAGCATTTTGGATACATTTTTCTAATTGAAGTTTCTCAAAATTGAATGGGCGGGGACCAAATGCTATGCGCCGTGTGTGGTGCTCTCATGTGCAAGATCTTGGTCTCCCCTCTCCCCAAGGCTGGGGGTTGTTTTGTGAGGGTTGCTGCCAGATGTCTTCCCCCTGTACTCCGTGCTTAGATCCCAGGCAACGCATTCTGGATAAAATCCCACATGAAATGCCAGCAAAATTAATGACCAATCTTACAGGTCTTATCTAGTATCAAATACTAGTTATGATGCATATACTGCATATCCCTGGCCTTCTTTCAATTGATATTTTAACCATCAGGTTACAAAAGAATAAGCACAAATGAACCACTGCAAAGCAGTTCTAAATTCAACAGGACCAGCTTGCATCAATGTTTGATTGTTCAAACGTGAATATGGATAACGAAATTCCTCTTAAGGCCATGTTCCCCTTTACACCTGGGACTCACCATCCATCCACCCATCCATCCACCCACCCACCACTTCCAAACTCCTTTCTTGCCAGAATGACAAGCAGGATTAGCTACATGACAAGTGCCTGAGATCCAACACATTCTGAAGTGTTTGGAGAATTCTTCTTTAAACTTCAGAGGACAGTAAGCTCACTGGGCACCTTAGACTTGATTCCAGAAACCGATTGATGCACATGCTTAATTGAAGCAGGATGTGGGACTGGATGAAGCGGAGCCATTTGCGGCTTGACATCCTTTAAAAGGAAGTGCCAGCTTTCCAGAATGCATTGTCTTTCTAGCCTTTTCCATGTTCTCATTTGCACTGCTTTTAGCCTCAACTGCATCCAGCAAACTTAATTTTCTTTGGACTGCAGTGCTGCTGAAACTAATGATAGGTATGGGCTACGTTTTGGCCAACCCAACACAAAGAAATGGAGAAATACTTAGGCAAGGTCGTAATAGAATTGGACAGTGTCACACCCATCATCTGCTGATTGCTGAGGCAGCCCATTAGAGAGACTCCACACCCCCCCCTGGATTATTCCTGAAAATTTGGTATGAATCATTTGCTCTTTAGAAAAAAATAATAATACTTACCTTCTAAAGGTTATACTGGTATATCAAGTACCCTTTTTTGTCAGTTAAAGACACTTTCCTGATGTGTACTTTTCCTTCAAGGACGGGAGCTATTATTGATCCTATTTATTATTTGTGGTAGCTTGAAGCATACCCTTGTCAATTTATTTGTATCTGTAAGATAAGTTTGTTCATTTCAGCAGCACTTAAAAGAGCCAGTGTCTGGTTACACATTTCAAGTTTTGTGGGTTTCTTGTTGTCGTTTATTAAGCCAAAAAAGAAAAGAAAATGAACTTCCAGTGCAAAAGCTGTTGTATATTTAATAAAGGTACTATATTTGTACATTATTTTTATTGCTGAAAGGGGGCTTTTTAAAGATTTACTATATGCATCTTAAGTAATTTTGTAGGGATATTTTTGTGTTGTTACAGGGGCTGCAGGCAGCAACCCAAAGACATTTTAAAAGCAAGAAAGCAAGAAAGGTGTTCTTGTACAATTAAAATACTGATTTATATTCTTGGATTTAATCCAGCATAGATCATTTTCCTGCTTTGTTCTGTACCTACAGTAATCTTTCTGTATCATCACGTTTTAAAACTGGATCATTTGGGATTGAAACTCCAAGTCACTCAGGTGTGCAGTTATGTTTGCCCCAAAATATCCCCATTTCATGCCCTGTGATTATGACTGCACAGGAAAAAATGGTTCCTTTTACAAGTCTGAATTAATTATAATTGAAGGGGTGGCAGCGGATAATATTCACAAGCACCTTCAATAAGCACAAGGCCCTTTTCCGTGGTCTCTCACGTTTTAATTTAGTATGCTTTCCTTTTTTTAGACCTAAGCTCTCAGCAGGGAACTTCGTATTCAGTCTTGGATGGTACCTGATTCCTTGATGACACAATATATATAAGAAAACAAATAAATAAGTTCAAAATGATCTTTGCTCCTAACTCTGCATTTGTTTTGAACTGGCAATTATTCATGTATATCACACGCTTTAATATCTCACCCACCCACCCCACCCCCCAAAAAACCCTCCTGCAAATTGCATTTTCTTGTGATTCAGGATGGGAAAGTGTGACGATTCATAACATGGGATCCTATGGGCTGTGTTTAGTATCTCAAGGATGGGAGATACTTCTTTGAGAAGAAGAAATGCTGGTCCAGTTTGTGGAGTCCATTGTATTAAACTGCTTGTGCAAAGCCTTTTCAAAGAGTATACCAAAGATAAATAAAGAATTTAATTCCAAACTCCTTCCTTAGATCAGGCTGATCAAAGGATTGGGATTAGATCTCATAATCTCCATTGAGTGAAGTTGGATTTGCTTCAATGTAAGTGTGTGTCGGATTGCAACCAAAGTTACTTGGGCACCAGCACCTTAGAGCCCTTAAAATGGTGCAGGTGCCCCATTTATTTCTGTGCTGCCCAAAGGCAGCCCCCCCCCCGAGCATTGATTTACTGGTCCTCATCTCCCGCTCTGCCCCCCCCCCCCCCGCTTTGTTCCAGAGGGGAATCTTTTGCACTGTCTAGTTTACCGGAATACTGCTCCATCTTTTTGCTGGGGCCTGCCATTTGAGTCCTGGTGAAGTAATTGATCAGGAATCACAGAAAAGCCATGAACAAAAGCAATAATTTAAACCTATACAAGTAATGAGGAAAGATAAAAGAAAACCAAGTTTTCTAATATCTTAAAAGTCTGAGATACATTTCATTTCAGCATGTTCTACCTGACATTTTGCCTGTTTACATTTAATTACTTGCTTTATTTTTGTTGCAATTCTTTTAAACAGAACAGCCAGAGACCATATCTTTACAGTAATTTTTGTTTCATAGGTACACTAAGCAACATTCCACATTATTTTTACTTAAATATGTTTTACCAGTCTTGAATTTCTGCTGGAACAAAATGATATTTGTAGCATTTCCTGTAAATACAAGCTTTAATTTCTTTCATTTTTTTCTCCAATTGCTGTTGCCCAAGATTTGCTTTTTATGCACATATTGTACAAATACATTCTTCTTTGTACTGCAGACAGCGATTGTGGAAGGGTTTACTTTATCTTCAAAGGGATTATTTGTATTGTATGTTGCAACTGTAAATTGAATTTGTTTGGCATTCTCTCATGATTGTAATATTAATTTTGAGGTTTGAATCTCATTTTCAATAAAATGGCTTTTTTGTTAATGTTGTTCCCTGCTTCTTTGTTTTCTGCCACATCTCCATAATTATCTAGTTTATATTTGTAAATAGACTGGAGCTGACTGGAGCCAGTGTGTTCTGAAATGTCATGCCATGCTTTGGCTAAGAGTTCCTTCTGCTTTTGAAGGATAGAAGCTACTATTTGAAAACGGGATTGCCAAAATTTTAACCACAGTTGCATGAAACCCCTACTAACCCTGATTCATGGTGCCCATGCTCAAGTAGCTTCAGGGGCCCAAACTGCTGCCCAAATATTGGGTACTTGCTTATATAAAAGGAAGGAATTAGACTGGAGAGGCGATCCTTCTTCATCATTCTGTGCTGAGAAGGGATAAGTAACAATCCTACAACTGAGGGTAGCAACCTTTATTTTTCCTTAAAGCAACATTCAGTTCCTTGGGTTACAATCTTATGAACACTTAAATTAGGAATATAGTTCAGCTGGTGGACTTTTTTCTCTGTAAATGTGCATGGACCCAGGTTATAATACAAAGAGAAAGCTAATTTCGTCCTTGTGAAAGTACAAGGCAAAGCAAAAATATATATGATATTTTAAGGACATTTCCTTTAAAAGGTAGAAATGGTTTCAAAATCATGAGATTTTAATAAAAGCACAAACAAAGTTGTTGTTGTTTTGACTACTTTTACTTTGCTTCTATGAGGATGACAGGTGTTTAAGGTGAAAAGTGGCCACCACTTTTGTAGTGCACGCTTACATATAGACGCCTACCCAGATGCATAGGAGCCAACAAGGTCTCCCCCCCCCATAAAATTGATGGGCAGTCAGATGGTATGCTATGTCATGTGATCGATTCTGTGGGGCAGAGCTTACCAGCCCCCCATATTCAAGTTGGCAACCCTGCACAGATGTGAGCGCCATAAAGTTCAGTGGGACTTGCAGCCTTTGCCTGTTGGTGTCACCATTCTTAATCTAGCCTTGGTTGTGGTGGTTGTTTTTAAAGAGAGGCGGAGGCGGATGCAGGCATGAGCTTTGTTTACTTTTTCATTTCCGCAGTGGCCAGAAACAAAAACAGAAAACAAACTTCTACTGTCCTTGGTTTGCTTGATTTCATCACACTGTAGCAAACGAATGTTAGCTACACATTTTCGTGTAGTTTATTCCATGATCCTTGTCTGAGATCTGAGTAAAGGGCATAACACTAGTAAAAAGAATTTCTCGTCGGTTAAGGCGAGAGTAGTGTGCCTCTTTGGTCTGCTGAGGTGAAGCCAGTGGCAGACCTGAATGCAGGCCAGTCTTGGGAATCCTGGCGGCTGCAAAGGGTTTGTGTCCTTTTACTGCCAATGATGGTGTTCTCCCAACAGAGCAGGATGTTCTCTCCTTATAATAATAGCCAGACCAGATGCTAAACACTTCACTGCTAAACCCTGGATAAGTGAGAAAGGGGAACAGCTGACTTCAGTTAAGATGAACACCAAGAGAATAAGCCAGAAAGTATGAGAAATCTCCAGAGGCCTGTGCTTTATAAACCCCTGTTTGGCAGCAAGATCAGAGCATCAAGACGCAGAACCTAGCACACGCCATTGCTGCTCCTATCCCTGCTTGAGCTAGTTGTTGAGTGTAGGACCTTGGCTTTCCAAGTCTCCCTGCCCCCATCCATCCCCCACATAGTCCACACAATTCTTTGCCTCATTATTTTCCTTTATGTTTTCTGCCCTTGACACGCAGGTTTTGTGAATCTGTATGATTTTTTTTTAAAGCATCACTTCACAAGTCACATGCCCACAAGAGCCAAAGAACTCTGAGCAAAACATTAGCAGCCCTGGCACATTTCACAAATGCTTGCACAAGAGCTTCCAGAAGAATTCACAAAGCATTACACAACAGGTACATTATTGAGCAGCATTCATTTCCCCACTTGTGTGAGAGGCGATGGAATCGCTTGCACAAGTGGAAAAACGTTAGGTTTCCTTTCACTCATCTTCAAACAAAGTTAGTGTTTGGCGTAAAACAACCTTTCATGAGCAGAAGACACCTTCTGCATGCGGAAAAGCCCCTTGAATCTGACCCAGCTCTCCTTAAAATAGCCACTTTTACTTTTTCTCTCTGCTTCTTTGGTTTGCCTTCTGTTTTGAGTGAAATCAAACTTCTAAAACTGGGGTTGTTGTTTTTTATTATGGAGGGTAGAATTTCACCAGAGGAGTGTTTTTTCTTTGCTCTACTACAGACTGGTGTTAAATGCACTATTTGCACCAGAGTTCAAGTTACTGGCTGACAGTAACAACGTGAGATCAGTTACAGGTAGGTAGCCTTGTTGGTCTGCCATAATCAAAACAAAATAAAAAAAATTCCTTCCAGTAGCACCTTAGAGACCAACTAAGTTTGTTCTTGGTGTGAGCTTTCGTGTGCATGCACACTTCTTCAGATACACTGAAACAGAAGTCACCAGACCCTTATATATAGTGACCCTCATACCAAGAACAAACTTAGCTGGTCTCTAAGGTGCTACTGGAAGGAATTTTCTTGTTTTTTATTTTGTTTGGAATGTGAGATCAGGTTAGCTTAAAAATATACATTTTAATATACCATCCTTGAAAATAAGCAGCTATAAAAAATTTGAATGCAGAGGTTTCTGTTTCTTTGGAACACTATTTCCAATAACTTAATTAATGACCTGTAATATATATATATATTTTAAAAAACCTTCCAAGTCTTGAATGACTGCAGCTCTCCATTTTTTTTCTAAAAATGGTGAACATCTTCTACAAACGTTGAGGTGACCGGATCACCCCCAAATCCTCTCCATCTGGTTTGCTGTATTTCCCTTGACAAGGCCACCTCACCACCCACTTCCTCACAACTGGAAGAAGCAGTAGATTCCTCCCCTGGGGAACCAACAGAGAAGCAGAAACCAATCACGTGTTAGAAGATACCATTGGCAGATAACAACAACAGCCTTTCCTGGCAATATGCAACTGACGGTCTGTGTTTCTAGCTCTTAGGTGTGAGAGAACATACCCAGCAATTAATCTTCACAGAAATTCTGTAGCTGAGATTTATGGGTCCTTCAGTAGACAAATGGATGTGGAGATGATTCCTCAAAGGAGAAGGGAGGGAGGGGAACACAATTAGGGGAGTGGGCTCCCAATATGAGAGGTGGTGGGCTTCTTCATCCCCCCTTCCTTCATTATACAGTTTAGAAGCCACAGGCTCTGCTAGTGGCATTGAGAGGAGCTGAGACACCTGCCCTCCTACTTTCATGGAGACACTCTGAGAGTTTTGCTTGTGTCTCGATACTGGTGTCATTCTGCTATCGTGGACATAAAAGCAGAATGCTAATGCTATTCCCAGAGTACCTCTGGCAAGGTAGGGTGGTGGCAGGAGCAGCAGGAAAAGTTGTGTTTCAGTTGCTATGCCACAGAAGCTACTGGCAGAACTGAAGTTCAGTCCCTGGAGGTGCTGTTGGTGAGGCGCTCATCTGCTCAGATTAGAGGAGTTCATCTTGCTTTAGAGTACATTGCACACACTCTGCAGTAACAAGTTTGCAGTGTCTGGCCAGGATGTTGGACAGAAAGGTGTTGCTGTTCCTGAGAAATACTTGTGTGTGGCATGAAATGAGGTGGGGGTGGGGTGGGAAATGGCCAGACCTCTCCTTAAATGGCGTTCCTGGTGATAGGATGTTGGTTATTATGGCACTACGTGCAATAGCAATTCATTTTGTGGCGACTCAGTGGATAGATCTTGCTTGTGTGTCACATCTGACTGACACCTGAGCATTCTTACATGTGACATTCGGCTTCTTTTGCCTTGTTCTCAAGCACATGGCTTTTAAAAATGAGCCAGCTTGTTTTGTTAGCACATTTCTGCGTGGCATGCACAAGAACTGCAGGCACCCTGGTCTTGCATAGTCCATGAGACGGGCACAACATGTCTTCTCGGGGAACCATATGCCCTCTGCTTTTAGCCTTAGAGCCAGTATCAAAATCCCCAAAGAAATTGCCCGTTTTTATTTGTATGTTTCCCTCAACAGGAGGTAGGAGTGTTGTCTAGGGAGGGCTGAGGGACCGAGCTAGCCCAAAAAAGTTTCAAGGCGGGGGCCAGGCCCCCTCAGAATTCTGCAGTCACTGTGCTTCACCTAACTTGCACATGCCATGCAGCGTGCATGTGACACGTCAGCACATTGTGTATTGAATTCGGCTGACATCAGCATGTGACGTGGATTCCTGACTTCCATCGCACACATCGGGCGGCAGGGGAATCGGCTCACTTGACAGGAGGGAACTGCTTGGAGGTTTTATTACAACCAAGTGGTATATAAAGTTTGTTAAGCAAAAGAAAAACACTTCTTTGGTTTGTGTTTGAGAGAGAAAGAAGTGAGAGACGTGGTTCAGGAAGATGCCATGAGGAGGAAAACCCAGTCCCCATGTGGGAGATCTTCTCATGGATCTGCCAGTGCTTGGCCCTTCTTTCCCTTAGAGTAGGGGTCTTAGCTGAGGAGTATCTAAGAGACACTGAAGTGCAGGTGGGTTCCCACGAGGCAAGACGCAGTGATAACAGCAAGAACCTTGATTGAACTAACAGAACTGGACAACAGGGGCAAAGCAACTGCTTATATACATTTCTGAAGGCCTGGGCCACTCCCACTCCCAACGTGATTGGCTGTCTAAACTTCCAAGCTGCAAATCATGACTCATACTTGAAGAGCCAATGGCAGAGGCCCAAATCCTGAAATGTTCTGTGACTGGATATCAGAACGCAGGAACTCAGAATCCTTAGTCCAGACTCAAGCTCATGCAAACACAGACCACTGAATACGTAACAGACACCATTTTAGAATCTCTGAGGTAGTTACAGATATAAACATTCTCCTGAATATAAATTCCTGTTAATGTTCACAAAACACAGTAGGTGTACTTATTTTTTTGCCAGGACATTTCATAAGGTGCCTTTCAGTCAAAATTTGAACATCTACATATGTTTCCAATTATTAGCACATTTTACAAGATTAGTTAACAGGGTACACTCAGTTTTTAAGGCAATATATTTCTCTATGAAAGAGATTTTTTTACAGGATATCCCAGTTAAGCCTTGCACTTTGCTGATTGTGGGCTCCTGGCCAGGGACAGATCACCAACTTATCACGTAACATAAAATACCAACTTCAAACACGGTGACAGGGTGCAAGAATCTGTCTCAATAGTTCAAACTGTGAAAAAGTACCAAACAGTCTGGCATCTCTGAACTGAGAATGTTCTCATCCACTGGAACTTTAAAGGGAATTTTTTTACCTTGAGGTAGCTGCCTTTTCCCGTGAGCTAAATCAGGGTGTCATTTTATTTTTTGCACCTTTCATGTGTCATGGAACCCAATGCAGGCAGTTGCCCATCCCAACACGGACCCAACCCAGTCTGGCTGAGTTTTGGCAAGTGGTGTCCTCCTGGTGCCTTCAGAACAATCTGGCATTTGTGCATGCAGAGCACATGGTCTCTTGAGGACACATTGCTCTATCCAATTTTGAGCATACACATGTGATGTTTTGACATAGCCTTATGCATAAAAAGATAAATGTGTTTGCAAATATATCCATCATGTAAGTATATGCATATCATGCAGCCATAAGACCTCATTGAGATATTGATAGTTGTTCATTGGTTTCACTCAGTATATTCTCACAGTTCCAAGTCAGCTGTCCAAGACTGTAATCTAAGAATTGCATTTGGTTGTTAAATAGCAACTGACTACACTACAGATTTTGATAACAAGTCAGTCTTTCTTAGTGAAAGATGTGACCTCCAGCTACTTTTCAGAGATAAGGGAAATGGGATGGAGTTCTGGGAATGAGACCCAGTGTTTTACAAAAATAAGATGGCATACTGGAAGCAAGCTCCTTTTAGGCGAAAACAGGTCAGCAATGATCATTGCAAAATGTCAAAGCTAGCTGAACTGTCCGTAAATTTCAACCTTGTGTAAACGCAACAATGATTCAATAACATGCCGTGAAATGCATTAATTGCTTTTCTAAGCCTTTTTAAAGACATGAATGCATATAAGCTCTTACCTATTTACACACACCTGGAGAAAGCTCCTAGCAAACAGCTACTTTCCCCCAAGGACACTGTCACATGAATATTTCCCAGCATAGTTGCCTCTACAGTTGCTTCCATGCTGATACACGCAAAGACTTCTGCCAATGTGGTTCATGGTTTGCTTACCATAAGGTAAGTGACACCTTATGAGAGGTCCTTACTTGAGACACCCATCATTTTGCATGGTTTGCTAGCATACCAGCAGTGGGGGCAGTTGCAACAATGCCAGGAAAGGTATATGTGAAGGGAGGAAGGAAGGAAGGGGTGTCTAGGTTTAGAGTGTCTGTAGTGACAGCACACCTCCCCCCCCACAAAACCCCCATCTTGTGTAAATGAAAATGTCACTGGTTGCATTTGGTCTAGTTTTTCCACCTCCCCACCTCTGCAATGATGTCTGTGCAAAGACATAAACTGAGAGAGCATCTCCTCATCAAATGCCACTGAATCATCCACCTGGGAGCATATTCTTACACTAGGGAATTACTCTCTTGGGAAAGGGTGGTGGACTTTTGATTCCAACAAGATAATTAGAATTTATCATCAAAATCAGAGATAGTAAAAACCCCTTTGTGGCTCTTAGCCCTGCCACATATCTGTAAATACTGGTCCTGCTTCATACGAGTGTAAACATTAAACGGTGTAATGCAGTGCAAAGGCTTCTCAGGGAGCACACAGTAAAAAGCTTCTTTTTCTTATTTTCTTCTTTACATGAAAGCACGTTAAACAGCATTTGCCATCAATAAAATCCAATTCAATCCATATGAGAAGCATTACAGTCACAGTATGCTTATTGAGTGATGATACCTGAACAGCTGAGATTCAGTGGAAGAAGGAAAGTGTACAAAGTGAGGCATCATAAATTACGCAAATTATTAAAAGCCAAGCTGTAGAGACAGGCTTATTGAATGCAGAGACTTCTTGTTCTGAATAAGAAATAAGAGGAATAAAAACAGTATCATCAAGTATTTCAGATTAAACTGAAAGGGGATGTGAACTAATAGAATTTATATAGCCCATTTCATGTGTTGCGGGGGCTTCTCCTACAAGCTGTGTTCAGGCTCTGCTCTATTTGTAGGTGCAATAACAGTCATGTGAAGGAGAGCAGGAATGTGCAAGAATGTGCCACCAAGCCCCGCTCCCTCAGGCACACCACTAGCTCCCCCCCCCCGACAGCCCTCCGTGAGTTGGGTGATGGGGCATGATCCCTGCACGACTTATAACCCTGCCCCCAATGCATGCAGGACTGGAAAGAAAGAGCACCATGTGCTGCCAGAGGGGGCTGAGCTCAGCAGTGACTTCTGCCATGCAATTATTGTCACATATGCAATATGCAGTCATCCCTGCTTCTCTATTCAGTATTTCAATATCCCTTACAAAATTATCCTTATTTCAGAGGGGTGTCCTGAGAGTGGGTGGCTCATCTGGGGCTACTTTGTAAGTTTGTGGGTTACTGGTCAGTTTGGGACTCACTGAATAATTCTGTAATAGAGAAATACCATTTGTCTAGCCTCATTTTGCTTAAGACCCATTCACCAGCTCTTGCGTTTTGCCATCTAAAAAGTATCACCATTGCTGAAAGCACTTCTTGAGAACGTCAAGGAAGTGTTCATCACCCGCAAGACATTGTGCCCACAATCCAACACAGTAATAAGCATGTTTCACCGCACTGCTTAACTGTGTTGGATAGAGACACACATCTGTGTTAGATTGTAGTTTCAGTCATCAACCAAGTGAACCAAACAAATGAGACATTAAATCAATGTATGAAAAAAGCACACCAGTGAATGAAACTGAAATTCTGCCAGGCTGCATCTTTGCATTTGCTTAAATAGGAACTGAAGACACACACACACACACACACACACACACACACACACACACCAGTAGTAATGTATGGAAGTGAGAGCTAGACCATAAAGAAGGCTGATCACCGAAGAATTGATGCTTTTGAATTATGGTGCTGGAGGAGACTCTTGAGAGTCCCATGGACTGCAAGAAGATCAAACATATCCATCCTTAAGGAAATCAGCCCTGAGTGCTCACTGGAAGGACAGATCCTGAAGCTGAGGCTCCAATACTTTGGCCACCTCATGAGAAGAGAAGACTCCCTGGAAAAGACCCTGATGTTGAGAAAGATGGAGGGCACAAGGAGAAGGGGATGACAGAGGATGAAATGGTTGGACAGTGTTCTTGAAACTACCAACATGAGTCTGACCAAATTGCGGGAGGCAGTGGAAGACTGGAGTGCCTGGCGTGCTCTGGTCCATGGGGTCACGAAGAGTCGGACATGACTAAACAACTACACACAGACCCTGTGGATTAAGTCCAATGCTATTGTGAACAGAGTTTTGCTTATGAAAAGATTTTTCGACCAATGGAAAGGGGGGTTGGCATTTCCAGTGGTTTCCTTTTCCCTTGTGGCCTCTTGCACCTCTCCCCCCCCCCCCGGATTTGCCCTGGGGGTTGAGGGACCATTTAGAGCAGCTTGTGAAGTGGTGCATAGAACTGGGGGTGGGGAATCAGTGAACACTGCCTCCCCCCTCTTTCATGAATGCTTGCTAAGTTAGCTATAATTTGGTAAATTATTTTATTCAGAACCTACTGTAGAACACACAAGATGCACTTTTGAAAAGGGTCAGAAGAAGCGGGAAATTTTGCAAGGAGCAAAGGAATAAGGAAATGGGTGCTCTTTAGTTGAGATTCCAGCATTGCAGGGGGTTGAACTACATGATTCTCCGGGTTCCCCCCCCCCCCCAATTCTACAATTCTATCATTCTATGAAACAGTGCGGAATATGGGATGGTATTGTAAAAGGATGGTATTGTAAAAGGAATGTGTTCACATAGAACAGACAAAAGGGAGGGAATAGCCTTCCAGGAGTATTTTGTGTTGACTGAAATCACAAAATGGGAGTCTGAAAGTGGATCTCCAATTGACAGTGCCACCAGCTTAATAAAAGAGATCTGACAACATAGTTACTACTCCCTTTCACCTGCTTATGCAACAAAGATAGTGAATCCAGCAAATGACCTCTTTACTTTCATACCATGTAAAGAATTCTTAAATTATGTAACTTCCTCACAGACATGCCATCTGCTCTGCAAAAGAACCCCCTTGGCATCTATTTTAATTTAAAAAACAACAACACCCTGAACATCACTTACGCTGTTCTCATGCAACACATTGATTCTCCATTTGCTAGGAACTGAATTTACCCCTACAACTGAACAGAATTTACTTGACATTTCACTTCTCTTTTACTAATCATAGTGTACAGAGCATTTATGAATATACAGAATTATTTACAAAAGAAATGCACTGATTTCAATGGAGTGTTGTCATGTAAATAAGTGGTAGTCTATGTTAATTAAAATGTAATTTTCAGTTCAAATACTTCTTTAAATATGAGCACAGACCTATTCATGTGTACTCAGAAAAGAGCCACTTTATTCAAAATTATTTACTCTCATGTAAGTATGCATAGAACAGGAGTGAGAGCTTTGCTATAATATGTTCTCCAAGCAATCACAAGCAACAAAGCAAGCATATTTTCCTGGAGAAGAAGGATTTTAGTATGTTGTGTGGCAAAAGTGAGCAGGGAGGAGGGATGCGAAGAGGACCAGCATCTGAGCTGCAACTGGATGGGACTCAGGACAGGAGAGGGCCTTCTCTGTGGAAGCCCCTGCCTTGCTTCTTTCTGATGGTTGTCTGCCATCTCATGAGGATCTTCTTATTTTTCGCTGGTGTCTTACCTGTTGAATTGTCCTCGTACCCTGTTGAAAGTGAACTTTTTGGATCAACATGTTCTTACTGCAAAAATTCAGTCAGGTGGAAATTGCACCTATCTGGTTTCTAGCATCCACACTAACAGAATGTACTGGAGTTCGAAGCAGCTCTTACAATAATGAGAAAGCAGTGCCTTGTGAAGGATATTTGAACAGTTTTGGGTCACATTTTAGATTTTGCACCAGGCTGCCAAATTTTGTTTAAAAAAGAAACTAGCTTACTAGTCAAGATAATAGGTAGAGTCCACAGTGGAGCCAATACTGGTTATGGCAGGTGAGGGTCGGAGCCAGACAGATTATGGGCAGAGCTTGGCAGAATCTGGAGTTTTCTAGTTTCTTTAGCCAGCATTGGCTATCTAACAGATCACGATATAACAGGTTAGACCAATAAAATGCTGCCTAGTTGGCAACCTTAATTGCCATGTACTTGGGGAAACCATATTGAGACTAAAACACTTTTTTATTTTCAAAGGGCTCTCAACCTTTTTGCGCCCACGGCTCCCTTGACCAACTACATTGTGGGATACAGAGGAACACCCACTTACATGGAAGTTCCATTTGGGGCCACGTGTGAATCACCGGGACACCCCCCCTTTCCTTAATTGGTTTTGAAGGTTGCTGAGAAGCTCCATCTTGCTACATGCTAAACCCCAACTGGCTTCACTGGAAATCAATGACATCGTCAGTCATAGGCATCAATTTCAATGGGCCCCAAACTGTGTAAGATTAACACTGGCTACAACCCAATACAACAACGTATCAGTTTACTGTGAGGACCATGCCTTTACACAAATATCTACACAACAGTGTTAAAATTCATTGCATACTGTCCCAGCAAAACCCTCAACCCACAAAACAGAAAGAAAAATGCAACAAGAACGAGTTAAGAAGACGATGAAGGGGTCTTTTCTTTGTCATCCAGAAAACTTTCCCTGGATTTCATGGCCTTCATCACAAAGACCGCTACCACGTGGGAAATCCGTGGGTTAGCATCAACTAAGAAAAATTTTACTCGATCTTCAGGGTTATTTATTGAATTGGGTATGATTTGCAAAATCACACCTCTAAAGACCGAGTAAATAGGACAGTGAAAAAGATAATGTATGAGATCCTATTTAGTTCTCATGGGGCAAGGGCATTAGTCGTGCTCTACTGGGATTCTTGCAAATCTGCCAGTCAGGTATGCAGTAGGTAATGTTTGAAACTGGGCCATAGTAAAAGCTCTCCGAAGGGTGGGATCAGTGATGTCCACCAGGTAGTTGGCACAAATTTTGACTGCTTTTACTCAGGGAAACCAGTAGGAAAACCCAGAATTTTATTAACTTTGTAATGTCTAAAGAGGCGTCTCTATCAAGGATCCATTCTCGGACTTTATCAGGGCTCCACAATTTAAGAATATTAAACTCGGGTAGAGTATATCTGGATAGGATATCTAAGAGGTTTTGACGCCAAGTAGGGTTATATTGAAGAAATGCATAGCCTTGTTTAGCCAATAAGGTGTTCGAGGCATTTGCCAGATTGATGAAAAAACGCAAAAATCTTAAGTGGGCCCTGGCAGACACGGAAGGTAGTCCTACTTCCACTCTCAGGAAAGCTGCTGGAGTTCCTTCCCAGGTGGATGAGCTGCATCTCCGCCTCACTTCCCTCTACAGCACAGGCTTCATTGGACCCTCTTTTGGTCTGTCCACTCAATCTGCCAGAGCCTTTCTTCGCATGCTGGGGAAGCCCCTAACCCACCAAGGGTTGGAGACCCATTGGCTGCCCCCACCTGGCTTAGCCAGCCAGCCAAAGCCATTTTCCAGGGCGCAGCTGCTGCGGCATGCTGACAGCTTCTAGAAGCCACAAGTGAGAGTTGAATGCAGGATGGGGACCAAAGGTGGGGAAACTACCCCAGAAGGAACATGGTGTGCCTCCTCCCCTAACACCCCACCCCTGTCTTCCTCTATGAGAAAAGAATCCTCACAAACTGGCAAGCATAGCACACAACTGACAACAGCAGTGTTGTTGTTGTTCAGTCGTTCAGTCGTGTCCGACTCTTCATGACCCCATGGACCAGAGCACGCCGACAACAGCAGTATACAATGCCAAAGTACAATATAAAGCTTATTTAAAAATAATTTTAAAATATCTAGCGCATAAGCAACCACCAGCCAAGCAAAATTATGAAACATAATGAAGCTGAATAAAAACAACCACACAGTTTCTATTAAAATCAACCCATAAGGCTGCAGACAAGAGATGAGTCTTCAAAGGCCACTTAAAAGCTTGTGGGAACAAGGCTTGTCTAATCACATGTGGTATTGAATTCCACAAACGCAAAGCGGAAGTTTCATAAAAGGAACTCTGAAGTATTTCTTAACAGAACTAGAGTGGTACCTTCGTTCTCAAACACCTTGGTACTCAAACAACTTGGAACCCAAACACTACAAACCCAGAAGTAAGTGTTCCGGTTTTTCAGAAGCCGAACATGCTCCGTTTTGAGTGCCACACTTCTGTTTTGAGTGTTATGCTGAGATCTGTCTGTTTTTGCTATTTATTTTGCGTTTTTGTTGTTTTTGCAGCTTTTTTGTGACTGTGTGGAACCCAGTTCAGCTACTGATTGATTGATTGATTGATTGATTGTGTGACTGCAGTACATTGTTTATTGCTTTCATTTTATAGATCAACTAGCTGACCCGGCCACGCGTTGCTGTGGCTCATTTTGTGAAATGGCAAAGGAAGATGTAAAAGAGAAAGCGCATGCCTCCCCACAGCTTATCCTGTTGAACTCCCGCCTGCCTCCTCTCCATATTTCCCATTTTCGCTTGCCTCCCCACAGCTTATCCTGTTGAACTTCCGCCTGCCTCCTGTTTGTCTTTCCCCCGTTTTAGCCTTCCTCCCCACAGCTTCTCCCGTTGAACTTCCGCCTGCCTCCTGTTTGTCTTTCCCCCGTTTTAGCCTTCCTCCCCACAGCTTCTCCCGTTGAACTTCCGCCTGCCTCCTGTTTGTCTTTCCCGTTTTAGCCTTCCTCCCCACAGCTTCTCCCGCTGAACTCCCGCCTGCCTCCTCTCCATATTTCCCATTTTCGCTTGCCTCCCCACAGCTTCTCCCGTTGAACTTCCGCCTGCCTCCTGTTTGTCTTTCCCCCGTTTTAGCCTTCCTCCCCACAGCTTCTCCCGTTGAACTTCCGCCTGCCTCCTGTTTGTCTTTCCCGTTTTAGCCTTCCTCCCCACAGCTTCTCCCGCTGAACTCCCGCCTGCCTCCTCTCCATATTTCCCATTTTCGCTTGCCTCCCCACAGCTTCTCCCGTTGAACTCTTGCCTGGCACCTCTCTGTCTCCCTCCCCCCGTTTTAGCCTTCCTCCCCACAGCTTCTCCCGTTGAACTTCCGCCTGCCTCCTGTTTGTCTTTCCCGTTTTAGCCTTCCTCCCCACAGCTTATCCCATTGAACTTCCGCCTGCCTCCTGTTTGTCTTTCCCGTTTTAGCCTTCCTCCCCACAGCTTATCCCATTGAACTTCCGCCTGCCTCCTGTTTGTCTTTCCCATTTTAGCCTTCCTCCCCACAGCTTATCCCATTGAACTTCCGCCTGCCTCGTTTGTCTTTCCCATTTTAGCCTTCCTCCCCACAGCTTCTCCCGCTGAACTCCCGCCTGCCTCCTGTTTGTCTTTCCCCCATTTTAGCCTTCCTCCCCACAGCTTCTCCCGTTGAACTCCCGCCTGCCTCCTCTCCATATTTCCCATTTTCGCTTGCCTCCCCACAGCTTCTCCCGCTGAACTCCCGCCTGCCTCCTGTTTGTCTTTCCCCCATTTTAGCCTTCCTCCCCACAGCTTCTCCCGTTGAACTCCCGCCTGCCTCCTCTCCATATTTCCCATTTTCGCTTGCCTCCCCACAGCTTCTCCCGTTGAACTTCCGCCTGCCTCCTGTTTGTCTTTCCCCTGTTTTAGCCTTCCTCCCCACAGCTTCTCCCGTTGAACTTCCGCCTGCCTCCTGTTTGTCTTTCCCCCGTTTTAGCCTTCCTCCCCACAGCTTCTCCCGTTGAACTTCCGCCTGCCTCCTGTTTGTCTTTCCCGTTTTAGCCTTCCTCCCCACAGCTTCTCCCGTTGAACTTCCGCCTGCCTCCTGTTTGTCTTTCCCATTTTAGCCTTCCTCCCCACAGCTTCTCCCGTTGAACTCCCGCCTGCCTCCTGTTTGTCTTTCCCCCATTTTAGCCTTCCTCCCCACAGCTTCTCCCGTTGAACTTCCGCCTGCCTCCTGTTTGTCTTTCCCCCATTTTAGCCTTCCTCCCTACAGCTTCTCCCGTTGAACTCTTGCCTGGCACCTCTCTGTCTCCCTCCCCCCGCTTTAGCCTTCCTCCCCACAGCTTCTCCCGTTGAACTTCCGCCTGCCTCCTGTTTGTCTTTCCCCTCCTTTTAGCCTTCCTCCCCACAGCTTCTCCCGTTGAACTCTTGCCTGGCACCTCTCTGTCTCCCCCCCCCCCACTTTCGCGTTGCTGTGGGTTTTGGGGTTTTTTTTTTTTGTTTTTTTTTTGCTTTTTAAAATTCTCCTGACCCCGAGAGTATTCTGGAAGCTCCTGTTTTCCTTCTTCCCTGTCCCTTTAGAGCAGGGATCAGCAACCTTTTTCAGCCGTGGGCCGGTCCACTTTCCCTCAGACCATGTGGTGGGCCAGACTATATTTGGGGGGGGGGAATGAACTAATTCCTATGCCCCACAAATAACTCAGAGATGCATTTTACATAAAAGAACACATTCTACTCATGTAAAAACACCAGGCATGCGAAGCTGCGGCGGCCATTTTATGTGAGGGCAATGGCGACCTTAAAGAGCATTCTCCCCCACCCCAGTCCCAAAATTACCCAGTCCCAAAATCACGCACCCCAGCGAAACAATCTCCTCAGAGCTGGTCTTACTCAGTGCGACCTCTCAGGCATGCCTCCTGCTCCGTGTTTTTTTTTCCTCGGAGCATGCGAAGCTGTGGCGGCCATTTTAGGTGAGGGCACAGGTGTTGTTGCTCTGGCCAGGTCTGATGATGTCGACGGGCCATCTGCCTTTCTATTGGATGCTGTTGGAGTCTTCATTCCTTTTGCTGGTGAGGTATAATAGGTGCGCCATGTTTTATTCTATATTTTAGGCATGACAGGTGTGTTTTTTTTTTTAAAAAAATTATTATGCTATATCCTTCCCCCATGGTCATGTTATGCTTTGTCCTAAATTTGATGTGATTTGGTCCAGCGGTTACGGAGCAAGGTGCGGCCGGACGCGCACGCAATGGGAACATTTTTATATATATAGATGGTCTCGTTAGATAGTAAAATTAATCTTAAATTGCTGTTTTAGGGGTTGTTTTTAAAAGTCTGGAACGGATTAATCCATTTTGCATTACTTTCTACGGGAAAGCATGCCTTGGTTTTGGAACGTTTTGGTTTTGGAACAGACTTCCGGAACGGACTAAGTTTGAGAACCAAGGTACCACTGTATTTCAAACTTAGCTTGCTTTTGGATTTTAATTTTGCTTCAATGAAGAGCTGGCTGCAGCTTGAAATGCACATTTCTTACAATAAATCTGCCTTTGTACTCATATTGATGTTCTGTCCCAGTTAATCAGCACCCTGAACTTGTTTCACAGTTGCAACAATGGTGTATCATTCCAGAAGTATTTGGGACTGGGCATGGGAAATTGGTGTTATTCTGAGGTACATCCTTGAATGATTTATTGTACCTCACCGTACATACATCCACCGTCAATCAGGATGGTTTCAGGCTGTGCCTTTCCTTGCCTTTGTGCAGAACTCTTTTAACAATAGAATGTGTACAATACTGGTTGTTTTCATTTGTTTTTCCGGCAATGCACCCTTTATTGAAGTTTCTCCCTCTCCTCCATCAACTTTGCCATCTGCCACTTTGGCACATTCCCCATAGCACTTGTGTAGTTAGGCTGACTTTGCAGAAGTTGCCTCTGGGTTTATCCGATGATTAATCTGTGAAAAGTCATGTGTGGGTGGCAGTGTCCCACGGGACAACATCTTCGTTTTCTCTGAAGTCTACATTCTTCACGCCATTGTCGTTCTTTGAAACCATGTTGCTGCATGAATTCCGGATGGAATTGGAGAAGTTATTATGCATGAATGGCAGGATGCATTGTACTGTGTCTAATATAGACAAGGCGTGCAGGTATTTGTGTATGTTTTCTAGGAAGCTTCCAGAGTTTATACTTATTGTGTAATAGGAGTAGTGCTGAAGTTACTACAGTTTATAGAAATTTTTTTCTAAAGAAAAGCCCTGCATTTTTCTAAATGCATGCACATTCTGTCAAAGTTTTCTGTTTTTGATCCACACTAGTCCTTGTTCTCAAGGAACGCGGGTGGCGCTGTGGTCTAAACCACAGAGCCTAGGGCTTGCCGATCAGAAGGTCAGCAGTTCGAATCCCTGCGACAGGGTGAGCTCCCGTTGCTCGGTCCCAGCTCCTCCCCACCTAGCAGTTCGAAAGCACATCAAAGTGCAAGTAGATAAATAGGTACCGCTCCGGCGGGAAGGTAAATGGCATTTCCGTGCGCTGCTCTGGTTTCGCCAGAAGCAGCATAGTCATGCTGGCCACATGACCCGGAAGTTGTACGCCGGCTCCCTCGGCCAATAAAGCGAGATGAGCACCGCAACCCCAGAATCATCCGCGACTGGACCTAATGGTCAGGGGTCCCTTTACCTTTACCTTTAGTCTTTGTTTTCACCCAGGATCTACTGAAATGCTTCAGTACCTGCCCTGGGTGCTGTCTGGTGTACCCCTTTTATGTCTTATCTGCATTGCCTTTAAATGCCAAGGAGCAGAGAAAGAGCCCACCAAATTTCTCTCTTGGACATTTCCCATCACCTCAGTGCTATCCTTTCACTCAAGCAGGTCCATAACAGGTGCCGTTCTCTCAGTGCACACAATTCTATTTACTCTTCCACTCAAGCAGGATGGGTAAGGAATAACAAAAGGAATTCAGAAACATTTAACTCCCATTGAAATTTGCTCTCCTGTTTTAGGAGAGGAGACATTCTTTCAGAAGAGTGGAGAATCCAAGACTTGACAGTACAAAAGGGTGCCCTTGTTTTTAGGTGAGCTTTTAGGTGGCTGTCTCAATAAAAAGTTCCATTGCTGCAGAGAGCAATGGTTTATCACACACAGTCATGAACATTTGGGTTGTTATCACTGCTGCTGTTTTATTTGTATGGAATTTATGTTAACTTGTTTTAATATTAGTGTTTAATTTTGGTTTTAATTTTATTAGTTTCCTTTGGACCTTCAGGCGACAGGCAATCTCTAAATATTGCAAGTAAATAAATTAATTAAATGTTTAGTAATAATGAGGCAGTGGGGGGAGTAGTTGTTTACTGTATAACTATAATTCTACTGAAAATTATGATA
Organism: Lacerta agilis; assembly: GCF_009819535.1. Classification (NCBI taxonomy): domain Eukaryota; kingdom Metazoa; phylum Chordata; class Lepidosauria; order Squamata; family Lacertidae; genus Lacerta; species Lacerta agilis. Next base: position 1,390,812 of record NC_046314.1, on the reverse strand, counting down.
ACCCCCCCAATTTCTTTATTACCATTTTCTTTCAACTGTTGTTTGTAATGAGGGCACATATATTGCTGCTCAGTTGCCTCCTCACTTGAATAATTACTTTTAAAAAGAGAGAAGGGATGGTGGGATGGAGAGAACAGGAACAGTTGGTGATGGACTGAAGAGGCTTCTCTCATGGAAAATAAAAGATGGGGTGGGAAATGGAATATGGTGCACACCTGGACTGCAACAAGCAAGCTGCTTCTCTCCCTCACACTACCATAAAGATATCATTGGCTTTAATACCTCTCACACTCTGAGGGAAGACTCTGCCAGTCACTGCCACAATGCTCCTTCCCTGCCATGCTGCACACACCGTGTATGTTCAAAGCACACAATTGCCCTCAAAGAATCCTGGGAATTACACCTCTAGGAGTTCCCAGAATTCTCTGGGGGAAGACTTGTGCTTTAAATAAACACAGCCTTTATCAGAAGTGAAAAGTATTTTGAACGCGCTCAATGAAACTGCAGGTGCTTTTTATACTGTAGTTGATTTTATTCATTAAAATCGCCTCTTGCAGCAATGTGTGACAAAATACAAACCGCCCTTTGTGTTGTTTACCAACCAAGGGGTGGAGTGATTTAGTAACACTTTAGACACTTCTTTTGCATTCACTTTGTGCTGATAGCCAAAATTTACAATATGAAGCATTATTTGCCCTGCAGTAGAGAACGACCTCTTCCTGTCCTGCTAGAGAAATTTGCTAGCTTTCACAATAAGGTATAAGCCAATTCCTGAGGCAAACACTTTCTCCTCCCCACCTTCAGAGTATAACCAGTGAAACACCGAGGAATTATAGTAACAAAACAGGATTTTTTAAATATAAACTCTCAGAAACATCTCTATTCAAATGTCACCTCGATGCCAACCCAGAACCATAACTAGAAATTAATCTGAATGATTTTTGCTGTTGCATCTTCTGGGTATGGAAGAATGATGAAAATTGTTTTAAAGTGGCTGGAAGAAATGGCAAAACTCTTTTCTAGCATTTCACTTATTGATTGCCCTGTATTGCAAAAGCCAAAATAGATGTGGTGACAGGTATCTATCCATGTGTAATACCACAGCTTTACAAAAGACTCACAAAATCCATTGTCTAGAGGAGCTAGGCACTGTGGTTCTGCTCCTTCCTCCTGGGCTGTGTTCAGAAAGTGGTGTTGGGGGATGAGTGTTCAGACCCCTGGGCTCTCACTTGTGGGGTGCCTCAGGGTTCCGCCCTCTCCCCCCTGCTTTTTAATATGTATATGAAGCCGCTGGGAGAGATCAGGGGGTTTGGGCTGGGTGTTCATCAGTATGCGGATGATACCCAGCTCTACCTCTCTTTCAAATCAGAACCAGTTAAGGCAGTGAAGGTCCCGTGAGAGTGTCTGGAGGCGGTTGGAGGATGGATGGTGGCTAACAGATTGATGTTGAATCCTGACAAGACAGAAGTACTGTTTTGGGGGGGACAGGGGGCGGGTGGGTGTGGGGGACTCCCTGGTCCTGAATGGGGCAAGTATACCCCTGAAGGAGCAGGTGCACAGCCTGAGAGTCATTTTTGGACTCGCAGCTGTCCATGGAGGCGCAGGTTAATTCTGTGTCCAGGGCAGCTGTCTAGCAGCTCCATCTGGTACGCAGGCTGAGACCCTACCTGCCCGCGGACTGTCTTGCCAAAGTGGTGCATGCTCTAGTTATTTCCCACTTGGACTACTACAATGTGCTCTACGTGGGGCTACCTTTGAAGATGACCCAGAAACTACAACTAATCCAGTATGTAGCAGCAATACTGGTGACTGGGAGTGGCAGCTGAGACCATATTACACCGGTCCTTAAAGACCTACATTGGCTCCCAGTACGTTTCTGAGCACAATTCAAAGTGTTGGTGCTGACCTTTAAAGCCCTAAACAGCCTCGGCCCTGAAGGAGCATCTCCACCCCCATTGTTCAGCCCAGACACTGAGGTCCAGCTTTGAGGGCCTTCTGGCAGTTCCCTCACTGCGGAAAGTGAGATTACTGGGAACCAGGCAGAGGGCCCTCCCATCAGATGTCAAAGAAATAAACAACCACCTGGTGTTTAGAAGACATCTGAAGGCAGCCCTGTTTAGGGAAGTTTTTTAAAGACTGGTGTTTTAATGCATTTTTAATCTCCTGTTGGAAGCCACCCAGAGTGGCTGGGGTAACCCAGCCAGATGGTCGGGGCATAAGTACCGGGTAATAAATTATCACCATCATCATCATCATCATCTGCTACATGCATATGGAGCAGACAAGCTTTGACCTCTGACTTCCACCATCAGATAAAAGTTAAAGGATAGAAGTCCTTTAACTGGGTTTGGGATAAGAGGATTGTGTGTGTTTAATTGGACCAATTTGTTTTAGTCTAGCATAAAGGATTACCTTTCTAACTGGGTGAGTCTTTGGGACCAACACATGATGCCCCTACCATATTCTTTGTGGAAATTAAGTGCAGCTTCCCACTGCATTGTGAAACATTGGTAAGAACTAACATTTTTCACGCTTAAGACTTCTTCAAATCTTTTCTACCCTGTCACACACTTTGCATTGTATCATCCAAATGCTGTCAATCCTTAAAAACTCTTTTGCAGTTTTACAGGGGAGGGGAATACAGGCCCCCATTTACTACTGGATCCAACCCGAAAAGAAAAGCTTAATGCCCTGTCAGGACTGGATTTTTTTGGAGGGGGTTTCTAAGTCTGATTAATGGTAGTAGCCAGCAAACCAGGATGGTGAAATATTTGCTGCTGCTTGCAGGAACCTGGAAAAATGAAGTGTGAAGTTCTGAAGAGAGCAGGCAACAGTTCTCCAGTCACTAAACACTTCCAACGAGTTGGCAGCAGAACAGAGCTGTGGTCTGAAAGATGAACCTCAAAGGAATATGGGGGGGGGGAGTTCTATGCACAGTGTCAAAATACTGCTGCAGTTTAAAGCTTCCTGTTATGTACTGAGTTGAATAGGATCCAAACTGCAGCAGTCTGATTGGTCCTAGAACAATAGGATTGAGATTGCAGCAGTCTGACTGGTCTCAGAACAATAGGATTGAGATTGCAGCAGTCTGACTGGTCCCAGAACAATAGGATTGAGATTGCAGGAGTCTGATTGGTCTGCAGGAGCCACCCAATCCAGCTCCAGGTGGAAGTGAATCCGCACTCTGATTGGCATACAGGAGTATCCCGGAATTAGCCAATCACGTGGGGCCCATTGTGTAAATAGTGTATATAAAGCAAACGTTTTGGGGGAACTACATTCCTCACTACTATGAGCTGAATAAAGAGCATGAAATTCACACTCGACTCCGAGTATCTTTCACTGGCGACGAGGATGGGATCCCGCTGAGCTGACTGCCACACACAGCACCGCAGCAACGCCACGTGCCGCACAGCTGCCTCGCACCGTGTATCCAGGCTTCAGCTCCGGGTCCCAAGGAACTCAAGATGGCAACGGACAGCAGCTTCTCGCCATTCAACCCAGCATCAGGAGACTGGGAAGGATACGCCACCCGTTTCACCTTTCTTCTAGAAGCTAAAGGGGTCACCAACGATGCCAAGAAGAGGGCGATATTCTTCAGCGTCTGCGGAGAGGAGACATTCGAAATCGCCCGGGCTCTCCTTGCGCCTGATGATGTCGCTACCGTTCCTTACAAAACAATAGTGGAACGGCTGAAGGGGCACTTCTCGCCACAGCCCTCAGTGGTGGCTCGTCGAAATGCCTTCTATGCAAAGCGGCAAGCCCCTGGGGAAACCATAACGGGGTTTGTGACCTCCCTCCGCCAAGCCGCTCGGTTCTGCAACTTCTCAGAGTTGGAGAACATGCTGCGTGACCGCCTCGTCGGTGGCCTGAGGGATGAGAAGCTGCAACGACGCCTCTATGCCAAGAAGGACCTAACATTCCAGGTCGCTCTGGAGGAGGCCCTGGCAACAGAAGCCGCCGAGAGGTCGATGCAAGAGGCACGGCCGAGCGTGCCGTCCCAACCAAGGGTCCACCACGAGGACCTCATCGACGATTCAGGATCAGACAGGGAGGAGGTGCACAGAGTACAGCGGCGCACTCAAGCCATGCACACACCACAGCTGCCTCGACCAGAAGGAGGGAACTGCGCAAGCTGCGGGGAGAATCACGAGAGGAGGACCTGCCGTTTCCGCAATGCCGAGTGCAGGCAGTGCAGAAAATCAGGCCACATCGCCCGGGTGTGTCGGGCTCGGCCCATCCGACGCCAGGCATCAGATGACCGCCCCAAGAGCCCCAGGTCCCGGGGCCCAACGCACCAAGGCAACTCGACGGAGACCACGGACTACCAGGTATACCAGTTGCCCCACCCCAACATAGAGAAAATTTATGTAGAGGTACAGATAGAGGGGGCCCCGTGCCGCATGGAGCTGGACACAGGTTCAACCCTATCCATAATCTCGGCACGGACTTTAAGGAAACTGTGCCCTAGTGGGGGTCCCAAACTCAGGCCAGCCCCATTCACCCTCCGGGACTTCCAGAAACGTAAGGTCCCCACAATGGGGGTGGGGACCTTCAGGGTGCAATATCGAGGGCGGACGCGGCAACTGGACTTGCTCGTGGTCAAGGGCTCCTATGTTAGCTTACTGGGATTGGCATGGTTTGGACCACTGGGGCTAGCCGTCACCGGGGTGAACCGCACTAGCTTACAAGTGGATGTGGACGCCATATGCAAGGAGTTTCCGGGGGTTTTCGATGGGAAATTGGGACAGTATACAGGCCCCCCCATTGCCCTACAGCTGGACCCCACAGTACGACCTGTGAGGCTCAAGGCCCGCCGGGTCCCGTTTGCCCTGAAACCCCGCATAGACGAGGAATTGGACCGGCTCGTGGAGCAAGGAGTGCTGGAGCCTGTGCCTAATGCCACCTGGGAAACCCCGATCGTCACACCCGTCAAGCCTAATGGTTCGATCCGCATCTGCGCAGACTACAAATGTACCATAAACAAGGCCCTCACGGCCCACGCATACCCAGTGCCAGTGGTCAGCCATGTCCTCGCCACCCTGGCTGGGTCAAAATTTTTTGGCAAGCTGGACTTGGCCCAAGCCTATCAACAGCTGCCAGTAGATGAAGCCACAGCAGAGGCACAGACGATTGTGACACACAGGGGAGCGTTCAAGGTAAAGCGGCTGCAATTCGGTGTCAGCGTGGCACCAGGCATATTCCAGAATCTAATGGACTCTCTCCTTAAAGGGATTCCTGGCGTCACCCCCTTCTTCGATGATGTGTTGATTGCCGGGCCCACGGCAGAGGAGTTTGAGGATCGCCTTCGCACCGTTCTGCACCGTTTCCAGACAGCGGGTCTCAAGGTGAAGCGGGAAAAGTGTCTACTGGGAGTGCCTCAGGTGGACTTTCTGGGATTTATGGTGGATGCAGAAGGGGTCCACCCGACTGGGGACAAGGTACGGGCCATTTGTGATGCCCCAGCGCCCAAGGGCAAGACTGAACTTCAGGCCTTCTTGGGGCTATTGAACTTTTACCATGCCTTCCTTCCCCATAAGGCAGCAGTAGCAGAGCCCCTACACAGACTCCTGGACAAGCGGGCCCCTTGGGTGTGGGGCCAGCGCCAGGAGGCCGCATTCCAGGCAGTCAAGGACTTGCTCGTCTCAAACTCGGTCTTGGCACACTTCGACGAGAGGCTGCCGGTGGTGTTAGCATGTGACGCCTCACCCTACGGCATCGGTGCTGTCCTTGGACACCAACTCCCAGATGGAAGAGAGGTGCCAGTGGCATACTTTTCCCAGACACTCACCACAGCTGAGCGGAACTACTCGCAAATCGACAAGGAAGGTCTGGCAATCGTGAAGGGAGTAAAAAAATTCCACGATTTCTTGTACGGGCGCCCCTTTACCATGGTGACTGATCACAAGCCGTTGCTTGGTTTGTTTGCCCCCGAAAAGCAGACCCCCCAAGTGCTGTCTCCTCGCGTCCTCAGGTGGTCAATTTTCCTTGCCGGCTACCAGTATGCACTGATTCACCGCCCTGGGAAAGCGATGGGCCACGCAGATGCCCTCAGCAGGCTACCACTACCAGAAACAGGCCCCGACCCAGCACCCGCACAAGAGGTTATGAGCCTGGAGCTGCTTCCCGACCACCCTATTCAGGCACAAGAAGTTGCACACCATTCCAAGAAAGATAGGGTCATCTCCCGGGTCCTGGACTGGGTGTGGAGGGGATGGCCCAGCAGCAGCCCCGGGCCAGAATTCGCTGGCTACACAACCCGTAAACATGAACTGTCGGCCCACAAGGGGTGCCTGTTATGGGGAAGCAGGGTCGTCGTTCCTGAGCCCCTTCGCAAAAGGGTCCTTGCAGCCCTACACGAGACACACCCAGGGGTAGTGAGAATGAAGGCCCTCGCCAGGAGTTATGTATGGTGGCCAGGGATTGACGGAGAGATAGAGACCTGGGTCAAACACTGCCAGGCCTGCCAAGAATCCCGCCCAGATCCCCCAAGGTCCCCAGTGCAGTCCTGGGAGTCCGCCCGAGCACCATGGTCACGCCTGCACATGGACTTTGCGGGCCCCTTCCAGGGGAAAACATTCTTCATAGTGGTGGACTCCTACACCAAATGGCTGGAAGTCGCACTGGTACCATCCACTTCTACGTCCGCAGCCATCCGGGTACTACGCAGGCTGTTTGCAACCCATGGACTCCCTGACACTCTCGTCTCAGACAACGGAACCGCATTTACGTCAGAAGAATTCCAGACCTTCACAGCGCAGAATGCCATCCGCCACATCCGCTCAGCACCATTCCACCCTGCCACCAATGGCCAAGCAGAGCGCATGGTGCGGACCACCAAGGACACCCTACGCCGCATGACGCAAGGGGACTGGGAGTACCGCCTTGCCACATTCCTTCTAGCACAGCACAGCACCCCCAGCTCAACGACTGGCCGGAGCCCCGCTGAACTACTAATGGGCCGGCGCCTCGCAATCAGACTGGACCGCCTCCACCCTGACAGAGCTCAGGATGAGGTAGTGGTGGGGGAAGGCAGGAACCCCCGGACCTTTGTGGCCCAGGATCCAGTGTACGCAAAGAATTTTGGGGCAGGCCCAGCATGGGTACCCGCCGCAGTCACCAGGGTGACGGGCCCCGTCTCATACGAGGTGCTAACAGAGGGGGGGCAATGCTGGCGCCGCCACTGCGACCAGCTACGGCGACGATTCCCAGGAGAAAACCAGGAGGAGGACAGGTCAGAAGAGTCCCAAGGGAACAGTGGGGCATTGAGACCCGTAGAGCAGGAGGGGCCGGCAGGGGAGGCAGAATCAGTAAATACGGAGAGGACCCGTGAGGCCGAAAGGGCACCGGAACCAGAGCCACGACAGAGCGAGCTGGTTGCGCCAGACCAAACAGCCCCATCACAACCAGCAGCCTTGGAACACGAGCCTGAACCAGAACCCCTGACCATGGAACAGCCCAGGCCGCAACGCACACGTAGGCGGCCTGCGTACCTTGAGGACTATGGATGCAACCTCCCAGGCAGGACTGGAACTTAGAGGGGAGGGGTGTTATGTACTGAGTTGAATAGGATCCAAACTGCAGCAGTCTGATTGGTCCTAGAACAATAGGATTGAGATTGCAGCAGTCTGACTGGTCTCAGAACAATAGGATTGAGATTGCAGCAGTCTGACTGGTCCCAGAACAATAGGATTGAAATTGCAGGAGTCTGATTGGTCTGCAGGAGCCACCCAATCCAGCTCCAGGTGGAAGTGAATCCGCACTCTGATTGGCATACAGGAGTATCCCGGAATTAGCCAATCACGTGGGGCCCATTGTGTAAATAGTGTATATAAAGCAAACATTTTGGGGGAACTGCATTCCTCACTACTATGAGCTGAATAAAGAGCATGAAATTCACACTCGACTCCGAGTATCTTTCACTTCCCATACATTCACTATTACATTGAGGAGGAAAAGATTTAGTTGTTGTTGTTCATTATTTACTTATTCTGCCCCCCCTCCTTTTCAGCTCCGTAATCTCTTGATGTCACCCAAAAGCAGTGGAAAGAAATTAAAAGCAATAATGGCGGGAAGGAAGTTGGTTAAGCCCATCATTTAAAAAGCCCATCTGACGGGGGGGGGGGGAGGCTGCCTTTTTTCTGACAAGGTTTTCTGCTTCCAGTTGGGAGAAGCCACCACTTCTTCCAGGCCGCTGCTTTTCCACATCACCACAGCCTTGAAAGCGGCAGGCAGGGAAGGAAGGAAGGAAGGAAGGAAGGAAGGAAGGAAGGAAGGAAGGAAGGAAGGAAGGAAGGAAGGAAGAGGGGGTTGTTTCTTTCCCCCCTTTCCATTTAAAAGAAATTTCCTAGAGGTGAAAAGGGAAGCAAGGATTATTCAGAATGTTCTTGGAACAAGCCCCATGATTTCAGAATGTTTTCCAGGTGAAACACGTGGCAGCTTCAGTTTGGTTTCTTTAAGGGAAATTAATATTCATCTCCAGTATGTGTGTAGCACATTAGCTATAATCTCTTTCCCCTTCCAAACTGAATATTGCTTCCCACACTAATTCATACGTTTAAAATATACCTGAGCCATTTATAATTTGTCAGTGATCCCACATAGTCAATGTTTAACACATGTTAAAGATTAGCTGTGTGTGTTCACACAGACACAGAGAGAAGCACGACTCACTGACTGTTCAGGTACATTTTGCATTAGGAAAGTACGCGCTGTGTTCCGTGAGATGTGAATTCTAACTCTCTAGTGTGCCACCTCATTGACAAAGTGGGAGGCAGGGAAGAGTTGTAAGTCTGATTTATGGTACTAGTCAGTAAGTAAGGCTGGTGAATATCTCCTGCTGTTCACAGGCCCCTGGAAAATGTTGTAAAAATGTGAAACAAAGAAAGAAAAAGAACAATGACATGTTCTTTGCATTCTTAATACTCTAATTCTAACCACATTTTCATGGAAGTTAGCCCCATCCTGATTCTTCCCCAAATGGTATCTGTCCATATTTATCTCTCTCTCTCTTGCTTCTCTTTTTAAATATTGCACCTCTGGATTTGCTAGCTTCATCCTTAAGTACTTCATATTTCTGGTGTTTAACCAAATTCCATTTCTTTATTCCTGTCTTACCTGCTTGGTTTCCTCCAGTGTGGTCATGTTAAGAAAGTGGTGGTAGCTTCTAGTGAATTTTCCCTTTTTGTGCCAATGAACGTACTTTTAGGGTGCTTGACTTTCCCACAAAGAATCATGGGAATTGCAGTTTCACCCTTGCAGAGCTACAATCCTCAGCACCCTTGACAAACTACAATTCCCAGGATTCTTTGGGGGAAGTAATGTGCTTTAATGTGCTTTAAATGTATGATTTAAGAAGTAGCATGAATAACACTGAAAATACCCAAGCAACTTACGATGTACAGCATACATGATACAGACAACCTTTGTTTGAGGACACAAACATCTTCCTTCAAGTTATGACATGTTGTTTAACATTAAGCAATGTGAATATCAAGCAGCTTTTTCAGACAGGAGAACATTCCACCTGTGGCTAAAGAAAGAGGTAAATGTTTAAAACATGCTCATTGTTAGGCAGATGAAGGTTCTGAGCAGTTCATTTTAAACACATCTTCAAAACAATGTTGTTGTTGTTGTTGTTGTTGTTGTTGTTGTTGTTATTATTATTATTATTATTATTATTATTATTATTATTATTATTATTATATCATTGGAATATTTCAATGCACCATGCACTTTTCCCATTTCTTTTGTTACAGTCACCATACAGTTACACCACCACCATCATCAGAGGCACTAGCCCCAAATTCACTTTCCTTGGGTCACAAAACAAAACAACCACTGAAAGATGAGAAAAGTGAAATTGGCAAGCATGGTTGCTGCACACCATTACAGTATTCCTAGATATGAAATCCTTTATACTGAGAGGATATATATCAGATTCATGGGGTTTTTTTCTTTAATTCATGTTTGGCATTGTATTCCCTGTGGTCTGCTTTGGCATCTCATCCTTAGCAAATGCATGCTGTTGAGAATGTTCCAGAGGAAAGCCTCAATTCCACCAGTAAGAACTTACCACCATGCTCAGTAAAGAAAGCCAAACTCTTTCCGAATGCCTATCTCGGTTCCACAGAAGTTGCAGCACAGCCAAGTCCTCCCCGCTCCTCAGTTTTCCCTGCAGAGGCCTCTGGGACTCCCACAGAGCGAAGGCTGGTGGTGTTCAGTGGCAGGGGTGTGGCACTGCATCTTGTAATATCCACCTTCCTGAAACAACTTCCCACCCATTTTGACATCTTCCTAAATTTCCCCCTTACACAGATCACAGAAGCATAAAATGGTAGAGTTGGAAGGGGTCCTAAAGGTCCTCTAGTCCAACCCCCTGCAAGGCAGGAACCACAGCTAAAGAATCCCTGCTTCTCAAGAGCTTCCTGGCAAACCAGCCTTGTCATCTTGTCATCTGCTCTAGATTTTCGGTGATGTGCCACCTCTGTTTGGACTGTCACCAGAAGAAACATGAGCAGCTTTTTGCACAGAAGGTGCCCCCGGGAATTACTCAGGGGGCAACTTCTCTATTCCTCCAGCCCTAAGCAGCAAAGTAAGGATGTGTCTTTCCACAATGTTTCGTTGATGTCTGTTTTTAACTTTTTTACATGCATTTACTATATGGTTTAATGTATTTTTGCTGTAAACCGATTTGTCCTTGTTTATGAAATACCGGTCTATAAATATTTCTATAAATGTAAATAAATATGTAAACAAACAAACAAACAATGACAGAGAATGAAAGACTTTACCTAGCTTTGATCTTTTGTAGGGTGTGGAAAGGATTAGGTAGCTTCTTCTGCAATCTTCAGTGTATCTGAAGAAGTGTGCATGCACACGAAAGCTCATGCTTCCAGTAGCGTCTTAGTTGGTCTCTAAGGTGCTACTGGAAGGAATGTTCTTATTTTTTCTTCTGCAATATGTCAGAGAGCTTCAGGTACACTGGCTTGTTCTTGTGATTTATGGAGCCAGCGCCATGCGATGTGCTCATGTCATGTGCACAAACCACGCAGCATGCACACGTGACAGGGCACATCATGCAGCATGTGCGCATGGCATGTACATGTTGCCATGGGACATTGAGTGGGCCAGGCCCCTTCCTTGAAAATTTCCCTCAGCCCGGGCACCCCTGGTGAGCTTGACTTCTGATGATATGATTTATGTTCAGCCTTTCAGACACACATTTAAAGATTCAGTACTAGAGGTGTACCAAACATTCTCTAATTCTGACATTCACTTCAAAAGTCATTCACTCATTCAGCACAGCTGAAGAAATTACTGAGGGAGGATAATTCCCACCTGATTCATGCATCTTGGACGGATCCTTTTATTCCCCTGGTTGCTGTTGCCTCCTTTGTTCCTTTTCCAGGTGTTTGCTTTAGGGGTCCTGCTACTTTGACCTTATTTAATTTGCAAACGGCTCGCGCTCCAATTGTGTAATCACAAGGGGAAACTTACTGTGCAGACAAGAGGACTCCACAAGGAGGCGGTGCTGGTGGTCGTACAGACAAGAGCATTCACAATGCCAAGGCATGCTAATAAAGCAAACGAACCGCTCCAAATATTTCTTGAAACAGTTCTGTTGTAGTGGGAGGAAAGATGAATCCAGTGATAATTAAAAGTGTACGGCCCCTTGAGCTGGTAACAGAATTGCTCTTGGCACGAAGTCCTGCTGCAGACTTGCCCCACTGAAATTGTTATTGCATTTACATAGAATATTTTATTTCATTTCATATGGCTTAAATTTTCAAGGAGTGTCAAGTTGCCTTAGAAACCTTGATTGACTTTGCATTCATGAATACTAACAATTCATGGTTTAAGTAAATCATTACAATGCAAGCAGCCCCAACAATATATACAATGGTCTTATACTGCTCCCTAAAGGTGTTTCTGTGTATGTTGTGCTGCTTTAGCTGCAGTGGCTTATGGGAAACTCTGTCAACGAGGGCCTGGACTGGCAGTTCTTGAGGGTCATTGAGGCTGTGCATGCCCTTTGCCACATAAATAATGCTGCTCAGATTTATGCTGTGCCTTTAGGAGCTGAATAAGGGGGTGGGGATGTCGGAATGTATAGATTTTCCAACCCAAACCTCAGTATTTACACTCACCTTTTGAACCTGCACAGAGGTACAAATATTAAGTAAACCATCTTTTTAAACAAGAACTGTGGTATCACACGAGTGACACCCCCTTCAACATATAACTTGGCTGGCTGCGCTGGCATTTTTGTTGGGGATTTTGGGGTGTATTTTGTCATTCTTATTTTTATTCTGTTGCATAGCTACTCTTTCCTTGTGGCAACAGGCAGTTTGGACTCCTTGGGTCAATCTGCCTGAGAAGAATTCACGCCAGGGAGATGGAGCTAGATGACATTTTGGTTGCTTCCACCTCTGAGTCCATGATGGGTTGGATACAGCAGCAGAGCTAAGCACTGTTTGGGAGTGTTGCGCCTCTCACCATCCACTGTTGTTCCTTGAAACATGGCTACAGTGGCCCAAGAGATCTGGAAGGGGCCCCTTAGGAATCAGCACACCTTTTCCTCTCTTCATGGCAGAGCAGCACTTGGTGGGAAGCAGAGTTGCAGCAACAGAGCTGCATGGTCCAGGAAGAGGACTTTGGCTGGCCTTCCATGAGCTACAGGGAAGTTGCCAGAGACAGGAAGTCCTGCAGACCACCTACAAACCCCAGAAGGTGCAGAGCCTGAAGCAAGTCAGGGAGGGACAGCGTTATCAGACTGAGGGAACTCACGGGCTTCCTTTCTTTATAATTCTCCCTCTCTTCTCTTTATTTCTTTGGATATCTTCTTGCCTCCCCTAGTTAATCAAAGGCTTCAGCTCATTTAACATGACTCCATGCAGAGCCCCAAAGAGGCGTTGCACTACAAAATGATATTATTTCATGATTTATTTGGGTGCATAATGTTTGCTTTTTGTTTAACACTGTAACACCCTTTGTTTGGGACCTCTCTTTTTATGTGAGAAAGGGATCTCATCGGGAAAGGTCACTACACCACACTGGCTAGGCTAATGGTACTCCATAATTTACCTGAGGTTAGTAAGTTGTTTTGCACTTGTGCAACTGCCCAGTTTTACTTGCATCATGCTATAGTGCCTTTCCATGCTCTAATTCCCACTAACATCCAACATGATTTATTTGAGCAAGAATGTGACTAGAATTAGACAATACACCAGAATGCAATGTTTGACTTCATTAATGCCGCTCTTGCCTGCCTCATGCTTATTTTTTCTATTCTTTTTGCCCTTCCCTTTAATTTATGATTGAAATGACTGAACAACCACCAATTCATGAGACAAAAATAAATCTTGCTCTTTGGCAGCTTCGCTGTGAGAATTTGCTGCTTGGGTTTACTTAGTGTAGTTGCTTATTTTCAGAGATTCCAGGAGGAATATTGGTATGTAGTCAAGAAATATTTCAGAATGGACAATTTTGGTGTCCACAGTCAACTGGACTACTGCTCTGCTCTACTTTGTGGAATGATGCAGACCAAGAGAAAGAATATTGCTTAAGTGATATACAATATTAAATGATGTACAATAGGCTGTTGGTAACATTATCGGTGGTAATATGTTAACTTTGAGTGTTATTAATAAAGCCCATCTGCTATTAGCAAATTAGACAGCAGAACTAAGTAGATATAATTAAGTACATACTGTCAGCAGCATGTGATAGTTCCTGGTACATCCTGATTATAATTCGGATTATTAATTAATTAAATTTGTATGCCGCCCTTCATCCGTAGATCTCAGGGCCTAGACTTGGAGGAGAAGGATGAATGAGGAAAGAGCCACCCAGCCAGAAACCAACTCCAATGGTGACACCAAGCTGGATGTGGGTGGCTTCATGGGATGGCAGTGGTGTCCACTTGAGAGGTTCCAGAACTCAGTTCCAGTGAGTTCTGGCTGAAAAAAGCCCTGAGTAAGAATCATTAGATTAAATTAGATTATTTTTATTTGAACCAAGCTCATCTAAACAAGACAGAATAACTTAATGCAAAATGTCTAAATTTATTCCAATTTGCCTTTGCTTTTAATGTGCTTCATAAGTGTTTTAAAATTTAAATGCCATAGTTCACAGTATTGGTTTAAACTATATTTATATTAGTCTGGCTATGTTGTAAGCCACTTTGTGGAGGCTATTGGACTGAAAAAGCAGAATACAAAACTTAAATAATGCCTTTGACATAATGCATGCTAACTAGCGTTGCCCCCTGGCATCTGTACATACAGTATGAATGTCTGCAAGGAAAGAGACTTCATCGGTACACAGTACTGTGTACACCAAGGTTCCTTCCTTGTGGACGTTTGTGCTGGATGCCAGGGATGGGACTAGTTGGTGCATGCATCATCCAGGTGAAAATAGTCAGAGCAGTCCACTCTCCATTCATGTACTGAAAGAGAGTTTCAGCAGTTTTGCCTACATAGGTCTATATGTTGTCTAAACGGGATTTGATTTCTGTGCCTTGGTGGATTTGAATCACGTTAAGTAGTGAATAAAGCAGCCATAAAGAAGAAATGCATTTCCCAATATTTGTTGCACATTAATGTAAAACAACCAGTCTAATCCGCACAAATTTTTCTCATGTCTTTTGTACCTAAATGCGGGAGAAACAGCAAGTGAACCCTGCTTTTTTTAACCCCATTTAAGAGATTGGGAAATGGGAATGCAGAGTGCAAAGGTAAGAGAATTACTTCCCTCAGGGTTGTTTTGTGCGACCAGGAGTCTTTGCAGAACGTAACTCACACATTAGGTTACATTTTTACATTTTATTTGCGCCAGGAAATCTTTCAGCATAGGAAAACATTTTTACAGGAAACATACCCTGTAATAATAATTACTCTGAAAGTCCAATGCCTCATGCCCTGAGCATTTACCCATAACCATCCCCAAGGCTGTGGAAACCCAACGAGTGAGTTTTCTGTAAGGAAAAAATGCAACATGCATACATATAATCAAGGTGGAAATTTTTATTCATAAAGAACTACATGATAAATTGACATTAAACTAATATTTGATTTATAGGGTGGAGTAGGCTGGTGTGTTTGAATAAGGTGGTGGGGAGAAGAAAGACAACTGCACACACTTTCATATGGAGCTTCTCAATCAGTTCTAAAGTATATGTGGAATACTCATAATGATTCTAATCTGGCTTTTACTTCTCCAGCTGAGACAGAGACATGGCTCCAGTTACACAAAAATAGTCAAGTCAGTCTCCATTTATCTTCTTGCACATCTCCCCACTACAGAACTGGTTTAGAATACATGATGAGGTCGTCCTTTTGGTTCAAATGATTTAAATCTGGGGCTAAAACCATTCAAAGATTTGTTTGAACAAGAAATTCATGTTTTCTTTGGATTGGTTGGAAGGAGACATAATTATAGTGTTGCAAATGTGATGCTCTGCTTAACAAGCTGTCAGCATTTCCACAATAAACCTCTATTTTCGGGGGTTAAAAACATTGCCAAGAAAGCAGGGAATAGGGGAAAATGCAAATGTTATGGGCTAAAACTTGGCATTTATACTGAATCTGGTAGGAAGATTTTTCTTTTAAAAGCAAGATATTTATGAATGCATAAAAAAAAACCTGAAGAAAAATTTGTTTGCAAATAGATACCTCTAATGTTGATCCAGTTGTTGTTGCTGTTTTAAGGTGAGAGGAAGGGGAAATCACACTTTACTTCAAAAGTTGATCAAATGGTTCCAGTCCACTGTATTTTTAGGAGTGGCTGAATGGTTATTAGAACCATGAGCCAGGAATATATGAGCTCCTATCATAGCCGCAAACTCCCTGTGTGGCCAGGGGCAATGTGCTTAACTCGGTAGCATCTCGACCTACACAGCAGTTGCCTTTGTCTCCTCCTGTGCTCTGCAGCATGTAAACAGTCTTGCTTGTCCATAATGGCTGTGCACACTCTCCAGTTACGAGTTGAAATGCTTCCTTGTTAAGAGTAGATGAGACTGCTGTCATTCTAGTTGTGCCCAGAGCTCAGATTTAATGGCACATATTACAAAAGTGTTCACTGGCAGAATTGTCTTTATCGTGACTGTTGTGCCATCTTAAGCCAATTCAGGAAAAAGTTCATTATCTCCTTTAGTAGCAGTTGATACCACTAAAAAAAATATAAAAAATCAAGATTAAATTAAACCTGGTTGTTCTACTTTTGCTTCTCACCCAGCTCCACTTCTCTAACCCAGCTGGGGTGGGGATAGACAGACCCATGTTTTTATCATGGCTACCCAAAAGCCACTTTGGCCACCTCATGAGAAGAGAAGACTCCCTGGAAAAGACCCTGATGTTGGAGGGCACAAGGAGAAGGGGACGACAGAGGATGAGATGGTTGGACAGTGTTCTCGAAGCGACTGGCATGAGTTTGGCCAGACTGCGGGAGGCAATGGAGGATAGGCATGCCTGGCGTGCTCTGGTCCATGGGGTCACAAAGAGTCAGACATGACTCAACGACTGAACAACAACAACCCAAAAGTCAAGGAAGGTTTCTCTCCTAACGTTCCAAGCTGAGGAGTCTAGCAATCACCAATCTCTTCCCTTAAAGTTCCTTGGATATTTTGGAGTCTCCAGATTTACAGTGGTGTTTTTCTTTAAGTGAAATGTGCTGGCACATGGAGCTTTACTATCTCCCCTCTAAATTCCTCTGGTGATCCTCCAATTCTTTCTTCAAAATTCCAAGCAAAAATCTCCAAATTTTTGTTAACAGCTCACTGCAGGAAAAACATGGTGACAACTTTTGCCTATGCTTCCTTTTAAACATATAGCCCTCACTCTCTGAACCACTGAAGAATGTGAGTGAAAGCAACTTTTTAGAACTGCCTCCCGGATTACTTTGTTTCACCTTCAACCCCCCCCCCCAAAAAAAAAAACAAAGAAAGATGCGCATTTAGCTTCCTGCTACCCCATCTGAGAAGCAAGTGGGACACATCAGTTAGCCCCTCTCTCTGGGGAGTTTCGTGAGCAGGGATGCTGGTTCAGTTAAATTGCTGTACTTTATGCAACATCCAGCAGCACTCATGTGCTAGAAGCTGCAATCCTGCAAGACATCTTGAAAGGAGATTGCAGACAAATGATTATCGGCTTTGCACAATGAATGCTGTGGTCATCATGCCGTTGAGTTTCACTCCATTATTTTTATCTTGTTGTAATGCTGGAGGAGATGGTGCTGGGGGAGACTCTTGAGAGTCCCATGGACTGCAAAAAGACCAAACTTATCCATTCAGAAGGAAATCAGCCCTGAGTGCTCACTGGAAGGACAGATCCTGAAGTTGAGGCTCCAGTACTTTGGCCACCTCATGAGAAGAGAAGACTCCCTGGAAAAGACCCTGGTGTTGGGAAAGATGGAGGGCACAAGGAGAAGGGGACGACAGAGGATGAGATGGTTGGACAGTGTTCTCGAAGCGACTGGCATGTGTTTGGCCAAACTGCGGGAGGCAGTGGAGGATAGGGATGCCTGGTGTGCTCTGGTCCATGGGGTCCTGAAGAGCCAGACATGACTGAACGACTAAACAACAACAACAAATGCTTTACTTCTATACCCATTTTACGTGGATCAGCTCTCAGCTGTTTCACGTGTTTAGTAGAAGTAACAAAGGACTTATTTAATATCCACAAACAGTTCAGGAACTTTATAAAGTGGATAATATCTTCCTGCCAAGCTGAGTTTTAGAATTTAATCCATTATATTCGGCATTGCATAACTCACCGAAACACCACTTTCTAAACAACTTAAACAGCAGCATGCCCCAGATTCCTGGACTTTGCCCTGCACTAGGTTTTTGCCAGCGTCCTGATCTGAACTTCTTGTGCCAATCAGTTGTGGGTGATGAACTGGGGGAATTGAGTATGTATGTATGTATTTAAAGCAGTTACATTTTCCCTCAGTTCCATCTGTAGCAGAGCCCCTTATTTTGACACTAGTTTCCTTGTGGGCAAGCAGGGGTTCCTTGGCGACTACCGTCTTTGCCTGATATGATCCTTAATCAGCTGTTACATTGCCAATTAAAGAGAGTAGCAAAACCTCCTATCTGACAACTGGGCCTCTGGGCACCTAAGTTGTAGTTTGCAAAAAGTAGCAAGCCCTATGTAGGGTCAAGGTTTCAAACTTCCTTCAATGAAGGCTTCTAAAGCTCCAACAGACAAAGTCCCAAAGAGGAACAGACTTCCCTGAGCCAAAGCCTTGAGCTGCTATTCTCCCCCCCCCCCCCAAAAGGCAGGATTGCTAGGAAAGCAGGTAAGCATGAAGGGAACTGGAGCTCCTGACTCACAAACTTATGCCAAGTATGCTCCATTTGAGAGTACAGTGGTACCTTGAGTTACAAACACCTCAGTTACAAACGCTTCAGGTTACAAACTCCACTAACCTGAAAGAGTTTCCTTGAGTTGAGAACTTTGCCCCAGGATGAGAACGGAAATTGTGTGCCGGCGGCACAGCGGCAGCAAGATGCCCCATTAGCGAAAGCACGCCTCTAGTTAAGAACAGTTTCAGGTTAAGAATGGACCTCCAGAACAAATTAAGTTTGTAACTAGAGGTACCACTGTATGGATTTGAGAGGTCCCATCCTAATAATAGCTGAGTTAAGGATAATAGCTCATCCTCCAGGGCTGGGTCTGTGCTGCCCTTTATTTCTCCTGTAGCTCTTTATCAAAATGGCTTCAAACACCCTGAAATCCTTCTCACGACACTGAAAGTCCCCTTCCCAGTCTGCATACAAGCTTGAAAGCCTTAAATCTCCTCAAAGAAGCAGATCTAATTAAGCCATACATGGGTTACATAGCTACAGTTTTTGTTTTATAAAGAGTATGATGAATCAGGTCAACATGAGCAGCATATAAATCTGCATTTTAATTTCCCCACAGCTAAACCCAGGCCAAGCAGAATTCAAAGGGCATTTCAGGTAGGGGAGTTTTGAGTTCCCCCACACTTTGTATATTTTAAAAACATCCTGTATGCCTGATGATGAACACCATGCCATAAAGACCACAATTCCACCATCACTAAGTTGACATGAACTGTCTTCATGCAAACAATATGCAGATCAGGCCAGTTATTCCATGGTGGGGGTGAAGCAGTTCATTGGCAGGAATTGCTGATTGCCGCTAAAGGGCAACTCCAAGGGGTGGAGAAAACCTGCCTTCCTGTCATCACCAGGAGACTAACATCAGGTGCTTTTGCATGGTGCTGAGACACCTGTTGCCTCTACCACCACATCGTGACAGTTATCGGCAATATTGTTGTCTCTCACACACCCAACACCTCATAGCAGCCAGCAGCAGGGGTTGCTACTGTTTATTGCATGGGTTCAAAATGGTCAGATTAGCCACAGCTCTTTGGCTCGTCCAATGTTTCCACTAGTCACACTTCTCTGGAGTCTCTCAGCCCCACTCACCTCACAGAGTGTCTGTTGTGGGGGAGGAAAGGAAAGGAGAATGTCAGCCGCTTTGAGACCAAACTCCTCCTCTTCTCCTTCTCTTCATTAGGGTCTTTCTTCAGTCTTGCCTAAATATGGTATAAGACAATCAAGGGATGGATCTACACTTGTCATTTATGAGGTTAAAATGTGGTATTAAAATGTGACACCAGAAGGCCCTGCGAGCCACCAACATTGGGAAACTGCCGTTGAAACTTATAGGACATTCAATAACATTTAGAAGATCGATGTAGATCCAGCCTCAGCCTTCCTAGGTATAATATATCACAGAATCAGACAAGACGGCCTTGAAGTTGTAAGTCTGAATCTGGAAGCAAATGCCACATTCCTGCCTGTTAGCAACAGGCAAAGTGGACTAGGCCTATGAGTGGTTTATGAGATTTGTAAGACCTCCTGTATGTAAATTTCAAAAAAAAATAATTACAAGATTTGGGGATGGAAAAGCTTTTGTGAATCCTGGAACCTCTGGCTTGATCTCAGTCAAGTTCTATTCATGGAGAGCTTTCTAATCTGATTTGCCTGGGCAATGACAGAAAGAAAAGCCAGTTCTGATTGTTCAAGGTGGTGTTAAGAGAGCCCTTCCCCACACGTTTCAGCTAGTATTAGAAATAAAGTCATCAGAGGAGGAGAAGCATTTTTACTGTTGACCCTTTTGTGGCTTTCTATGCTGGAAAATCCTGCACAACTGTGGAGCTGAAGTGCAAAGACTTTAATTCAAAGGCAGCTCATTGAAATCGGTGGAAAAAAATTCTTTGGTTCCAGTGAGTGCTGAACCAGGCCACAGATGCATTCTGTGATGCCAATGTTTCATCCCAGACTGGACAGTTTAGAGACACATTTTAGGGAGTTAATGGCAATCAATGTTGCACTCAGCATACCGATTGCAGTTAAAATACAAGAGCACAGGGCTTTAAAAAATATCAGATTCCACTCAATATATCTATGCCTAATCCTTGCCCAAAAAGCTAGATGGTAACTTTAATTAAGTTAAAATAAAAAACAAAAAACAAAAAAAAATTCCTTCCAGTAGCACCTTAGAGACCAACTAAATTTGTTCTTGGTATGAGCTTTCATGTGCAAGCACACTTCTGCAGATACACTGAAACAGAAGTCACCAGACCCTTATATATAGTGAGAGAGTGGGGAGGGGTATTACTCAGAAGGGTGGTGGTAATGGGTGATTGGCCAATAGGTGTGGGAAACTGTTGACGACTGTTAATGACTGCAATTGGTCTTACAGGAAAAAGCAAGGGGTGAGATGTCTAAAGATAGCTTTGTCATGTATAATGAGATAAGAATCCAATGTCTTTGTTCAGACCAGGTCTCTCCATGGTTTTAAGTTTGATAAGGTAAAGGTAAAGGGACCCCTGACCATTAGGTCCAGTCATGTCCGACTCTGGGGTTGCAGCGCTCATCTCGCGTTAATGGCCGAGGGGGCTGGTGTACAGCTTCCGGGTCATGTGGCCAGCATGACAAAGCCGCTTCTGACAAGCCAGAGCAGCACATGGAAATGCCATTTACCTTCCCGCCAGAGCGGTACCTATTTATCTACTTGCACTTTGACGTGCTTTCGAACTGCTAGGTGGGCAGGAGCTGGGACCGAGCAATGGGAGCTCACCCCGTCATGGAGATTCGAACTGCCAACCTTCTGATCAGCAAGCCCTAGGGTCTGTGGTTTAACCCACAGCGCCACCCGCATCCCATTTGGCTACGTTGGTAATGAGTTGCAATTCAGCAACTTCTCTTTCCAGTCTATTTCTGAAATTCCTTTGTAGTAAGACAGCTACTTTGAGATCTTTTATAGAATGTCCTGGGAGATTGAAGTGTTCTCCTACTGGTTTCTCTGTCTTGTGATTCCTGATATCAGATTTATGTCCATTTATCCTTTGGCGTAGGGTTTGGACAAACACATTATTGTGCTACTCTCCTGAATCAACATTTTCCTAATGCAAGTCCAATGACTTTTGGGGTTATCAGCCCAAAAGAAGCAGTGATTTGATGAAGCAGCCTCTTCTATTACCTGTTGCCGCAAAATATAAACTTTGCAAAATTTTGTACCCTGCTAGTTGGAGGGATTGTGGGAAACAAAGACTGTTGGGTGACTGCATAGGTTCACTCCTTCATAGGGGCAATAGCTGATGTTTTGCATTGTGACAGGCTCATGTTACGTGCCTGGCATCTCTGGTTAATAGAGACTCGGGCGTTAGGAGAGACGTCTGGCTCAGACCATGGAGAGATGCTGCCGGTCAAAGTTGACCAAACTGGATTCTTGACTCAGTATAAGATGCTTTCAATTCACCCTGACAGCTACGGTGTGTACTCTTGTTTTTAAATAACAGATGGTGGCCATGAAATGAAAATTGAGATATATTTTCTTTTGATATTGGACTATGATGGGCATCAGTTATTTTGGGAAGAAGCCCAAAAATACTTGGGAGCTAAAACTGCAGATGAATCCACAGGTTTATTTTATTGGGTGATTTGAGTTCTGCCAAATATTTGTAGTGTAAAGAAATCATAAAAATTTGCTGGTGGTCCTAGCCTGGTGGGTATTCCTCACATATTTAAGAAAGTTGTAGGAACTGTGAGAAGAATGTTTAATCTATTAGCTTAAAAATAAATTAAATGTCTTCAAGAAAAACAAATGAAGTATAGATGATAGAAATATATTTTCTCTTATCTTACAGAGACTAGGCATTTTTGCTCTAGGCGTATTTGCCTTTAATTATCATAGTTTTTATTTCCTCTGTTAGGTGCATAGAAGTTTAGTCTGCCTCTCTGTATCATCTGTTTTGAAATAACATTGGTACCTGTGGATGATTATTATTGTCAGTTAAGTATTCTGGTCACATGTGCATTAAAGAAAAAGTCAGTTTATTTTTTATTTTCAAAGGCAGACTGATCTGCATTCACTTGAAATTTCTTTATAATCATTATGATCTACAAAAAAAGTCTTACAAGCTATTTGGAAATATAAAGATTAAATGCCAAAGCACTTAAATATACAGTAGATGGACCAGAGCAGCCAGTCTGTTTTAGTCAGGTTCTTCACGGTCTGTCATGAGAAATGAATGCTCTTCCAACTGTGCTTGACATCCCCATGTATGACTCTTTTCTGCACCTATTTCTCGGGGGACATGTGTCTGTGTACCACAGGACTGATTGAGCTGAAGCTATTGGTTTCGACATTTAGTGGAGGATTGTTTTGTTGGTTTGCTAGTTAGTTGCTGCTGAGTTTCTCTCATCAGCTATACATGTGAAACGACATGCTTTGCACTTGGTAATATTTCTAATGGGAATGTGTGGTGAGCGGTCACCTCAGTGTTAGCAATTTCTGGAATATCTAATGTGTTGTGCAGGATAGAATCAAATTTTATTTTCCACAGATGTAGTAATCTTGAGAGTCCCGTGGACTGCAAGAAGGTCAAACCTATCCATTCTGAAGGAAATCAGCCCTGAGTGCTCACTGGAAGGACAGATCCTGAAGCTGAGGCTCCAATACTTTGGCCACCTCATGAGAAGAGAAGACTCCCTGGAAAAGACCCTGATGTTGGGAAAGATTGAGGGCACAAGGAGAAGGGGGCAACAGAGGACAAAATGGTTGGACAATGTTCTCAAAACTACCAACATGAGTCTGACCAAACTGCGCGAGGCAGTGGAAGACAGGAGTGCCTAGCGTGCTCTGGTCCATGGGGTCACAAAAAGTCGGACACGACTGAACGACTAAACAACAAAGTAATCTGAGATTGCTGGTCTGTTACATCCTCCCCTAATATTAGTTGGGACTGAAAGAACATTTTGCAGTGCCTGTTGTGAGATCCCTTCTGTTCAGGAGCTCAAACTTCCTCAGTCAAGCAAGGAGTGTTGACTTAACACATTTCAGTTCTTGTGAACATAACCTGAGATATGAGACAAAGTGAGCAGGGACTTTTCTCCCCATTTGCTTTGTAAGAAACTAGCCTGCTGTCACTTTTCAGAGTTTTTACCCAATGAAGGAAGTCATCTCCCTCCTGGCCTGGAGCACATCTGCCTCGTTTGGATTGAGCTTCAGTTTGCTTGCGTCCACCCAGCCCTTCAGGCACCAGTGCAGAATCCCAACAACTTCCTTGATATTAGATGAAAAAGAGAAATAGAGAATTCTTTATGTGGTCTTTCAGTAAAAAAGGAATCCCCCTTTCTGAACCTGTGGGCAGGAGTAGCCTTAATAAGGGGTGGCTTTTACACATGGCCTTTTCATCTCAGGATATAAAAGCACTTTGCAAACATGGATCGGTCCGATTGATGTGTATCCACCTAACTGCAGCCACCTCTAAGGCATGTGGTTGTCATTGCGGCTGGAACAGCCCAGGTCAAATGTTTTTGCCCGCCTGGGATAAGCATGGAAGAGCAATACAAGCAAGGCATGTTTTATGTATCCCCCCTTGCAGTTGAAAGCAGTTACCCTACCATATTTGGTTTTTTTATTTAAATGGCACATAGGATAACATTTTTTTTAAAAATCAAAGGATCTTGCAGACTCCATGTCAACAGTCTGAATGTACCTCAGGTCAGCAGTGGTGAAAGGCATTGGTTTATGGTGGCTGTTGAGGAAATGTGTTTGGAAACATCAGCCCCATGGGCAGGTGTCTGTACATCTGTGGGACAGCACAAAGTAATCAGGCTATAGTAAATGAGATCCGTATTCCTCTCCTAGGCTGGCAGCCTAATCTGACAACAGCTCCACTTCCATGAGCTAGTTAATAATCTACTCTTAGGCAGAGGTTCCTCAGGGTCCTCTTTCTCTGTATCTCCTTCCCTTTTTACTGTGAAAATATGAATGTCATCGCGGTAGTGCCTGTGACGCTGCTCACTTGTGTTGGTGAAATATACTCGGAGTTGTAAACAGTGAATTGAATTTTCCCCAGAACCTCAGGCTTTATATACATTATTTACACAATGGGTCCTGTGTGATTGGCTGCCTCTGCTTCCCTTCTGAAGCCTGATTGGGCTGCTCCTGCAGGCCAATCAGTTGTTGCATTCCAGGATCCTCCCGACCTAATAGGCTGATTAGTCAGTCAGTCAGTCAAGTTTATTGCTTATAGCCAAAGGCTGCTGCCTATGTATACAATGTCATTCAATAAAAAATATACTAGTTTGATACAAAAACTTAAAACATTTACATTGAATAGGCTGATTAACTTCCTCCTGGGACCTGATTGGGCTTCACCTGCAGGCCAATTTGGTTGTTACATTCTAGGATCCTACCTGCCTATTGTTCTAGGATCCTAGCTCAGTACATAACAGTTGGGATGTTACAAGACTGGCGGGTGCCACTTGTGGGACATCTAGTGCTCTGTGGAGCTTTTCTCACTCTCTACATTTTTAAGTGCAGCCAGAAAATGTATGAGAACATCAGAAAAATCAGAAGAGATGTCAAATGAACTCTAGAGAAGACCAAATAAATTTGCTCGATATGGGTTTCATGTTTCCAGCTGCTTCCATTATGAAGACTTGGAACATCAGCTATTTTTTGACCACTTTGCTTGCATGAATTTTTAAAGCACAAATAGGCAAATGTAACAAAAAAGAGGGCTCATTGGGAAGGTCACAATATCTGCCACAATGTGAGGATCCTACTTTCATCTCAAAAAATCCTGGATTATGTTGTCTTGTGTTGCAGCTTTATGCTATATTTTCAAAAATAATTTTATTGTGGCCTTTTCCTTTGAGGTTTTTGTTTATTTTAATAGCAACAGAATACCCTCTGGCCTCCTTTAGAGCCATCATAATTAGGAGGATGGATCAGTAAATTTCCGGCAAAACTTTGTTTTAAAAACTTGGAAGACATTATTTCTTCTAAAAATAGTTCCATTGGGCAATAGCTTAAAAAAACACACACAGCAATCTCCACAAAGGGCTTGTTAGGAAAAGTTTTTTGATAGGATAATCTAGGAGAACATCTGACAGATTTGTGGGTAGATATCAATCTATTTTAACAGTTTTCTCATATCATTTAAAAGAAACTGTTTTGTGTGGAAAACCCCACAGTAAATATCTACAATTAAATGTGTGCCCCAAGTGTTAGTTAGCATGCTATCATTTTCCCAAGTCCATTCAGGCTGTGCTGTTAGTTCATTGCATTATTGCAAATAAGATTACAGGATCCTTTGACATTTGCTACCACCTTTTTGCAAACCCATTGAGCATGTGCAGGGACTACTGTGGGCTCAAAGCCAGGCAGCACTCATGGAGATGGGATCTAGATTCAGGTAGGTAGCCGTGTTGGTCTGATGCAGTCGAAATATATAAAAAAACAATAAAACAAACTTAGTTGGTCTCTAAGGTGCTACGGGACAATTTATTATTATTATTATTTTATATATTCCACCTGGGACTTGGCAAAGGGTCCCCACAATTTCTGTGGATGTAGCAGATCATTTCCTTAAGCTGCTACCATCACTGTACCTGCCATAACTGTGTATACAGTTCCCACACGAAGGGGGCAGTTGTACCAAACAGTACCTGTGCCTGAATGTTGCTGGCAGGCTACAAGCTTGGGGCGAGTTCGCATGAACACTCAAGGCCCTCAGACTTGGCTTCCATCAGGGTCCTTCAAATTTCACTAGCTCAGCCTGAGAGGGTGGGGTGGAGCTGCCCTCCTGACTCAAGTGTTTTGAGTCTACACAGTATTGCCTGCCCCTTTATTTGCCCACCTGTTTACCAGTGTTCCTGCATTCTTGGGAATGTAGGGAATGTTTGTTAATTCCTAAAGTCCCCTGGGTGACT
Organism: Lacerta agilis; assembly: GCF_009819535.1. Classification (NCBI taxonomy): domain Eukaryota; kingdom Metazoa; phylum Chordata; class Lepidosauria; order Squamata; family Lacertidae; genus Lacerta; species Lacerta agilis. Next base: position 1,364,549 of record NC_046314.1, on the reverse strand, counting down.
GAGAGCATACAGTGAAAATCATATACAGTATATATATTCGATTTTCACTGTATATACAGTGGTAACTGGGAAGCCGAACGCCGAACGCCTTGGCTCCCGAACAAATCAGTTCCCAAACGATCAAAACCCGGAAGTGAGTGTTCCAGTTTTCAAACAATTTTCGGAAGCCGAACATCCGGCGTGGCTTCTGCGGCTTCCGATTGGCTGCTCCTGCAGCCAATCAGAAGCTGCACTTTGGTTTTTGAACAGTTCCTTAGACTCCCGGAATGCAATCTGTTCAAAAGCCAAGGTACGAATGTATATATATATAATCAGATACAGGGCAATATCCATTATTTCTTGCCTTAGTAGACATTGTTTCCTTCTCTAAAACCCAATGCTGACCTCATCCATCTGTTGACTCATTTATGGAAATAGAAAGTTGCACTGCAATTCTTCCCCATTGTCAGACTGTCTCTCCTCACATTCCTGGTGGTGTCCCGACTTTTTCTGACCTTGGGAGTTTGAAAGAGTGCCCAGCTGGCCAAGCTCCTGACTCCTGGGCCTTGTTAGAGGCAGGATGCTACCTTATTACAGCTGTTTCATTTCACAGATTTAATCAGGCTGCCATCCTTTTTCAAGAGAGGTGACCCTGAGGCCTGCCCCCCCACTGCCCTTTAGTAGTTAAATATCCCTCTCCAACTGCCAAAATGACTCTTCCCTGCTACTCTTCAGGCAGTGTGGTAAAGCAATGAAAATGGAGAAACTTCTATTAGAGCCAGGCCTCGCAAGGTGTTTGCCTTTCTGTAATAAATATGAAGTTATTTTAGAGATGCATCCAAACCAGAAACCAGCCTGAATGTTGTGTGCAAACTCTGGACACATATCTGGGCTTGTCATTTTTTAAAACTGATCTCATGTCTTATTTGTTTAGGCACAACATTGTAATGAAATGTGAATAGCTGGTTAGTTGGCTGATATGTGACTAAGAGTTCAAGTGGCAGAGGCAAGTAATTTGTTTGCAGCAAACCTAAAAGCAAACTCAAACCTAGACGGACTTGATGAGCAATCCTAGTCTCACCTCATGTTCCACATAACACACTTTAGGCCCTTCTGGGTTTTTTAAAAAAATCATTTTAAGTAGGACTCAAAAACATGTTCTGTACATTCTTATTTTAAATAAAATTTGCCCAGCTTGACCTCAGCTCTATGGATCTCTCTTATTCATCACTTTATAAAATGTCTTTCATAGAATTAATCAGCAGAAAACATTTCTATGTTGAGTCATTGCTTTTTCTTTCAGATTTGAATCGGGGGTTTGGCTGCTGTTTCAATAATGGCAGTCACTAAAATGGAGTTGTCTTTTTCCTTCTCACTCCATAGGATACCTGAGCTCATATTCTGATTCTTATTTTAAGCAACTTGATTTGTACTCTCTCCTCCTATAAATATTTCCTAAGATCATGCACAAATTCTCTGTGGTGGCCTCATATATGCCTAAGGGTATAATTCAGACAGGATTGTTAGGTGGTATGTAGTCTTGAGCTGCAATACACTTTCCATAAAACAACAGCCGGTCACCTTGCTCAAGGTAATCTGAAAAAGATTGTGTTTTTAGTGGACTTGGGCGTCTTCATTTAGAAGGAATCACCTTCAGCCAGACTAGACAGTGGTGAAGGAAATCAATCATATGGATAGAATAGATGTTCGACAGCAAGCAGCATTCTTGTGGATAACACTTAATCCTTGCACAATTTGGGAGACAGTTTGACCCCTAAAAGGGCAGCATGGGGTTCACAAGCTTATATTTTGCTTCCAGTATCGATGCAGGGGGTAGAAGCACTTGGAGGCCAAATGCATTGAGTGACAGTTGGGTTCATAAGTGCCCCCCCCATCGACTGGTTCCTTTTATCTGTTAACTACTCATTCTGTAATCTGAAATGGTGGCACTGACTGGAGTTTGCCATAACTATTGGCAGAATGGTGAGGAGGGGGGAATTTGTGCCAGCAGACCAAGAGAACACTCTCCTGGGTGTGCCGGATGGTTTTTGATTCATCTTTTTGCATATGGAAGAAATCTCATCCCTTTCCCTTCCTGGCTACATATATGTTGGTTTGTCTTCCCCAGCCTTTCCCAGCTGGGGTGGGCCCAGGGCGCTTTGTGCACATCACTGCGTGATGGGGTGGTGCCAACTGCCCTTAAAGAGGAGGTGGTGAAGCTACTCTTTTAAAAAGCCAGCCCCCCCAGACCCAATAACAGTGGCGATTTCCCAATACCCTTTTGGGGGGTAAGGCAGTAGACAGGGTGGCAGCACAGCAAATGCTACTGTTCCTGAATGACACTGATTTTTCAAAAGCCAAGCCATGGATCCACACTTATGAAAATGTTGATATCTCTATGGTAGATTTTGTTATGTGCATGGTGTCATGGACACCCTGGGTGGGTTATTCAGACCCCCTGGGGTCTGTGGACCACCAATTGGGAATGACTGATCTAGATTCAATTCAGTATGGGTTAAGGCCCGGTTTTAAGCCTGATTTGGCCTTAGTCACCCTGATAGATGACTTGTATCAGGAGAAAGACAGGGGAAGTGCAACCCTGCTTCTCTTACTTGGCCTCCCAGCCACTTTTGATACCATTGGCCATGGTCTCCTTTGGGACTGAATTGGATGGGTATCAGAAACACTGCTCTACAAGGGCTCCTTTCCTATCTGCATGGTCAAGTCTGGAGAGTAAGATTGGGGGAGTTCTCTTCAACCCCCCACACTTGTGCTTTGGGGCTCTGCAGGGTAAGGACTTGAACCTTGATTTCCCAGGTCACAGTCCAACCCTCTAACCATTTCATCACAGTGGTGGTACTTAATATATCTATGGGAGCAGTCATTAGAAGTTTTGCAGCATGCTGCCACCAGTATGCTAATGACACGTAGCTCAGTATTTCCAGAACGATGAAATTGGGAGAGGTTGTGCAAGCCCTGGACCAGTGCCTTAATGCTGTGGTGGATTGGATGAGGGCCAATAAACCAGATTTGAACCCTGGGAAGATAGACATTCTGTGCGTACAGGATTGTCATATCCAGAAGAGAGGCCAGTTGCCTGTTCTGGATGCAGTTGCCGTTGCAGTTCCACTAATGGAGGAAGTACCTGGGGGTACTCCTAGACACATCTTTGTCATCAGAGACTCAAGTGACCTTTATGATTAGAAATTACTTTTTCCAGCTTCATCTGGTACACTAGCTTTGGCTGAATCACTTGTCCACCATAGCTGTGGGGGGGGGGGACACAGGGATGAGGACAAAATGTTGATGAGTTTTTTGGTGGGTGGGTGGGGACTTACCTGGACAAGTGGAGCAGCCACAGTGGCTTTTGGAGAAATCCTTTTTTTAAAATTTAGTTCAACAACTGATGGCAGTCCTTCCCCAAGGGCTCACTAGGAATAATGCTTCATCAAGACTCAGGGCTCATCTACAACTGCACAGGTCCAAAAGGTCTACTGACATTTGTTCTGATTCAGTGGTAAACAACAGGTTTCTCCAGGGGAAAGCGGTAGGATAAGCTGAAGAGCCCCTAGCTGCAGGGCGATGTCTCTCACCCAAAAGAGTAATAGTGTTACCATGACAAGCTTCTACTAGACTTTGTAGCATAGAAAAAGAACATAACTACCTATATGGCTTCTCTGCAGCAGTCGCTGTCTACTATGTCTGCAGAACTTGCCCCCTTGACTGGACATGACTTGGGGACCCTCTGCCTGGGCCTCTACTCCCCCCCCCCTGTGCAGTCCACAGTGGTACCTACAGTTGCAGAGGGGTCTTCAGCAGTTAGAAAGGGGGCAGAAGGGTTACCGAGAATAGATGATACTCTTTGCTCATTTCTCTCGGGCCAACACAGTTTCCTAGTAGCTGTCATGACAGTTTTTATAACAGGGACATTGAGCTTTGAACTTAAGAAGAAGAAGAAGAAGAAGAAGCATAAAACACCTGTTTGTGAGCATCTCCTACTCTGTGTGTATTAAGCTTTGCAGAGTGAACACAGTTACTCAGTTTCACGCTTGCAGGCACAAAAAAGGTAACACCGCATTTGGTTGATGATTCTTTCTAACCATACAGTAAGATATGCAAATTAATGTATGTATTTTTGTGTGTGTGTTCCAAAATTATTGCATTGTAATAGCAATGAGCAACAATAACGGGGGGAAACCTCTATTCCTGAATTTGTGCATTGCTACTGTCAATATGGCAAGTCCACAGTACGTCCCAACTCCCAACATTTTATGCAAGGGCCTCTTTCTGCCAGAGCTCATTCGTTGATATGCACAGACTATACAGCTGTAGGTGATTTGACTTCAGGCTAGATAAAATTAATGATGCAATGAAAGCAGGCAGACCAAAACATTAACTCCCAACAGATCAAGAGTTAAAATTCAGGCAGAAGGCAGCTTTTAGTGATGGATGAAATAAATGCCTTTGTTGGAATTGGGATTCCTGCCTCTGTGCTGGTCTGGAGTGCAAAGGACCAGTTTTTCAACCTATCAGGATAAATTGAGAACAGCACACAACAAATTAACCCTTTCAGGATAAGAGACTTGTTGCTGTTCCTATCATTCTTCAAATTACAGCTTCGTTAAATCAGTTATTATTTTTAAGTGGCTCGTCCTGCCCCTTCTTCTCAATTCTGCCCCTTGCTCTCTTTTTTCTTTTGATTTCTACGCTTTATGCACCTTTTGCCAATTTGTACTGGACACTTCTGCATAATCCCTGTGCCCAGAATGGTTGGACTGGTCAAATGGAAGCTGATGGCCTGGCCTGGTCCAAGCAAGTCCAGCTTATCTCCTTCCTTGTGCGATGGATTAATGGTGTTCACAGCAATGCCAGGCCTTGAAAAAGAATATGCAAAGGAAGAGAAATAGTAACATTTCTGTATTTCAACCACCAGGTTCCAAACCATAGATGGGGCACAAAACAAGGAAAAGTCAGTGAACCTGAATCCTAAGCAAGCAGGGTTTTGCATAGCTAGAAACTAGTGGGGTTATATTTGAAAATGTGAGGTAAGGATTCCTTGGGGCTATGTGCTTTCCTTATACAGTATTCACTTTACACTGTAGAGTAATGGCAAATTCAGAAGTGCAGGATTTCTTCATTATGGTCACACCACGTCCCCTCACAGGGGCACCCTCTTCTTTTTGTTGCTCTGCACGTAAAGTTGTGATGTTCAACTTTCTAATCAGCATTTGATGAGGGCGGAGGTAAGGGAGAGCATCCCACCTGCTGAATTTTGTCCTAGGGATAGGTACAGTTTTTAAGTGAAGGGACTAAATTCACACCTTCCTATGGATCAGAACATAATTATCCTTTCAATTTTGTACACATTTTAGAATTTGGTTCTTGACTCTAAAAAGTAAAAACAACAACAACAGCATAAAATTAGTATTTTAAAATAAAGTGTGTTTTGAATTGCAGACACTGAGATAAAATACATAATTTATTTTAATAAATCTTATATTAATGCAGAAATGGGATAGAATGGAAACATGCAAAACTGAAACAGACCATACACTGTATAGACTCGCTGCCCATCTATTCCTGGTTCTGATAAGCTGTTGCAGTCCTTTTTAGCAACAAAGAATTTAGCAAGGGGAGGGCATTTAAGGGAAGGGGAATGGAACTAGAAGGAGATGGGCTAGGATATTAGGAACATACACCTCAGATTTTCTATTTCCATCCAGCCAATGGCATCCCTCCCCACCTCTGTTTTATACTGCATGGTTATTGTTGTTTCTCTTACAGACTCAGAACCTTGCACCCCTGACACCCCCTCTGCCACTGCCTCACCATCATCTTCTGGAGATCCTGCAACTCTCACAGCTCCTCCCTCACCATCCCCTCCCTATGGCTGCGAGGACTCCATGTTTTCACCACCACTGTCCACCTGCACCATGGCCCTGAATCCTGAAATGCCACTGCGAACAACAGCTTCTGCCACGCTGAACCCAGCCTCTGCTTCCACCTCCTCCCCGAATCCTGGGCTTCCTTACACTGCACCACCAGCTGCCTCTGCTTCAGCTCTGCAACCGAGCCTTTGCTCCCCTGCGGGTGTCGCCATTTCACCTAGCCCTGCTCCTCACCTTATTGACTGGCTTCCATACCTTGCTTCAGTGATGACTAGCACAAAGCGGGGGAAGGAGGAAGAGCAGCCACCCGCAGGGATGGAGCACATGAAGAGGAGTGGAAGCGCCTATCTGCCTGCCCTCAGCGAAGGAGGAAATGTCCAGGCAGGGTTCATCAAGCAGCAGCCTCCTGAATCTGTTTTCTCACCGCCACCGTCATTCCCGGCCATCCCCCCACCTTCTGAACAGGCACCTGCAACTCTAGGGGACATCCTGGCAGAGCTGAAGACCATGAACAACCACCTTTCTGTCATTGCAAGGGCTCTTAGCCAGCTTACCTCAGCCTTAGCATCCCAGCAGGAGTCTACCAATACGCCAGGCTTGTAAGAGAGGAACTTTTCCTTGGACAGAGTCTGCCACATACTTTTATTGGGAAAGCAAATAATATACGTGTGAGAGAGTTTGAAAGAGATGCCATTAGAAATGTAATGGTCATGGTGATGTCCTTGCTTCCTCAACTTCTTTTCTTACTTCTGTTGGAATGCAGATGTGAAAACTGTATCAACATCTATAAAGTCTGTATCTGTAACTTGTAGTATTTCTCTTCCTTTCCATCTTTACAAAAGCAAAAACCCAAAGCATTCACTATGAAGAGTTTGTTCAGATTGAACATGCCCCACTGGCTTAATTGGACTCCTCTAGGAGTGGTTTTTTTTGGGGGGGGGATTGTTACTTGTCCACAAGTAAAGGTGATGGTGTAAATTCCAATCCAGTGAAGGAGACTCGTGCATATAGAAGGTTTTCTCTGCAATCACAGTCAAGGGTGTTACAAGGTGGGACAACAAGGAGAACAGTAGGGTGGGTGAATAAACGGATACGCAGCTTAGCTAGGACTACCAAGAATGCCATGGAAGGTTAGGTTGGGAAGTCAGTATAGAAATTATGTTGGATGGTGAAATATGTTGTGTAAACAGGGAAATTGGAAAATGCACAACAAACAAACAAACAAACAAACAAATGTCAAGGGTGGCTGTGCTATTAAACAAATGAAGCTTAAGCTTCAGGGTCCCTCATCCTGGAGGGACCTCAGAACCAACTTCAGCTCAAACTGCTTAAAAACTTTGGGTCTAGGAGACCCAATTTGAGTTGCACGACTCAAACAGATTAATTTTGGGTTGTATATATTTCAACAATTCCCAAGTTTGTGAGTCAGTAGCACAGATGTTGCAAAGGTGTAGCGGTCTGTCGTGAAACAACCCCATTGACGAAGAGAACAGTGCTTCCGCAGACCCCATGGCTGGTTGCTAAGGGCCCCCCCCTCACAGTTAAAGCTGCTTGCCCCACTGCTCACAGTGAATGTAGCTGTGAATGTACAGCACTTCAAGGAGTTCATTTTTTATTATTTATCCATAACTTGTGTAGTGCCATTAATATCCATATGACAACTCTTGATCACACTCTTCAGGGCTCACACAGAAATACAGGAAGAGTCCTTCTAATGGTCTTTGTGGAATTAGTCAAGGGTTGTAAAAGATTCCCTGACCACTTTGACAACAGCCCCCTCAGTCATGCACATAGAACCAGAAAAGGCTGAAGACCCAGACCCAAAGCTACTGGGATTGGCTACACTGAATAAGTGCACCCTATTTTTAAATAAACCCAAAAAAGGGCATTTAGATGTCTGTAGATACTGTCTGAAATTTATGGACAACATTAAGTAGTCACGTTAAAAGTATCTTTACAGTATCTTCTAATCCTAAATTATAACACAGCTCAGTTTGTCCAAATGGCTTGGTGGGCACCCAAAATAAACTGGAGTGCTCTTTCCATGGGGTTACCTATTTGCTCAAAGTTACAGTGGCATGAGGCTAGAAGGGAGACAGCACCGTGTCTAAGTTCACCAAGGTACACTTGATGTTCTGCCATATACGAACATAAACATACAGGAATCATAACAGAGGAATTTATGAATGGGTAGTAAACCCAGTTTTGTGAAAAGCAGCTTTTCCCAGAGAATAAAACCTGGGAAAATATAATGGAAGCTAACATTACCAACAAATAAGGATAGTCAAATCTGCCAACTTCAGTTTTTCTCTGTTTCTCAGTTTTCTAGTCTCCACATTTCCACATTCATTTGAGGGGGTTTTAAAGTCCCCATAAAAATCCATCAGCATTTGAGTGTATCCTAAGGAACACATGCTTGCATGCAATTTTGTCCAATATGCACATTTTTGCTAACCAGTTTCCCCTATTAGAACTCGTGATGTTATTTTCTCATAAATATGCATTTTTATGTACATTTCACCTCCAGGTGTACTTAGAATCATAGAATAGAATCATAGAATCATATGGTTGGAAGAGACCCCAAGGGCTATCCAGTCTAACCCCCTGCCAAGCAGGAAACACCATCAAAGCATTCCTGACAGATGGTTGTCAAACCTCTGCTTAAAGACCTCCAAAGAAGGAGACTCCACCACACTCCTTGGCAGCAAATTCCACTGTCCAACAGCTCTCACTGTCAGGAAGTTCTTCCTAATGTTTAGGTGGAATCTTCTTTCTTGTAGTTTGAATCCATTGCTCCGTGTCCCCTTCTCTGGAGCAGCAGAAAACAGCCTTTCGCCCTCCTCAATGTGACATCCTTTTATATATTTGAACATGGCTATCTTTTTTGGGGGGGTATACATTGCTTGGTTTGGGAACTGTGCTGTTAACTTCAGAAGTGGACACATTTCAAAGGATGGCTGTCTTTCCGTTCATGTCTGGCTTCAGAAAGTGTGGATCTGGTAGGTTTGCTTCTACTAGTGTGCTTAACCACGTTTCTCCCCCCCACCCCTAGGTGCGTCTAGCATGAATTAACTCAGAGCAGAGCCACAGAAATTAAGGGACATTACTAACTTACCGGTAGGTTCATTAACTTTAATGAGTCTGCTGCGATGGAGTATAACTTTGTTGGGCACGACCCTTCGCTTCCCTCCCCGGTGGAGCCTTTGAGGTTTCAGCTGGTGCTGCAGCAGCCGTGAGCCCAAGTAGGTCTCAGCAGCTCAGTTCAGTGGGGTGCTTACCGTTGCTTGGTAAAAAGAGCAGTCGGCATATTCCCTCCCCCAGCCCCATAACCACGCACAACTGATCGTTGTCACTTTTACTTGGCTCCCCCAACCTCTCATGGTGCAGGCCACGGGCAGGCATGGCTTGTCCTATTTCACCGCTTGGAAGTAGCTGCTGAGGCCCCCTCCAAAATGGCGGCAAGGCCTGTGGGCTCACTCTCAATGGACACTTCATCAGGAGCCAACGGGCCTTGGCAGTGGCTTCGGCAGCATTTTGGAGGGGGCCGCAGTGACCAGTTCACCCCCAAGCCACCCACCTGAGCAGCATCTCCCAAGCTGCAGTGGGTACGGCAACAGGACGTGTCACCTCTGGTCCCCAGCAGGATCTTACCGCCTGAGGCAGCTGCCACAGGCCACCTCATGGTAAGGCCGGTCCTGAACATGGGTGGCGTCCCCAGAAGCCCCTGTGTGAACAGGCTGCCAAATCAAATACTGCTGTGCTGTTCTTTGCTTTGTTTTTAATTGGGAAGCAGATCACACGAAGAGCCTCAAGCAGCAGAGGGATCTCTCCAAATGAATATTTCTTTTATTTTTAAAATGAAAAGGAATGAAAATGAACACACAAAGAGCCTGTTAAAATTAGTATCTAACATTTAAATTTTACAAATTTACATTTGTCAGGATTGGGGATGGATGAATCTGTCATTTGGTTTCTTGTTTTTCCAGTATAAAGTTTACTTCTCCACATTTCCACATCAGTTTGTCCCCCCCGCCCCGATCTAGTAGCTACACTGTATTGCAAGTGCCTATTTTAAAATTAATAGTAATGGCCAAGAGGATCCCCCTTACAATCCTGAGATTGCAGAAACTACCATGAACCGAGAGTGGGGCGGAGGTACTGCTTCAGCCTCCTCTTCTTGCTCCTGGTGCATTTATGGTGCACATGGCCAAAAACTGTTCGTTTTTTCAAAACAAGAACTCCATCTTCCTGCATCATTCCATTTTTATTCCAACAGCCCATTGATGATGCCTTACTATTCCCTTATTTTAAAAGAGTCAGAAGAACTCCTTAACTCTCCAGTGAGTAAGAAGGCAGAGTCGGAACCTACAAGGCACAGCGTGCAGTTTAACAGCAAAAAGTCATTTGTGTAAGAAAGTAAGAGTTTACATGGCAATCAAAAGAAAAGGGCAGAAAACCAATAATGACAAAAGCATAAAACTTGTAGAACTAAAGTTTAATTTGGCCAAGTTCCCGATCTCCCAGCATGGCCTTAGATGGTTTATGGCTTGCAGGGTGCTATAGCCTTACGTGAAATCCAGCAGTCCTTTGATAACCATATTTCAAACTAGAGTCCGCCATATGTTCTCTCAGAACGAAGAAGCCACGAAGAAACAGGAAGTTCATTCCACAGTTACAAATGCCAGCTGGAAACTCTCTCCAGACGAAAAGGAAGTTTTCCCTCTATTTCAGCTCACAGAGTCTATTTTGATCTTCCCACAGGAGTGAAAATTCCTCCAGTCATTGGCTAGCAGAGAGGTGTTTTGTGTGTGTATGTGAGTATGGCAGGCTTGCCAATGAAAGAAAGAATGGAAACCTAGCAAATAAGGTTCCCCAATCCCATGCAAATAAAGAAAGGGTGTATCCCACTAGGCTCTCTGACCTGCAAGACACAGCTGACCCAGGGGATGCTGGAGAGGGGGAAGAAGAGAACAGAGTGAAGCCACATCTCTTGGACTAATACAGAGGTTGGAACAGAGTGAGTCTTCAGATTGCCCACTTTTCCAAATTTTGCAATACAGTTTTTGGCTCAAAAGAACTACCTAAAGGAGTAAGCTAATACTCATTTTAGTTCAACCTACATTTATAAATATGTAGTAGTTAGGGTTGCCATATTTCACAAGTGAATATCCAGACACAAAAGTTGTTGAGCTTTTCTAGTTCTGTCCACTTTCCCAGACATTTCAGCAATTTTCGCCTGGACATTGTTTACGACTGTCGAATTCCAGCCATGTCCGAGAAATTCCGAATGTGTGGCAGCCCTGGTAGTAGCTCAGTTCATATCTTGGGCTAAGATAGGTTTTTCAGTAAGTATTTAAGTATAAATGGAGATTACTAGCACATGAGTCTCAGTGGCCAAGTCCAGGAAAGGGTGCAAAGTTCTTTGCCATGAAAGCTACCTGGGACCAAGACGGAGAGGAAGGCAAGGCCATCAAGAGCAGGCAGAGCCCCCAATTCTTCAGCCTCAACCCCAGGCTCTCTATCTTAGCAATAGTCAAAAATTTAGTGATCAGCATTCTGAAATGCAGAGATACGCCCTGCAGTCAACCCAAGGCACGCAGCCCGTGCTCTTAACAGCATAAATTATGCAGGAGACATGATATTGTTGGTTAGCCTGTATTGTCCAGAAAAGGCATGCAATATTAGTAAGCTGAAGAAAAATCATGGCACAGAGAAGAGTCACAACTTTCTAATGAATGTTAATGGGACATGCTAATGATGATTAACTATACCGGGTTTCTCTTTCTGCAACACACACACTTCCAATTTATTTTAACCTGATTAATAGATCTACCTGGAGTCCAAAGATTATCCCAAGGAGTAAATAAAGGGTGTAAATGACCAGGACTTGTGATCGGGACTTGTAAGCACGGTTGTTTGCGAGGAATTGGCGGAGGAGACTGAAGAGACAGTGTCTCTTGGATTAAGGCTGGTTGCTTGTCTGAGCTGTTTGGAGGCTTGACTGAGAGTTGGTTTGTGTGGGGGGCCATGTCCTCTGCACATGGTCTGAGGGGAAGGGGCTACTGCTGAGAGGAAGCCAGGCTGGAGGAGGAGATGGCAGCCAGCAGCAGTTATTTTAGCTGTTTGCAGCCTCTGGGAGCTCATGGCCAGGACTTGTAAAGAGACATGGACGGTGAGGGAGCTGCTGCAGTGACCTGCAACATCTTGCTGCCTGCGAACGTGCAAATCTACACCCGCAGCAAGTGCAAGGTGGTTGCCTTGCTGGAGGAGAAGGTAGTGAGCAACTTGAGGTCCACTGATCCAACTTCAAGTTATCAGGCAAGATGAGGGATTTCTCTCTCTCACTCCCTTTCAAAACAAGATTTTATTAAAGCTTTTTCATAATACAATAAGATAAAAGAAACTAATTTAAATCCAAACAAAAACATAGAAAGAGAAAAGAAAACAGCAGATGAAAACCAAAAAATAGAAGAGGAAAAAGAGGGGGGGGAATAAAAAGGACTTCCCATTTTTTGTCTGTCTGTTACATAAAAGAAGTTATTGCTGCATCAATTAAGAGGCTGGCTGTTCACTGTCCTGAGATGAACTCTGGAGGGTGTTGTGCTCAGGCACAGTGAATTACGTGTGCACCGTCCCATAAGGACAACCCATCTTTTCTCCGGGATCCCCCCACCCCACCCCACCCCAAAGTCCCTTTCTTCACATCTACTGGAAGAAATCTTGATGCAGACTTGACAAGGAGTAACATATAACCTTGTACTGTAAATAAATCAGTTAAGTTACCAGCACCTGTGTGGAGCCTGAATTCAACAGGCAAGACAAGAAATACACAAGCTTCTTGTCAAAACAAAATAAAAAATAAAGAAATTCCTCCCAGTAGCACCTTAGAGACCAACTAAGTTTGTTCTTGGTATGAGCTTTCGTGTGCATGCACACGTCTTCAGATACTTGAATTTTTAGCAGAGGGTATGTAATATTTGCACCTGCTCTTCCTGATAACAAATAACATCTAAATTAGCTCTTAGATGTCATTTTTATATAGTACTTTCAACACCAAACAATCATTAATATAAAAACCTCTCTTATTATTCAAGCACACCTAATAATTCTTTACTGGTTAGAAACATTCCTTAGCTTGCATTTGTTCTGTGATTTGTGATGTGTTTGTGGGTTCAAAAACAATTACTTTTAACCTCTAATGAAGGCTCAAAACTAAGGGTTTTTTTTCCTTTTCTTTTTTTAGGAAATCAATTGCTGCTATAAAAATTTACGCAGTCAACAGGACTCATTTTTATCTGCAACTAGATACTGTACTTTGTACTCAGAACGTTTCCTGTGTGTGTGTTGGAATATAATAGTCCATAGCTTTGAGTAGAAGACAATGCAGCTAGGGAATAATGCACTTTTAATATAAAACCAACAGCACTTTGATATAAACACTGTCTGGAAACAATACTTTTTCAGTTTTAATCTGAAGAAAACATTACATTACATGGCTGTAACTATTGTCTAGAAAAAATACTTTCTTGTGAATCCTTTCTCACAGAAAATTAGGGATGTAATTTTTTCATTATTCATAATCAAGCTCAAGTGTGCCAACAGGATTTCTTGGGCCTGGTACACAGTCTGATGGGGGCCTCTGCACACACACGCAATCTGAATTCAAGATGCTTAAGTACATATATTAACTCACAGGGTTGTTGCAAAGGTAAAAGGGGAGGAGGGGAGGATATTGCACACAAACTTGAGCTCCTGAGAGGAAAAGCAAGATACAAATATATAGTGCTTTTCACAAAGTAACATGCACAAAGTATCCTGGCTCCCACCCTCAGATGAAAAAATTTGAACTCAGCTCTGGAAATCCACAAAGGCAGCCAGTTATTAAAGGATCCAGTACACAATCTCTGTATCAGCTTGGGGAAATAGAAGCATGAGATTTTTGAGATATTAGTTTAGTTAGTTAGTTAAAAGCAGTGGTTTTTTTCCCCTCAAAAAATATGTTTAGGGTTCCAGAAGTCTGTTCTTATACCGAAACCATTCTTAAACCAAGGCATGCTTTCCCTAATGAGGCCTCCCACCGCTGGTGCCCTTCTACTGTTCGGCTTCCATTTGTAAACCGAGGTAAAGTTGTCAAACCGGAACACTCCGGTTTTGCGGAGTTTGTAAACCGAATCGTTCTTAAACTGGACTGTTCTTAAATCAAGGTACTACAGTACTCTCATTTTGACTCAAGAAAATCACCATTTCATAGTTCACATTGGGAAAAATAAATAAAGTAAATGGACAAAAAGTACAGGCATACCTCATGTTACGTTACGCATTTCCGTGTTGCGTCCCGTGGCAACCTGGAAGTACCAGAACGCAGCACTTTGGCTTGAATCAGATCTGTGTTACGGATGGGCCTCTGGAATGGATCCCGTCCGTAACACGAGGTTCCACTGTACAAAGAACATGCATTACTCATATTGAAATACTGCCCCTCAATGAGGCCAAATTTTCATCATTGAAACATCCACATTCCACACTGCTTCACACATTAAATGCTCGCTTCTGTCTGAGACTCAGGAAACACCATGACAGGAAATGAGGCTGCCATCAGGGGTAGCAACGGAATTGACGATTCACCGTGCTAGAAAAGAAACTATTTTAAAAAAAAAGCCTCTTTTCCCATTAGATTCACAAAATGTTTAGGGGTATGTGTCCCCCTGCGTCCCCCCAGAAAAAAGCACTGGTTAAAAGCATATATAAACTACTTAATATTTAAAAATGTGTTACCCTTTGTTGACTGAGATGGAATCTAGACACATATAAAAACATTTTGAAAAAATATATATTGAATTTGCCATAGCTCACCATCGCCCTCTAGTGTCAGTTTTGTATAATGCACTTTACAACCCACTTAAAACATTTTATTTGCAGTTGTATAGCTGGGTGTAAGCTACATTCATTTTAAAATACTAGATATTATTCTTTTGAGCCTCCAAAAACGTTTGGGGCAAAGTTTTCTAGGTTTAGTTCAGAATGGGCTTGCCTAAAGCCATTGAATTTGTTCTTGATTTGGACTGAGCTCAGATGAGCTTGTTTCAAATAGGCTCATTCCTAGATGCAGGTGTTGACTCATCTCAGCACAACAGAGGCCAGAGAGCCGCCTATCAGGGATGCATTGGCAGGGCTGGGTCTAGTGACCTGAGAGTTCCTTCCAACAATACATTTTACAGTGAAATCAGGTGATGTGTCCAGAGCACCATCGAGTCACAGCTTGCTGGATGACTTCCAGCTATTGTTGTCTGAGGACATAGAGTTAGGGACTTAGAGAAGTGTGACCTATGCTGTTTAAAATCTCAATGAAGCTGCTGGGAGAAGTCCTTGAGGGATGTTGACATCCAGCTCTATTTCTCTGTCTCATTGGATTCATGTGAGGCAGTAGAAGGGCTGAAACAGTGCCTGGGAACAGTAACGAACTGGATGATGAACCATAAACTGAGCAGTCACAAGAAGTTGGAATTTCTGTGGGGAGATGGTGTTTTTTCACCTATTTTCAGTGGGCTTGCCCTTCCTCTAAAGCAGGGGTAGGCAACCTAAGGCCCATGGGCCGGATGTGGCCCAATCGCCTTCTCAATCCAGCCCATGGACGGTCCGGGAATCAGCGTGTTTTTACATGAGTAGAATGTGTGCTTTTATTTAAAATGCATCTCTGTGTTATTTGTGGGGACTAGGAATTCGTTCATTCCCCCACCCCAAATATATAGTCTGACCCCCCACAAGGTCTGAGGGATGGTGGACCAGCCCACGGCTGTAAAAAGTTGCTGACCCCTGCTCTAAAGGCTCAAGGTCCTCCGAGAACCAGCTTTGTCACAAGAGACCCAGGTGGCCTTTGAAGCAAGGAGGGTATTTGATCCCCTTAGGTTGCTGTGCCAGCTGTGGCTTGTCCTTTGGCTTGGCCCAAGTTAGATGTTTCACTACTGTACTGCTGCAGTGATTTGTACGTGGGGCTGCCTTTGAAGACTGTTCAGAAACTTCATCTAGTTCAAAATGCAGGCATCAAACTGTTGACTAGGACCAGCTGTTGAGAACATGCCTTGCTCACTACTGAAATCATTTCACCGGCTCCCAGTCCATCGCTGCCTGAAGACCTAGACAGAAAATGGCTGGTAAAGCCCTTCTCCATGACGGGGTGCCAACACTCACACTAACCTGCACAATACATTTGCATTATGAAGTATAACACTTCTTCTTTGTGAATTATTATTTTTGTTGTTGTTTGTAAGAATCCCAGGTGGTCTTCTATAATTTAAGGGAAAAAAGTTTGTTTGTTTTTTAAAAATGTGCATTTGGTCTTCTGTCACAGACCACTGTGGACGAGAATGATGCTCATTATTGGAACTGAAGTGCAATGCCCATTTCATTCTCTGCAAAAGGAAGCCTCTGAAAGTGACATTTTATGATTCTGCACTATAATCCTGAGATTTAAACAAATGGGCTAGCGGCTTTGCTGACCAAAACTGAAGGAAGCCTTCCCTCCCTGTTTAGCAGGGGGTTTCAGCTGCAGGTTGTGTGGGAGGAGTGGAAGTTTTGAAGCAAGCACGCATACTTGGGAGTTTTTATATCTGGTGGGTTTTCTTGGGCTGACAAATTAATCTGTCTAAGCTGGGCAGTTTCATTTTTCATTTTTATTTTTAGAAACAAACTAATATTATGGTTAACTTAATCCACCTCCTATATTATTATTATTATGGTTATTATTGTTCTACCTCATATTCATGCAGTGCTTCTGTAACCGAGAGGTGTCAGCTACAAGCAGTGGGAAGGCGCTGTGGTTTGGCTCGCCCGTTCCTAGAGACACACCAGCACATCTGGACAGGAGATCATGTGACAGGCAGTTAAGCCAACAACATATCCTGAATACTGTAAAAATGGGTTCTGTTAAATTAAAAGCGCTTTAAATATTGGCTCAGCTGGTTTCTGTATAGCATGCTTTTTCATCATTTTGGAATGTGTTGCAAGATTTGTGATCACCAAGAACTCGATTAAATATTTTAAATCCACGGTGTTGTTCATTTTGTTTGCCTTCTTGCTGGCCAGTCCTCCTGCAGTTTTGAAACAAAAAGGAAAGGAAAGGAAAACGGATCCTGATTCTAAATGGGAACATTTTGTCCTAAAACAAAACACAAACTCGGGATTTTACGTATTGGAGGCATCTCCTTTTGGCACAGAGTTTCAAGTGTTTTCTAGTAGTCCAGTGTATTCTTAGACTACCATAATTGCTACATTTCATCTTGAGACCCTTTGCAAACTAAATATATTTATGCTGAAAGCACAATATTCTGTCCCTGCTTGCTACTCACCTAAGTGGTCCTAAAAGTACCAGTTACCACAAAATCCTGCTATTTTGTATGAAAGAGCGGTCTGTTTTCCTCCCTGTGTTTGGGAACAATAGTTCCGGTGGAAGTGACAGGCAGTTTCTCTCAAGCAATACTGTAGGAAGAGTGTAATACTCTACCACTGCAGCATCCCTCAGGAAGCCATCAGAACATAAAATCTCATATTCTTACTGCTGTACTGAGAAATCAACTAAATCCTTCAAAATTGTATTAGGCATTTTATGATGATATTGAGGGTGTTTGGGGGAAAAGCAAACAAAACCACCCATGATGGGAAAGGGCCATAATATCTTCAACAAGTACATTCCATAAACTGTCCCACACTCCAAGGTACCCAGTCAAAAGACCTATCTTCAAACAAACAAACAAACAAACAAATAGAATTTATTCATTAAAGAATCTGACTTTGTAAACAAAAGCTAGTTTAGCCTTGACTTATTTTATGATAAATAGAAATGTGCTTAATGGCACCTTGAGACTATCTTTTAATAAGCATTTGTAGTATAAGTGGTCATGAGTCTTCCCTAGGCAACAGCCTACTTCAGATGCTGAGGTCAGGGGCCTAGCGCAGCTTGCCAGAGCCCAAGGCAAGAGAGTGCACATGCGCCCTGGAGCACACTTGTCCAGCCCTTGCCACGGATGCCACCAGGCCGGCACTCGCTTCCCCCACTGCCAACGAGTGAGTGCTGGCGTGGCAGGTGGGGCGAGACACGCAGAGGGTGGCAATCGTCCCCCGCCCTCCCCAACCCCTGCTGCTGCTTAACGGGGTTTCACATATCGCTCGTGTGTCGACTGGGTAATTCATCCGGTTCCCCGCGCTTTGCAGAATGGGAATCCATTCAGTGAAGAAGTGAAATTGTTAAATAAAGGCTTGTCACTACTTTGAGGAAACATCGCACAAATATTATGGCTTCTTTTAGGAAGCATTTGGGAATCACAGGGCTCTCAGCATTTGTCACCAAAATGATTAATAGAGAGCTTAAAGGTTCGCCCTGCAGATGCTTCCAGGCTAATGAAGTTCTCTTGCTTTCTGTGTGAAGCAGAACACAAAGCTCCGGAAATAGTTCTCCACAATGTTCTTTCCAACGCTCCTGTTTTTTAGGCTGCAGCAGACACTGATTTATTTGAAACCAGCATAAAATATGTACCAGCTCAGTAAGTCCCAGAGAGGCTCTCAGCCTTGTTTGAGTGTCCTCATCAGACAATAAATCACAGGAGCAATAAAGTGTGTTAAACAGCTTAACCAATCCCAATGTGGAAGGCCACCAAAGACTTGTTTAAATACTTACAGGACGTTCCCCAAATATCAGGCCTTCTCCAGTGAGCCTATAGATGATGCCTGATTCTCTCTTACAATTACAAATCCAAAGCAGCGTAAAGTAAAGGCAATAACTAGCCAAAGCTCATTGTACAATATTTCAGATATTTCAGTTTGGGGAAATGTCTTGTTTAACCATTCATATTAAAATACTACTAGATATACTTAGAATGTTTAATAGACCGCCTCCAACGAATGCAAGAGCCAGGTTTGATTCCCATGGGCCAAATGAGAATGGCATGGAGCTGGGGCCCAAGCAACTTCCGAGCATATTGTGCAAAAGTACCATACAGATTTCCAACAAAAATTCAGTTGATTTTTGAAGATATTCTGTTTATTAAATTATTTAAAACAACAATATCCCACTTTTTCTGCCTGACAAACAGGCTTCCCAGAAAAGAAAAGAGAATTGAAACAGACTAAGCAAAATATATAATAATTGCCTATATTGCTCTTGCCTCTTCCTGACTGATGTTGAAACTGAAGAGCCCAATCTGAATTTGACTTCTGCTCATCTGTGTGCACTCAGAATTAATTATTATTTGTCGTGTTATTCTCTATCAAGAATTATGTGAATTCTTACTTTTCCATCATTTATTATTTCAGTATATACACCATTTACATCCATGCACAAACTGTTAGGGAAAACATATTTCTAACTTACACATGAATTTCAAATTCAGCAAATTATTTTTTCAAGCTTTGCTAAGGCTGTTATTCAAGCATTGATTAAATCTGATTTTCATTGTGAATTCTAAAAATAAGATATGACAGAGGTATATAAAATTATGTATGTCGTGAAGAAGGCAGATAGAGGTAAGTTGTTTTCTGTGTGTCATAATGCTAGAACTCAGGGTCATCCCAGTGAAACCAGTGCAAGATTCAGGACTGGCGAGGAGAAGTTCGTTGCACCATGTGCAGCTGTTCAAGGTGGGCTGACAGTCACCAGCACAGACAGTTTTAAGAGAGGATTGGACTCATTCATTGAAGTTAAAGCAGGCAATGGCTTCTAGTCCCGATGGCTATGTCCTACTGCTATTAGGGCTTCTTCGATTGGGGAAGACTCAAACAGTAAATGGTAGCAAAGGATTAAATAAAAACTTGCTGTCCCCAGAAAGGCTTGCCTGGCGCCTTCCCCACATGTATTCAGGCCCCAGGTGAAAACAATTCCTCTTCTCCCAGGCTGTTGGCAGGTTAATCTGTCTATGGCCCTTTAAACGGTGTGTGTTGCTTTTCATTACGTTATGCATTTTTGTGTTTTTATACCCTCACCTGCCCTGTGATCCTTGGATGAAAGGCGGTATAGAAATTAATTAAATAAATGTTATTGCCAAAGGCAGTCTGCCTCTGACAACTCCTCGCAGGGGGGGGGGGGAGCCACAGTGGAGGGAGGGAGTGCCCTTATTCTCAGGTCCAAGCATCTGGGTGGCCACTGTGAGACCAGGATGCCAGCTGGGCTAGCAGGTTCTTATGTTCTTCTCATGTTCCAATTTTCACCTGTTATAATTACCCTGCATAATTCCCTAGTCATTTTGCATAGCACCACCCACTTTACGCACAAATGAGTGAGTCACATGGCAGAGAAAATGAATGTTGCAGAATAAGTGCACTTTGCTGTTTATGCTGCAGCCACTCAGGTAGAGTGCACAGTCCGTCCTGGATTCCGACCACATTTTGATGCTAACTATGGCAGGTCATCTGATGTCCATTTTCACTAACATTGTGCATACATAATAGCCAGTGCTTTTTTTCTAAACAATTTTGACTCAAGAAAATCACCATTTTATAGTTCAAATTGGGAAAAATAAATACAGTAAATGGACAAAAGTACAAAGGTGCACAAAATGTTTAGGGGTATGCGCCCCCTGTGTCCCCCGCAGAAAAAGCACTGATAATAGCGTAAATCAATATTTAACCCAAAAGGGGTATTAGCTAAAACAGCAACAGCAAAGGAACCATTACACTGAGAACAACATGTGTGGACCAACAACAACACCGTTTGCTTCTTATAAAGGAATTTGACCATGATACTGTTTTAGTTACTGCTGCCTGGCCATTCTCAAATACTGTGCCTCAGTCTATTTAAATGATATCTTTAAACTCTTTCTATGAGTTCTGTTGTAGACAGAGCTGGAGTGGCAACAGAGATTTTCAAAGGGAGGTTCCCCCCCCCCCACTTTCCAACTTAAAAGATGTAGCAAATGTAGGGAACAGGCGGCGGCGGGGGGGCACTCTTCATAAATCACTGTGCAGAAGAAGGGATGTAGCATCTGCTTCAGCAGCCCTGAACATTCAGCAAGATGTTTCTCGAACAAGTTTGGGGGGGATTTTGGTGGGCTCTGACCTGCAGTTTTCACTTCCAAAATAACTTGACTTTTCTAAAGTGGTAATTTCATTTTCATGATAATGCTAAACTCAAGCCACATGTGCTTTAATTTGAAGCAGGGCTTGGGCTGGAAGGCCTGCCAGGGAACAGTAGAGAAACAGGCTCGTTCTACTAGTTTGCTTCAGGCACTCAGCATTTTTGACTGCTTGGGCAGAAATATAGTTTCAAAATGAGCCAAAGAAGGGCAAGAGGTGATTGGAAAGGAAAGTGAAAAAAAATCTCCAAGGGAAAAAAATACACACATTAACATTTGATAATATCCCTTTGAATTAGGGATTAATTACGACTCTGTAAGTTGGCTTCAGGCAAAAAGCTTGTTGGGCTCTCTTAATTTTTACTTACAACTAAAGGTTGTGTCTCTTTCAGATTCAGTAACTCAGGTCAGTAGTTTTCATCATGCTGTGTTCAGTTTACACAATACAGAACGCCTGATGATTTATTGGCGGGGGGGGGGGGAGAGGTTTCTTACGTTTGAAGCATGGAAACTTGCCACAGTGAGACTCCTTGTTGTGTGGCTTGGATAACATGGGGCGTCTTGGCAGATCCCATGCAATGGCGCCTCCTGCAAACATTGCCTGGTTTTCCATGTAGGATGTTGCTTGTGTGGGGAGGAGCTCTAGTGTGGCTCCATCCATGTGACCTGTCGGAATACACTTCGTGGATCCATAAAGATCCGCGGTTATTTGTTTGTATTAATGGTTTATTTAGGTACTATTTTTAGTGTCCTTCCGTTCTAAAGTAAAAGTAAAAGTAAACTCAGTGAGCACTTTGCCACTGAAGATCATTCCGCCCAAAAAAGTATAGTTCCAGAGGTTTTTGAAGTTATCAATGAACGTTTATTCTGCTTCCCGCCTTTTTGGAGGGCAGCAACAGTGGTTTTATTGGTTAATGTATTAGTTATGATGTCATACTTGCGGATCAATAAAAGGCTGAGGCTCCCCGCTTAGGCGAGTCAGTTTTTCGTTAATCTCAGTTTGGTTAGGATCTCAGTTCATTTAGGTTATTTTGGAGTCAAGTTTAGTTTAAGGGTTTTTGGGAGCGGGCTGGAAGGGTTGGATGGGTTTTACTTTAGTTAGGGTATAGTTTGCGGAAGATCTTTCGGTAAGGTTTTAGTTAGGCTTCTAGATCTAGCTTAGGGTTAGATCGCGGAAGATTTATCGGTTTAGTTTTATTTAGTTTAGTATCGCGGAAGATTTGGCGGCGCAGGGACTGAGAGTTTAGGGAACCTTAGCATAGGGCTAGGTACAGCAAAAGTAAAAGAGCCTATGCGGGTCAGCCAAAGCCATAAAGGGTATCTCGGTGTCTGTCTTTATTGGGGAAAGGGTAAAAGGTTTTTATTTGATTTTTACAAAAAACGTCAGGGGTTTCACCGTAGTGCTTTAACTTTGCCCTTAGTTCATTTGTTTTCACGTCAGTAACAGTACAGGAGGTCACAAGTAACTTCAAGTTAGATCGAGGCATCCATTTATTTCCGAGGCATTCATTCATTTTCGAGGCGTCATCGTTTCCGACTTACTCACGCAACTTCAGGTTATGAGGCTTGGCCGGCGCCCGTGCCGATACGCACGTGGAACGCTGGCCGCATTTCCCCTGCAACTGGTATCCCGTGTGTGGGTGGCCTAGACTCACACACGGGAAGCTCCAGCACCGAACCCCCACAGTGACCCAGCGCTTCGCACATTGCAGCTCAGCAAGTACACTATGTTGAGAGAACTCCAACCATTACTAAGTGGCAGCAAGGAACCTATGAAAGGGGACAGCATCGAGGAGCGTGCTAGCTCTGCCCCCACAGACATTTATGTTACCTCCCACCTCATGGAAGGCAACAGTCCGAAGCAGGCAGCCTTTGGCAGCCATGGAATACTGTATTTTTGTGCATTTTTGAACCCAGAGGGGGCGGAGCTACCATATGTGTCCATGCTGCTCCTTCATGCCTCTTTCCTGCGCCTGCTTAGTGCAGCTGCAACTGCCCAGGGCTGCTGCTGGTGTCCTGGCCACACTCCCCTCCACAGGTGCCATCACTGTTGTCCTCTCTGTGCCTGCTGAAGACCGTTTTTGGAGTGTCTGTAATTTGTCAGGTTATAAGATGGCAAACCTACATAACCGGCACCCTGGGCTGGCTCCAAGGCCAAGGGGACCATGGACATGTGAATGGCATGGATACTCA
Organism: Lacerta agilis; assembly: GCF_009819535.1. Classification (NCBI taxonomy): domain Eukaryota; kingdom Metazoa; phylum Chordata; class Lepidosauria; order Squamata; family Lacertidae; genus Lacerta; species Lacerta agilis. The sequence continues at coordinate 1,341,430 of NC_046314.1, read as the reverse complement.
CCCAACCCACACGCCACCATGCCTGAAGCAGAAGAGAGGTGAGGAGGACCTAGTGACAATATCAACAGCAGAGAAAAAGGAGGAGGATAATGGTGGTGAAGTACTTCTGGGGAGTATGGGGAGGCTGCCATTTAATTGCTTGCTGCAGGGAACTGTGGGGAATTAAAATGCCAGCCGCTTATCAGAGTGGGTGCGCAGGGCAGTAGCAGTAGCAATAAGTAGGCCAATTTCTTCTCTGGTGTACACTTGCTGGCATAGCGTCTATCTGCCCTTATATGCTGCTTGCCCTGTGCCAATCTTACATATACTTGCAATGACAGGTGGGTAGCCGTGTTAGTCTGCCATAGTCAAAACAAAATAGAAAATTCTTTCCAGTAGCACCTTAGAGACCAACTGAGTTTGTTCTTGGTATGAGCTTTCGTGTGCATGCACACTTCTTCAGATACACTGAAACAGAAGTCACCAGATCCTTAAATATAGTGAGGGAGTGGGGAGGGGTATAACTCAGAAGGGTGGTGGGAATGGGTGATCAGCTGATAGGTGTGGAAAACCTGTTGACGACTCTTAACGGCTGCAATTAGTCTTGCAGGGAAGATCTCAAAGTAGCTGTCTTAATACAAAGAAATTTCAGAAATAGACTGGAAAGAGAAGTGGCTGAATTGCAACTAATCACCAAACTTAAAACCATGGAGAAACCTGGTCTGAACAAAGACATTGGATTCTTATCTCATTATACATAACAAAGCTATCTTTAGCCATCTCACCCCTTGCCTTTCCCTGTAAGGCCAATGGCAGTCTTCAACAGGTTTTCCACACCTGTTTCAGTGTATCTGAAGAAGTGTGCATGCACACGAAAGCTCATACCAAGAACAAACTCAGTTGGTCTCTAAGGTGCTACTGGAAAGAATTTTCTATTTTGATACTTGCAATGAATACAGAACTGCCTGTCCTTATAGGGCCTGTGCAAAAGCCTACCAAGAACCTATGGGTTTTAATATTTCCAGGCTATTCCTGCAAACCTCTTGAATGATTTTTACAACCTATATCTGATTAGCTGTGTTTTTACTGCTAGACTTCTGTGTGCTTGACATTTTCCCTCTCTGTAATGAATATACATGTGAGAAGCATTAAACACTTTAATCTTTACTTCCTCACTGTTTGGCTGTGGCCTCATTTCCACCCAGCCCTGGTGGTTCTTGCCTCAGCCTTCTGCAAAGCATGCCTGCGAGGCTCCCCTTGTGGGGACCCTGCCAGTTCCAGCCAGGAGCTATCATGGGATGCCAGCTTAAAGAGTGCAGCAATGAATTTTCTGTTTCCTCAACGTCTGCCCCTGTCTGAGGCTCCAAATGGGATCCGTGTGAGGGAATCGGCTTGGCACATGATTGAGCCTTGAATTCCATTCATTTAGTCACAAAAAAGTCCTGAGCTTCTGCAACCAAGGTCATAGGGGAAAGCTTCTGCTGTGTTTGAGAAATTATGACTCAATTACCTGAACCACCGTGACCTTGAAAATAATAGGGGAAGAAAAATCTATAGGCAGCCCAACTCTCATTTAAGGATTCAGTCAGCTAAAGCCCCTTTGCACTAGTCTGGCAACAGAAACTCTGGACCCTTTATGTTACTTCATATTTCTTTGATTAGAGATGCATTTTCAGGTACATTTTAAAATGCCGTTGTGCCCCTATCTGAAGAAACCCCTTGTCTATTTTTCACTGCATGAACAGCATGAAGACAAGCTCCAGAGAGCCGGATCAGGTATAGGTTTTTAATCTGGAGACCCATGGCTGCTTCACTGTGGTTCCCCAGGGCATTTATTTGCTTTGTACAAGCATCTTCTTCCATGCAGTGGCTACAAGCATATATGCCTGCTAATGTTATCACAATATTAAATCAATATCATGTTTCAAGGAGAGAGGAGATCCAAAATAATCATTATTTATTACAGCTTCATTCTGCCGTTCCTCCGCAGAGCTCAGTGGTAGCTTGTGAGCTTCTCCCCCCACCCGCATTTTAGCCTCACAACAGCCCTGTGGTGTGGGATAGAAAGAGAAGTGAAGCCAGAGGGTTCCACCTACTTTCCTTTGACAGGGGGACGGGGAACGGACACATTGCCACCACCTCAAGTGGGCAGCCACCTCCCCCACCCTGCAGCAGTTGTTGCCAGCAATGTTATCCCATAGCACCATTCCCACTGCGCTGTCCTGAAGGAGGAGAGTCTGCTGGGTTAAGAGGCTACTGGCTGCAGCTCTGGCGCTGCTCTCAGGTCATGAAAATAAAGTAACTGGAACCCTTTGCTGCCTCCTCCCATAATGTTCAGAGCCCCCGCCCCGCCCCCCACCTCCAGGAAAATGAATAGTCCAGCACTTGCTGCACTTCCAAAGCTTCTCTTGTCTCATGCTTGGGCAAGGAAGACCTGCTCCACCTTCACGCCTGAGTAGAAAGATAGAGGACTTTATTCACTTTTTCCTCTACTGCCTACTATATGTCTCAATAAGACCCAGGCTTTTCCCTCTAATCCCGCCGACTATCACCAGGGACGTTGACCGCATGAAATACTTACTGGCAGATGCCAACCCCTTGATTTCACATGGAGTGGCCATCCATACATTACAGGCCCTGAAACTCAGGACCACCTTTTCGGCTAACTTGCCTTAGCCTTAGTCCTATGTATCTTTCTGACATGGACACTGTCGTCATGCCCTGCTATTGCTCTCTTTTTTATCTGTATTATCCAGCACAATTTTACATCCAATGTTTTAACTATATCTGTAGTATTCTTGGTATAATCGCGCCAGGCCACTGCCTGCTCTTTCACTATGTGCTATGGCCATATGGCTAATGCAATAAATAAATCGATTGATTGAGTAGAAAGACTGCTTTGAAATTGGAGGTTGCGCCAGCTGTCAGTGGATCTGCCGAGCCCCACCCAAAGCTGCTCTGCCAGGAAGATTGAAAGCCAGGCAACCTCCCCGCCACCCCAAAGTGACATCAACTTCATGTTGGGGGGCTAGATGACTCCTTTGGGGGGAGGGCTACCTGTGGAGCACCTGAAAACCAGGTAGCTCTGGTTTTCAGGTGCTCCACAGGTAGCCCTCCCCCAACGGAGTCATCCAGCCCCCCAACATGACGAAGGGTGTGGGAATGATGCTAGAGATGCACACAGGGCCGCCTTTAGCATATGCACCGCTGGGGTGCAAAGATCTGCCCAGCGCCCCCCAAGAGTAGCCTGCTGGATCAGGCCAATGCCCCACCTAGTCCGGCATCATGTTTTCACAGGGAAACCAGGGAGCAGAACATGAGCCCAAGAGCAACTCTCCCCCCCCCCTGTGGTTTCCAGCAACTGGGACTCAGAAGTCCAGATGTGCAGGCGGAGCACAGCTATTGTGGCTGGTAGCCATGGACGGGCCTCTCCTCCTCCTCCTCCTCCTCCATCTCCATGAAGATGCCTAATCCTGTTTTCAAGCCATCCAAGTTGGCCTTCCCTGCCTCCTGGGGGAGGGAGTTTGACTATGCACTGCCTGAAGAAGGACTTTCATTTTCTCTATCCACTTTCTCCAGGTGATGTATAATTTTATAAACGTCTGTCACGCCACCTCTTTCTCACCTTTTCTCTAAACTAAAAAGTTCTGAACACTCCCAGTGTCACTCCACCCCCTTGATCAGTTTGGTGGCCCTTTTCTGAATCTCTAAAATATCCTTTTTGAGGTGAAGTGATGAGAACTGTTTACAAGTACTCCAAATGTGGTCACACCATAAATTTGAATATTGGCACTTTTATTTTCAATTTCTTTCCTAATGATCCCTAGCAAGGAATTTACTCCCCCCCCCTCACCACTGCTACACACTGCGTCAAGGTTTCATCAAGCTATTGACTATGACCCCAAGGCCCGTCACTTCCCGTTCAGAACTCCCGAACGTGTATGTGAAAGTAAGGGGTTTGGGTTGTTTTTTTGTTTTTGTTTTTGCTTTAACATGCATTGCTTTACACTTGATAACATTGGTGTACTTTTGCCACTTAACTGCCCATTCATTCAGTTTGGAGAGGCCTTTTGGAACTCTTTGTAATCAGTGGCATAGGAAGGGTGGGGCGTAGGAGGCGCTCCGCCCCGGGTTCCAAGGGAGGGGGTGATACTTGGCGGCCCCTCCTGCCACCCCATCTGTGCTGCTCCAAGGACAGCCGGGGCAGCCCCACGAACCGCCACTTGCCTGGCGACTCCCCCGGTTGCCGTGGGAGCAGCAGCGCCGGTCAGGATGCACTGTGCATGCCCGGAAATTCCGGACATGTGCAGTGCATCCGAGTTGGCGCCGCTGCTCCCGCGGCGACCAAGCGAACCGCCGAGTGAGCAGTGGCTCGTGGGGCTGCCCCATCCGTAAAGCAGCACGGATGCAGCAGCCCACAAGCTGCCTGGTTGTCGCAGGAGCAGCAGCGCCAGGCCGATGGACTGTGCATGCGCGACATTTCCACCCATGCGCAGCCTGTCTCAACATGCGTTGTGACATCACAATGCATGCTTTGTCATGCTTCGTGACGTCGTGACACCCTGCCCCCAGGGGTGTGACTCCGCACACCGCCCTGGGTGGCGCGGAGGCTTCCTCTGCTTCTGTTTGTAATCACTTTTTGTTTTAATGACTCTGGACAATTTAGTGCCTTGAGCAAAGCTGGCCACCTCACTGCTCACTCCTAACTCTAGATCTTCCATTTATTTAAATTCCTAGCAAATAGTACTAGTTGTGCCTTAATTTGGATCAGAACAGTGGCCCTGTTGGAATCAATACTCTGACACGGGTTTTTGAAGTTCCTCATCCAAAAAAAGAAAAAGAAAAGAAAATAGCCCTGAATTGGGAATTTAGATATTCTGTTTTTCACTTCAATTGTTTAACCCATTTCTGATTATATTTTGCACCACTTTCACTTATACTCGGTCTGCTCCTTTTCACAGCCTTCCCATCTCCTGCCCACTGCAGGGCAGTCCCTCTTGCACAGTGTCCCATTTTGTTAGCTTTTGACGGTATCTGGTTTGCTTCCAACTGGGGCCAATTAAAAACTGATTCTCAAAAAAACATTTCAGACCGTGATAGTCACATGCTTCAATCAAGCTATACTAAATTTTAGCTGGTTAAAAAAACAACTATTGGTGTGTGCTGTTTGAAAGGCCGTGATTTAGGATTTGGCTCAAATTGAATGTTAATGTTTGCATTAGCTTAGGGGGAAATAGTTTAAATCCTGATTATAAACACATTTACAGCCCAATCCTATGTGTGTTTACCCAGAGATAAGTCCAACTGAATTTACTTACTCCAAAGTAAATATGCATAGGATTGGAGCCTTACTTGTAGTTCCCAATAAGCAGGCAGTTCTATGGCACTGAGGGACAAATGCAGCTATTATGGTTGCCAAAGCAAATCTTCTCTTTGGTGTGCATGCAAAGGAGCAGTGTATTATGATGCTTAACGGATAAGAAAATAATGTCTCCATTGATGTATCTGGATGAATGAAAATGTCTGAACTGTACATGTAGACTAATTTTTATTTTTTTTTGCTGGTAGTGTGTCTTTTCCTTTAATTTTCCTTTTTTTATATAAAGGCACCTCTCCTGGAATTACCACTAGCTTTACCGAACATCCTATGTTCTTGAGAGGTGATCACATTTCTTAAAAACAGCTTCTTGAGCAAACAGTGAGGAATGTCATAAAAATATTCTACCCTGAAAAGCTATGAAGAATGGCTCCAGGAAATGGAGCAAGTTCCAGATCTTTGTTCTGCAGAACCTCTGCCTAGATACTTTTCACACTGGATGCATTCAAAGTAGGATTATAGTTTTTGAAGTTAATTAGATCTGGCTCCGTAGGAATCATTGAAAGAAAGGCAAAAGAACTACATTTGGCTTCTCATTGTTTAGGCTGAATGCTTTCCTTAATAGAATGTCAATGAAAGCATTTTTAGTTTATCAAGGCAATCAGTCAAAACATGCCCCTGGTGCATTTCTGTCCTTTTCAGGAAAGTCCTGCAGATCCGAGTGCAAACCTAAAAGAATGATAAGCCATCCATGGTGCCAGTGCAGAGTGTGGATCAATCTCACCCATCAGCTGACTGGTGGGGAAGAGGGAGCAGGAACAAACCAATGCCCATGCCTCACCCTGAACAGCTGATTGGCATGACTGCAGCTTTTCTGACCAGGACTGTGCATGCATAGCCCCACCAGCAGCTAGGACTCAGCCACAATTCCACTTGTCCCATGCATAGAAAGCATGGGTCTGAGCGGTTTCCCACTTGTCCTGCCGCTTTCCCCCAGGGAAACCTGCTCTTTACTGCTGAATTGGAACAAACATCAATCTGCAGAAAACCCAGTTGACATTTGCTCTGATCCAGCAGTAAAGAACAGCTTTTCCCAGGGGAAGTGTGGGCAAGCCCCTAGTTTGGGAAAGGAGATTCTCACCCAGTACCCGTTTGTGTACAGTAAGTGCTTTTTATCCATGTTGGTCTGCCATAGTCAAAACAAAATAAAAAATAAAAAATTCATTCCAGTAGCACCTTAGAGACCAACTAAGTTTGTTCTTGGTATGAGCTTTCGTGTGCATGCACACTTCTTCAGATGCCAGTCAATGATTAATGAGCAGAAGCCTGTTCTTCAGCGGTATCACAATTGCAGTGGCTGTTGTCTTGAGTGCCGGGAAAATGCCATCCCTCTGAATGAGAAATGCATATTTGAAAAAGATAGCTGGGTTCCAGAAGGCTGTGCTGTGAATTTGTTGTCCTTTTCTAGAAGGCCTTCTAGCAACTTATTTTAAGTCTTAATGAGTCAAATGTGTATAGCTGTGCATAGAGTTGCTGCTTAATGATGGAGTGATTTTGCCCTGAAAGGCTTCAGTTCTGAATGAGAAAACAAGACCTGTCCTGGGCCAAACTATTTATATTATTACAATTAACGCTGACCTGCAAGCACTTACCAGTAAGTGGACAGGTACCACTGTCATTTTGTAGAGTAAAGGGGAAATGGTATGATCAGCTTCAGCTCACAGACAGAAAATGTAATTAGAATCAATGTATGGATTTAATCAAAACAGACTGAAATTGGGATCTTCATTTGTTTTGTCTTGGTTCATGCCCTGCCAGTCTCAGTCACTTTGATCACAAAATTCCTTTTCACTGCAATTTTGAGGAAATTGGGAGAAGACACATAAAATGGATTGGAAAATTTCACTCGTACTTTTAAAGAATATTTTTCTGTGAGGATTCAGTGTTCTGTGACCAAACAGATTTACGGCATTTCGGTTTCAACCAGTACTAAATCGGAAACCAAACTAACCTGTCACTAAAAAGTAACATGTTGACTCATGCTGACATACATGCCAAAACTTATAACAGGCCTTGGAAAGGACTCTAAAATCAAGATGCTTTACATCTGCTTCCTATTGGGTGCTGGAAGATACAATCATGTGGCTCTATTTTTGGTTAACAAAAGGAGTTAGCAGAGTGGAAAGGGGTAAGGCTTCTTAAAGCAGCAACAAGCACTTGATAACAAATCCTGCACAATCACTGCATGCATGGCTCCTGGTCGTGGCTCCTGCCCCCAGGATCAGAGGCTGAGCTCTCCTGCTCCGCCCATGCGCTTTCCATTGGGGCCTGTGGTTGGCCAGTGGCTGCCCACATGGGCCTTTGGTCTCATCCAGCTGCAGGGCAAATTAAAATCTACATTATGCTTATTTGCATGCAACAATTATATACTGACACTCTTTCTTGTTTAAGGAAAGGACATGTGTTGATTAAACAGCTTTACTGTTAAAAGTATAAGTGGGGCTTTCAAAACAGTGTCAAATTTCTACTGGGGCAAGATGCTGGGACTCAAGTCTATCTGAAAACAGTTAGGATTCCCTACACATGAGTAGGACCCTGGCAGAGACACATGCTCGACTGGCATGTTCCCTCCCTCCTGGTCGATCGTTCGGGAGCTTCAAAAGCTTTTTTCAGCCTGAACATCATAGCGACTAATGCCAAAAAGCATGTCCTCCCTTTGTAGCACATAAATCAGGGCTACATTGTTAGCAAAGTCCTGCTGCATCAAACAGCTCTTCTCTCTTTCACTTTTAGGCACAGGCTCTCCAGTGTACTCACACAGTCTGTCTCCTTCTGCAGCTGTCTTTCTCTTCCGTCTCTGAAGAGGCTTGCTTCACGTTGCCGGTTCCAGGAGACTCCAGCCGGGACAAAAACCCAGTTCTTCCTCTGCTGGCACTGGGTCTGTGGCCCTGATCCCTGGGCCCATAACCAATGTTAGGATTTCCTACACATGAGTAGGACCCTGGCAGATACGCATGCCCGACTGGCATGTTCCTTCCCTCCTGGTCGATTGTTCGGGAGCTTCAAAAGCTTTCTTCAGCCCGAACATCACAGCGACTAATGCCAAAAAGCATTAGTACACTTACAGATCTGCAGAGTTTGAGCAGTTGCGTAACAGAACTCAGCAATTCAGCCTTTTGGCTAATCTACTTGATTTACATATAAACACACACAGAGCTCTGAAACATGGCTCCCTCTCTCTCTAGCATCAGATACCAAAGAGAAAGAACAAAGGACAATAGCCCCACTTCACGGAACACAGTAACACAAACATCCTGTCTTCGTCACTTCCCATTTTGTGGTATGAAAACACAAACCGTCATGTGATAGATAATAATCCCATGACTGCAGACACAGGGAATGAATCTCCAACAAAAACAGTACCCTCTAATCTGGAACCTATTCTCCCACCAATCGCCTTGAGTTGCTGCTGTCAGGGGCTGGTTGTGACTACTCAGTAGTAAGAAAATGCACGCTTTGCCTGCTCAGGGGAATTTTCACTCCTTCTGGTCTGACAACCCTCCAGTGACACAGAAGAGCCACTAATAAAACAAGAGTTATGAAAATGGCCACTATTTTGTCAGGGAGGTGAAATTCTCCCAACAGATTTTTCTCAGAGAACTTTTTTTTCAGAAATGTCTGTCTGCTTAATGTCGAACAAAACTATTACACCCAAACTTCCCAGGAGCTGAAATTGGGAGCCACTGAAATTCTCTTTTTAAAAAAAGATACCCCCACCCTGCACCCTATGAAATTTGTCAGAAAAACATTTTCTGTGAAATTTGGCTCAGCTCTAATTAAGACACAAAACTGTTCTGGATGAAGCCACCTTTTTCATCTGACACTCACAGCTTTATTTCTCAAATTCAGGATGCACGAATGTGTGTAATGTCACGTGTGTGTGACACCCCCCCCCCGCAATGTTGGGCGCCAATTGGCACCTCTGGCTGTGGTACATCTGCCTGATTCCTGACCCCAAGGTTGACTTCCTGGGACCTTGGTGAACCTTTTGTCTGAATTATATCTCTCACAAAGTAGTCCCAGTGGCTTGGCATACTTGATTGTTCTCCAGGACATGGTTAATATTAGGCCTGACGCTATATAGACCTAATGAATTAGATCCAGGTGGCCTTTTCACCTCACCAAAGAACACAATAATCAGACGTGAATATGATGCAGAGGAGATCAAGGCTGAATTATTCAAAGACAAAAGATCTCCACAAAGCTGTCATTCTAAGTTGCTTTCCCTCTACATTTGGTTACCTAAAGTCTGGCTTTCATCAACAGCTGCCACTGTTTCTAAACAACTTTGAAAAGCAAGCTTGGTACATTAAATTCAGGAGTTTTATGCCTTAAGCTTTTAGTTATAACTTGGTGTGCATTCAATCATCAGAATTCCATGCGCCTTACACTATTGTGAGCAGGTTCTCATGTCTAATTTTCTTTGGACTGATAAGAAAACTGTTGATATTTGAGTCAAGAGTATTTTATTTATTTATTCTGGCTTGAGTAAGGGAATAAATGAGGCCATAGCTTCCATTCTTTCTTGTTTCTCATTCTCTTTTTTGGAGGGAGGGGAAGCTTGGAGAACTTGAGTTAACTTATCTTTCCATACATTCGGCATACAATGTACATTTTTTTGTCAACTGGCTTTTCATACAGTAGCATGAAACTCAATATCACCCCTCAGTCCTCTTGCAAACTTAATGTGATGGATTTGCTGCAATTTTGTCTTTCTGCTGTAAGTCTTCGGCCAAGAGCTCATGTCTAGATGATGGTGGTGTTGATGCCTGCTATAGAACAATGTTAAGATGTGCAGTGCAGTAGTGGCTAGAGCCCTGATTCACAACTAGTGTTCAACTTGTATTTGAGAGCAAGTCCACTTGAATAGAATGGGGCTTGTTTCTGTGTAAATATGGGCATGATGAGCAAAGGTCTGTTGCTACAGCTGCTTCTCTTTCCACATCCCTTTTAGATGATACCTTTTTGGGGGCCAGGTTTGGCTACGAGTCTTCCAGCTGCTGACCCCTAGTTGGAGTACTTGGAGCTGAACCAAGAAATCCCAATAAAGAGCACCTCCTTTGAAATGCAACTCTTTGTCTGTAAAATGAGCTGTCGGGGAATGGAGGTTTTTTTTTTAAAAAAAGAAAGGATTTTGCAAGTTTAAAACAAAAAAGACAGATTAGAATGTTCACAATATGTCAGCCAGAGCAAAAGCAGGAAAAATCCACTCCAGCCATTCCATCTCGACACGAGCATTTGGCTGAAGTAGTTGATCTTGCGCCCCCAGTCAGTTGAAGGAAGAGAGCAGGACTTGCTGCTGGGCGTTTATGTCCGGTGTCTGGAGGCAGAGTACACATAAGGGCTCCAAGAAGATAAGGGTTATTAATGTGCAGATCCTCCAAGGGTCCCTATTTTCCAGGGACGTCCCTGATTTAGAGAAGCTGCCCCAGTTTCTGATTTGATCCCAGAATGTCCCGCTTTTCCTTAGGACGTCCCTATTTTCACTGGAGAATTGCTGGAGGCTATGGAGTTATGCGACCCCCGAGCCGTCTGAAGGCAATTCTGTCTAGGGAAGGGGTTTTTTATGTTTCATGTTTTATTATGTTTTTATATATGTTGGAAGCTGCCCAGAGTGGCTGGGGAAACCCAGTAAGATGTGTGGGGTATAAATAGTAAAATTATCGTTATGGAATGGGACGTCCCTGTTTTCATCGGAGAAATGTTGGAGGGCCTGAATGTGCAAACCTGAAGGCTCCCTCTCAGCCTTCACTGAGGTTCCCCCTTCTGTGCTGCAGGTGCTAAGGGAATGTTGGGGAAGAAGATTGGTGTTGCGTGCAATTATAGCTTCAGAAAAACGAGACTTCACTGTGCGCATGTCATTAGCCTGGCTAAGCTCTCTCAGCATTAACACTTTAAGATTACTGTCTTGTAAAAGGTAATAACATTATAAATTTGCTATTGTTGGGGAAAGGTGTGGATAAAGAATGGCTAAGCTAATGTTATTTGTTTTTAAAAGTCACCCTACACCAAACTTTGTACCACTTTCCAGTTCTTTTAAAAACAAGCGCCTGAAAAGACCCTTGTTTCTATTATTATCTGTGCAGTTTCAGCTAATTATGAACTCAATGGGTTTAGACAGAGCAACTCTCTTTCATTAATATATACCAGTTTAACAGCTCACACCCTGTTAATCTCTCCAACCCTCAACCTGGGTTGAAGAACTACAACTGGCATAATACAACTGGCTTCATAAAGACTTGCTAGGATGGGATTTCTGAATGGCTCTAGGAACCCTCTAGTGGTTCGACATTGAAGGCCGGGAAATGAGATTTATTTGTCTCGCTTACTGTGATTCTTAGCAGAAATGGCTGAGTCAGAAAGTGTAGGCTATGGTAAAAAGGAGGAAGCAAGCAGCAGCATCCGTCTTTTGCCAATGCTCCAGTTTCCTAAGTGCCCCATATTTTAATGATTAAGGGAGTGTCAGACTAAGGAAACCTTTGTTCACCTCCCCACTTCCCTCACTAGGTGACTTCAGACTGTTCATTATATCTCAGCCTACCTCGCAGAGTTGCTGTGAGAATAACATGGTGGAGGAGGGTCCCAGCAACCCACGCTATGCCACTGCCTACTACTGTGTTACATCCAAAGCCAGGCTCATGGTGGCTTGCCTCTTTCCAAACAAACCATTAGCTGTAATCAAGGTTTGCTCTTAGCTCACAACCAGGGCAGTGGCAGACCCTGGAGTCTCAAGTTTCAGCAGCATCCCGTGCTGACTGCTGCTTTGGGCATTTCTAGTACCCTATCCTGGACTGTTTAATCTGTTGCTGCTTTAGTGTTTAGTTTTCATTGTTAATAGGCTCTTGTTTTTTTATCTTTTGTTGTATTTATTTTATTATTGTAACCAACCTTGAAAAGTCTCTTGATGATATAGGCCAGGGGTTGTCAACCTGGTCCCTACCGCCCACTAGTGGGCGTTTCAGGATGCTAGGTGGGCGGTAGGGGGCTCTACGGCACAAGCTGAATCCTCCTTCCATCTAGCGCTGGTGGGCGGCATGGGAATTTTACCATCAAGAAAGATGCATTAGTGGGCGGTAGGTATAAAAAGGTTGACTACCCCTGATATAGGGCATGAACATACTGAATAAATGAACGAATCCACCTGGTCCCTGCACATTAAGAGGCCAGGGATCTGTGGCTCAGAATGCACCACTTCAGTGATGTCAGCAGCACAGAAATAGGTGCTGGAAATCCAGTTTGAATGTGGCCCTTAAAGAATTCAGTCTTTGCGAATCCTGATACAAAATGACCTAATCTGTGCTTCTTGCATTAATATGCACATTGGATTTTAGCTATCAGCCTTTCTTTCTTTCTTTCTTTCTTTCTTTCTTTCTTTCTTTCTTTCTTTCTTTCTTTCTCTCTCTCTCTCTCTCTCTCTCTCTCTCTCTCTCTCTCTCTCTTCTCCAAACACTGAGATGCAATTTTTGACCGTTTAAAAATTACTACGTTATGCATTTAAATATTATTTAAAGAGTAAATATCCATTTAAATAGGCATTTTGAGAAGAATGTTTGTTTTTAAAATACTTAACAGATCAATGTGCAAATGAAACAGAATGGAATTATGGATAAAAATACATGAAAGGGACACAGACTAGAAATATACAGAGTTGTCCATATCTGTGCTAATGCCAAGTGCACAGAATAAATATGTGGGTAAGAGATTTTTGCACACCTGGCATCACTTCTCAGTGGGGACCACTGAAAACTGAGCAAGCTATAATCTGCATGTCCTCTGCACAGTCCCACCACGGATTCCATTTCTTGGTAATTCTAGAGTGTGATGAAATCCAGGCAACTGGTGCTTTGCTTAGAGAAATGCAATATATGTTTTCTTTCTTTCTTTCTTTCTTTCTTTCTTTCTTTCTTTCTTTCTTTCTTTCTTTCTTTCTTTCTTCTTTCTTTCTTTCTTTCTTTCTTTCTTTCTTTCTTTTCTTAGCAGTCTTCAGCTCTTCACTTTATGAAACTTTAATCATAAAACAGGAAGAAAAGACTGCCATTTATGTTTATGTTCATTCTTCATATGTGCAGCTGGAAATGAGCAGCTCAAAAACTACTACCAGTCTCGGAGTTTTGTTAAAAATGAAAAGCAGAACCGAAATGCCAACGTCAGTCAAATTGTTGAGAGGAGCATCACGTTCCTAAGTAAAAGCTACAGACAGAGCAAGCCAGACGCCAAACTGATTTTATTATGCCTCCAGTTTAGCATAAATAGGCAACTGTCAAAATACAGAATCTTGTCATTTGACAAACTGAAATTCCACCAAACTGAATTAAGCAGAACAGAGAGTCGTTTGTAGTTTTGACAGGCCTTCCCTTCCCTTCCACAAATTCAGGCCTGTTTGGCAGAGGGCACAGGTTTCAAATGAATGAAACGTGTTGGAACAGAATGAAGGGAGGATCGGAAGAATCCGTAACGTGTGCACTTTATTAATTAAAAGATACTGACAAGCCCAGAGCGTATACAGTTCACAGCTCCAGCTGGACCAGGGCACATCTTTCCACAGATTCACCGTCCCGCTCCTGGACCCACAAGACTAACAAATGTTAGGAGAAATTCTAGAAAAGTTTAGGCTGTTTAGTTCTGAGAAAGAGAATTGCTTGTTACAATTGATTATTGGTTGTAGAACTTTCTTGTATTCTGCCATTTACTTTCACACCTCACTATGAACACTTTCACATTAAGCACTGAGGTCTATTTCACTTTCCCTGTTTAGGGAAGTTTGATGTTTTATTGTGTTTTTAATATTCTGTTGGAAGCCACCCAGAGTGGCTGGGGGGAAATAATAATAACAATAACAATAACAATAACAATAACAATAACAATAACAATAACAATAATAATAATAACAATAATAATAATTTCTAAATTTGTTAACTGTCCTGGGCATTTTATTGAAGGGCAGGATACTAAATATCTAAGAAACAAGCGGATTAAAGCTGCAATACTCTGTGTGCACTTACTTGGAAATAACCCTTATTGAATATATAGTGAGACTTGCTTCTAAATAAACATGCATAAGAACAGGTTGCAAAAACAGGAATTGCCTTGCTGGTTCAGGCTGGCCTTGCCTTCTGCTTTCAGAAGACAAATACTTTTGGGAAACTGACAAGCAGAGCTAGCTTTCATGCTCTGTCTGCTGCTGCTTAACAGGGCTGGCCCACCCATGAGGTGGACTGAGGCAGCCGCCTCGGGTGGCAGAATGCCTGCTTACCCCTGCTGCTGCCACCAGAGAAGTGAGGAGAAGGAAGTGGTGGCGGCAGCATCCTGTGAGAGTGCCGCAAGATCCTGAATGAAGCTGCTGTGGTGCTTACCAGGGGGTAAGTGAGGCTTTGGCGTGAGGGGGGGGCAGTACTTTCCCGTTTTGCTTCTTATGACATAAAGTTGCTGATCACAGAAGCAGCCGCCATCATCACTAACCAACGGTTAATATTAGTTTTCATGAAATATTAGTTTTCATAGTAGTCATTGTGGAAAAACCTCAACACCCCCTAAGTCAGTTTGGGGAAAGCCCCATTGCACAAGTGGAAGTCCTTGCATGGGACTCATTGACTGAATCTGACCCGCAATCCAGAAAAAAACTCTTCCTGAAGGCTCTAAGTGAACTGAGAACATAATCAAGTGGGGTGACTGACATTGCCATAGTTTACCATTTGACAGTTGTTACTGTCAGATGACAGAGTGGCTGTGTGAGATTAGTTATTGTAGACACAATATTAAATATCTTTTGTGAGAATTTATTGCCGTAGTGAAGCAGCATTAATCAGTCTCAAGGGCACTGCTAGAGACTGAGAAGAAAGGCTCAAAGCCTGTACCAGGAGTAAATTGTTTTGAATGCAAAAATGATTTCAGAAGAGAAAAGGGTAAAGAACTGTTTTGCTCCAGTTTTTAAAAGCTGGAAACTGAACTGATTAGGGGCATGCTTTTAAAAAGAAATTTGAGTAAAAAGTTTACATTTGAGACATTTCCTAAGCAGCAGCTTTATTGATAATAAGTATAGTCTGAGTCTATAAAAAACCTGAGACAGCTAAAAATAATGATGAAAGCATCTGGGGAAACATCTCTGTTTTGGAAAGGAAACAAAAACTTTAAGCATAAATGCTGAGAAACAAAATTACATTTAATCCCGTAAAAGTGTCCATGAAATCTGAAGAATTTTTAGAAATGTATTGATTCCTTATGGTCATCTGATTCATGTGATCTTCCACACATCAATTACTCATCGGGGTTACTGCATCAAACGTCCCAGATAAAAAGTTCTAGCTGCAATAACCTCAGTATAAATATATGTTTGTACAGTTTATAAAAGTTTCAGTGTAACATCCAAATTACTTGCATCCTCAAATTGCTGGCCCCTGCTAAATAATCCTCCACCATTCCCCTTTTAATCATTTTTTTTTATGTTTTCCATGTGTTTCTTTTGGAACTTTATTGGGGTTTTTTTTTAAAAAAAGAAAAATCTCTATTAGAACAAGTAATGCTATCTATCATCTATCTATCTATCTATCTATCTATCTATCTATCTATCTGTCCATCTCTATCTATCTATCTATCTATCTATCTATCTATCTATCTATCTATCTATCTATCTATCTATCTATCTATCAGTCTATTTATCATATCTATCTATCTATCGATCAATCTATCCATCCATCTATGAAGCATTTCTCTCTCTCTCGCAACTGAGGGGTAGGGAATCGTGAGAACACTACAGAGGTGTGGGGGAATGAGTGCACCCACAGATGGCTCTGCTATTCCTCTTACCAGTCCAGCAAAACATGAATCCTGGCAGCTACATTCTTTAGACAAGGATATTTTAAGAAGCAAAGAATTGTAAAGTTGGACAGGGTCCCAATGGTCATCTAGTCCAACCCCCTGCAGTAGGAAATTGGGAGTAGGAAAGAAGCATCCTAAATTTTGAAGCAACCAAGTTCAAATTGCTGGTGAATCCCATGGCACGAATAGCCAGCTGCTTAACTAAGAACAAACACAATGGGTTCCCAGAATCATAGCATTGTAGAGTTGGAAGGGACCATGAGGGTCATCCACTCCAACCTCAACTAAAGCATCCATGACAGCTGGCCATCCAGCCTCTGCTCAAAAACCTCCAAGGAAGGAGAGCCCACCACCTCCTGAGGAAGACCCTTCACTGTTGAGCAGCTCTTACAGTCAGAAAATTCTTCCTGATGTTGAGTTGGAATCTCCTTTCTTGTAACTTGAAGCCATTCGTTCAAGTCCTTCCCTCTGGAGCAGGCGGAAACATATAAGTTGATGTTCATCGGCATAAAGCACTTGCCATTCCTTTATTTTTGGAGAAAAGCACAACATCTCAGAGAACCGGAAAATGTCCCTTAAAAGCCTGTAGTGAACTTATTTAACCCAGGCTTTGCGTGATGCAGAGGGTCCTGGGGCATGTCTATCTAAATGTTTTTCTCCCACTATCCACATCTATAAACTATTTTGTAATGCTGATTGTGAGGAGTACAGTTAAGCCTGTCCTAGATAAGATAACTTTGTTGATTACAGAAATGTTTTCGTTCTACCCACATTCATAATATGTCCCTCAGCATAGCCCTATTAACCTAAAAATACTATATATAGGGACAAAAGTCCTAGAGTTAGTGACAGATGAATAAGTCTGATATTACTAAATCTGATGTTCCCATCTCCTAATTTGACCTTGAAATAGTGTGGGTTGGTTTCAGCTTCTTAAAAAAGAAAAAGTTTTTCGCTGCTTCTGTTAATCTAATCATTCAATCTTCCACCAAAGGGGTTACTGGTACATTCTTAGCTATTCCAGTTTAGTTTAGCTCATCTGGCCTGATAATTAGTCTCTATCAGGGACTTTAATTCAGTGCCATTCTCTAGGATGTTTTCTCGTCCTATTAGTTCTTAAGGACTAATTCCTGAACCATTGGTTATTAAGGCCTATTCCTTTCCTTGTCATTCTCTCACTTTATTCTTCAAGTGTATCACAGACTCATAATCTAATCTTTTTTTTTTTAATCTGAGCTAACATCCTCCCAGTTACAGTCTCATATAAACCAGCTTTGCAAACTTCTCTCCTTATATTCTGGGTAAGAAAGTTTGTGAGCTGGAAAAACCGGAACCACTGTGGTATGCCTCCCTCTACTAACTAATTAATTTCCTGCAAATGCACTTATTCATTTGGGCATAGGTCTGTCTGCCAAAATTGTTCTTTGGCAATTCTCAAATGTAGAAAGATGACCATTCTTTCCAAATATTTCATTCCTCTTGAAAGACTACAGAATTCCCTACTCTTCATAATCTGAAATGAGCAATGGCTAACCAGCTAACAGCCCATGAGTCTACAATAATAATCTGCATTTTAATTATTGCTGTTGTTGCCATTACAACAACAAAATTTTAAGCCAGGGATGATATACGTATCTTAAGGACATTACAAGAACAGAGGAACAGAAGTTGGGTGAAAGGGAATTCCAATGGTAAGGTAAAGGTAAAGGGACCCCTGACTGTTAGGTCCAGTCGCGGATGACTCTGGGGTTGCAACGCTCATCTCGCTTTACTGGCTGAGGGAGCCGGTGTATAGCTTCCAGGTCATGTGGCCAGCATGAGTAAGCCACTTCTGGTGAACCAGAGCAGCGCACAGAAATGCTGTTTACCTTCCCACTGGAGCGGTACCTATTTATCTACTTGCACTTTGATGTGCTTTCCAACTGCTAGGTGGGCAGGAGCTGGGACCAAGCAACGGGAGCTCACCCCATCACGGGGATTCAAACTGCTGTATATGATTAGAGTATTGGTACCACTAGAACGAAGGTTCTGAGGATGAGCATAAATACAGAGAAGCAAAACTAGGAAGACATTTAATTCAACAACAACAACAACAACACATGATCCTGTTTTGAGCCTGGATTGGGTCAGCAAATTGGCTTGCATTACCAAGTCTTGGTAAACTGGGAAGAACATATCAGTCCCAGTGATGTCCATCTGGTTTCCCAATGTAGCAACATGGTCTTGCTGGTGGTGAATTGCTGTGGTCTTTAGGGTGCTCATCTCCCAGAGTTCCTACCTGGCTGAGCCACAGTTTTGACCACCTGTGCCTGATGTTGAGTTTTCAAAACCGATTAAGGATTCTGTGAATGTACAGACCACCCTGCTGACTAATGGTCTTCCTGCCTGAACTGACAGGGTAGTGTTGCTGCCAGCCCTGTGGTTCTGGAGACCTGAACATCTATGCTGAAGCTGCTTTGTATGGGATTTTATGGCTATCATGACAACCCTGGGGCACTTCCTCTCAATGTATTATTGGCCCAACACATGCTGTGGACTTGGTGTTCTGTTCTCAAAAGAAATGTTGGCAATATTCATTGGGCTCTGGCCCAGAAGTAAGCTTTGGGAGTTGACTATTGCTCACTTCCAAAAAAGATGTGAGCAGTGGTGTTATGATGGCAGGACTTAGAGGGCAGAAATTCACAGAATGAGCAGAGCAGCCACTCCAAATATGAGAAGTAATATACATTGCTATATATTACATCTTAAGGCAAGGGGTATTCAGTTGATTCAGAAATTTCCTAACTCAAGGTAGGTACCTGATGTCTTCACATTCTTCTCCATCTTGATCCAAACAGAGGAAAAATTCCAGGCTGAAGCATTCTGCCCCGCTTGGCAACTCCTACCCCAAGGAAAATGTGTTGGGGGCAAAGCTGGCCTCTGCGGAGGGCTCTGTATTGCTCTGCTAAGGGGCAACATGCTTGGTTGTTTCTTTATAGCTTTGGATAGGCTTGAAATATGAAGCAAATCATTGCTGCTTTTTCAATGTAACTTGCTTCATTTTGGAGTCCGACTGAGGTGAGCAAAGGCAAGCTCACCAGCCAGGTGATCTGAGATTTTGTAGCGAATCTGACGAAGCACAAATAAAAACTTACAAACTTGTTTGTGACAGTGGTGGCAAGGAAGAGGCAATTATGCAGAGGCAAAAACAACTTACATGTTACTGTGACTTTATTTGATTTCTTCAGCATATAGGAATTGATAGTACTTTTCAGTTGATTCAACAACACTTACATGTCACCTCAGATTCTAGGAACCACAAGTTTCAGTCCAGGGTTGCTCAAAAGAACTGCCCACTTGGTTCATGTTTCTGGATGCACATTTGTAGAAGCATCCAGAGCCTTCAAGCCAAACTACAGGCTGCATGGTGTAGATTGGCCTCTTCCATCTCATTGCTTGGAATCAGACGGTTGGAAACTGTTTTCTCAAGACACAGGTTGCTACCAGTAATATTCCTGGAAGTTAAAAAAATTCCCGAGTTGCTCCTTAAAGCCAAGAGTTCTGCAATGTTCTCCAGTGTATTGCCAGCCAAAGTTGGAAACATTAAAAATTATATAGGATGCCTGAGCAGAGCTGCCACCGAGCCTACAGAGCATTAATGTTCTGCTGAAACCTTTATTTGAAGTTCTGCTTAGATCATCTGCTGGCTTTCTGTAATTGGATGAATTGTATCATAGGAGCAATTGTGAGCCATAAAAGCACATAGCTACGAAATCTCTCAAGTCTCTTGCCATTTTCTTTGAACATAATATGAACGCTACTGAGAACCGCAAAGGTTAATCCATTACAACAAGGCAATTAGATTTAGTGACTGTTTGGAAGATAAAAGCAGTGAGTCATAATCAATCCAGAGAAACCCAGACATGATAAATGTCTACAATTTCCTCTTACTTCATTGAGTTGAGTATGACAAAGCATGTTAGGGTAGAATGATTATAGTTTTGTGTCAGAAATGTAGGAGAATTTTTACTTTTATTAAACAAGTTACTTGTGAAAAAGTAATCTGCCTCCAGATGGTTTCTGAATTTCACTCTCAAAATTTGACAGACACTAAGTGGTAAGACACTTGGTTTTACCAAGGGGTTGTGATGCAAACATTTTATCTATAGTCCAAGCTGTATGAAATGTTGTTCTGGAATTAAATTCTTGAACTATCAGGCACGTGAAAATGCTTCTCCATGGCTCTGCACTATGGTGCTAGAGACCATACTTTAAAGTTACAATCCTATACTGTACATTTGTACATGGGAGTCAGTCCCATGGAGCTCAATGGGGCTTACTTCTAAGTAGGCATGCATAGAAAGTATAAGCTGCATCACAACAATTTTCTATGCTAATGGTTTTCTCCTTGTGGAGTCTCCTTGTGGATAAGTCTGCTGGAGCCCCCAACATGCAGACGTGAAATGGTGGCATCTCTGCAGGCCAAAGAGCAGTTGCCACAACAAAAATGAGACAAAGCAGTAGCCACAGGAGATCCCAGAGGTCTTCCAAGAGGGCTGGGGCATATGAAATTTCTTGTGCTGTATTTGAACTGGGCAGAGAAGCAGCCAGAGAAGATTACCTCAAATCCGACCACAAGGCCAGTGCTAGGCTTAGAGAAGAGGAGAAGGATTTCGATGTACTGTCACCCCTTTCCAACTATATTAGGGGCTATAGGTGGGAAGTGCCTTGAGATGAAGAAGGTGAAAGCAAATTATGACAAAGCTTCAAAAGCACTGTTTGCTGATGTCATAAATGGCATATAATCTCATGCCGGTGCCCATATCTGTGGCAATATGAGCTGCTCATTTCAGGTCACAAATTCATTTCATGTGTTTCACTTATATCCCTCAATTTATTTATGTTTCTCATATTGAAAGATATGAACAGAGGTGGCCCATCCTGTTTTGTCACCTGAGGCAAAACAGAAATGTGCTGCCCTCTGCCCCCTGCTTCCCCTGTGCACAGCTGCTGGAACATACCCCATCTCACCTGGCCAAGCATAAACTTTTGGCGAAATGCCTTGCTTTGTGCCCTGCCTGCCACCTTCAGAAGTGCAATATGAAATACACAAAACCATGAAAAACTCTGAAGTATGAACTATGAAAATATATTAATGTATATTATACCAACAAATTGACTGAAAGTAACATAAATTAACACATATCTACAAGTATCTCCTCAAAGGCATAGCCTATGGCATACTTTCCAAATATAATCAACTCTTAAAGTGCAAAAGTTCAATATGCAATACTATGTGCTGTAGAGTGATTGTACAATGAATGCTCATAGATATGGTGTATACAGCAAAGTCCCTCAGATGTCCTCGTCTGTCCTCCGACGGGTGGCTAGCTTGAGGTCTCCCCGTTTCACTGGTACAGTTTCTTCAAAGGAACGGACTTCATCTTTGGTAACAACAATAACACACTCTATCAACATTTCATAAAACTTACTGGAATATTAATGTAATAATTTAAAATACTCACCGACAGAAATACAGAATAACAAAGTTTTTGTTGTTGTTGTTCAGTCGTTCAGTCGTGTCCGACTCTTCGTGACCCCATGGACCAGAGCACGCCAGCCACCCCTATCCTCCACTGCCTCCCGCAGTTTGGCCAAACTCATGCTAGTCACTTCAAGAACACTGTCCAACCATCTCATCCTCTGTCGTCCCCTTCTCCTTGTGCCCTCCATCTTTCCCAACATCAGGGTATTTTCTAGGGAGTCTTCTCTTCTCATGAGGTGGCCAAAATACTGGAGCCTCAACTTCAGGATCTGTCCTTCCAGTGAGCACTCAGGGCTGATTTCTTTAAGGATTGATAAGTTTGATCTTCTTGCAGTCCATGGGACTCTCAAGAGTCTCCTCCACCATCATAATTCAAAAGCATCAATTCTTTGGCGATCAGTCTTCTTTATGGTCCAGCTCTCACTTCCATACATTACTACTGGGAAAACCATAGCTTTAACTATACGGACCTTTGTCGGCAAGGTGATGTCTCTGCTTTTTAACCATGTTTAACCATGGCTAAAAAGCTCCAGCAACTCTAACGTTCATCACTCTGGCAAAGGCTAATACAAACTGAAGGTTTCTCAGGATTAAATACAAAAAGCCAAGAAATCATTTAAAGGGGCAATACTCTAGTACTATTTGTTGGTATAGTATACATTGATATATTTTCATAGTTCATATTTCAGAGTTTTTCATGGTTTTGAGTATTTCATATTGGGTTATTATTTCCATGGCTGTATGTTGGTTTTTGACCATCAGAAGTGCAGCTGGCAGTGTCATGGGACAGGACCTGCCTAGCAGTGGCACGGAGGCTGTAGAAGCCCCTCCCTTGAGCTTCATCTGGCCTCTCTGCTATGGGCTGTTCACTGAGCCCTGCTTTATTTTATTAGGGCTTTGGACCTGACTCAATTACTCTCCTGGCTCCCTATTATATTTTGTATAGGGAATAGATGGTTGGTGTGCTTGTTTTTCTGCTGCTTTGGGTTGTTTTTATTCTACTTTACTCTCATGGCATTGTATTTCTTACTTATACTTTGTGTTCTACTTTGAAGGCCCACAGACAGAGAAGAGGCCTAGAAATATTAATATAAATAAATATAATGTACATATGGTGTGATTCAACTTTCAACCATCTGGATAAGTTCAGTTGTTCATGTTAACCAGCCAGCTGATGACAGCTGAAGCCACTAGATAGATAGATAGATAGATAGATAGATAGATAGATAGATAGATAGATGCAGGATTGCTGTATGGTGGAGAGACCAAAGTTAGAGGAGATGGCAGATTGGAAATGAATAGGCTGAAACTTAATTAAAGAGGAAGTCTGGGGCAAACAGGTGTGTAACAAATCTGAAGGAATGGATTTGGAGGCGTACTTCATGTTTATTTGGTAGTATAAATTAATGTTAGAGAAATTTATATAGAGGTTATTTGAGGAAAACTGTTTTGCTTCCCTGCTGTGAAATCATTGTACTGCTGGAGCAGAAAATGGTGGGTTGAAAGGAGTATCTTTGTTTATTGGGACTCAAATCTCACTTTTGGCTTGTTCTCAGGTGAGTTTCTTGTCTCTAAGGGTCACTGGTTTGCCTTCTGTGTAATAGGTGCTTTGTTGCAGTATTAAATTTTCAAATGGGTCATACACCCATTTAGTGACAATGCTCAAGGCACTTTCTCAAAATTCCCCGGGCTGGAAGCCCTGCTTTAGAGCAAGCAGAATGTCCTGGTGTAGTTGGAAATAAAACAGTCGGCTGAGCCCATAGTGCAAGAAAGGGGGCTGGTATGGTCAAAAGAGATTCAAGCTGCCACCTGCTGTTGACATGGGGAAAGGGAGAAGAGAGACTCTCCACTATTGTGGAAAATAATTGAAGAGACTGAGTGGAAACTGGAAAGGGAAACGGAGATGGGAGAAAGAGCAAAAGAAGACTGAAGGGGGATTTGTAGGGTTCTGATAATCTACAGATTAAGTTGATGACATAAAAGCAAACTTATTGTAATAAATCATTAGAATCATCAGTTTCTTATGGACAGAAGATCAGAAATAAGGCCAGAAATAAACCCTACAGTATACCACAGTCTTTTAAAAGTACAAAATTGGGGGGGGGACCTTTAATAAAAGAAAAACAAACAATGGGGAATTGTCTTGGTGACATCTAAAAGAAACAATTGACAGGCTAGCATATTCTAAAAGCAATTTGATATTAAATGGATAAAGTGCCACTTACACTGATAGTTTTAGAAGGACAGCAAATCTTTCTACATCTTTTATGGTAAGGACAACACAACTGGCAGGTTCATCTGCATGAAAACTTTTGCCACAATAAAATTCTCTGTGTTTACTTGTTGATTTTTTTATGCAATCTGATAACATCAGAGGAAGACAGGCACACATATGAAGTTTTGCAAGAATATATATGAATAAGCTCCTGTGAATAAATATGTAATTTCAATGTCTTTTCTGTAATCCCACTACATTAACCACCTAATTTCAAATTATGCATGTTACAAGTTTCTGAGGAAAGGATTAAAAATTGAAACAGCAACATTATTAGTTCCTCTATGTTTCATTTGATACACATTTCACTGGAGCCAATTCCCTTCGTTCCACAATTGTTAAATGTTTCCATACTTCCAAAAATATCTGAGGTATGCTAAGAGCAGTCTTTGTGTAATGCATGCAAACTCACTTTCTCCTTGAAAAGTTATTGGAAGTTCTCATTTGGGGGGGGGGGGATACTATGCTGTTATATATATATTGTTTCTCAAATAAAAAGCAGCAGAGGAGTCAGCTGAGAAAATGTGCGGTGCTGCATATTGGGGGCAGGAGGGGCAGACCATTGCATAAAGTGTGTTTTTCTAGGGTTCATCGCCAAAGGCAAGCTTTCACTTCTGAAGGACAGAGCTCTTGCGTTCCTTCCTTTTTACCTCAGTAGAAGACTTCCTGGCATTTCACTTTTCACATTGTGCTTGTATTGGACATGCTCCTTGTTGCCAACCACTGCCTCTAAGTCATGACTTGCTGGGAGCAATGACTATAATCTTCTCTTGACATTTTGATGTTTTTAAGCACCTCAAATATATTTTGAGCTATGGAATTCATGCTTGGCCACATGTTTGGGTTGACAACGTGTTAAACCTTGCTAAGGCAATACTTCTCTATGCAGCTAGCGTTAATACCAAACAAAATTCTGCAGTAATTGGATGCCCCACTTGAACAAAACTGTTTACAAGGAATAAGTCATTCCTGGAACCAAGAAAGTGCAAGACCCACTTCAGCTATTCATTTCTCATAAAAGTACCCCCAAACATGTGTCTTCTATTCTCATAAAACTATGACTTGTGCTTTCAGCCGTGGTTGCTTCATATCTGCATCCTGTCATTATCATGCTTACCAAAATACATAGTTGTGTTTGGCTGCAATACACATCTGCAGCCTGGAAGTCTAAAACTTTCACATAACTTTAAGATGCTTTGGCCTCAAACAAGCTGGGATAAGGATGAACACACAATGCCAAAACTCATTTTGATGACCTCACTACATGAATTTGAGGTCTTTGGAAGGGGTGGGGGAATAGCTCAGGAGAAGAGCATCTGCTCTGCATGCAGAACGTCCCAGGTTCATTCCCTGACATCTCTGGGGAAAGGAGGGAAAGACTTCTGTCAAAAACCCTGGAGGTTCATGGCCAGCCAGCGTAGACCAGACAGAGTGAGGAAGACCAATGCTCTCCCTGGGTGAGGAAGCTTCCTATGTTTCTATTGTGTGATTAATTATCCATATTTCATTTGTTGAGGAAATTTCTGCTGCGAAAGGTAAATGTGAAGGGACCCCTGACCATTAGGTCCAGTTGTGGACAACTCTGGGGTTGCAGCGCTCATCTTGCTTTACTGGCCGAGGGAGCTGGCATACAGCTTCCGGGTCATGTGGCCAGCATGACTAAGCCGCTTCTGGCGAACCAGAGCAGCGCACAGAAACGCCATTCACCTTCCCGTCGGACGGTACCTATTTATCTACTTGCACTTCGTGCTTTTGAACTGCTAGGTTGGCAGGAGCTGGGACCGAGCAACGGGAGCTCACCCCGTCGTGAGGATTCAAACCGCTGGCCTTCCAATTGGCAAGCCCTAGGCTCTGTGCTTTAACCCACAGTGCCATCCATGTCCCACAGCTGCTGCAAGTACTGAGGAGAAAAGGGATCAGTTACAAATAATGGTGTAAGGAAAAAACCCTGAAGAAAGAAATGCCTACAAATGAAGATGACAGACTGAAATATCATTGACTCTGCCACACATAAAGGTCTGGCCACAGTGTTATGCCCAGGGCAGCCATTCTTTGTAGAGTCGGAGACAATAAGCACAGCTAAGGGTGAAGACTATGGGTTTTACTGGGTGCACAGCAAGTATTAGACAATAAACCTACCCAGAGCCTAATCAAGTGAAGCAAGGCAGACTACTGAGCACACACTGCATTCCCTGCTCCAGACTACTTCACCTGTCAGGGAACCCTTAGATTAACTCCTTCTACCTAGTTACAGGTAGGTAGCCGTGTTGGTCTGCCCTAGTCGAAACAAAATAAAAAATGAAAAAAATTCCTTCCAGTAGCACCCTAGAGACCAACTAAGTTTGTTATTGTTATGAGCTTTCGTGTCATGCGTGCATGGATCACATGTCAGGGTCCCTAAGACTTTCTTACCATTGGGAGTACTCCTTAGTAAAAGGAATGGCCAAACGTATGTTTTACTGTCAACTTTTACTCCAAAGAAGATGTTGAAATGAAAGGATTAACCTCTTATTACTTTGAAAGTTGCTTCTTGTGGGGTTGAAGGATTGCCTTGTGAGTTGAAGCAACTAGAAGTTGAGGACATCATATTGCCCAAACTATGCTGCAGTCCTGTTATGGACAGTAAGATTGCAAACACCTCCCTTTCATAATTAGTTTTGGAATAATAAAGTGGGGACAGGTGATTGAAGATTTTAAGGTGGAGTCGGTGAAGATATTAAGGTGGAGATTGAACAGTTAATAAGACCAAGAACATTCAGTGTGGCAAATACATTGTTGGACATTCCATTGACTGTTGGCATCTTACAGCAATTATTGAATGAGCAATTAAAAGAGAATAGAGCTGAAATTGATGAAATGATGATTGAAAACAGACCAAAGAGAAGGATGAAATGGAAAATGGAATTAAAGAGGCTTTGAAGAACAATATCAATAAAGGATTGCCAGAACAGGAGAATGAAATGGTAGAGCTGAATGAAACAGATAGTGAAATGGAAAAATCCTTCACACAGGTGTTTGAAGGAATGAAACAGCCAAATGATGGAGCCGTGATGCTGGAGGAGAGGAATGAAGTCATGGATATAGAGATGGAGATACATCCCGATCTGGCACTGATAGAGAAAGAACTCTGTTTACAACTTGGTGTGAACTCACAGGAAAAAGCTATCAAATCTCTGGTGCTTTTCTTGGAAAAAGAATGGCAGAAGGGATAATTTTTAAAAAGAAAAAAAAAGATGGAAAACTATGGTAAATACAACAGAAAATGGAAACGAAAGATACAGAATTGGGTGCAACTTAACAAATACATAGCAAGAAAATAACTATGGAATACTATTTCAATATATAATCACAGCTTAGGGACTATTATATGGAGAAAGGTGAGAAGACTTATTGTTTAATATGGAGGCATGGTTGTTGAAATTATTGGAGGCAAAATAGATATGTTTGATTGGAGAAAAACCATCGCTGACTAATGATGATAATAATAATAATAATAATAATAATAATAATAATAATAATAATAATAATAGGAGAACCCGTTCTGGACTTTCTGTTCAAAAAGGAAAATGAATGAATTTCAGACATTTGGATTTGAAGATTGGAAAAATGCTACTTCATGGAAAGCGGAATAGTATGTCATCCAGGAGTGAATGTTTTAAATAATTTCTTTTATGTAATATACAGACAGGGACACGGGTGGTGCTGTGGTCTAAACCACAGAATCTAGGGCTTGTCGATCGGAAGGTCGGCAGTTCAAATCCCCACGACGGGGAGAGCTCACCTTGTTCGGTCTCTGCTCCTGTCCACCTAGCAGTTCGAAAGCACGCCAAGTACAAGTAGATAAATACCCGGTAGGTACCACTCTGGTGGGAAGGTAAACGGCATTTACATGCACTGCTCTGGTTTCACCAGAAGCAGCTTAGTCATGCTGACCACATGACCCAGAAGCTGTCTGCGGACAAACGCCGGCTCCCTCGGCCTATAGAGCGAGATGAGCACTGCAACCCCAGAGTCGTCTGCGACTGGACCTAACGGTCAGGGCTACCTTTACTCTTTACCTTTAACATACAGGCAAAAAAAATTGGAAATCCTTTTTATCTCTCTTTTTCTTTTTTCTTTCCTCCTTTCCTTTCTTCTCTCTCTCTCCCGTCCCCCTTCCCTCCCTTCCATTTTCCTTTGGTGTCCTCTGCTCTGAGACCAAGGATTACACACACAAGAAGTTGGTGGATGGTTGGTGGAAGGACCCTAATAATTTGGAACCTGGCTACAAGGATTTTATTTACTGTCAAGGCAGCAGATCAATCCTGAAGAGCAAATGTAGTTTATTGGGCAGCTTCTCTGGGCACATACAGGTATCTGTTTAAGAGCATGTGTGCAGTTCATTAACATTTATTTATTTGTCAGGGTGCTGACCAATGGTGTAGATCAGTGTTTTTCAACCACTGTTCCGCGGCACACTAGTGTGCCGCGAGATGTTGCCTGGTGTGCCGTGGGAAAAATTTGTTTATTTGATTCCTATTCAAGAGAATTACTTTATATATAGTCAATATAGGCACAGAGTTAAATTTTTTAACATTTTCTAATGGTGGTGTGCCTCGTGATTTTTTTCATGAAACAAGTGTGCCTTTGCCCAAAAAAGGTTGAAAAACACTGGTGTAGATTCCCCCTTGCTCTCCACCCCCCTGCAGCCCTCTATGCACCCCAAAAATCTGCTATGAAGGATTGGGGACCCCTCTGGAAATTTATTGATTTCTCAGATATCATTGCTACAAGTACAACTAAAACTAGGCATAAGTTAGGTCCTCTTTGTCACCACCTCTCTTACATACCTGTATGTGTGCTATCTGTATTTAGATATGTTATGTTCTAAATACTAAATGTGTACCACCAAACCCACAAAGTAGTCATGAATAAAAATGACCCTGGCCACTTTTGCAGCTCCCATGAGATCTGCCCTGAGGGAATACAGCCCATGATATAAAAACAGGGTCATCAGACCAGTGGCTTCATTCCATGTAAGACAGTTTCCCACATTATAATAACTTTACAGTGAATACATAGTGAACAAATAACCAGAAAATATTTAGAAAAAAAATATAATTTAAAAATAAAGAGCCATATTTTCTTTACACCCACAAAAGGCCAGTATAAATATTGGCACATCCAATTTTGTGGCATGTCTCTTGCTAATCTTCCGGTGAGGAGGTTTATCTGTTGGGTCTCCAGACAGCCCAATGAGCAAATTTAGTAAGGCATAAGGAAGTGGGCATTATTATTTGTTAACAGGCATGCCTAGTCTTCAGAGTTAGAGGAACTCACTATGTTTACCGCAGTCATGTCCATTTATCCACAGAAATGCCTTCCTTCAAACTTCATGTGGTAATATGCTCTTTCTACAACCACAAAGATATATTTTTCAGTATTGTCTAGGACTCCACCATGTACTATGAGACTGACTGCCAATATCCAATTTTGAAATGTCTGTGAATCAGATTACTGTGGTGTAGCATTGTTGACAATTCAAGGCAACATCAGTACGTGAAAAACAAATCTAACCCAATACAGGTCATCTTATAATAAGGGGATGAGTCACCCATTCAACTTTTCTACACGGAAAAGGCATATTTGTACATATTAGAGAAATGGACCTCTGTTCAATCAACTTCTTCTTCACATGCAGATTCATGTTGTTTATAATTGGCTACTACTACTACTACTACTACTACTACTACTACTACTACTACTACTACTATTAAATGGCATCTTATATTTGGGATAATGTTATAAATAGGGATGGGCAAATCTGTCAATTGGTTTCTCTCAGTTTCTCATTTTTCCCTGTCTTCAGTTCTTCACATTTCTACAGCTATTTGCAATTTTTAAAAAACCATCAACATTTTAATGCAGATTTCTTTTAGCATGCACGTTATGGTATATTATCCTTAAGATACACATTTGCAAAACACTTTCCCACAATATGAGGCATTTTCACTAATATATACAGTTCTATATGCATTTTTGCATACATTACTTGCCTGGAGAAGCACAATGAAAAATTCAGAAATTTTGAAAGATGGCTGTGCTTTGGTTTGTATATGTTTCAGAAAGTGCAGATTATCTAAATTCACTTTTAAATGTGAACTGAATTGAATTTTCCTCCCATTCCTAGCTGAAACCTCCTAGGGAAAATTCCTCTCAACATCTAATATCTTATGGATATCTTTTTAGCATATGGGATGGGACTATTCTTAATTTTGTAACAGCTTGTTAAACAGTTTTTATATATGGATTTAAATCTTCCATCTTCTTTACTAAGCCTTTTCCCCAAAATGAAAATGGAATCAGTACAATCTTCAATCCATCACAAGCTTGTTCACTCTTACTCCTCATGAAGTGGCTAAAATGGAGATTATGGTTCCGTCAAGAGTAGAGTGGCAGGTCTATTTATCGCAACAACTCTGTTGCTGTGACATCATTGTTCACACAGTACTGCAATATAATTGAGTAGGTCAGTGGTTATTCCAAGTTTCACCCATTCTTGAAATCCATCCTTAACCTTCCAGAATGAGTCTTTTACAGTTATATGATTCACGTATTAGGTAAAATAAACACAAAAATAATGTCAAATTAAAGCAAAACAAAACAGTGTGGAGTTAAATTCAGACTGACACTGAGCAAACAGTTCTGGCTGGTATCGCTATACCCTTTTTGAAGTCAGCACGAATAGTGAAGTATGGCTCCTATTAGTTTGAGATTGGGGGATCTTAACAGGACTGGCTCACGGGAGCCTGTACCTCTCAAAAGCTGAATACCAAACGTCTTCAGAATAGTATAACCCACAGATGTACTGGAAACACCACAACGTGGATTCTGAAGCAAAGAAAAAATGTTTAAGAAACAAAAGTGTAAAAATTGTATTGCTGTGATGGGTTGGAAATGTTCAACAACCTTTTTTTTTTTTTTTTTTTTTTTACTACTGATATACTTTTTGAAATGTATATGAAACTTTCAGTTGCCCAAAAGAGTGAATGCGACCCCATGAAACAGTTCAGTAAGACTTCATGTAAGTTTATCAGCACCCCACCTCCCACAGCAGTTTTATAACATTAAATGTCCAGGGGAGAAAATGCAGGCTGAAAACATTGAATATTCACTCTAAATTTAATAGCTTTGAGCTAATGTGAAAGTAGGAAGATGTAGCCAAACCAGGTTCGAGCTTGCCAACATCAGGGACTGAGCTGGATGCTCAGAGCCAAAGAACAATCTGAGTAATTGAAGCTGTCTCCATCCAAAATGAAAAGAAATTCTAGAACTAAAGAGCCCTACTTTAATAAAAGAATTAAGGTGCTTACTAACTCATTGCTGGAAGAAATATCAACAACCTCAGATATGCTGATGACACAACCTTGATAGCAGAAAGTGAGGAGGAATTAAATAACCTTTTAATGAGGGTGAAAGAGGAGAGCGCAAAATATGGTCTGAAGGTCAACATCAAAAAAACTAAGATCATGGCCACTGGTCCCATCACCTCCTGGCAAATAGAAGGGGAAGAAATGGAGGCAGTGAGAGATTTCACTTTCTTGGGTTCCATGATCACTGCAGATGGTGACAGCAGCCACGAAATTAGAAGACGCCTGCTTCTTGGGAGAAAAGCAATGACAAACCTAGACAGCATCTTAAAAAGCAGAGACATCACCTTGCCGACAAAGGTCCGTATAGTTAAAGCTATGGTTTTCCCAGTAGTAATGTACGGAAGTGAGAGCTGGACCATAAAGAAGACTGATCACTGAAGAATTGATGCTTTTGAATTATGGTGCTGGAGGAGACTCTTGAGAGTCCCATGGACTGCAAGAAGATCAAACCAATCCATTCTTAAGGAAATCAGCCCTGAGTGCTCACTGGAAGGACAGATGCTGAAGGCTCCAAGACTTTGGCCACCTCATGAGAAGAGAAGACTCCCTGGAAAAGACTCTGGTGTTGGGAAAGATTGAGGGCACAAGGAGAAGGGGACGACAGAGGACGAGATGGTTGGACAGTGTTCTTGAAGTCTGACCAAACTGCAGTCTGACCAAACTGCAGGAGACAGTGGAAGACAGGAGTGCCTGGTGTGCTCTGGTCCATGGGGTCATGAAAAGTCAGACACGACTAAACGACTAAACAACAACAACTCATTCATGCACCCAAAAGCATGAAAATTGTAAGTTAAGACACCCACCTTAACTTTTGTGCTATGTAAATAGTAAATGTTCAAGAGCTTAACCTAAAACATAGCATCCATGCTCCCACACTTTCCCTTTGACTTTCAGAGTCAACCTTTTTTCTCTTCAGGTTGGTTAACTGCTGAAGCTCAGGACGCTATGAGCCATGGCCACTGTCAGAGAAAATGGCATACATGATGGGCTTTATATGGTGGGAATAAGGTTGATAGAATTACTTCAGCTAGAGAAGAGCTGTTTCCCCTGGGCTCACCACAGGCCACTAAAGGTAGCAGCTGTGGCATCAGGAACACCAGAGAGCTAATATCACATATTCCAGTAGGATAGAAGATATAGTTCTGTCTGGCTAAGATGGAGATGCAGTTAGCTGCTTTGGCTCTTGCCTCTCAAGAGGAAGAGCTCCAAGTATATCTGCTCTCATTGGGGAAGCATGGAGGGGGAGGAGGAAGAGGACATGGGTCAGCAACCCGAAAATTATCAGTCTAACCTGAAGGAAGATCAACATGAAGAAAGACAGTCTAGGAAATGTGGAGGTTCCTCTCTCCACCACCACCCTTCCTCATGCAGCTGCAGCAGCTGCAATGTGAGTTGTGTTGCACTCTGACACTTCCAACATCATTTGGGTGTCTCTGATGACATATTGTTGTCTAGGACATTGTTTTGGCTGAATAGTTTGTGTTTGTTGAAGCAGCAGCAACAGGATTCTTGATAGACCAGTTAGGAGAGAGGTAGAATGGGTCCTTCTGAATTCAAATTAGTTTTCTTCTTCTGACTCCCCACGTTCATGCAAACCTCCTGCTTCAATCACCTCCCAGCTTGTCTCTTCCACAGACCATTCATCAGTGTCCCACCACCACTGTCCTGGGTCGAAGTCTTCTTCCTCTGTGTCATCCCTGGGGGATTCATGGGAGGGCGTCTACCCCCACTCTTAGTCATCCAGCCAGTCCCTGACACCCAAGCAGGCACTGGAAATCTAACTAGATAATTTCTTCCAAAAATTAAAACACACACACCCTAGAGACAGAGTTGAAAAGCCAGGGTATGTCCTCAGCCCCTCAGCATACCGCAGACAGATGAGTGTGCGCCTCTCTATTTTTCCCACCCCAGAGTGGTACCTCTACATCCATAGGCATGCATTCCTTCTCTCTTTCCCTGAATCAGCAATAGAATGGAAACAATGGTCTGGAAGTTGACTGGAGAACGAGACATACAATTAGTTGGAAAATAAAAAACAGCTGGCGAAATATAATAGCTGTTATTCTGAGCACATGAACCTGAAAAGATACTGTTTATTTTATAAGACAAACAACATTTGCCTTCTGTTTGATCTCAAATAGCATCTACCACTGGAAGTTGTCCATTCTCATTTAGTCACTTTGTTGCTGGAGCAGGCTGTGCAGAAGCTATAAACACAAAGCACAACCTATCACTTTCCATGTTAATTTGACAGTAAACAGTACTAATTTGACTTTGCAGCTGTTTATTGATACCTAACTAATACAATTCAGTGCAGAGAACAGTAGCCAGTGAATTGGGACTGAACAATTTGAAATCCAAAGGAGCCAGGTTAGCCACAATCCCCCCTAAAGAAGTCTGCATGCGACACCGTGGGTTTGTGGCTTCACTTTAGCAGTGATACAAGACGTTGCTAAATATTGTTTGACGTCTGTAACCCGGATTTTCCCCGTATGCCTTTTAAGGATTGTTTGGCTTTTACCATGAAAACAAAATTCTGCTTCCCGTGTTGATGACAAAAGGGCATCTTCCATTGAGTCAGCCTTAGACAATATAAAACCACTGGCAGGGAGGATAGAGGGGTGTAAACCGGCTTGCGTTTGAGTGCTCCCTCCCTGTGGGAGCATCCTGCACTGCTCCAGTAATGTGTGAGATGAATAAATTATACAGAAAAGATGGAACAGAAGGAAAATCCTCACACCAAGCCTATTTAGAGGGTAGATGTCACTTAAGCTCTTGGCTGACTTGTAAATCTACCCAAAATACTATTTAGGTCCAGCCCTACCCTCATCAAAGGTGAGAGCATACCTGCCACCAGTCAACATTGAGCCATAAGCAGAGAACAACTGAAGCAATTCAATGGACAGCAAGTGCCCCGGGGTCTCCTCCCATCACCTTTTTGGCCTGAGGGAATTCCTACCTGATCCTAAACACAGCAGCAGCATCAGACTCTGAACATCTGCTGCATCTGCTTTAAGTGCAGTCTCTGAAGTCTAATCTCTGGAAAGCTGATGTACCATCACTGTAAAGAAGTATTTCTGTTTATTTTGTTGCTGATCGAAAAATAACACGTTCCCTGTCCTAAACACCTGACCTCTGCTCACCTCCTCCTTCTCCAGCACATAGCGGAAACAGGGGCAAAATCACGGCACAGTCAGGGCAGGTTGTTGTGATTGTCTTTGTATAGGATCCCACTTCTGCATGGTAGTTCAGTTTGGAATACAAACCAAAGGAGGTGGATTTGACACCCGCTGAAGACGTGACTTTCTTCTCTAGTGAAACATACCTTCTAACTGCTAGGCAAAGCTACCCAATTTGGCTTCTCTTAACACACTACCATAAAATTATTTTCCACCTTTGCTATCACAAGAGACTACCAAGTTTCTCTATATTCCTTTTTTCTACCTGTCAGCAAATCTGTGTGTTTTGCCTAAGAATGGAGGCAGGCTTGGGTTATAGTCATCCCTTCTGTTTCCAGAGATTAGTAGTTAGCTAGTGTTCTCCTTCTTTTTGCAATCCATTTTAATGTCTGTTGCCTCCTTCCAAATTCATTTCCCAAACTCTCACCAGATGGAGAATCGTGGGTTTCCATTTTAATTTTTTTATTATTATTATAGGCCAGGACTTTCCCTCTTTTTGAATTTTTTATAGTAGTAGTCATTCAGTGTGTAGAACCTGTAGAATGACCAGAGAACTAGGTCTTATACAAGGGGTCAGCCAGTGAGCAAAGCATAAATACAAGAAACCAAACTATAATTTCTATACTTTCATTTTGCATTTGTTGTACCCTTCACAAAACATGAGTGTGAGTGATAAGGAGAATGGTTTCATTTGGATACATTTAGATTCCTAAATAATATCATTAGCAATGCATCTGGGATGCAAGATAGATAATAAAAATTACAATTGCTTCAATATTATGAACAGCACAGTAGTTTCGGGGTGTTTCTCCTATTCAGTGAATTCAAAAGATGCTTTAAAATTTGGATTTATCTAGATACTTAACATTGTTTTATCGGATATGTTTTTAGGATATAACAAAAGAGGATGAAAGACATGTGTGGAAATCTCTTGCTGCAAATCGGTGCATAGTCCTGTATAAGACAAATAAGAACGTAGCAAATGTGATCAAAGGCCATAGAGACAGCCAGACTATGTTTACATTCCTCCCCATATATACTGGTTACTGAAATTCGTTATATTTTTCAATTTCTTTTCTTAATAGTTTAGACAAATGTGTCTAGCCCTAAGATAGAGAAATGTGATATTAATCGTGGATTTATCCCTTTGTGTAAGTGGTTGCCAAGTTGCATAAGCAGAGCTGTGGACACTGCAGAAAACAGCGTCCTGCCCCTTGGGCCCAGTGTCATTGTGCAGCATGCTGGAGCATTGGCCAAAGGCCCTGGACTGCAGGAGGCCCTGCCCCACGGAGACTGCCCTCTTGCTCTCATTGCTCTATGGACCTTAGCCCAGCACACACATCCCTGGTGCCCTGTTGTGCCACAGAACTGTTTGGCTGGCTCAGGTGTGGGTGGAGGGGCTCTAGGCTGGGATAGCTGAGGGGGTCCAGAATCAGGCCTTTCTGCTAACTAAATAAGAAGAGTCTGCTGGATCAGGCTCATCCAACATCCTGTTCTCACAGTGGCCAACCAGATGCCAGCAGGAAGCCTGCAAGCAGGAAGCCAGATGCCAGCAGGAAGCCCTGCGGGCGGCGCGCCATGCCCCCAGAACACACACCACGCTCCTGCAGGTGGTGTGCCCCGCCCCCAGAATGCGCGCCAGCCCCGCCCCCGCCTGCTTCCCACCCCTGGTGCCAGAGCATGAAGCTCTGCCACTGGCCACCAATGCTTCCTGTGGGAGGGAGTGCCCTAGTTTAGTGATGAGCTGTGTGAAGAAGTCATTTCTTTTATCTATCCTGAATCTTCCAACATTCAGCCTTATTGGACACAGTGGCGGAGGAAGCCTCCATGCTGCCCTGAGCGGTGTGAGGAACCACCCCCGCGAGGGTGGGGGTCGCGACGTCACGACGCATGTCAGGACGGGCTGTGCATGCGTGGAAATGCCACCGGCCTGGCGCTGCTGCTCCCACGACGACCGGGTGGGTCAGCAGGCGAGCGGCAGCTGGTGGGCTACGCCGTCTGTGCTGCTTTACAGACGGGGCAGCCCCACGAGCTACCGCTCGCTCGGCGGCCCACCTGGTTGCCGCGGGAGCAGCAGCACTGACTCTGATGGAATGTGCATGCCCAGAATTTCTGCTGCTTTACGGACTCGAATGCACTGTGCATGCCCGGAATTTCCAAGCATGTGCAATGCATCCTGCCCAGTGCTGCTGCTCCCTCAGCGACTGGGGGATCCACCGGGCAAGCGGCGGCTTGTGGGGCTGCCCTGGCCGTCCATGGAGCAGCACAGACGGGGTGCCGGGCAGTGGGGAGTGGTGGGAGGGGCCGCCAAGTGTCACCCCTCCCCTGGAACCCTACGCCCTGCTCTTCCTACGCCACTGATTGGCCGTCTACAAATTCTAGCATTAGGACAGAGGGAGAAAAATGTTCCTCTGTCGGCTTTCGCATAGCTATGAATCATTCCATGAATAATTCTATGAACTTCTTTCAAAACCTTGCTTAATGTTTTATATCTCTGCACAAATGTAAATTCTTATTAGAAAGTGATAAAATAGGAAGCTTGGTTGCCTCACTCGGAATGGCTGACCCAGGAAGTGAAGTCACCTAGGAAGTGCCGCTTTCCCTTTGAAACTCTTGTCCATGGATGTATTGCCTTGTTGATAAACATCCTAGTAGTTGCCTAACATTGGTGTTTATCGGATATTTCCACTCGTCTTCCTGGTGGAGATTTTAAGGTGGTAATTATGGCGCAGTCCATTTTGGCCTGTTTTACAATAGCGTTGATATAATTCTGCTCGAGGTCCCTGAGCATATGCATGGAGTTCCCACCAGAAATCTAGCTGACACCCTGGCCCCGCTGACAGCTTAATAATGTGACAAAGTTCAGTCTCGTTCCGTGTCATGGACAGGAATGCAGCTGGAGGTGCTCTGACCTGGAGCTTTCCAAACAGCACACAGTTGCCATGGAAGGCTCGACAAATAACCTTTTCTTTGCCTGCTCAAATCCATCAGCTCTAACCAGGTGCCATGTAGAGGCCACATGCCACTGTTAAAATGCTAAATTGAGTGGCATGTCCACTGAAAGCTCTGAGAGGGGACATTTAGTTTTATTATTATTGTTATTAATAACGCGGAGATTGCCTTGCCTTGCATTCCTGGGTATTTTTGCAGCACTAAATCACCTGGGTGCACATCAGCAACCCTGGTAAATCACAAAAGAGACTCAAATTTAAGACAGCTGACGCTACACAAACGTACTGAAAATCTTAAAGGGGGCAGTTAGAGGACAGAGGTCATCGAAGGAAAGGAGGAGGGGAAAGGGGAGAATAATCATATGAAAATGACATGTCAGGACAGAGATGGACACAGGCTGGGGTTCTCTATTTAAAGCAGCCTTCAGACTTGAATTTGGCCACTGTTGCCATTGTGTAGTTTAGTTTACCTCAAAGCCGACACACACAATGGCTGATGCCCTCAAAGCCAAGGTGACAACAAAAAGGTGCCATGTCTGGTATGTGTGAGAGTGTATTTGTGTGTGTGTGTGTGTGTGTGTGTGTGTGTGTGTGTGTGTGTCACAGGCAGAAATCTTCCCAAAAGGTTCAAAGTCCTGCCCTTGATCCAAGATGAGCCATAGGTATTCCTGAGGATAATAACAATATGTGATTTGAAGTGGAGAATGGGTTTTCAGTGTTATCCTAAATAACACACCAGTGACAACTCAGAGTTAAAAACTGTTGTGAATTTCTCTCTCTCTCTCTCTCCCTCATCAAAGAAGGAAAACCCTAAACCAAAGGCAGGACAAGCCTTGAATGTGAGCCAGATGAATGAGCCAAAAGGCTACATATGGAACTAGCAAATCATAGGCTATGAAGGATGTTAATGATTTAAAGTTATGTATGTTGGAAGTCTGAATCTTAAAATGTATCCATAATGGTAAAGGTAACTAACAGAAAGACCTAACTGACAGCAAGTGGTGGAAACAGCAAGTGTGTAACACTGTAATATTCCCACAAATCCTTCTCTTCCCATCCCAGCATCTCCTTCTCTACTCTTCCAGAATAATTCAGTGGTTGCAACTGACATTGTAGCTTCAACTTTGTTTGTAAAGATGTGAACCCAAAGGCGACAAATATGAAAGCTGTTCCCGACTGACATCATGGTCATTTGTCCTGCTGAAGAACGTTGTGGCTTCCAGTGCCATTCATGGGGCAGATGGCGGATTAGCAGCTGAGAATGGTTGTCCGAGGAAAGGTAACTGTTAGGAGGTGTCCTCCTGATTCCTCCTGGATATCTTTCTTGGGGGTTTTGAAGGAGGCAGAGCTTGGGGAAGGTCACACACAGCAAAGGGCAAGGGACAGCTTTGTGTGTGTGGGAAAAGTAGTTTGCAATAGAGACAAGAGGCAGGCAGTCCAGCACCTCCCTCTGATGACTGTTTAACTCCTCCATGTATTATCTGCTTGTGTATTTAGAAATAAAGCACCAGGAGGCATGATTGGTCAGATGCTGGTAACGTAGCCCTGTGTCCATGCTGCCATCTTCCTCCTCCACTGGTAGCACCACTGTCATAGGACAAATGGGTTGGAGATGAGAGAGAGGGCCTGGAGTCCCCCATTGCCCATGGAGAAAGGAACAGGCATGGGGAGAAGGCATGCCCAAAGACTCATGCAATCCTGGGGCCAGCTCCAACTTCCATGTTCTTTCATTCAGTGGAAGCTGACTCCCTTAGTGTTAGAGATCCAAGTGAGTTCCTGAGTTCCTGCGTTGTGCTGTCCAGTCAATGCTCTACAGCCAGAAGCTTCCAGAAAACCTGCGTTCACTCTGCTGTGTCCAGGACTACGTTATTTCCTGACACTAAATCTTAAGACTTAGCACTCTCTCTAGGACTTCTTAACACTTGGAAAAGTGATGCACATGCAACTTTCCTTCTGAACTATGCTCCCCTTTGCAGGATGACAGCTCTGCACTCTCACATGCCAAAATTAACAATGTCTTAACTCAGATGAGGACTCCGCCTCCCCTGCAAACTGGAGGAAATAAAATTTAAATGTAGGCATGGTGACAGTAGGTTCTGAAGTGTTCCATGAATGGAAGCAGTCCTGGAAGACAGCCCTAGAAAATTAAAAGCCAAGGCTGCAGCCCTTTCAAACTCAGTTGCTGTAAGTATTGCACAGTGTTGAACTTGCCCACTGTGATCTCTGTTCATGATGATGTAGGAGCAAATATTATATAGTGCCAAAAGAGAAACTGAAAGCTTAAAAGCAGTCTGAAGGAATTGCAACAAACAGGACTTGAATTAGGCAATATTGCAGTTGGATGGTGGTCTTTTCTTTAAAGAAAGGGCTTGGGGAAAGGCTGTCCTGGCTGAATCAGGGTTTTAAAGGGATTCGGCTAATTATCTATTTGTTGTATTTATATAATTTTAGACCCTGCTCCTTCATCTGTTAGGATTCTCAGAGCAGCCTACAGTATAAGCTTAAAACAAATATTAAAAAGAAGAGTAATAAAACATTGTGAGGACCAAGTGAAGTATACAAAAGTCAGTATGGGAGAAAGGCTTCCAAAAAGTGTCGAAAAGCTTGGTGCTTGGCCAATGTCCTGGACAAGCCAGAGGCCCCCTGCTGGAAAGTCCCATTCTCCAGCCACATCTCTGAAAGTGTTGGGTGGGCTTCAGAGAAGGGTCAGAATACTGGTTCACCTCAAGCAGCTCCTGCAGAATTCTTCCTTGTGTGAAATGGGCAGCCACTTGGTGGCCCAGCTTCTCCATCTGCACTTTTCTGGACATGCCCAAACATGCCTTATCTATTAGGAATTCTGAGCACCCTTAGGAGCTTTCAGTGCCACTTGAAGACACATATTTTTGCTGAGCAATTTACTGAACTTCAATGGAGTGAGCCTGTCAGGGTTTTTTGCTATGTTAGGTTATATACATTTTTACTTTCTTTGTGTTGTATTCCTAATATTCATATGTACCCCACCCTGCTGCAATGACAAATGGGTACCACAAGCTTTAAATAAACTTAATGAAACAAATAAATATATGTGATTCCTTATGAAATAATTTTTTTCTAGACAAAAAGAGAAAGAGAAAAAAGCAGCAGCTTGGGGTGTGCCTACTCTTTGGACCATCAGTTCCTCAGAAAGGCTTATGCCTTCCTGCAAGTCTACTTTTCCTAAAGGTAAATGTAAAGGGACCCCTGGCCGTTAGGTCCAGTCACGGACGACTCTGGGGTTGCAGTGCTCATCTTGCTTTATTGGCCGAGGGAGCCAGCATACAGCTTCCAGGTCATGTGCCCAGCATGACTAAGCCGCTTCTGGCAAACCAGAGCAGCGCACAGAAACGCTGTTTACCTTCCCACCGGAGAAGTACCTTTTTATCTACTTGCACTTTGACATGCTTTCGAACTGCTAGGTGGGCAGGAGCTGGGACCGAGCAACGGGAGCTCACCCCGTGGCAGGGATTCGAACCGCCAACCTTCTGATCGGCAAGCCCTAGGCTCAGTGGTTTAACCCACAATGCCCCCCGTGTCCCCTACTTTTCCTACTCACATACTAATGTCATGCTGTTCTTGTGACAATGGAGTGTACCTCTGTGGGTGAAGTCAAACCCTGACTGAAGTGAATAGGCAGGACACATTCAGGAGTCTAGAAGTTGGAAAGTAGGGACAGAAGAAGTGGACTTTTATTATTTCATTAACACTAGTCATCAAGTGCAAAATGTAACTTTTGGGAAGAAGTGTATGCTCAGCCTCTTGCAACTTCCATGGGACCCTGGCAAAGAGCATCCATTTCTCTCTCTCAAGCATCTGCTTAAGATTTCTGTGCTTATCTAAAGGGAGGTAGGACTCTGTTCTTCCCAGAACTGAGTTCCCTGCCAAGAAGTGTCATAACAGTGCTGGGCCCCTTTGATTCATCGTATGCCAAAGGGACTCCAAAGTTCCCTGGCTACTTTTTTTAAAAAAGCCTGCAGAAGTAGCTAGCAATTAAAGGCATCTGCTGGTAAAGGCATGCACAAAATATGAAGGATGGGTTATGCCCAGAACTTTGGTTCCAATATACTTCTGATACTGTACTGAGTTGTCATATTTTGTCTTTAAGTCAGTATGAACTGTACACTGTATGCCCCTTTCTATCCCATTTGCATTTCAAGGATGGATTCAGATGACTGAAAGCCACAAGGCAGCAGCGCATCATTTTACTTTGTAGTCAAGTGGAATTGCATGGAAAGGTGGTCATTATGGCCTCTGGCCATAATTAAGCCTCATGAAACCACCTCAAATTTCCAAGTGGCTGTAGAAGATTGGTAGAACTAGGATAACTCTTTCCCAGGACTCAGAGCATACAGGAGAAAGTCCACTAAGCAGATGAGAACTCTGATGCTGTAATGGCAGAATGGTCTGTTTCAATAGTCTGCATGATCTAACTCCTGATTTCTTCAGTTTAGTGTACGCTTTTTAAAGATTTGCTGATAAGAACTCCAAACTACAATCATTTATCTTAAAGCTAGGTCAAAGTTATCTGAAAAAGCAACAGTAGTGGGCTGAAAAGAAAGAGATTGCAGGATAAAAATGAAATAGCTTTTCTTTTCTTTTTCCCCACGATAATTTTTATTAATTTTTCATTTTTGTCAACAGTTAAGAAAACAAACATGAAAAGTCAGTGGTTGACTTACAGAGAACTGCTGGTAGAAACAAATAATGTGACTAAGATCAGAGCGTACATTGAGTTAAAAGGTAAATTGGGGAGCTGGCTAGATTATTATCAAATACACGATGTATATTTAAAAGATAAGAAAATAAAAGGTTTTGAATATCAAAACTCAGTATTAGATAAAACACTGATCCAGAGTAATACCAAACCACTGTCTAGACTATACGATTTCCTACTTGAATGGCACACCAAAGATGAAGAGATCAAGGCAGTAAGGACGAGATGGGCAATGGGTATAGGATACAACTTAGACTATGATAAATGGGTTAAACTATGGACCTGTGGAATAAAATTCACTGCCTGCATGTTGCTAAAGGAAAATCTGTACAAGATGATTTACAGGTGGTACCTTACACCATCTAAACTATTTAAAATGTATAAATCAGGTAATAAGAGCTGTTGGAAGTGCGACAAGGAGGAAGGAGAGTTTTTTCACATGTGGTGGAAATGTGAGAGTGTTAAAAAATACTGGGGAAGAATTTACAATGAACTAAAGAAAATTTTCAAATACACTTTTAAGAAAAGACCAGAAGCCTTCCTGCTGGGAATGGTAGCTGATGACGTTAAGAAAAGCGATCAAAAAAAAATTCTGTATGCAACTACAGGGGCAAGATCGTTACTAGCACAGGTATGGAAGCAACAGCAAATACCTTCAATGGAGAACTGGAGACAAAAAATAATGGAATATGCGGAAATTGCTAAACGAGCAGGAAAAATCAGACAACAAGATGAGGCAATTTTCGACAGGGAATGGAAGAAATTTATGGATTACGTAGCAGTAGAGTTGAAATAAATCACACTTTGCATTTGAATTTCTCAAATACATAAATTTTATTGGATCAACAAAGGGGAAACAAGCAAATTAGTTATGTATATACATGCTACAAAATCCTTTGTGCGTTAAGTGTAACTTTTTACGTTTTAAGTAAAACAAAGCGCTGTAAAACATGAATGAAGGAAGATGGCTAAGGAAGATTGGAAGCCATTGTAGATATAGGAAATACTTGTGTAAATAGAAATTAGTGAGAATCTAAAGATAGTAAACAAGAAATGTGTAAATGAGAAAATGAATGTAAAATTCGTTCATGTTATACAAAAATGAAATAGCTTTTCAGGGAATAAGTGACTTACTAGGAAAGTGTCTACAGTGCTGTCTTAAAAATACTATTTCTTTTAAGACAATTGTTTTATTACTACTTTCTAATGATTAGCAGTCAACAGGCCACTATTCCTTCCTTTGGTTACAACAGACCCTCATTTCGGAATAAACTTGCAGCCCATAATCGAAGCTCCATTGCCAGTTATGGTGAATGGAGAAACTGAGTTAAAGAAAGGTGTTGTTTGTTTGTTTGTTTGTTTGTTTAAGCCTCCGAAAAAGTCTCCCACTTCATGGCCTATGAACGTTGTCACAAAAGCAGGATGACACTTTTTACTCTGGTTTAGTGAACAAAAAAGCTACATGTGACTTTAAGAATAGCTTAAATAAGACAGACAGTTGTTAATACGAGAAAACAAACCCCTTTTTATTAAAATCAGCAGGAGGTGCTATTCAAGAACAAGCAAAAGTGTTATAAAGTATCTCAACTTTGGAAAGTTCTGTTGTGTCTTTCAAATGTATGTAAATATTAATACATTAAAAATATTGCCTCCTTTTTAAAATTCAAAGCTCTTCAAAAGAACAGATTTACTTACAAAGTGACTGGTCTTAATATAAAAATCACAGTATTCTTTTATTATTGGACTGTTTGCCATTGCCATACACTTACACTGAGTTCAAAAATACAAATATGTAGTATTAATTTTAAAGACGACTCAGCATCACTTAAAAATCAAAGACTTTACTGTCCTGACAAGACAGAATTGCCTAATAGAAGCAAACCCACAAGGCATTAAACAATCTACCGGTAGTTAGGCTTGTGGCTGCTTGAACTTGTATTCTATCATGGGCACACAGATAAAATGAATAAATTATTGTTTCCTTATTCATATGCGTTTCCCTGAAAAGCACAGCATTGAATGTAGGTTGCCATTTCAATGTTTCACGATTTGTGTGTTCAGACCCAGAAACCTGCACCCTAAATAAATTCACACTTAGTTTGGTTTTTGGCAGAATTTAGGCCACAACTTTATTGATTACAGCAAGTGAATGGTCGCATAGGCTCTGGTTTGACTAGCTCCCTGCCATGCAGGTGGCGCTGACCCAGGGCACCAGCGAAGGTCAGCCAAGGGTGAACACCTGGATAAGCGGAAAGCCAGAGACCTGCTCTACCCGTCACCCAGATGTCCCCCTGGACTCAGGCACGGGCAC
Source organism: Lacerta agilis (assembly GCF_009819535.1). Taxonomy (NCBI): domain Eukaryota; kingdom Metazoa; phylum Chordata; class Lepidosauria; order Squamata; family Lacertidae; genus Lacerta; species Lacerta agilis. The sequence continues at coordinate 1,296,875 of NC_046314.1, read as the reverse complement.
AACTCCTTTCAGGGGTTGACCAAACCATCGAGTCCCTGGATTCCTTTAACAAAATACCCTTCACATAGGGATGGCGAGAGCGTTCTCCCATCCCTGTCACCTGAACCAGAGCCTATCCGCAACCTTACAAGTTGTGACGATTTACTACGCGGCAGGCGAAACCCAAATGGCAACAGCCAATCAGCCAAGTGGGAAAATTCCTGCCGTGCCCCTGTCCCAACGACAGACAACACACGACGGCATTTCAAGGTCAAGCGCAAGCCTTAAAAGTAGGGAGAGGTGGCCGGGTGTTCCGATGCACTGGCCCAAAAGAGGAAGCTCTGGGTCACGTGCATGGGGATATATAGGTCCCTCGATACATTGAGTCTGCGCCCCATTGGCCAGATTGCACCCAGCATCGAGGGACCTTCCAGTCGGGTGTTGTGGCTGACCAATCATACCCACCCACAACATTGGGTGTCAGTTTCTAGGTCTCACCTCTTTAAGGGAGGCCCGATTTACATGGTGCTCCAAACTGAACATCTACCCACTTCTGAGGCAAGTTTCAAAGCTGACCCATCCTTTTCCTGAAGGAATGCTATACCTGGTGAAGGTATAATATTGCACTACAGAGCTGGACTTTGGAGGTAGCAGCACAGTGACCATCCATGCAAGGAGCTCCCTGCAGTGCAGGGTTATCCTGGTCAAATCAAAAGGTGCCCGTCTTATTTTGTTTATCTTTATGATGCAGCAATGAAATAAATACTATCTTTTCAGACTGCATTTTGATTAATTCAAACTTCTCTTCTGAGTAGTTGAAATGTCAGCAAATTACCTTTTTGCTCAAATGTGTAGCCCACAAAAGCAGAGAACCCTGTGCTTAACTGACAGGGACATTTTTTACACCCAAATAAATACTGGGCCTACAAGAAATGATCACAGAAGCAAACATGCTGCGCTTCAAGGTTTGAATGGCATCTCTTGGGACACCTCCTCGTACAGTCCAGCTCAAAGCCGTTAAGAAAACTATTCACCAAAGGCACACACTTTACAATAATTAAGGAATACTATCCCCACTCATCCTCTCCCCCCAGTGACAATGGGACATGAGAGACAACTGGGTCATCTCCAAAATATGCCCCCCCCCATTTTCTTAATATCAAGTGAATTTCGCAAAACGGTTGCAAAGGTGGTGTGCAGACCACCACAGGCAAAAGCAGCAATTAAGTATGTTCTAAAAATGTTTGGTAGAAGATTGTTCCTCAAGTGGGTTTTGTGCATTCAGACACAACAGGGTGTGCATTGTTGCTCCTTAATTGCTTGTGTTGGGTGTGTGCAGTGAGACAAGAGGCCAAAGGGTAAGTGCTTTAAATGTACCCGCATGAGAAAAGCGATTTGAGCAGAACAATGCCTGCTCCTGTTGTGCTTTATTGTGTTCTTATAAAATGGGATTATGCTGTTGTTATAAATAGAAAATGACTGGTGACAAAAACATCACTTCAGAGCTGCTGTTCTCACCCTGCGGTTTCTGATGTCAGGCCAATTTAGGGGCTGCGCTGCTGCAGCCGTATGGGGTCTGACTCACGGGTAGTCAGTCTGCAGCACTTCGTTTCTAAATAAGATTTTACAATGCTCTACAGTAGCCCAAGTTGCACATGTGTTGGCAATAAGGAGGGCTGGAAATTTACCTGGGGCAGCCTGCTTGGCATTGCACGACAGGCTACATTAGAGCTGTGCCCACAGGTGCCAAATAAAGAAAATACTCCAGTGCTTAGGTGCTTAATAGGAGGGAAAATGGGGTTTCTAAATTATCTTCTTAAAAACAACAGCACTAAATGCAGACCCCTCTGAAAGGGTACTCACAATTGCCACTGACCCTTTGTGCAAAAGACTGTCAGGCATCTTCTCTTCCTCCAGCTAGAAAATCTATCACACAATATTTGGTATTTCTTGGCAATTTAGTATTTATTGATTTAATTTTTTTCCAAGTGCAGGAATGGTTCCCATGTGCCTGTGAGTTACAATGTCTTTTATGACTAGCTTTTATTATCTCCAATGTTTGCAAAGCATTTTGAAGCCAATTGTCCACAGAAGGTAATTTGGTTTCTTCCATTTTTTCCAGTTATAATACAGACTAACAAATTGTTTACTAAACACCAATGTTCTTTTTTTAATAGATCATTAAGAGAGTCCGAGCTCTCCCCCCTCTCCCCTTCTGGTTTAAAACACATGATTCCCCCTATAATCCGTTTGATAGTTATGACAATAAGTTTCCATAAAGCTATTACATATTTACATGACCACCAAATATGTGCAAAGCCTCTATAGGAACACATCGTTTTATTGCTTTTTGCTTAATTGGGCTTCACAGATATTCCTCCTCACGAGGAGGTGGGTGCAGCTGCACTTGCCGCCACCTCCACCCCTCTTCTGGCCACGGGAGTGGAGCTGGGCTTTACCCCTCACACCCCTGCAGCCGGGGGGGGGGGACTTAATAGACTGCATAACTTTTTTATGCACTGGGAAACCAAAAGAATTGTGTGGCTGGCTTTAGTGCGATATTCACTTTTATTGTGGTGGTCTGGAGCAGAACCTGCAATATCTGAGTTATGCTTGTATATTGTTCCTTACATTGCCAACAACTTGAGTTAACTTAAAACCGTGTATTTTTTAAATTACCATTTTGAGGTGCATGCTAGATCGCATTTCCAATAGATCTAACATCTAGCAACTTCTTCATTGCATTTGTGCATATTTCTGACAAGTTTTTGGCCAAATAAATTCCAACTGGATTCTTCTTACTGCTTTCTTTTATAACTACAGTTCATGGCCCTTAGTGATGGAACCACATGACACATTTTCTATGGTAACCCTTTTTGTCATATCTTGCCTGAAAATATGTTTTCAAAAGTTGTCAGTGCCCTGTAAACATTTTCACTTCCATTCTAATAAAAGAATTCTGATTTGCAAGTACTGAAAGGGGGTCTTATTAATCCAGATTTTGAAGGCAATTTCATGCATGTTCAGTACACATTGTTATTGTACTGTTTTTAGTTAAATCTCTTATTCTAAGCATTTGTTAAAGTCCAAGGACTCAATCATTTCTCGCAATATTAAATTTAGGACAGAGCATATGGGTGATATTTCAGGGAGAAGTTATAATCAATATTTGTCCCCTATTTTCATAATCACTCTACATATGTCATCAGTTTATAACACTTTCCTTTCATCATTTTTTGAATACATCCAAGAAAGCAAAGCAAAGCAATGTCTACTTCAGACTGTTCAGTGATGCAGCAGATATTCTCTCTGAAAGCACAGAGTAGTGAGGAGAGCTGTGCCAGTGGGGCGGGGAATCGGAGGCTGCAATGGGGCAGGGAAACGAGAATTCAGAGGGGCCACCTTGCAGAAGTAGAAGTGGACCTGGCAGTTTTTCAAATGTGTGGCACCTTAAAGACTTTACAAATGTGCTATGGAGTTTCTGATAAGTCTGTGATAGCTCAGTTGAGTATGGTGCGGATAGCGCCAAGGCTTCAGGTTCAATCCCCATTTGGGCCAGCTGCACATTCCTGCATTGCAGGGGGTTGGACTAGATGATCCTCAGGGCCCCCTCCAGCTCTCTGATTCTGTGGTCTCTACTTCATCAGAGGCATCTGTTGTTTTTGCTATGACAGTCTACTGCAGTTGCCCCTCTGGAAATCCTTGAGGTGTTTGCTACGGTTCCGATTAAAAAATCCTAGTAACTTACTGGCTTTACAGATACGCCAGATTGTCAACAGCTCAAGTACTCTATTAGAAAAAGGTGCCCTTTAGCCGTTTCTGAATTAATATTAAGAGGGAAATCAATGTGGATCTCAGATAGGAATGAAGTACTTAGTGAAGTACTGGTGTCTTTGAAACAAATATCTCAGAAATGTTTGACTACAATGGACATTTTTACAGACATTTGGTCTGCATTTTCTGAAACATCAATGATTAAATCCACATTGTTGGCTACTTTTCCTTCTGATCTGCCTCTTTCTTTACATCTTGTGAGAAATTTATGAACAAAGTTATTGCTAATCCATACTGTCTGTCTTGTCATTTAAGTTCTTTAAAAAAAATCACTTTGCCAAAGTAGATAAACTATGTTCAGCATGATTAACACAAACTACTTCACATTCAGAATGGAACGGAAAGAAATTCTGACTGAAGTCCATTTGAAGTTGACAACAAGCACACATTAGGGATTTTCCCAATTATTTATCAAGCCTCAGAGGCCTACTGAATTAAGTAGGTCACTCTTAAGAAATCCAGCTCCCCACAAGAAGTAACTGTTTATTCCCCTTTTTAGTACCTTAGTTCCCATCTAGAAGCAGGAAAAAAGTGAAAATATTAAGTTATCATATCCTATTCCATTTGAAAGCACACAGAATATGCAATATAATATATAATATATAATCATCATCATCATCATCATCATCATTTTGGTAAAGGACCCCTGGACTCAACCGTCCAGTCAAAGGCGACTATGGGGTGTGGCGCTCATCTCGGAAACCAGAGTGCACAGAAATGCCATTTGCCTTCCCACCACAGCGGTACCTATTTTTTTACATGCACTGGCATGCTTTCAAACTGCTAGGTTGGCAGAAGCCGGGACAGAGCAACGGGAGCTCACCCCGTCACGGGGATTCGAACCGCCAACATTCCAATCGGCAAGCCCAAGCGGCTCTGTGGTTTGTGCCACTCGCGTCCCTGCATATTATAATATACAGTGCTGGAGTAACAGGGGGCTGGAGCTATGGCTGCCTTAGCTACTGTGCTGGCAGAAAGTGCAGTCTTGCAGCCAGCTCTGGAGACAGTTAGGAGACACCAGGATCCAAGTCCTTTCCCAGGAACAGCCTTCTTGAAGGCAACCCATGTAAATGCGTGAAAAACTTCTTGTGCACTGCTGGGCCAGCCCCATCCCTGGATGCCAAGGTGTGTTGGTCGTGACCCCCCCCCCCCCATGCATCGCTGCTTTCACTGATGTACTGCTTTTCAATAGTCCCTGTGTTTTAATATTCCTGTACATCTCCCTGATATTTTATGAGGGCAGTATATAAATACAGTGTTGTTGCTTCTTAGTCGATTACTGACACAGGTCTGCGGGTGACTTTGCACAGAGGGCTGCCTCCGTGGGGATGTGACCCCTGACTGACCAGGGTTCACATGCTGGTAATAAGAATACACCCACATTAGCTCACTGGTCATTCCTTTTTTTTTTTACCCTCAATGTGCATTTCTTGTACAAACACGTGCTTCCCCTACGTCCTCCATAAATACACTGTTGGGGATCTTATGCAGGGTCAGAAAGATCCGTCTATTTCTGGACTGCTCAGTCCATTTCCACATTAATGCGTGGATTTTATTCTTTCCAATTTGCATTTAATAGGTTTAAATGCATATTTATATAACTTTCTCAAAATACACATTTTAAAACTTTGATACTTTATTCCTAATCTGAAACCTGCACTTCAAAATTTGGAGAAGTGCAAAATCTGAAGGATAACAAATGTTTTGATCTCTATCAGGCCCAGTCATGTTGGAATTTGCAAAAACATGCAGATTCAATACAGTACATGCTGAATTAGTGGGATTGTATCACGCAATTGTTACCCATTCTCTCAACAAATTTGATGCAGTGTTAGAAAGGGTGCAGATGAGGAAGTAAAGTGGTCAGAAGCTTCAGCTAGTGGGCAAAGTTGGGAAAGTGTCCAAGGAAATGAAAGTGCAAGGACATTGGCCTCAGTATTGCTCAGGAAAAAAGCTCTGAAAGTGAGGAAGACATAGGCTAGAAAGGAGAATGAGAGGTTTTGGTCCTAAACTGTAGTGCCACTTAAATGCTGCAGTTGGATTTGCGAAAAATAACAAGAAGTGGAGTTTGAACAGTATAAGATCACAGGGAGATATGCAGCAGACTATATATATTCTTGTGTGAATAGCAGCAGGGGGAAACAAGGCATGGCTATCAACAAAGCCATTTCCCATGCCCTGGGAGATGTCGTTGCAGGCTGGTCACAAGCCCGGCCCGTGCGCACAGGGCGGGATAGACCCTGCGCCATTGGAGTCCTCAGTCATATCATCCCTTGGACCGACCAATGCGGTCGGTCTAGGGGCGTGGCTTGGGCTATTTAAATCACCCGCGGTCGAGGACTTGCCCCCTTTTGCTTCCTGCTTGCACAGTTCTGCCACCCTCCCTCCCTAAGGTCAGGCTCCTTATCTCTTGACCTTACTATGGACCTCGGTTGGTCACCTGTTGAAGGGGGCTGGAAGGAATTTTTCCCCACTTGGCAAATTGGCACCAGCCGTTTGGTTTTTCACCTACCTTGTAGCGAATCGTCACAACTTTGTAAGGTTTGGCGGTTAGGCATTGGAGTAATCGGTTGGAGGGGAGGGGAGGTAGTGGCCATCACCTACCCCTCAGATTCCATTAAAGGGGCATGGTCTCTGTCCGAACCCCAGACGGGGGGCTAGGGCCATGGCACGACCCCTAGCGGTGACCCTGGGGGAGTTCCTAGTTGATGTGCACCAGCAGGGCTCCCCCTCTTGGAGGTTAACCCTTCTGAGACTCCCTGCAGATGGGCAGGAGTCAGATATAGTCGGTTCGCTTCCAATGCCTAAGCCAATACCACTCACATTCTGTAACCAATAAAGTTGTGGCCTTTTTTTAGCTCATTAACCTATAATACTGGTTTCATGTGTCTTTATTCTTTCATCTCAGGAGGGTTTGGGACCTTGCCACGCAAACACAGTTTCTGCAAAATAGATCCAGGGAATGCTAAAGAACCCCCATCACAAAATGTAACATTCGCCTGCTCTTTGCAAGCACTGGGTGTCCTTCTTTTTCTTTCTTTTTAAAAAAGTGTAGTTTAAGGAACTGCAGTGGAGACAAAAGCAGAACAACAACACATTGTTGAACCTACTTGCAGACTTGTTCTATATCAGGGGTGGCCAACTCCCAAGAGACTGTGATCTACTTACAGAGTTAAAAACTGGCAGTGATCTACCCTCTTTTGGGGGGTTCAGGTCAAAGTTGTTGAGCTTTTTTGGGGAGGAGGAAAGCCACGTTTCTTAGGCATTCAGTTCAAAGTTGTTGTTGAGCTTTTTTAAGGAAGAAGGAAAGCCCTGTTTTTGGGGGGTGCAGGGCATAAAAATAAACTTTTTTTAGGGGAGGCAAAGTTGTTGAGCTTTTTTGGGGGAGCCAGTGATCTACCAGTGATCTACCACAGACATCCAGTGATCTACCAGTAGATCACGATATACCTGTTGGACGTGCCTGTTCTATATGATTCAGAGCCAAACCTTTTGCCTTCCAAAATGTTAGGAAATATGAGCTAAAACACCTACATTTCAAAAAACAAACAAATAAATAAAAGTTTTAAAGTAATTTATGGAACAAAATATCCATTGGCTTCAAGCAGAACTCTTAATACAAAGGCTAGATCGAGCACAGAATAATCCATTTCATAAAATCAGTTTAGGTGAAGTCCAACTTCATGCCAACAGACACAGCAGAATTTCCCTTCCTCTGATCCCCGCTACTCGTCCCCCTCCCCCGTTTCCCCCAATCTGCTCTGGATGGTCCTTCAACCCCCACAATAGTTTTTAAGAGCATGCAAGGAGCTGTAGGAGAGAGCGTAGGGGAATTCCTGTTTGTGGACTCAGAATCTGCTGCCCCTGTGGGAAGTTGCAATTGGATGTTACTCTCTGTGAGCACAAAGAAACCCACCAACAGTTATATACCTGCCCAACTTCAACCTAGTGTTGGCAGTGGGGAATACTTTTTCTTAAAAAACAAAACTGCTGTTTTTCAGGATTTCTAGACCAAATGACGATTTAGGAATAGACAATGAATTTCTTATCCATTCATATGAGGAAGCAGATTTCTGTTGCATGCTTTTTTTTCTTAACATGCTGAGATGTTCGCAAGGATACTATAGATTCTGAGTTAGCTTTGAAGAGCCGTTCAATATATATCTAAATTCCATCACAGTACTGTCCGAGTTTCTTTTCAATATTACCTAGGCTGTTTTTTGTATTAACATTGCTCCTCCAAATATCCTTGAATCATGAATGTACACAAAATGATTGCATTCACCATTTCCCCACTGCTGGGGCCTCTGCTGAGAGCAAACCTACGTAACTGCGCCAGCATTCACTCCGGCTTCCCCACTAGCACGAGACTTCTCTTATAACTGTCTCCTTGCTCTGAGGGCAGATGCCTCCAATTCCCTAAAGTTACGCTACCCGCACGGCGATGTCCCCTTTCTTACTGTCAGTCCTATTTTCCCTCCAATGCTATTGACGGTGTATTTTCAAATAGAACACATCAAGGGTCCATGAAAAAAGGTAGAAATACCCCAAACCCAAATAATTCTTTACATTCATGTTCTACTTAACTTTGAAATTTCTAGCTACAGAATGTACTGTTAGCAGGAGGCTATTTAATCAAACATGGTGATTTCAAAACACTGGTCATAAATGATAAAATTTGTTCCAGCAAATTAGTACACATTTCAGAAGTAACGTTTCCTCTTCTGCATTGCCACCTTCCATTTTCTCTAGGGAACAGATAAGTTTATTTCCAGCCATCCAGTGAAATAGATTTTGATTAGGATTTGCTGAGCCGCTTGGCTACATCAGCATAAGCTATTTCAATTTCTTTGTCGGCAGCACAAGTGTTGATGAATTCATCCCGAGCATAAGCATTTTTCAGGTATCGCCAAAGTCCCGTCATTTCTGCTGGAAACTCATAGTTTCGATATTTCTTCGTTACAACCTAGAATGAAGACCCCCCAAAATCTGCTTTTAATACTTGAATATTATTAATAAGTTTTGTAACATATGGACAAAAGGAATTAAGAATATAGTGGAAGCCGTGAAGAAGTAAGTACAGTCTAATATTAAAGTATTACTTAATGAGTTTGTTAGTACAGTAAAATTGCAACTTACCTGAGAGTTATGGTGTGTGTGTAAAGGCAAAATTGTGCAAAGACTGAATGACCCACGGAACCCCGCCCCCCTGCTGTCCAAGATCTTGTGAGATCAGGAGATCTTGGATGGCCCCGCAAGATAAAATAGCCATGGGAGACTTCAACCAATATCTGTTGGAACGCAAACTCTGCCAAGAATGAAAGGTCCAACAAATTCCTCCATTGTCTTGCTGACAATTTCATTTCCCAGAAGGTGGAAGAACCATCAAGGGGATCATTTAGTTTGGACCTGGTCCTCACAAACAGAGAAGAACTAATTGGAGAAGTCCGCTCCCCTTCCCCGGGGGCGGTGTTGCAGGAGGGCACCTGGGACCTCCCAGTGACCAGGCGGGAGGGTGGAGGGATGCTGCTTGCGTCACTGTGACTCCCGGCTGTGTCACACCCCACAGCTGACCAATTGGCATTGGGTAAGCCTTTGTGATGGGAGGGGAGGTTGTAGCTTCCGCTTGCCCCTCCTCAATAAAGGTATCCTGTTAAAAGGATCCAGGGGTGTGGATCCTGTCCGAAGCCTGGTCGTGGGCTATGGTCATGCCATGACCCATCGGGGACCCTGGAAGTGCCCCAATTTGACATATGTCACAGGGCTGCCCCTACTGGTAGTTTACCCTTAGTGTGACTCCTTGCAGATGGGCAGGAGTCAGGATATAGCCTGGTCTTACCCAATGCCTAAGTCAAACTGCTCACATCTGTAACCAATAAAGTTGTGGCCTATTTTAGCCCATTAACCTAAATTATCCGTGTCCATGTGTGTTTATTATATAAGGGGACTGTGGGACCCGGGGCCTCGCCGTGCAAGTGGAAGTATTGGGAAACTTGGGAGGAAGTGATCATGTCCTCCTGGGTTTCATGATATAGAGGCAGGAGAAAAGAATTTAAGAAGGCCAATTTCAAAGGAGCTACTGGGTGAGATCCCATGGTCAGAAATACTCAAAGAGAAGGGCCTCTAAGATGACTGGTACTTTCTAAAAGGAGAAATATTGAAGGCCTAAATGCAGATAATTCCAAGAAGAAAGAAAAGTGGTAAGCATCTAAAGAAACCAGTGTGGATGCATAAGGAGTTTATGGATGAGCTTAGATTTAAGAAGGGTGTATATATGAAATGGAAGAAAGGGAAAATCACAAAGAAGCCAACAGTTGCGGGGGGAAGCTCAAGTGGGCCAAAGCTCAAAACGAGCTCAGGAGAGATTTTTTTTTTTTTAAGATTTCTTTGGCTATGTTCAAAGCAAGAGGAAGAACAAGCAAGTTCCTTCATGTGAGGAAGCTGGCAAAATGTTGGTTGAATGAGGAAACTGTTAGGTGGATTTGGAATTGAGGGGGTGCTCATCAAATTTGCAGATGACACCAACCTATTTCAATGGGGACAAATGTCAGGTTATGCACTTAGGTATGAAGAACTAGATGCACAAATATAAGGCTTAATGTGGCTTACCGCTGGCTTACCAGCAGTACATGTGAAAAGGATCTGAGGGTCTTAACATGAGTCAACAGTGTGATGCAGCGAGAGAGAGAGAAAAGCTAATGCTGTTCTAGGCTGCATCTACAGAAGTCTAGTGTCCAGATCAAAGGAAGTCCTAGTCCCACTCTATTCTGCCTTGGCCAGACCACACCTGGAATGCTATGTCCAGTTCTCGGCACCACAATTTAAGAAGGATACTGACAAGCTGAAACACGTGCAGAGGAGGGCGATCAAGGGTCTGCAAACCAAGACTTCTGAGGGAGCTGGGTATGTTTAGACTGCATGCCATGTTGATTCAGTTAGAAGTGCCCTTTTGGTTTTTATGTTGCTGGCATCAAAATTTTGACCCGACCCCAAGTACCAGAACTGCTGCTTGAAAAGATACTGCATAGTAAGAAACTGAAAGGTGAGTGTGGTCAGAACACCAAGGAACTGCTGACCATCCTTTGCTAAGCTGATTGCTTGTTAATTATCAAGGGCGATCAGCTGATATACCTTAATGGGCTCAATGGTTAAGATATTTTCTCAAGGGGAAATCTTCCTGCAGGTGGCAGTCTGCCTGTGTAGGCAGAAGTCATGGAGGCTGCTTACTGAATTTGAGCAGCATCAGCTGTGAGCTTAGCGTGGCTGGAGGTGGCTTGGAGGTCCCCACCTGTGACTCTTGGGCAGGGAACCTGGGGGTCTCATGCAGGTTTAGCAGTTATGCTGCCAGCTTTAGCAGTCTGCCGTGTTTGCAGTGTGCTCTGCTGGTACTTTTGTAAATAAGCCAAGTCACCAAAGGCTGCAGTGATCTCCCTCTCATCCAAAGATTTCTGTAGTGCTCATCCTCCTAGGCTTCTCACTGCAGCTCAGGGAAATGCAAAGCATGTAAAACAATGTGAGGAATGGTGGCAAATAGGTGCCTGTTCCGAAGACAAATTCTTTTCACCTTGACAACATGAAGTTTGGGCAGAAGGTTGCAGTCGGCAAGAGTCAGCTCATCCCCATCCAGGAACTTGCGTTTCGACACTTTCTCCACCTCTGTGCTACTTGCATCTATCTCTTCAGGTAAAGGATTTCTCAGATAGTCATCCAGTTCCTTCAAAGCCTTTGTTAAACCTCTCTCCAGGCCTGTGTCAAGAAGCAAATAAAGAGAAGAGGAAATAAAACAGAATTTCCAATAAAGTTCACGGCCATGTACAGAAAACTTTGGACCTAGTCTGGTGGCAAAGCTTGTGATAGTTGTGTGTCTGGCCTATGTACTGTTGGGGTGATGAATTCTAGTCTTCGCTAATAAAGACTGACTGCGGGACAGACTATAGGAAGACAAAAGAAAAGGAAAGTCCAAAATGCTATCTTCTACACACCACCCTGGAAACCTTACAGCATTTTTGGGATACTTGGGACAATTACATTGGGCTTCTGGTCTCATACAGAGCAATCACAAGCCTTCATCATGGCACTGTTATTTTTGGACATTCCCCAAAATGCAGAATGAATCTCATCTCTCTGCTCCATCCCTTCTCTCTCCTTCTTAAACATTGCAATTATAAAAATCTCTGTGCCACTTAAAAAAATTTAAAAAGTATTGAAATCTCAGTTCAGTATCTTTGCCTTCATGACATCCAGACAATTTGAAGAGGGGTCTCTGATGCCAAACTGCCCATTTTTGGAATATATCAGATTAGTAATCTGACAACAAAATCAAATGCTATGAAAGAGTCATGGGGAGTCAACAACAGACAAACGGGGGCTAAGGTTGCAATACTATGCACATTTATCTAGGAATAAATCCCATTAAACTCAATAGGACTTACTGCTAAGTAATTGCAATTAGGATTTTGCTGTATTCAGTAGATTTTGATGATGATGACGATGATTTATCAAATTTAACCCCCCCCTCACAAACACATTTTAAAGGCTGCAGAATATTAATCAGCCAAAGGCACATTTTCGCCTTGTGCCTAAATATGTAAAATGGAGGCGCCAGGTGAATCTCCCTGGGAGCCACTACAGAAAAGGCCCTGTTCTCCTGTTGCCACCTTCCGGATTTCACGTGGAGTTGGCACACAAAGAAGGGCCTCAGAGGATGATTCTGGGGTCCGCGTTTGTATATATGGAGAGAGGCAGCCCTTGAGCTACTACAGTTCTGATCCATTTAAGGCTTTATAGGTCAAAACCAGCACTTTGCATTGGGCCTGGAAACGAACTCGCAGCCAGTGCAGTCAGGCCAGGTTCAGTGTCATATGTTCCTGCTGAGCAATCTGGCTGCCGAATTCTGCACCAGCTGAAGATTCCAAACTGTCTTCAGAGGCAGCCCTACGGATAATGCATTGCAGTTACAACTGAACCTTTAGTTGTTGTTGTTCAGTCGTTCAGTCATGTCCGACTCTTCGTGACCCCATAGACCAGAGCACGTCAGGCACGCCTATCCTTCACTGCCTCCTGCAGTTTGGTCAGACTCATGTTGGTAGCTTCGAGAACACTGTCCAACCATCTCATCCTCTGTCGTCCCCTTCTCCTTGTGCCCTCCATCTTTCCCAACATCAGGGTCTTTTCCAGGGAGTCTTCTCTTCTCATGAGGTGGCCAAAGTACTGGAGCCTCAACTTCAGGATCTGTCCTTCTAGTGAGCACTCAGGGCTGATTTCTTTGAGAATGGATAGGTTTGATCTTCTTGCAGTCCATGGGACTCTCAAGAGTCTCCTCCAGCACCATTAGTTGACTAACAGACAAAAGCTATGATCAAGATTTACAAATGCAGAGAATCTCTATTGGGGGGCAGGATCCAAGCTATAAATGACAAACTTACCTATACTAAAAAAAAACAAAAACACCCCAAGAGACTGTTATTTTTTACCTTATAAAAACTTCTCCAAAAGCCCTGGAACAGAGGGAAGAGTGAGGCAGGTAGAGCTTTTGCTAAATTGTCCAGGGGGAGAGGGCTGAGACCCCTCAAATGATCAGGCAAACCCCACAAAGTCCTGCTTTTGTAAGTCAAAACTAAAAATGTGAAGTTCATCTTTTTAAAAAAGAGAAGTTGCTGAATTGCAACTCATTACCAGACTTAGAACCATGGAGAAACCTGGTCTGAACAAAGACATTGGATTCTTATCTCATTATAAATGATAAAGCTATCTTTCGCCATCTCACCCTTTGCTTTTTCCTTTTAAGACTAATTGCAGTCGTTAACAGTCGTCAACAGGTTTTGCACACCCATCAGCCAATCATCCATTCCCACCACCCTTCTGAGTAATACCCCTCCTCACTCTCTCACTATATATAAGGGTCTGGTGACTTCTGTTTCAGTGTATCTGAAGAAGTGTGCATGCACTCAAAAGCTCAAACCAAGAACAAACTTAGTTGGTCTCTAAAGTGCTACTGGAAGGAATTTTTTTATTTTTTATTTTTTATTTTGTTTTTAAAAATTGCTTATAAAATGCCACATAATTCTCTATTTCATGCTCTCATCAAAGCAAGCACACATTGAGCAAGATTCCAGGAGCATTCTAGATATTGTGATGCTGTGAACTATATTATTCACAAAATGATATTTTTGTAAAGCTCATTTTCATAATAATAAAAGTGGTTGGCACCACTTTCCACAGGTAATCTCCTTTCCACATAAACATAGATCATAGTAAAATTAAGCAAAATTACACAAACAGAAATATGTTATCTGTTATATGGCTGGAATTAATGTGATGAAACACACATTGAAGTTTTCAAAAACAATTATGGAATCTTACAAAAGAGCATCAAAATTTCAAAAGTGAACAAACTGCAAAGTGGGATGGGCTGAATAATTCACAGAAAATGAACAAAGTGAGGCAGCATCACATATTCCATCACTAGTCAAGGCTGACTGATAAATGAGAGGGAGGGAGACAAAGTGGAGTCTGAGGATGAAGATATCAATGAACAGTTCCGTTCCCATACAGTGCAAACCCCTTTTGAGTTAAACTTATAATTTAATATGGGACCACTTTGAGCCTTCCCCCCTCTTAAATACACTTACGGAGTCTTTTGCATATTGAACACCTGACAGTAATTATTAAGGTTAAAGCGCCAGGATATGTTAATGAGATTATTTATACCAATAAATATTTTATTGTCTAGCACAGGTGGATCTTATAGGCATATCACCTGCCTTAAATAAGCTGTCATTAAATCCTTATTCGTCACAACTCTCTACTCTTTTCCATTTCTAAAATTTGAGAATATGTTGTTTCTGCTCAATGGCTCTACTTTTCCTTTCGCATTTGTTCTGCTGAAACCACTTTAATGAAAATGTCCAGCAATCCGTTTCCTGCTGCAACACATGATCTCTTACCATGTTCTTCTTTTAGATTTAAATTGTAAATATTTATCCTGCCCTTTGCGCTGTGGGCCACAGTCTGATCAAGACCTTCAGGGCTGAGAGAGATGACAGGGACGACCAGGGATGGGCAAGGGGGGGGGGGCATATTGGAAAAATTGTGAATGAAACTCTGGATCCCAATCATATATTGGTGGAATCAGGTTGAGGAACCAATCTATGTCACAATTGAATTCCATGGGATTCAATGACATCTCCTGGCCTTGACCTGTCAGGGAAGGTGCACAAGTACAAAGGCGGGGGGGGGGGGGGTGGTGGATGACAAAACCTTATTTCTTCAGGTCTTCAAACGCATTAGGGTGAATAGGCTGGTCCAGGGCCCTACTAAAGGTCTTCCCCCGGAGTCCAGGAGGTGCCATTGGACCGCCAGCTTTCTCTTCCTGGAGGTGGTGGTGGGGGGGGGAAGGGTCTTTTCCACGTTCTCCCCCCCTGGAACATCTCCCCCTCTGACTTGAGAAACTCTACAAGGCTTGTGTTCGGCTTGTGAGGAGCCATGCACAGGAGCAGGCCTTTTAAGGAGTGGGGACACACCAGAACAAGGGCCCATTTATCATTTTTTAAAGCAGTGATATAAAGTGATTGAAGTATTGCCATATCTCAGACAAACGTGTTGCTATCCCTAATTTAATAAACCCTGAATTTAATTTTTGCACTTGGTATTCTACTGCCCGGTTAATCTCCTTCGGCTGCATTTTTCTATGCAAGCCATACTGAAATGACAATATTCGCAGGGTGCACAGAACACTATTATTAGGGCAGACCTGGAAATACGGAGAATTCCCTTTTCTTTTTCAAACCTATTAAAACCTGTTGAATAAAAGGTTTTCCTTGCATGGTAAGCAAAGAATAATATTGTTTTACTGTCCCCTTCAAAATCAAGTTATTTACTTAATTTAACTCAATTGGATTTTTGAAATCCTGGCTCAACCATCTATTTTTCAGTGGTGGCTGTCTTCATATATGCTTGCCTGCATTTGCCCATCTGCTTCCCATTTCCCATCTGAGGAGGTGGTGGAGAGGAAATGTAGAGCATGGCTTTGTATTCTGTCTCCTAGACAGAATAGCATGGCCAGCATCTGCCTTCTTGGGAGCCTCTCTGATCTCCTGACAAGTGCACATTTCTCCATGCGAGTCTGACTCCTTCGCCCTCACCCGTTCTCTGGCTCCACAATAGAGTTGAAACCACCCAGTGCTCAAGGTTTCTAAAGGTGTGGGGCACACCTGCTCAGGCGTTGCATGCAAAATCCAGAAAGAGAAATACTGCCGGTGAGTAACTTTTTTTCAAAATGTCTTTTTTTCACAATTTGGTGTGCCACTGAAGAGGCAGATAAAATTTGCTTTTGGAGATGAGTCTGGCCCTGTGTCGCCAACTGGCCATTCCCATTTTAGAGAAACAGCAGTGTTTTTATGAGGGCAACGCTATTGCATGGCCAGGCGGAGTCCCCCGAACCCTGGGCAGCCCCTGAGGGAAATAACGACACGTGACAACGTTCTATGGGATTAAATTGGCCACAACTTTATTAAGATTCAGATGTAGAGAGACCTTGGCTCAGGCATTGGGCATTTATCCTTCCCAGCCCCCCAGCCGGGGTTCTGGGTAACTTCTGGGTTATCCAGCATGAGTGGGGAGTGGGCTAGCTCTGGAGAACATATGTTCAAGCAGATAGCCCGCCCCCCCTATTGGCCGCCGCTGGAGGGGGAGGGCAGTGACGACCTCTGGGCGTATGGTCAATGCCTCCCCCTGAGATCCCTTTAACGGGAACCCTGTTATCGACGCCGCAATGGGGGTGGGGGTCACCACTCCCCCCCCCCCCGATTTTGTAGATGACTAAAGGATTCCGCCCAAGGCCTGCAACCGCCAAAGTTGTGACGAATTGCTACGGGAAAGGCAAAACCTGCCAATGCCGGGAAAGTCCTTTCCAGCCCTTCAAGAGCAGCCTTGGCATAGCAGCGCCTGCGTACCTGTGGAAAATAAGTGGTTAAACCTGCGTTGAGGCTCCAGTACTTTGGCCACCTCATGAGAAGAGAAGACTCCCTGGAAAAGACCCTGATGATGGGAAAGATGGAGGGCACAAGGAGAAGGGGACGACAGAGGATGAGATGGTTGGACAGTGTTCTCGAAGCTACCAACATGAGTCTGACCAAACTGCGGGAGGCAGTGGAGGATAGGCGTGCCTGGTGTGCTCTGGTCCATGGGGTCACGAAGAGTCGGACACGACTGAACGACTGAACAACAAACATCAATTGAGGGAGTGGAGGGTGGGGAAGCTCTGAATCCAGGCCGCTTCCCAGGTATGACTCAACTTCTATTGTGTGCACTGTGTATTCCCTCCTTCCACCTGGCCAATCCCCCCCCCCCCGGCAACACCTCCCCAGCCGGGATTGGGTGGCTGCTGGAGTAGGTGGAGTCCCCAGGTATCCAACCTGGGAAGGCAGTGCCAGGCCCAACTGCCAGGAGCTGCACCGTGATCCAAGGGGGCTACTCGCGACCACGCAAAAGGCGCACCCCATTTGATGTGGGGAACGTTCATTCCGGGAACTAGACACCAAGCCTCAAATTATATTAACTGTGTCTTGCACAGCTATTCAGACATTTGCATAAGACAGACCCATATCCCCCCGCCCCAAAATCATGCAGGACAGAGCAGTGCGTCCCAGCCACTGAGCCTTGGGTCACTTTAGGGGGGGGCAGCAGCACCAAGGGCCCCACAGTCTGCCCAGGGCCTCTCTCCCTTGCCTGCCTGCCTGCCCATCCCCAGTTTTGCCATAGCCTTTTGGTTGGGGGGGGGAGGAAGGCTGGAGGACTTGTTAAAGGAAATTGGACATAAATGTGACATAAAAGGGGGACATTTATTAGACACACATAGAGAAAGAGAATATAAAAAGGAATGGGGTAAGAAGGGGATGCTGTTATGGGAGGAAGAAAGGCATGTAAAAGGACCAGGGAGGAGGAATGAAATAAACTGGCAGTTTGGGAGCAGTGGGGTAGAGATGGACTGTAACACACTCTGTGTGAATGTCTGAAGAATGTCCAGAAATTTCAGGACGCTGCAACCATTCAACTGCTTGGGACAGTTTTAGGAAGCGTCTGACTCCAGCATGGCAGGCTTCCTACCCATCTGTTTCTAGGTACAATCCTAAATAACTAGGTATAACCTAAAGGTAAAGGGACCCCTGACCATTAGGTCCAGTCACTGACAACTCTGGGGTTGCGGCGCTCATCTCGCTTTATTGGCCGAGGGAGCCGGCGTACAGCTTCCGGGTCATGTGGCCAGCATGACTAAGCCGCTTCTGGCGAACCAGAGCAGCACACGGAAACGCCATTTACCTTCCTGTCGGAGTGGTACCTATTTATCTACTTGCACTGCATGCTTTCAAACTGCTAGGTGGGCAGGAGCTAGGACTGAGCAACGGGAGCACACCCTGTCGCGGGGATTCGAACCGCCCACCTTCTGATCGGCAAGCCCTAGGCTCTGTGGTTTAACTACAAAGCCCCAAATGGCTTGAGACCAGGTTCCCTGAAAGACCGCATTCCGTCATATGAGCCCAGCCCAATTTGAGGATCTTCAGGGCTTCTCCGTGGCAAGAGCTCCTTGCCAAGGGAGGCCTCTCTTTTCAACCTGAAGACCTTCCAGAAGCGGCCAAAGGTGTTTTTGTTCTGACTGGCCTTGAGCCTGATCCATTCTTTTATTTTCTATCCCACCCTTTCCTCAGGGCAGCGTGCACAACGGAGGTCTACCCGTACAATTCATTTTATCTTCACCATAACCTTGTGAGGTAGGACATGGTGAGAGAGAATAACTGGCCCAAAGCTACTCATTGCCTTGAGGATCTGGACCTCCATGTTTACCATTTGATGGGCAGGGCTGGATAGAAACATAATGAACCAACAAGTATACATTTCCGGGCAATGACCCAACAAATCTTGAGAACAGACAAACAAATGAGGGCGAGTTCTTCTGCCTCCGCTATGTAACTGCTTACTAGTTATGAGGGAAAGTGGCTCCTACAGCCACAAATGGGAATGACTGACGCCTTCCTGACAACGCTTCAGAGCTGTCTTTTTTCTCTAAGGCAAGCAGACTTCCTTTCAGCCTGCAATATGAAGCCACCCCAAAATGACCTCTGTAAACCTGCAAGCTGCTTAATTGTCACGCGGAGGCATGTTTAACAAACTATGACCTGTGTACAAAATGAATCGTGACTGCTGCTACCTTTGGCCGCTGATTGATGCCTTTTCTTTTTACTGCTCTTTTCCACCCACACAAGATTTATCCCATAACACACACAAATGAGTTGGATGAAATATGCAATGAGTGAAAGGGGGAAACTGTACATAAATATCCAGTCTCACACAAACAATCTGAGATTTATTTTTCCTTAAAACACACACACACCACCTTCCTTGATCACTTCCAGATTCATAGCATATTACATGAGGTCTGTTGCATTTTTTCTGGTTTGTTCCCACTACTTTGGAACAGAAAATTAAGGTAAAATACAACAAAATCAAACCATTCCGCTTCATTAGGCAGTCTGATTTAAAGACCACATCTTTGTTAAACTTCACATAATCTGGACAAGTAATGCCCTAATGCAAATTTCAACCCGCTTAATTTTCTTTATAAATTCATCTTCAGCAAGTAAACTGCTCGTCTAGATATTGTTTTTGCCAGGGGGCAGGTTTTGTACCCTTGGCTAATCTTGCTTTGGATTGCAACTTCAGGAGTCTCTGTGCTGAAGCCAAGCAGATCTGGAGTGGAGGCCATGAGAAGTCAGCTTGAGAACTGAGCTGGCACCAGCACCCAGCAGAAAGCACTTCCGTTACGGAGCCCATGTGCACAGGCACACCTTGGTTTACCTGGGGGGTTTCTTCCCCTCTTTCCACTCCTCAATATAACTGGGATCCAAGACCCATCTAGTCCAGCACTCTCCTCAGAACGGCAGCCAGGAGGGAGGCTCAGTGTGACCACTTTCAACGGTTATTTTAATTGTTGCTATTGCAAGTTTTTAACCTTTTTTTAACTTTGTACGTCACACTGAGCTTTTTGAGTATAAGGCAATATATAAAGTTGTAATAATATATTTTATTGGTAGGAACAGGGACCAAGTGCTCCTTACAAACGGCTCTGAAATTTATTTTCCTCCTTGCCATAGCTGTCAACTTTCCCCCTTTCTTGCAAGGAATCCTATTCAGAATAAGGGAATTTCCCTTAAAAAAAGGGAAACGTTGACAGCTATGCTCCTTGCATGCAGGTAGAATTGAATCAAATAATTATAATTTTTATAATCACATTAAATCATGTGCTATTTTTCCTAGAAAAAGAGGTGCCAGAACTCACCACGAACACCTCCCTTGTTCTCTTATCATGACAATGGCACCCAACTGTGAGAGGCCAGAACTGAGTTCCAGCTGAAAAAAAGTCCTTATTGAATCAGACATGAAAAGATACTTCCATTAGAGGTATTTATCAAATTCTTAAAAGTTTCCATGTACGTAATGTAATTGTGGGTGAAATTACTGAGATCCTAAAATGTGCAGGGTGAAGCAATATCTGCGATACAATTTATAGACTTTTAGGACCAAACTGACATAACGTTCCTATTGGTTTAACCTTAGTTTGGCTGACCCACATATAAAGCAGGTGGAGGTACATTATTATACAGGGTAGCTAAAGCACATACAGGGGAGGGAAGCTGAACCCTCCCACTACCATTTACCTGTCTGAAGCAGGAACCCCCACCTGCCCCACCTCCATCCATTCCCCTACTGGCTCATCTGAAGCAGAAAAAGTACTCTGAGGAACAAATAGTGAGGGGCTAAACCATGAGTGGAAAAGGATTATACACCCCACATTCACACATCCCTTCAGAACACCTTGCAAAAGATTTTGACAGACTTGAGTTAAAACAAATAGTTTGACTCGTTTTCCCATAATGCTTCTTAAACCTTTCATTCTGCACAAAGTCTCAAAAGCCTGATAAACAATGGCCGTCCCAGGGGAGACCTTGGCGAGTTGGGCAACGCTCACATGCCGCTGCTGTTGGTGAGAGCCACTGCCTCTAAAACAGCAGCCGTCTGTGTGAGCGCCACGATTTGCAGGATGTGTTTGCGTGATGCTGCGATTGCACAAATTGCACAAGCACAGCCCCCTCATGGAGGCCCCACTTCAAACAAGCAGTGCCTTCCTGCGCAATCGCTGGAGCTTGTACCGTGTTCGCGTGAGGACAGCCACTAAGTGTGAACTGGGCCAGAAACAAGTGAGTAAAGCATCTCGTGCAAATCTTTGAATTGCTCTAGCAGCCACATGTTCAGGCCCTGCAAGCGCTGCTGCTTCTTTTCTGGAAAGAAACTGTGCTTAGCAGATAAGGCCCTTTATCTGCCTCCTTTAAAAATGTCTTTACACCACATACCGAGTGCTAATGCTGCGAGAGAAAAATCAAGACCTAAATGTAAAGCCACATTTTATAAATGAAAGATGATCATTACAGCATTCCATATTAAGCTGCTGTGTGTTTACACAGACTGTGCAGTGCAATTTAAATGATCAAAGAGCAGCGGGAGATACCTCGAAAACCAGGCATCCCAAAGTAATTTCAGATTTTTACTGAACGTGTTAGGCCATGGCCACAGGAAAAGGGAATATCTTCTGGTGTGCTTGGCCTGGACTACAGCGCCCCCTGGAGTTCTAGAGAACAAGTAACAATTTGCATAAAGAAGGTCCCATTGGTTTCATCTTTTTACGGTATATTCTATTTTATGCTTATGTACAAACTGATACAGAACATAGTTGTCAACTTTTTCATTTTCTCGCGAGGAATCCTATTCGGAATAAGGGATTTTCCCTTTAAAAAGGGGAAAAGTTG
Source organism: Lacerta agilis (assembly GCF_009819535.1). Taxonomy (NCBI): domain Eukaryota; kingdom Metazoa; phylum Chordata; class Lepidosauria; order Squamata; family Lacertidae; genus Lacerta; species Lacerta agilis. The sequence continues at coordinate 1,275,204 of NC_046314.1, read as the reverse complement.
AAAGCTATGATAAAGAATCCATTTGTGATAAAGGAAATTCCATATTTTAGAAGATGGCTTTGCTGTTGCTGCATTCCCCATGCCAGAAAACTACCACATTTGACACGTGGAGAGCGTCCGGTCACTGGTTTCATGTCACACACTAGCTTAGGATTTTTGATGACACATTACTAGACACAAGACACATTTTGTGTACACACTGAAGAAGAATGCATCTGCAAAAAGAACAAAAGTCAAATGTATGTGCAAAGTCTTACACAGACTCAGCAGTTGCAGGAACGTATTTCTTAATATCCCTCATGACGATACAAGATTCTCTTCTTTCATATCACTTACTTTTTTTAATCACCACTGATATCTCTATAAATTGCTTTTGATTTGTACTGGAATAAAACAGGAAAAAAATACATGAGCGAGATCCAAAACCAAAATGCCCGTTGCCCCCTGGAGAGTCATGGCCAGTCGGCCTCAACCAGGCTCAACTGGAGGGTGCATATGTTCCATTCATCTACACGCACATACACATACAGTCAGGGCTTGACCCCCACTTCTGCTTGACCCACGCTTTCTAGGTACAGGTAAGTGGTTTTCCCCTTGCCTGGCTCCTTTCTCAGGGAAAACCCACTCTTCAGCTCTTAATTGGAACAGAGGCTAGTCTACAGAAAAACTGAATTGCTGTTTTCTCCGACTGAGCACCAAAGAACAGTTTTCTTCCTGCGGGAGAGCAAAGGGATGAGAGAAAGTATGGACTGGCTCTCAGACCACAAACCAAAAGACAGGCACAAAATGTATGGGATGGGCAGGCAACACCACTGTACTTTAAAAGCTTAAATATATATATATCATGATACAACATTTCTGGAAACTAGGCCTGCCACGTTTTCTTCCTTTTTTGCCTTTTCCTCTATGTCTTTTAACAGAAGCCTGAAACACAAATTAAGCAGATCTGTCATGGAGACAAGTTTTGGAGATGCAGCGCTGTGGTCCCTTCTTTGGGACTGTCCTGCCTGTCCTCTCTCCTCTATTCCCTTCACCTTGCATTTGGCAGGATGAGTGCCGGCCGAGTCCTTATTTGACTAGCAGCCTCCAGGCACAGCATTAATAACCATGCTTGACAGACACCGACAACTTCTGCATCTGGATAAACCCCCAGTTTCCCACAGAATCCTCAGAAACATGAAACAACAAAATCCCTGAAAAATATTTGAGAAAAATGTGTTTGTATTTCAATTACCCACTTTTGAAAAGTGAATAGAATCCCTTTTTGCAAAGTCTGAAATCAAACCCCTTGTAACTTTAAACCTTTTCCTTAAATAATAAACGACCAGGTTCTGACCATCTCCAAGTGCACATGGGCTTCCTAGTAAGGTCACCATGTCTGAACTCTGTGACAGGAGAAGCTGTACTTGAGAGAATTCTCCATGCAATGCACTGTAACTCTTCAATGCAAAGGTTTCCTCTTCTGGTTTACCTAGACCTGTTAACTCTACTTTCCAAGACATACAAATTCTTTCAGAAATTGATGGTTGCTTGATAAAGGAAAGAGCACACTTAAAACGCGCACAACAAGCCCTGCAAATCACCACTTGCCTTCCTGCAAATGTGCCAACGTCAGTATTGCTAAGCTAGAGTCCAACTGATGTAGGTATTCCTGGGAATCGTATCCAACGGAGACTTCTGGCAGCGTACTCTTTGCTATATATAGCAGATAGGCATTTCTCACCTCTCTTACCTAACCACATGATGCAGCAACGGGGGGGGGGGGTAATCATATGTAAATTAATGATATAATGTTCTTTTATTTTTAGGGCCTTGATCTGAATCCAGGCCAGACCAGTGGATTCCTCAGGGCAGACGGCTGGAAATTCCACGGAATGAAATCGACGCTGGTGGTCTCACAGCTCAGCAAAGAGGAGAACATTGGAACACCTTAATGAATGCGGCCACCCACACGGGGCGCCATTAAATATTCAATTCAGTACAAATTAAAAAAACAACAACCCTCAAATGAAATCAAAGGGCTCATTCTCTCGGTCAAGGTGAGTACAATTTTAGGAAACATTAGTCAGCTGCAAACAGCTAGTTACTCTCTCCACCATCTCCTTCAGCAGCAAATAAACAGCTGGGGGGGGGGGAGCACCCGAGTACCAAGAGCTTCAGCCGATCATTGGTCTTTCAAGAGCACATAAATGACTGCTTTTATCTGCGTCTCCTGTGCAATTGTCAGAAATCAGTTGGATTCTTTGCATTTGCCAATTTGGACTAGAGGATCAGGTATACTGAGGATATCTAATGGCACTAATTTCTGATTAACAAGCTGCTTTTCTGAGGAAGAAGCAGACGTTAGATGGGGCAAGGCCCCACCATGGAGCTGCCCCTCCCTCCATGCTCCCCTTTCTCTGTGGGCTGGCAAGTGATGGGCCAGGACACCACACCCTCAGAGAACTAGATTGGTCTGGGCACACGCCATTTAATCAAGAGTCTGCCCTCAGTAGCCAGAACCTGCCGAGAAGCCTGCATAACTCCTGTGAAATGGGCACAACCTCATTACATGTATTAGCAGTTTCATGCCGCTTCCATTGCCCATGGCTTCCTGTAACGCATCCCAAGTCTTTTATTTCATTTTGCAGGGGTTGCTGAGAAACCTGCTGGAAATCTCTTTCCTTCTTTACAGAGCTACAGTTCCCATGGTTCCCAGGGGAGAGGAAATACCCATTAAGTCAATTTTAGTCTGTGTGCCTCCATCAGATAGGAATTCAAAGAGCTGATTCTAGGAAACGGATGTCAAGATCCTACTCATTTGTATCTTCTCTGTGTTCTTTGTTCTTGCATCAGATGTGAGGAAATTAAATTCTAGCTATGTCAACCACAGTACTAGGACTTTGCAGAAAAAAGTCAAAGCGTAGAGTCACGCTACGTGCTGAGATGGGACGTGGCGAAGATCACGCCTCGAGGAAAGCCTGTTATTAAAATTATTTGGCTGATGTTGGGGGTAGAAGGAATCAAGTTGGCTGTAATTGAACTGGCATGAAATAATAAATATGCACACTTTCTTCAAACACAGCTTGCCACATCCTGAGAATCTGGAATCAATTCCTTCTCTTTCAAGATGCTTAAAAGTTGTGGAACTTTGATATGGAAGAAATGTGTTTGCTTCTGGGCTTACAGCCCCAGCCAGCCTGCTGCAAACCTTTCATATGTTCAGGCAGGAAAACTAGCCAAACAAATGGGAGAAAAGGACCAAAAGCACAGGGGATGGTGATGTAAATTACTATTCAGGTAAAGTGAGCAAAAGACATTTGCCACTGGCAATTGCTCCATAAGGTTATATATATATATATATATATATATATATATATATATATATATATATATATATATATATATATATCCCCTGCACAGAATACAAAGGAACATAGAGAGGAAGGGCTGTAACTCAGTGCATGTGGAAGGTCCCAAGTTCAACCTCAGTTATCTCCAGGTAGGGATGGAAATATCTCCTGCCCCAAACCCTGGAGTGCTGCTGCCAGTCAGTGTCAGCAATGATGAGCGAGGTCAGTTTGGTTGTACAGTATATTTCAGGTTCTAGACCACCGCAATAAAGCAAATATCGCCACAAAGCGCATCACACAAATTGTTTTCGTTTCCCTGTGGATATAAAAGTCACTGTACTTCAGACTATTAAGCCAGGCTCCTCTGGCTGCAGGGGCAGGAGGTGGAAAGCTTGGCTCCTGCCCTGGCCAGCTCCACTCCTGTGGCCAGAGGAGGGGTGGGGGCTTCCTTTCCCTGGAAGCGGCCAGGCTGCCTGCAGCTGCATCCTCATCCTCCTAAGGAGCAATAAAATGAGGTATCTAAGGAAACAAGCGTTTTCTAAGTTAAAAAAACAACAAGCCTTAATGAGCTAGGTGGGCCAGTGTTCTGAGGCAGTTCCCTATGTACCTGTGAGGTGTGTGTAATGCATGTCTCCTACAGTTCACAACCTTCTTCTGAATACGCAGGCTATTTCCTTTAATGCCTAAGGTGGGGAACCTGTGGCCTCCAACTCCTGTTGGACTCCAGATCCCATCACTCCTGACATGAGTAGCACTAGGAAAGGGTGCAAGTCATAGACTAGCAGCACCTGGGGGCCACACTCTCACCATCCCCGATCTGTACATTTCCTAACGGCCAGCAGAGAGCAGTCAAACCATCCTCCCAAACAAACATATCTGCAGACTTGACTCAAGTGGTCTATGGTCAGATTTGTTTTAAGTTTTTAAGCAGCCTCTGTCAGCTACACTTTTGATCAGAGGCCCCGGTGAGACAGTCTTTAACCCTTTCCCTGCAGAGTGCTCCCATTCCCCAGCACCCACAAAGGATGGGGGGGGTGTCCTGGAAGAGTATTCTCACCACCCACAAACTTACTCGCATTGTCCTGCTGCTTTGTGTTTTTGATAAACGCCGAGAATTTGGAGAAGATATCTATGCCTGCAGCATTTGATTCACGGTGCTTGGCAGCTAACTTGGGATACCTGCAAAAAACAGAAGAGTGGTTTTAAAAAGGAGGCCTCTGCCTGCGGAAATTTAAAAGCAAAGAAATTGCACACAAATACCACGAAAAGGCATATGTTGCTCACTTCAAGTGCTGTTTGTAGCACAAAGCAAAATTCTTGCGGATCAAGTACTGCTTTTAAACCTGTCTCTTATCTCAGCATGTCAGCCTCACAGGACCCTAACTGAATACTGCTGCCACTGTGGGGAGCCAAGAATTTTAAAAAGTTACACAATGATGGTTTTATGACAAGGTTAATTGTACCGGGGCTTAATGTGAAAGGAACCGAGAAACAGCATCCTTAAATCAGAACTAGTCGTATGTTTTCAAAAGATGCAGAGGCGTTTGGCAGCAGCAGCAGCTGCTTCTTTTCACTGTGTGAATGGTGGCCTTTGGAGAAAACCATTCCAGGATATAATGGCACTTATAAAGAGGTGCTTGGCAAAAAGGAGTATATATGGAGCTGAAAGGCAACAATGAATCAGTGCGGGCTGCTGAAAAGTGTATTGTGCTTCTTGGAAAGGTTTCTGTTTCCTGTGATTTGGGACCAATCAAAATGCCTTCCTCCAGCAATAATGAAACACCACGGCGGCCGTGTGACAGCCCTGGGCAACCCGTGACCCCGAAGCAAAATGCTGCTTGCTAGCCTCGGTGCTAGGGCTGAGCACAACCCCTTGGCTCCCACCACTTCCATCCTGTAGCAATGGGGCAAGGAGACCTCCTGTGGCCTGGCACCGGGGGCCCGCAAAGACCACAGCACCTTCGGGCAGCCGGGTTGCTTGCCATTTGATGAGCCCACCATGCTAAATTTATATGGCACGGTTCCCAAGGCGTGCTGTACCAAAAAGAAGACGGCTGCCCCAGTGGCGGAGCTTCAGGCTCCAGCACCGGGGGGCAGAGAGCAGGCGGGATCATGCTGCCGGGGGCGGTGTGCTCCCCCCGCCCCCTCATCAAATTGTAACCACCCCTCAAGCAGAACGTTGTGTCCCTGCCTTGCAACATCCCCACACATCCACTGACCTCCACCCACCTTTATGGGAGGTTTTAGCCAGCCCATCAGAACCTCTGAATGTTTGGGTCTGCCCTACCTTGAAACAACAACCCAGGAGGGAGACGTCAAGTACCTGACTAACCTCAACACAACGCTGGCAAGCTGGGTTCAGTTTAGTGGGTCACATGTTGGGCAAACCTGCTACAGAAGGTGAGGCCATCCCATAGTATTCCCTCCTGTTGTTACACTACATACAAAGCGGGGCAGGCAGGGAGTCCTGCAAATTATATTTACAGGTACAAGGATTTAGTACAGGCTTCCTCAACCTCAGCCCTCCAAATGTTTTTGGCCTACAACTCCCATGATCCCTAGCTAGCAGGACCAGGGGTCAGGGATGATGGGAATTGTAGTCTCAAAACATCTGGAGGGCTGAGGTTGAGGAAGCCTGATTTAGTACAAGTTAAGTGCTACATTTAAGAAGTTATAATTTGCGGGATGGGAAACAGGTAGAGAGGAAAGAACAAATTATGGGGGTTCATGAAATCAGGTCCCATGGTTGGAAACCCTTAGCTGATGCTCAAATTAGTACCAGAGGAGGAGGAGAGGCAAGTTTTGGAAATATATATTTTTCTAGGTTTACTAGCTAAGAGGCAAGCAGGCTCATTGTAACACAAAGCAGGTATCAATTTGCCCTTTACTTTTACCCATTTCACGTGGTAACTACGCCATAACTCTAAAATACTCTTATTTTTTACTTTGGAGGTGAAAGCGTTTCCTCCAAAAATTCTTCAATTTTGTTGATATCTGTCTTGACTTCCCCATTGAACGTCAGGAATGGTGGGTGGCTCCCAGGAGCTAAATTATGTAAATCAGCTGGCTTTCTGTGGAAACAAAAAGAAAGTTCAAGAAATCACTAACCATATATGCCATGGAAGTCCCATTGGTTTTGTACTACTTAGTAAATTAGCCCTTTGCTTTTTAAGCTACATATAGGATATCCAGGCCCCTCTCCATTTACGCAGGGGTTGTACTCTGAGGCAAACGCAGTGCCTGCATCAGCGGTTGCTCACGTGTATATGGGGAGTTGCCTGTACTTGAAGAGTCCAGAATAATAAGCAAAGTAGGATTCACTGTCTGTATGAGAAATATTAAAGTTCCCAACAGAAAATCCAAAGAAAGTGATCAGAAGGAATATCAAGTTGTTGGGAGAAGTCATCAGGAGCTTTCAGGTGAGGTGTCATCAGTGTGTGGATGACATTCAACTCTGCTTCTCTTTTCCATCTGAGGTGAGAGAACAAAGGAGTCCTGCTCTAGATGGGGTTGCACTCCTCTTGAAGGAGCAGGCGCATAGCAGGTGCATAGATCCACCTCCCACACCTGAAGCTCAGGTGGCAAGGAGTGCTGGTTTCCAGCTCTAACAGGTTCACCAGCTACTGCCATTTGTGGTCAGAAATAAAGGTGGTCACAGTACCCCATGCTCTAGTGACCTCCAGACCAGACTACTGCAACGCGTTCTACGTGGGACTGCCCTTGAAAGACGGTTTGAAAACTGCAGCTGGAACTTATTGCAGTGGCCAGAATGTTAACTGGTATGGCCAATTGGATGACACTGGTATTGAAAGAATTGCACTGTTTGCAAATATGCTCCAAGCCCAATTCAAGGTTTTGATGTTAACATACAAAGCCCTAAGCGACTTAAGAGTCCAACTCTCTGAAAAACATCTCCTCCCTCACAGACCTGCCCATGCATTAAGACCAGCTGAGAGAGCTCTGCTGCTGCTGCTCCCACCACCAGGTGAGAGGATTTTCCTGGTGGTAAAGCCCCGTTTAATAACAATAGTAATAAATTTGTTATTTATATGCCACCCATCTGACTGGGTTGCCACAGCCACTATTAAAATGCAATAAAACATCAACCATTACAAACTTCCCTGGAATGACCTCTCCTCTGAGGTGGTGATGTTAAGTTTTTGCTGGCAGAGCAATAGTCTGCCAGTCAGTTCTGGTTCAACAGGCTTTAAATGCTGGTAATTTTATGGTTTATGGTTCATATTTTTTGTGGCTGTTCATGTTGTTGTCGTTCAGTCGTGTCCGACTCTTCGTGACCCCATGGACCAGAGCACGCCAGGCACCCCTATCCTCCACTGCCTCCCGCAGTTTGGCCAAACCCATGCCAGTTGCTTTGAGAACACTGTCCAACCATCTCATCCTCTGGCTGTTCATACTGTCTTTAAATCCAATTTTACCCAGGTGTAGAACCATTTGGTGAAAGGCAGCTTTATAACTCTTATAAATAAACACAAGAAAACACCAATGCCATTCTGTCTCATCAAATATTTTTTCTCAAGATCCTTTACCTCTTCAGGTCAACTGTGGTGACATTGAACACAACCCCTTTGAGCCAAAGTATCATGAAGAGACGCTGTGAAAAAGGGCAGTTCCCAATGCTTTCACCATCTACACCAGCCTAGAGGAAATAAGAAATAGAGAAGAAAATTATCTGGAGGTGTATTTTTCCTATCACCGCAAGCATCACAATGCCAGTTTGAGTCCACCCAAAATCCTTCTCAAGTTCGTCCAAGCTGCTGATTCCATCTCCATCCACCTCCTAGCAGCTCAGCTCCACTTTGTTCCCAGACTTCTCGTACTTTGTTTCTCATGGCCAAACTGGACACGGCAGCTTTGTGTCTTCTTTTTCTTTAAATAATTACAGGTTGTGGCAGGTGCGATTCTTATTGGGAAGGCTACGCACAAGGGCGGGAGACTTATCTTTTCACTCTCCCACTGCAAATGCAGATTGTTTGGGGGCGTATGGGGCTCCTGCGCTTCCCCCCTTGGCTTCCCTACACAGTTGGCAGCTACAGCAGAACCTGCACAACCTGTGACCTTCCCAGGTGAAGGTCGCCCACCAGCCACAGACGTAGTTTGCCAGTTGCTTGGCAGCTGAGTCTGGAGTCATGGGCAAGTCTCCAGACGTATACCAAGGCCAGTGAAGTGAATTTGGTTCTGCATGTTGTGCAGGCCGAGCTACAAGAGTCCCCCAGGACTCTTAAACACATGTATTTGTGTCTCCTTAAGAAAATCAGCTTTCCTGGCCCTCCCAAAGGTGTCTCATCTCAACACGATCTTCTCCATAGCTTTCACTAAGTCTCTTCTTCACAGGGATCTGGCCTTCCCTGCCCTCCCACCAACCCACAAACAAACTGAGCAACTTTTTCTGATTAAATGCTTCCAATTCAAAACCAAGGTTAAACACTTAACATAGTGTTAAGTAGCAGTTTATGCAATTGGGACAACTTTGATTTGTGCAAGAAGACACTTCCCCTCTCTCCCTGCCCCCACCCCCAGCAGATTTAGAAATGGTACCAAGTGAGCACAGTAAGAAGGAAGAGAAGTCTCACTGCACAAGCAGGAGTCGTTTTGCTTGCACATTAATTTAGTTGAATACTGCCCAGTTGCCTGGAAATTGAACTACTGTTATGGGAGATGTAGCAAATTAACATCGTCAGATGATAAGAAGAGCACAGTATTTTTCATTGAAGTACAGCTACAAACCTAAGATAAGTTTCTGGAAATGCGATGCTATAATTTATTTATTTGTTTGTTTGTTTGTTTATTAAATAGACTCAAGGCCCCTTGCAGCAATATTGTGAATACAATACAGTAAAACAGCAATAAAATACCAAGTAAAAACACGAAAAGCAAGGTGAATAAAACATTAATAATACCAATATAACAAGGAGCTAAAACTTACTGCGAGATACATTTCAACTGAATTTATGTAAAATAGAAAGCTATCCACATCTGGAATTCAAATTTCTCTTTAAAATCTATAGACTGGGATCAGTAATCTGGTTGTGCCTGTAGCCTCATAAATGTTGGTGACCCTCAGCCAAATTTCCATACCTCTAAGCACAAAATTCAGCTAGCAAAAATAATGGCAGTCAGGTGCTGAAAGTTAACCCTGAAAATGTAACTGGAGATAAGCTTGAATTATTTATTGAAATTCCATTACATTACTTGCTGTATTAGAAGCCGGGTGAATCTGCATCTAGTGCAAATACTGAGCAAGAACCCTTTGCTCATGGGAGAAACAACCATAGACTCTGGCACTCCAGTCTGAAACATTTCCTGAGAAATAAGTCCAACTGATTTCAATGGGATTTACATCCAAGTAATATCTTTAGGATTGAAGCCTAAGAGTGCATGCCCATAAAGACGAACTGGCTGGGGGAATATAGAATTCCTATTGTGTGGGTGGCACTTGAGAGACCCTTCCACCAGTGGAGATACACTGGAGCACATCTGCACTGCTGGCAAAACTCCACTAACCTGGTGGCCAGAGATGTGGATGGAGCAGAGGAGGAGGAGATTTGCCCCAGATCTTACAACCATCTTGGCTGTGAGTCCTGGAAGACCTCCTCCCTGCCTTGCTGGCTTGGGCAGGGGTTGCCCAGACTGACTCTGGCTACAAAGGCTGAGGTCACTGAACAGAATCTTGGGCTCGGGTATTGCTGGTGGGGTGGGTGTGTTTGAGGAGGGGGTGTTGCTGTTATTGATATAAATTCTGATTTATGTGGAAATTGTTCCGTTTGGTTGTGTACTTTTTGATGTTTTATTTATTGTTTATGACTAGCTGTGTTTTGAAATGCATTTCCCCCCTTGTTGTAAGCTGCCCTGAGCATGGTTTTAACTGTGGGAACGCGGCACACAAATAAAATGATGCCCGCATGTATGTACACTCCCCTTGAGCTCTTGCCACTCCACCACAGGTCAGGCAAAAGGCACATTTCACTCACTGAGCTCAATGGAGCAAGGGTGGAAACAGTTCCGAAAACCCACTGCCCCATCTCCCCTCATTGTCATCATGACAAAGCAGGGTTTGGCATAATTCTGGGCCCAGTCCTAGCCAGTGAGGCCTGTGCCACAAAGATCAGCAAATGGTTAGTTATTTAATTTAGCCTTGTGGTTGTAGTTTTACTCCCACAGAGAAGTCTCATGGGATTTTCTGTCTCAGGAGCCAAAATAACTTGGGTGCTGTGTCCAGGCAGGGGTTGTCCTATTTCTAATTCTAAAAAGGCTCCGAGCTGTAAGAATTGCAGAAAGGGTAATTGGTGTTAGCTTGCCTTCAATAGAGACAATTTATGCTACCCGAGTTAGGAAGAGAGCAGAGAGAATTGTAACAGATCCTTTACATCCCGGTCATCATCTGCTTGATTTACTTCCATCTGGACGTCGCTACAGGACTTCATATACAAAATCGGCCAGGCACAAGAATAGTTTTTTTCCCTTGTGCCATTAAATTGTTAAATTCGTAGTTGTATAGCTGAAGGGGAGGTAAAATATGGGTGGGGTTTCTTTGCTTCTTTGTATTGTGAGAGGAACGGTGTCTGTATGTTTACATTGCAATGTAGCCGAAACAAATTCCAAGTATGTTGGAAAATGTACTTGGCCAATAATAAATTATTCCTATTCCTAATTGCAGCTCACGACTAGCAGTATGGAAGCCCCACCATGAGGCCACCCCTTGCAGGAGAGGCTGTGCAGCAGGAGGCTATGTCACACAGGCCCCCGCATCATGCTCCTTAGAGGATGGCCAAACCTGTACAAACAACAGCCCTCAGGCATTCTATGAATCCAGAACTATGACACATGAGGGAGAGGGTGCAGAGCCAAGCACTCCAGCTGTCATCCCCATCACCCTTGTGACTGTCTGAAGGAGCTCGTGGAGGCTCCTTCAGGAAAGTCAGGAAGCATGTGGCATAGAAACACTATTTGGAGCTGACTGGAGGAGGGAGGAGATAATATTACTGAAGATAATGGGAAATATTGAAGGCACGAATGCAGACAGTTTCAAAAAGGAAGAAAAATGGGAGGCACCTAAAGTGTGTGGCTGCATAAGGAGCTTACAGATGAGCTGAGAGAGTTAAGAAGGGCATGTACAAGAAATGGAAGAAGGGGGAAATCACAAAGGAGGAGTATACACGAGTAGCCAACAGTTGCAGGGGGAAAGTCAGGCAGGCTAAAGCTCAGAATGAGTTCAGGATTGCAAGAGAAGTTAAAAATATTAATAGAAGGTTTCTTTGGCTATGTCTGAAGTAAGAGGAAGAACAGGCAAGTGGTATGTCCTCCGTGTGGAGAAGACGGAGAAATGCTATTAGGGTGACAGAGATAAGGCGGAACTACTCAACACCTACTTTGCCTCTGTCTTCACCCAAAAGGAAAGCAATGCCGAACCTGGTGATAACAGAATAAATGATGGAAGGAAGGAGCTGCAGCCAAGATAGGAAAAGAGGTAGTAAGGGAACACCTCGCTACTTTAAATGAATTCACATCTCCAGGGCCTGATGAGCTGCATCCAAGGGTACCAAAGGAGCTTGTGGATGTAATCTCAGAGACTTTGCCTATGATCTTGGAGAATTCTTGGAGAACAAGTGAGGTTCTGCAGACTGGAGGCAGGCAAGTGTTATCTCCATCTTCAAAAAGGGGGGGGGGGGAGAAACCCAGGTATCTATTGACCGGTGAGCTTGACATTGATACCAGGGTAGATCCTAGAACAGATAATTCAACAGTCGGTCTGTGAGCATTTAGAAAAGGATGCTGTGATTACCAAGACTCAGCATGGGTTTCTCAAAAATAAGTTATGCCAGACCAGGGGTTGTCAACCAGGTCCCTACTGCCCTCTAGTGGGCGTTTCAGGATTCTAGGTGGGCGGTAGGGGGTTCTACGGCACAAGCTGAATCCTCCTTCCATCAAGCACTGATGGGGGGTAAAGAAATTTTACCATCAAGAAAAATGCATTAGTGGGCGGTAGGTATAAAAGGGTTGACTACCCCTGTGCTAGACTAATCTCATTTCTTTTCTTTTTTTGATAGTGTTACCAGCTTCATTGATCAGGGGAATGCTGTGGACATAGTGTATCTTGATTTCAATAAGGCTTTTGACAAAATTTTGCATGATATTATTGCAAGGAAGCTGGTAAAATGTGGGTTGAATGAGGTAACTGTTAGATGGATTTGTAGCTGATTGACTGACCGAACCCAAAGCGTACTCATTAATGGTTCCTAGCCATCCTGGGGGGAAGTGACAAGTGGGGTGCTGCAGGGCCCATAGTCCTGGGCCCATTGTTGCTCAACATCTTTATAAAAGACTTGGACAAAGGAATTGAGGGGATACTCATCCCAAACTGGGAGGGGTAGTTAATGCCACAGAAGACAGAATCACAGTTCATAATGACCCTAACAGGCTGGAGAACTTGACCCAAACTAACAAAATGAATTTCAATAGGCACAAAGGTCAGGTTCTGCACTTCAGCAGGAACAACCAGCTACATAAATATAAGACAGGGGACAGCTGGCTTACAGAGCTATTAGTTGGCTTCCTAGTAGTACATGTGAAAGGGATCTAAGGGTCTTGGTGGACCACAAACCTAACAAGAGTCAACAGTGTGATGCAACAGCAAAAAAAAGCTAATGCTATTCTAGGCTGAATCAACAGAAGTCTAGTGTCCAGATCAAGGGAAGTCATAGTCCCACTCTATTCTGCCTTGGTGAGACCACACCTGGAGTCCTGTGTCCAGTTCTGAGCACCACAGTTGAAGAAGGATATTGACAATCTGGAACATGCACAGAGGGCGGCAACCAAGACAGTCACAGGTCTGGAAACCAAGACTTATGAGGAAAGGTTGAAGGCGCTGGGTATGTTTAGCCTGGAAAAGAGGTGACTGAGACTATGTATGATAGCCATCTTAAAATATTTTAAGGGCTGTCACATGGAAGATGGAGCAAGCTTGTTTTCTCCTGCTGTGGAATGTAGGACTTGATTCAAGGGCTTCAAGTTACAAGGAAGGAGATTCCGATTAAACATCATTAAGAACTTTCTGGCAGTAAGAGCTTTTAGACAGTGGAACGGACTCCCTTGGGAGGTTGTGTACTCTCCTTCCTTGGAGGTTTTTAAGCAGCGGTTGGATGGCCATCTGTCATGGATGCTTTAGCTGATATTCCTGCATTGCAGGGGGTTAGACTAGATGACCCTGGGGTCCCTTCCAATTCTATGATTCTGTGATTCTCCTCCTCCCTCTTCCAGAAATGGCATTTTGTGTGGGGACAGAAGTTGGTGGAAAAGTAATTTCTTTTACTCAGCTAGTGTTTGCTTGAAGCCAAAGCTTAGCAGAATACAGAATAGGCAGATATACAGTGAGAGGTAAAAGATGTTGATCAGGAGATGATGTTCTGAAAAGAAAGTAGAGATTAATAAAAATACTGAAACTCGCTTTCCTGGGGCTCCCACAACCTGTGAGAATCTTCTACAGTGAAACCCTTTTCTATTCAGGTGTCAAATGATCAGCCACTATGACTAAAACACCCAATGAACCCAGCTTGCATAATAATCTCTAACAATGGCTCATTACAACAAACGGGGGGGGGGGGGGAATATTTATTCTTTTGATATGCGTCCACATCTGTGTGAAGTAATCTGCCCTTTCAGCAGCAAAAAGAAAAACATTCGCACCACATGCCTGTTGACCATCACAAAAGGAACAGAGAACTAGAAAAAAAACGGGGGCAAACAATAGCAGCATTTCTGTCAAAGGCCAACCTCTAGCGAGGAATGCAACCCTTCTTACAATGCACAGGTAAGGGCACATGGACCCCCAAGAAGCACATGCCACTGCTCTATTCTCCTGTAGCTTCCATTTGTCATCTAATAGTCCATCATCTCCTTGGCCACTTTCAGCTTCTGATAAACTTAAAGTGTCATATTTTTACGTGTATAAGACAATGTTTTTTTCGCTTAAAAAAATTAGTCAAAAATGGGGGTCATCTTATACACGGATGGTGAATGCACATGGGGGCTGGAACCACCAATCATCACACTTACCACTAAATATAAAGGGACCCCTGACCATTAGGTCTAGTCGTGTCCGACTCTGGGGATGTGGCGCTCATTACGCATTACCGGCCGAGGGAACCGGCGTACAGCTTCCAGGTCATGTGACCAGCATGACAAAGCCGCTTCTGGCGAACCAGAGCAGCGCACAGAAACGCCGTTTACCTTCCCACCGGAGCGGTACCTATTTATCTACTTGCACTTTGATGTGCTTTCGAACTGCTAGGTTGGCAGGAGCTGGGACCGAGCAACGGGAGTTCACCCCGTCGCGGGGATTCGAACCGCCGACCTTCTGATCAGCAACCCCTAGGCTCTGTGGTTTAACCCACAGTGCCACCCGTGTCCCTTACCACTAAATGTACAGGTGCTCATTACCGTAAGAAGGCAGAGTGGGTGTGTGGGTGTGCACGCACACACATGCGCGCGCACCAAGTGGCAAGTGGGCTGCAGGGCGTGGAGCCACTGTCCTTCCAGAACTGTGGGCAATCTCGGGTGTTGGCAGGGCCTGCTCTGCTGCTGCCCACGTGTGCACACACACAACCCGCCTCAGGCGCCAGCAGGGGTTGCTATGCCAGTGCCGGTGCTTTGACTATTTGGTAAAATATCAAAGTTGTTCTGTTGGATGTTTAAAATATTAATTTCTTAATTCTGGGTTTACAAAAATAGGGGTTGTCTCATACATGGGGAAATGTGGTAAGCTCAATTGTTGTTCTGAATGCTCACTGGGGCAAGATGGTTTGAGCATATTGCTCTGATCTGACTGCACTGGCTGCCCATTAGTTTCCGGGCCCAAATCACAGGGCTGGTTTTAATGGTCCTCTTTAACTAGGCCTTTGGCTGATAAGCTTTCCAGGGTTTCGTCACAGGGACACTCCCTGCTCTACCTGGAGGCGTCAGGGATCAAATCTGGGCCTTTTTGTATGAAATGAACTTTGGTACTTCCCCATAAACAATAAATAAATGCACTGGATTCCCATGGAGTCTTTGCAAGATATATCATTCATTACCAGCTGTCATCACAGTAATGGGACTTTTGTTAATTGCACAGTATATATCAATACAGTGCAGAGCAGTGTTGAAAGTTGTAACTCCAGAAGAAATACGGTTTACAACAATGGATTCAGAAATGAAGGTTTTGCTGTTGGCAATTGCACTTATTTCCGAAATACCGCTAGAGAAATCACTTCCATAGTGTATCCTTGCTTAATTTTTTAAAGAAGAGGTGCTGATCAATCCTGCCTGGATACTGCAGCCTTCCAAATCCCAAGCCCACATCCCCAGTATGTTCGCACTCTTGTCTCAGCGACGCCAGTGCTGGTTCGGTCATGTACTTTGAATGGACGATGGCAGGATCCCCAAGACGTGCTCTATGGGGAGCTGGCTTCAGACACCATGCCAACTCGCATGCCACAGCCACTGCCCAGCCAAAGGAATGCACACGGCAGATAGTCAAAAGGGGACACTTCCAGTCACTTCTATGGCTCCAAATACCCCTCCCCAACACACACACACGCCAGTCGAGCATCTAGGCAGCTATTCCCAGGTCTGCACTTTATGGAACAGTTGCAGCAACAGGGGGCCACTTCCCCGCCACCAGTTTATGTATCTGCCCCCGACAGGCTGTGTGCACTTAGCCAGAGACTACAGCTGCATGGAAGTTCCCTCTGCTCTTCCCCCTTCAATCCCCTCCTGGTTCTGGGAGACAGTGGTGCAGGAGAAGGTGGGGAAGCCCCCAGCCCTTCCCTGACTTGCCTCTTCCTCCTCTTCTTCTGACTCATCCTGGGCTCCATCCTCCAACTCTGAAGCTTCCCCTGCCTCTCTCTTGCCTCCTGGCTAGCACAGGTTACACACAATTCACTGGCCCCTCTCTCCCAAGTCATACTCCAGGCCCCCTTCCCCCAGGGCACACTTGCTAGCATCCTGCCAGTCCCGCGCACCCTGTGTTACAAAAATGTCTGCAAACGTGACATGAAGGCTGGCAACATGAACCCTGTCATGTGGGAATCCCTTGCAGATTACAACAGCATCTGCAAAATCAGGTCTGCCAAACATACTATACTATAGCAATAAAACAGCCATGTTTTCTATCAGTCATTTATGGTTTTTTAGTGAAAAGTACATGTTAAGAAGCAACGTTCTCCCCTGGCATATTCGCAGAACTGGGGTTTCATCCTCCCTCACTTGAAGCCAAAGGAAATATTTGCCATTTACTTCAGAGTAGTCCACTCACCAAATGACTATACTCTAACCATGCAATTGTCGACCAAACTGACAGTGACCCTGGACTTCCTATCATGAGAAAGAGCGTTTACTGCTGACCTTCTGCAAAGTCCCTCCAGTATATTTTTGGGATGCAATGTGAAATGATCCCTGTGACATTTACTGTAATGGAATGACCTCTGCCTTCTCCTCAGCCTCATACAGTTCCAGGAACTTCACTTCCATCACAGCATCATGACACAAAAACCGGCACTACAGTTTAGAAGCATGCAGATAGCAGTGACATAGACACCGTGCAAGCACAAGTGTGCACAGAAAAAGTAAAATTGCTGGGAACTATTGTGAATGATTGCAGCAATTGCAATAGTAGGATGGAACCTCTCCATGTCTTGAAACCCTTGCATCCAAAGCCAAGCACCTATCCCTTTGCACTAATGCAGTCAAACCTCGGTTGTTGAACGTAATCCGTCCTGGAAGACCGTTCGACTTCCGAGGATCAAAGGGTGGTCGGCAAAGTCAAGGGAGAAAAAAGAAAAAACTTCCCGGAAGCCATTCATTTGGCTTCCGAAAATCATTCAAAAACCGGAGCAGTTACTTCTGGGTTTTCAGTGTTCAGGAGCCAAAACGTATGATAACAGAGAAGTCCGGGAGCCGAGGTTTGACTGTGGAAGTTCAGGGTCACTACAAGAAAATAACCAATAGATTGCCTGGATTAAAGTCTTCCGAATGTCTCCTGCAAGGGAAGCCAGTTCCCCGTCCAGTGATGCTGTTTACACAGGTCAGCACCCTCAGGCTTGGAAAGTAAACTGCTACTGTGCCTCCTCCATCATTGTTTCTCTAGTCCCCTTGTAAACCCTTCCCTTCCATCTGCTCTGGCCAGCAAGACTTTATTTATTAATTTGATTGATTTATACACCAAAAAGAATGACCAAAGTGGTCTATAAATATTGCACTGGATGCCTGTATATTTGGGCAAGAGAGGAAGGCTAATGGCAAAACAGGCAAATCAGATTTAGGGCAGACAGTGATACAAGGAGAGTGAGGGCACAGCAAGAACAAGGAAGGGGTTTCAAGGGGGCAGAGCATGTACTCTGTGCGCAGAAGGTCTCTGGTTCAGTCACTTGCTTCTTCAGTTAAAAGATAACAGGAAGCAAAGCTATGAAAAAACCACCGCCTGAGATCTCAAATAGCCACAGACTGTAACCATGACTGGGTTAGAAGGAGCAAAGGGCTCATTAAGATGACTTTTAAATGTTCAATTCTCAGGCCAGAAGAAAAACTGCAACCTTGGTTAACTAAAATTACAAGCCCATTGACATAATAAACTTAAGTAAAAGTAAATAATAATAATAATAATAATAATAATAATAATAATAATAATAATAATAATGACTTAACTGGTAGGTTAAATGAGTGTATTACCAGGGAAAGAGTTCCAGGTATAAAGATTGAAAAGATAGAAATGTTGGTAATGGACTTTGTTGGGGAGAGAAAAATCATTAGACAAGGATAGGATGTTGAATGACCAGCTAACCAGTTTAGCTCAAGATAGTGAAAATGCAAGGTACAAAAATTTCAGATTCTATTTCTCAATGGAAACATATTTTTATAACGCGCCAAATATCTATCTATGCATTACTTTGAAAGAGAATTTCCACATTATTTTGTATTGTTTGATGAATAACTCTACAAAAACTGGCAAACCATATATATTCAAATCAGCAATATTTGTTGGAAATGAGGGGAAGATGTGCTGTTTTCATTCAAAACAACTGGATATTCCAAACCTGTTCATTCCCTCTATATTTTATTGCTTTTATTAAAGCAGTTATAATTAACAAAAAATTGGAGTTAGTAGGGAGTGTTTTAACAGCAGCAAAAATAATAGCCACTTTAGGCATCTCCAAACAGAGGAGCACAATCAGTCTCTAGGAGCCAGAGGACACAGGCTGTCAAAACTTGTGAGGTAGTTTAGGCTGGCAAAGTGACAGGTCCAAGGTTAATGAGCATCATGAAGATTTGAACCTGAGTCTCCCTTGGTCCTGGACTGACACTCTAACCCAGGGGGTCAGCAAACTTTTTCAGCAGGAAACTGTCCCTCAGACCTTGTGGGGGGCCGGACTATATTTTGAAAAAAAATATGAACGAATTCCTATGCCCCACAAATAACCCAGAGATGCATTTTAAATAAAAGCACACATTCTACTCATGTAAAAACACGCTTATTCCCGGACCGTCCGCGGGCCGGATTTAGAAGGCGATTGGGCTGCATCCGGCCCCCAGGCCTTAGTTTGGGGACCCCTGCTCTAACCACTAGACCAGCCTTCCCCACTCTTCCCTCCAGAAGTTGTTAGACTTCAACTTCCACCAGGCAGCGAGGGCAATTGTTAGGGACATCTGGAGGGCACTGAAGTGCCTTGTCTCTAAGCGTACACTTCAGAAGTAGCCACACACTTAACGTAAGAACACAAGAAGAGTGCTGCTGGATCAGGCCAAGGCCTCATGAAGTCTAGCACACAGTGCTCACCATGGCCAACCAGATGCCCACAAGTGCAGCAACACTCTCCCCACTTGGGATTCCCAGCAAACAGCCTGCAGAGGTTTCTGAAAGAGGAGGTGAAACAGTCACAATGGAATGCAGCCACTGGGAGTTTTTTCCTCCATTTGGAGAGGGGCTTGTCAAGTAAAAGGGGATTGTGAACTCTGATGTATATAATTACAGGTAGGTAGCCGTGTTGGTCTGCCATAGTTGAAACAAACAAAAAAATTCCTTCCAGTAGCACCGTAGAGACCAACTAAGTTGGTTCTTGGTATCTGAAGAAGTGTGCATGCACACAAAAGCTCATACCAAGAACAAACTTAGTTGGTCTCTATGGTGCTACTGGAAGGAATTTTGTTTGTTTGTTTCTAATGTATATAACTTCAGGACGGGGGCATGTCTGTAAAATGTGTGGCACATCAATCCAAAGAAAGCTCGATATCCGTGTCCTGTGGCCTGCCGATGCCTTGAAAGCATCCCTTACACAAGCCCATGTTTCTGCAGTACCAGGAGAGCAGCAAGAGCAAATCCTACTGGGCTCCTATAAATATCTGTCAGAATGCTTTTAGAACTGGTGGGCCACAAATTGTGCAGGCCTTTTATATGCCATTTAAAAGCCAAATGTTAGGAACATTGTTATTGACTTTTGCTTTAGCACCAGCTGCCCATAACCCAACAGAATAGTTCGACAACCAAAGTACCACTGTACTCTTTGGTTTCGGTGAGTCAACCAGCTACAAATCCGCCCAACAGTTACCTTGTCCAGCCCACATTTTAGCAGCTTCTCTGCAATAATATAATGGGGGACTTTGTCACAATGGCCTTAAGATACAATTGTACAGATCTGTCTCCCAAAGTAGGTGGATTATTTTACTGCCGAAACATTCTCCATTCATACAAAATATCTAGATAAGTGTATATGAGAATTCGCATGAATGTTTAAAGCACCTTTTAGCATCACTTGCACTATGAATCGTAACATGTATTCGCAGTGCTTCTTTTCTAGGAAAAAAAAGTTGCTGGTACGCACCATTATCCTCTCCCCCCCCCACCCCCTTTTATCTCTCATACACTGAGGGATGGGGATATTAAAAAGAACCTATTTTAAATAGGGCTGGTGAGCTGAAATGCCTCCCCCAACTTAGCCATGCTTCCCCCCTGCTGCCATCGTGGGAGATGCTCCAAACTTACCACCAGCAGTAATTGCACTCCTCAGCGTCTCTCAGTAGCAGGAGGCAACCATCATTTTTTTCCTTTCCAGCAGACTACAGAATGAGGACAGGAAGCATTCTCCCTTCACTCTGGGGGCTGCTGGGAAGAAAACAAAATGGTGTTTCCCAGTGCTTTTCTTCTAGAAATAGAAGGTGCCAGTACTGCTTACACCTGAGTACCCTCAGAAAAAGCACTGGTGGTTTCCCAGGCTCATCAGGCTCCAGGAACAGCAGCACCCCCAGACCCACAATAATCATCATCATAATAATTTGTTATTTGTACCCCACCCATCTGGCTGGGTCTCCCACAAAAAAATAGGTCATGGAGCGCACAGAGTTTTGGTCCTCCCATAACACCACCAGTTGGAGACAGAAGAACTTCTGTCTCGGCCCTAATTTTATATCAGTTACAGATTTGTACTCACACTGCAGAGACAGGAAACTGTGGGTGCAATCCTATACCCCAGATTTATTTTCATTCTATGCCATCCTTCCTCCCAAACAGGAGCTCAGGATGGTGTACAATGTATTTAAAAAACCATTACAAAATGTTTCACAATAACAACAAAATTAAAAATGCATCAATTCTTAAAAAGTACAGTGTCATATTTACAGTTGCTGGATCCTTGATACATTTAATTCTCAAAAGACACAAGTGAAAAAAATAGATCTTAAGTGGCTCTTGAAGAATAGCAGGGAAATGAGGGGGAACAGCCATATTTCCCCGGGAAGGAGGTCCAGAGTCTCAGTGCTAGCTGGGTGGTAGCCCTGCTATAAAATCCTGCCTCTAGAGGTGCCCCCATCAGCAGAAATGCATTGGTGCCAGGTCACACTATCGACCACCAGGGCAACCCAGAACGTGCCAGGAAGAGGGTCAACATGTGCCAATTCCTGCATTTCACCAGACCTTGGTCCTGCCCCAATTCTTGGCATGACATTACACTGATTTTGGATGTGGTAAAGGTAAAAAACTCAATAGTGCTCCCCACTGCCTCCTCCCCTGCCCACACTGTCAGGACAGAACACAGGATTCAGACAAACTCTAAAACCAACCAAGCACATCCACAGCAGGACGCAGTCATCAGATGATGGGGTGCCTGGCATGAGCCCATCTCTCTCTGGCCTCTCACTTGCACGCTGACCACGCAAGGGGAGACTTGGGTGGGGGCAACCAGAAGGGCACTGGACAGAAGCAGCCTGGTCTCGTGACATACCTATAAAAGTGTATTGATAACATTTCTCTTTCCAGAATCCTTATGGATACTTTGCATCAAACACACTAAACCCCCTCCATTCCTGTAAGTGGGGGGTCAAAGAAAAATCACCCCACACAGGTATGCAAGGGAAGAGGGGGAGCAGAACTGCTGCAGATGTATCCCACTTCCTTTGCCATATGTGAAAACTGTGCCTTGCCCCTAACAGCTGGGATTGGGGCCTCCCAAGCAGCAGACACAAGGCTAAGCAGGTGCTCTCACCTGCAGGTAAATAACAGCATCTCTCCTCCTACCATTGCAACGGCCAGAGGCATTTGCTTTGGGCCCACAGAACAGAGCAGTTCCAAGACACACTTCACCTTCTTCAGGGAAGGCTCCAAGGGAGGAACGTTGAGCCACACAAGCAGCAGCACTCTCTACCCATCACGTCCTCGCAAACCCCGGCATGCGCATCCAGAATGAGATACCATGTGCTGCAGCCACTGCTGGTTGCTTTCTGGTGCCTGCCTGCCTTGCTGTTCTCCCTTTGCTCTCCACAGGGAAAAGGGGCAGCACGCACCACAAACACATCCCACTTGCCCAGACCACATGATGGGAGCCACACGCTTTGACCAGCAGCATTTCCTGCTGTTTCTCTACAAGGATGCCAGCCTACTCATCTATGCAGGCCCCATGACTGCAAGTTGTGTGGCCAGTGCAACCCTACTCAGCGTGGAGATGGAGGGGTGAGAACATGCATGCAGGTGTCTTGTGTCTGCTGCTTACTAAGCTGAGCAGCTTGAGGAACTTCTGCTCTTCTACCTGCCTGAGGTACATGTAGTGACTTAAGATGTGTGAAAATACTTCACATATAAAAAGCCACAAAAGCTTTCATTTTGTCCCAGTCAGTACCATTTTCAGTGAAGTTCACACAAGTGGAACCAAGCTATGACCAAAACACTTGAGCAAGTGTGAACCAGTTCCACACAGTAACAAAATCTGCCTATATTTTTACTTCTGCATGGACAATGGTAACACTGCAAATACGAATACAGAATTCAAAAGATGGAAGCGAGGCTCTTTGTGGCATGCCTGGCCCACGCGAGTGAGGAGATCGTGGCACCATAGACAAGAAAGACTAGTGCAATAAGCAGGAAGGAAGGCAAACGACAGCACACAAAAGAACATGTTTCCAGTATCACAAGCAAGAGAACAGAAGCACAAAACTGAAACACTTCCAAGGGAACATGGAGCTGTCAAAGTCAGCCCAGCCAGGCAGCAGCAGGAGAGTTCAGGGCATTCAACGGTGTCTCACCTACCTTTACAAAGAGCTCGATTTCAGGGTCCTTTCCTTCTCCATTTGCAGGAGATGAGTCTGTCATTTTTAAGCCCCCCCCCCCCAAGCTAGGAGGTGTTCTGCTTACACCACAAAGCAACCAAAGGTTCCAGCTCCACAACAGCTATGCTTCCTTTTATAATAAGGGGAAAAGAGACGGCTTGCGATGCTTTCTTCCCCTCCTCTAAACCATCTCTTTGCTGTTTCTGAAACTTCTATTAGCAGAGAAAATAAATTTCCTAGCTGAGAATTTTCAAAAACGGGGAGAGGACTTATCAGAAGACTCTGCTCCGGTTTATAATGGTTCACAGGAGCAACAAGTGCTAACTGTGCTGCGTTGTGTTTCAGAGTGCTCATCTGTCAGAGCTCTGGCTCACACACACAGCCAGCCCAAAATAGCCCCGTGCCAGAGAAGAGGGTGGAGTTAGCTCACAGGAGGGCAGAGAGCGATTGGTACCTCAGGACAAATAGTTTCTTTTCAGCATTATATGGAAATCCATCCCCCATGTGTTTCCCTCTGCCACAGCTTTCCAGTCACAGCTTTTACAAAAGGATATCAGAATGTTTCCTTAAATCTCAATGGTATCTTCCACAGCATATTATTTCCACTACACACATTTCGAGGGGAACTAAAGAAGATGTGCACCCCAAGGTTCCTGCCAACGCTGCTCATTTTGCTGGCTCATAGAGCTAAAAACAAAACATGTCATTCTCTGCCTTTCATTCACTCTCATATTCAGAGGCAGGCTACAGAGAGGATCTCTGCAAACTCATAATGTGACACATGCATAAAATAAAAGGCAGCAGGGAAGAGGAGACCATTTGGGGAACACAGAATGTGTGTGTGAAGTGGCATACAAAAGTGAATTAGGGAGTGGGAAGGTGGGCAAGGAATCTTCCTGCAGTTTTTTGTCTTGTGTTTTGAGGCCGAAGCTTTCAAACTGCACTGAAATATTGATTTCGTAGAATTCTTGAGCAATGTTAGTAAGAGGTTGCACGCCATTCATATTGCTGCATACTGTATCACTAGTTGAACTTTATCTAGCAACTAGCTGTACCCGGCCACGCGTTGCAGGGGCTCATTTGGTTTAATGGAAAAGGAAGATAGACAAGAGAAAGCGTACATTTGTAATTCTGTGGAGATATCGCCTGCCTCCCCACAGCTTCTCCCGTTGAACTCCCACCTGCCTTGTCTCCACCTTTCCCCCCGTTTTGCCTGCCTCCCCACAGCTTCTCCCGTTGAACTCCCACCTGCCTCCTCTCCAACTTTCCCCCCGTTTTGCCTGCCTCCCCACAGCTTCTTCCGTTGAACTCCCACCTGCCTCCTCTCTGCCTTTCCCCCATTTTCGCCTGCTTCCCCAGTTTCTCCCGTTGAACTCCTGCCTGCCTCCCCACAGCTTCTCCCGTTGAACTCCCGCCTGCCTCCTCTCCACCTTTCCCCGTTTTCGCCTGCTTCCCCAGTTTCTCCCGTTGAACTCCTGCCTGCCTCCCCACAGCTTCTCCCGTTGAACTCCCACCTGCCTCCTCTCTGCCTTTCCCCCATTTTTGCCTGCCTCCCCACAGCTTCTCCCATTGAACTCCCACCTGCCTCCTCTCTGCCTTTCCCCCCGTTTTCACCTGCCTCCCCACAGCTTCTCCCGTTGAACTCCTGCCTGCCTCCTCTCCACCTTTCCCGTTTTCGCCTGCTTCCGCACAGCTTCTCCCGTTGAACTCCTGCCTGCCTCCCCACAGCTTCTCCCATTGAACTCCCACCTGCCTCCTCTCTGCCTTTCCCCCATTTTCGCCTGCCTCCCCACAGCTTCTCCCATTGAATTCCTGCCTGCCTCCTCTCCCAGCGGAGAGGCTCCATGGTCTTCCTCCCTCATAAACGGCTCTTCCGTCAAAACTGCTGGCTCCGCCCCCCATGCACACGACCAATGAAATTACTGTGCGCTGCTTTTGCGTCCAGCAGATGGCGCTGTTTTTTGCCAAAAATCAAGTTTTTACCTGACACAGGTGCGACATTTATGTAATATTTTTACGTAAAGACACTCCTGGATTGGAACGCAACGTTGTGTCGAAATATCAAATCAAGGACTTTCTGAGATTTGAGGTATTGAACAAACGAACATTTACATTTTTATTTATATAGATAACAGCATAATCTGTCTTTTTTAGGTATTACATTTCAACTATAATGTTTTTTCCTATACTATTCTTACTTCATCCCGTGTTCTTCATTTTTACAGAAAAACAACTGAAATGTATAAATTGGCTATTCCTATTCATTTAAAGCAGGGTGTATACATATGAAAAATATAGCTTGAGTCTCTTAATCTCAGGGTTTTCTGTCTGAGCCCTACGCTGGCTGAAAAATTCCTGCATTGCAGGGGGTTAGACTAGATGACCCTCGTGTTCCCTTCCAATGCTGCAGTTCTGTGGATCTATGATCCTCGTCTCACACAGTCTTCCTTCAAAGGGTTACAATTCCATGAAGGGGGAATAATGTTGTATACAATAATGGCACCACGCTGGTTAAGCTCTACCTCCTCCCTCCGGTTTGAAGTCACAGGGCAGCTTCCAGCCCCACATTTAGACCTCTTCCTCAACACCTGGAAAGCCGTGTGGCACTGGCTAGGCAGCAAGAAGATGGAAGAGGGAATCAGGGATCAGGGCCAGAGACCGTAGACAAGTGCAAAGTACAAACATGCTGAAGGAGAAGTCCCGTCAGTGAGCTTCTTCTGATCGACACAAGGTGCTCTTCCAGCCACCCCGACCTTCTCTGTCACCATGTACCGGTATTCAGAGCTCATCTGAATTCAGGCTGAAGAAATCTGAACTATGTTTCACTGCCATTGCTTCTAACAAGAACAACAAAATCCCAATAATTGAAGCGTGGGGGACAAAATGCTCCTGCGGGGCATCTGTTTGTTTTGGAAAGACTTTTAATTTAACAGTAATGCTCAATTGGAAGGTGTTGTTATTCGAATGCCAGGAGTTATCTAAACACCATAATGAAATGCCAGGATCCTCCCTTAATAGAAACAGCTATCAAGTATTTAGAAGAATGCCATTCTTGGAAGAAAATCCCACCTGTTTCAGCAGAGCTTGAGTATGCCAGACTTTCTTCTCAGAGGTGGGTCTGGCCTCTAACCCCACCTTTAAAAAACAAACAAACACATTTTCTTGAGTGCAGCTTTTCCTACAGCGCTATGTTGCAGACTGTAGCTCTGCTTAAAGGTAAAGGTACCCCTGGACCCCTGGGGTTGCGGCACTCATCTCACTTAACTGGCCAAGGGAGCTGGCGTTTGTCCGCAGACAGCTTCTGGGTCCTGTGGCCAGCATGACTAAGCCACTTCTGGCAAACCAGATCTGCTTAAAAAGAAAATAAAATTTAAAAAATCCTTCCAGTAGCACCTTAGAGACCAACTAAGTTTGTTCTTGGTATGAGCTTTTGTGTGCATGCACACTTCACAGTGCAATGGCATGCATGTTTACTCAGGGATGCTGAATAGTAGCCTAGACTTTGGTTTAGGTTCTCTCACTATATTTAAGGGTCTGGTGACTTCTGTTTCAGTGTATCTGAAGAAGTGTGCATGCACACGAAAGCTCATACCAAGAACAAACTTAGTTGGTCTCTAAGGTGCTACTGGAAGGAATTTTGTATTTTATTTTGTTTTGACTATGGCAGACCAACACAGCTACCTACCTGTAACCAGATCTGCTTAGTTGGTCTAATAGGCTCTGTTAATTGTTTTAACTGGCCCTGTCAATGCTGCTGCTTTTGTTAGTTTTGGTTATTTAAGATTATTGTATTCACTGTGCTTTTACAATATTGTGAGTTGCCTTGGGAGGGCTATGCACCCAAAAGCAGCACATAAATAATTGTATAAATGAATACAAAATATTAAAAACTTACTTTCCAAGCTATACTTAACACCACATATTAACAGCTCAATGATAACTATGTTTACACATATATTCTGTTTACTTCCAAAGAATTTAACAGTGTTCAGTTTTGTGCATTGGAGGAGGGCTTGAATGGAAATTTTCCTGAATTTTGCCGATGAGACTTTTTATCAATAGTATCTCTTAGAGTGGTGAATGGCACTATGTAGCAGGAAGAAAGTCCAATGAAAACCCTCATTACATATTTTTACATGGCTGTTTATTTGTATATATTCTAAAAATTCATATATGGATGTTTTATGATAAGCTATATTTGTATTGCCTAATAAAGGTTTGGCGAAGAATAATAATTTTGCCAATATGGAGGCACCTGAGTCACCCCCCATGGAGCCTGCTCTCCTCCCTTGTCAAACTGAAATCCATTTTAACTAGAGCTATGCAGACCCCTACTAAGAAATATTCCTAACCTTGTTGAAACTCTTTTGGCTTACATCAAATGAGTAGGAACTTCCTAATTTATGTTAGCATTTTTGCTTCAGGTGCTTTCAAGGTGTGTTGTTTTTCTTAATCTGTAAGCCACTCTGGGAGTACTTCTGGCTGAAGAATGGGGTAAAATTGCTTTGAATGAATGACGTCTGGTGACAACTCTTAATTGGAACTAACATCCAAATCTTAGCTCTTTTGTCCCATTTTGGCTATCCCTACTCCCTAGTGATGTACATGACACTTCATAGACAGTGCTGACCGGTCTATGAAGATAGCCCAAGTGTTGTCATATTACACCCATGAATCACTTAAATGTCAGTTAAACTTAAGAGCAATAGTTTATTTATACAGTCAAACTTCAGTACCTGAATGGCTCCATTTTCAAACGTTTTCGCTCCCAAACACCAAAAACCCGGATGTAAATGCTCTGGTTTTTGAACGTTTTTCAGATGCTGAACGTGCGATGCAGCTTCCGCTTGAGTGCAGGAAGCTCTTGCAACCAGCTGGAAGCTGCACCTCAGTTGTTGAACATTTTGGAAGCCGAATGAGCTTCTGGGTTTACGTTCAACAACCAAGGTTTGACTGTATCAAACTCTTCTACTGAAGAGCAGCATAGAATATAATAATAAAGCCAAATAATGTAATAAATAAAAATGTAATGCAGCAATTTCTAAAAGCAATAGCAAGATATAGTTAACCCTTAAAACAAAGTAAAACACAAGCCTAGGGGCAGCAAGAGTAAAATATGTTAAGACATTAAAAATTGCAACAATAACCTTGGGAGTTACTCATTAAGCAGCCAAGATGGACAAGCGTCAAAGACATGAAACTTCGGTCACGTCTGTCTTATTGGTGACCAATTTTTCTTTTGATAATGCATTCAGAATAATCTACTAAGAAACAAATATTCACGCATGCTCATCTTACTGCGTCAGAAAAGGCTGGTGAGCAAGGCCAATTAGTTATTACACCAATCCAGGTTTCAGATTACACAATATAAATGAATATAAACTCATCTCCGCAAAGGCTTCGTCATTTGCCCTTATGAAGTTTGCAGCAGAATATGATCGTGTCACCACATTAATAAAACAGGAAGGCTGCTCAAGAAATGGAATAATCACATTCTGTGCAAGAAAACTTCATTGTACCTCATCTTTAAGGTGTGATCGTGTTTCATAGGCCTGAGCTAAGTACGACTTCACAGCAAAGACTTTTGATAAGGTGAGCGCAAGGCCAAGCATAAAGCACACCACTGCACAACAAAATTCTTTTTTTTAAAAAAAGAACAACAATGTTTAGCTTGGGGGTTCTATGCAAAGGGTGAGACCTTCAAGCTGCATGGAGCCCATCAGCATCTCTGCTCCAGAGGGAAAGGTGACTGCTGCTTCTCCCAGCTCATCTGCTTGGGGACAGCAGCAGAAGAGGAAACCACAGCAAAGGGTGGCCCCAGGATTGGCAGGGGGCCCTGGCAGACCAAGCAGCAACTCAGCGAGGGAGCAGGCAGCCGTGGAGGGAGCCTGGTCAGCTGTAGTATCTGCTCACAGGGTAAAGATAAGAGATAGGAAGGCTGCTGCAGTCAAAGAAGCACTTGGTCAGTTGTTAAAAACACTTAGTGCTTGCTGTATTGTAAAGAAAACTATTAAAGCTTTTCAGCAGTTGCGTAACTACTACCTAAAGTCCTGTATATGCTGAAGTGAGCACAGCCCTTCTCCTCCCAATTCACCTTATATCTGCACATTAAAAAAAAACCTCTCTAGCCGTTCTATGTAAAACAAGCCTCAGTGTTACCCATTCATCATAATGGAGATGCTAAAGGAGGCTTTCCCCTTTGGGGCCAAAGTGCATGAAATACACACACAGAAGCCCCTTCAGAGTGGATTAAACCTATCCAATTGTTCAGGTGCAGGACACCTTCAAAGTTAGTTGTGGTTTTTTTTTTAAAAAAAAGTAAAACTAAAGTCTATATAACTTTTTGATTTCCCCCCCTCCAGAATTTGGATGCAATTCACACAAATAGTCACCCCTTCTGAGGGGATGAAGCCTGCCCAATTTCAGCAAAAGGAGAGGAAGGGGAGAAATCTCACCTCTCAAGCTCTGGGTAGCCTCTCAGAAGCTAGTTTGCCTGCAAATGCCTTGTTAGCAGCAAAACCTGTCTAGCAAATATTGAGAGTTTCCCACTTCTCCTTGTCTTGGGGCACACACAGACCTCCTAATATATGCAAGGGATCTCCATTCTCTACTATGAAGGAGAAAAACACTCTGCCTGTGTGGACAGAGCCCCTGCTCATATGAATCTCAGTACATATGAGGCCTTATGAGGAATGGTTGAAGGAGCTGGGTATGCTTGGCCTGGAAAAGAGGAGACTGAGAGGAGATATGAGAGCCACCTTCAAGCACCTCAAGGGCTGTCCCATGGAAGAGGGAGCGTGCTTGTTTTCTCCTGCTCTGGAGGGCAGGATTCGAACCAATGGCTTTAAGTTGGAAGAAAGGAGGTTGCAACTAAACATCAGGAAGAACTTTCTGACAGTAAGAGCTTTTTGGCAGTGGAACTGACTCTCTCAGGAGGTGGTGGGCTCTCCTTCCTTGGAGGTCTTTAAGCTGAGATTCCTGCATTGCAGGGGGTTGGACTGGATGACCCTGGGGGTCCCTTCCAACTCTACAATTCTATGATTCTATGATATATAGAAGCCACAAGATTGTAGTTCATGTATCGGCAAACCTACTAATGGGATTATTTGGAACCTAACTGTATACACATGCATTTAAATAGCACTGCAGCAAGTCTTCATTTCACTCCTGCTGTTTCCTGTTACAGCTTCCAGGGGGCACTATTTTGCTGTTTTATACCAGTGGCCAAAAAAACAAAAACCTGAATGAATGCAAAGGAAAAGAAACCTGATGACAATCTTTGCAAATCTTTACCCGCAGCAGGGATGTATTATTTTGGATTGAATGCTCACATGACTGAATACTCCCCCAAACACCCACCCAGAAGGATCCACTTAGAAAACTGGATGTTAAGGGTAGAGAAACAGAGTTTTATTTGGAAAGTGCGTGCAAAAGGAAGTCTGGATGAGCCCCTAGTTAAAAATGGTTTGGGCACAGAAGTACATTTCCACACCTGAGTTCCTCTTCTCCTTCTGAAACCCCTCCGTGTTAAGGGCTGGTGCTAAAAGCACAGAAGAAGTCTGCACCCGGCAGGATGGCTGGCATATAGTCCCAAACCAATGGCCAGTCTTATCATCTATTGAGCACTGACTGCCGTTGAGAAAGAGAAGCTACCCCACTAGGCAATCAGTTCCATGACACACGGCTGCACTAATCTGCATAACACTAGAGATCTGGCTGATGGACACGACAATCTTGGACTGCAGCCTTTGAGTCAGAAGGCCCATTGCATTCTCTTACGTAGACCTGCTGCTACACTGAAGTTCCTGGCTTGTGCCTATCCCAGTCTGCGCAAGCATCACATGACCATCAACATCCATGCAGATCAGAAATGGTCATCTCCTGTTTCTTTCACAATTCCTTCCAGCGCAGATCCAATAGGGTGAGAAGAACCAGTCTGCAGGGTCCT
This sequence comes from Lacerta agilis, assembly GCF_009819535.1. NCBI lineage: Eukaryota > Metazoa > Chordata > Lepidosauria > Squamata > Lacertidae > Lacerta > Lacerta agilis. The sequence continues at coordinate 1,244,343 of NC_046314.1, read as the reverse complement.
ATATACTAAAAGAGGACTCATTGACCAAGTATGGATCTTCTGGTGGCCAAGACAGAACCAACCATACAGAAGAAGAGGGACCAGTAGCCTTTGGAGAAGTGGGGTGTTTGCAGGGAAAGCCCTGCAAAGGAGGGAACCCCTGACAGCCCAGTAAGGACTGAGCATGCTCAGTGAGCATGACGAGCTCAATGGTTTGACTGGCATTGTGTTGGCAGTACTGCATACCTTCCATAAATGAATAATATCCTGACTGCTGACCTAGTGAGGAGTATCACTCTCTTGCTCTCCTTCGAGATCTGCTGCCCTTATTCATTTTTAATGCCACACCTTGATACTTTTGTGCTAAAGTTTCCACAAACATGGCCAGTCTAATTAGTCCTTTTTCACAGCTCATTTTAAAGCAATCTGAAACCGTGGTTCCCTAACTCCAGCCCCCCATGTGGACCACTTGAAAACCATTGAGGGTCTTGGTGGACCACTTAATGATTTTTCTGACTGTTGTAGCAATTGTAAGGGACTGTGGCCACGTTTGCATTTCCAAATCATGGCTTAACAATAACTCATGAACATGCTGGCTCCAAAGGAATAGGAGAATGCAGGCCCTCTGCTCCTCACTGAGCCTTTTAGGTGCAGCAGCTAAGTCAAGGTTTGGCTTAGTATGTAGTTTGACCCCAGGATTGTGGTAAAGGTCCCATCAACTGTAGCCAAGGTAAGAGGTCATGGTTAAGGAGGAGAGAGCTTAAACGTGAGCCGATGGTTTGGAAACTACAAGTTCCTCTCTGGGAGAAGAAGAAGAAGAAGAGTTTGGATTTGATATCCCGCTTTATCACTACCCGAAGGAGTCTCAAAGCGGCTCACATTCTCCTTTCCCTTCCTCCCCCACAACTAACACTCTGTGAGGTGAGTGGGGCTGAGAGACTTCAGAGAAGTGTGACTAGCCCAAGGTCACCCAGCAGCTGCATGTGGAGGAGCGGAGACGCGAACCCGGTTCACCAGATTACGAGTCCACCACTCTTAACCACTCTTAACCACTACACCACAGACATTTGTTCTCAGGAAGCGAGTGACATGGGAAAGAGGCCTTTCACACAGGCCAGTTAGTGCAGAGCCCTTTAGCTTCAGACAGGAATAACAGGTTTCTACTGTCAAGGCTGAGCCACGGGCAGCAGTCCGATATCAGCCAGAGGTTGGAAACTGAAAGCCAGCAGTCAGGATAGAAGAGCAACTTGCAGGACGACAGGAAGGCCCTGTTGCTCAATCACAGCTCAAGGGGAACAGGAGAGCTTTCCTGTCCAGGAGGGTCCATGGCCAGTCTGGAGGGGCAGAGCCAGTCCAGTGCCTGAGGGCTGCTTGCCACAAAGACCAGCTGTCCACCAATCCCCACAGAGCTGGAAGACGGAGGCAGCTGAGGCCTGCCCAAAATGGGATGGATGCAGTTCCAGCGTGGGCTCAGCACTCCTGGATGCATCCTGACAATGCAGCTGGCAATATGTTTGAAGACACAACTGCGCTCGCATGAGGTGGACAGCAGCCCCAGGCTCACAGGCCGGCCTCCTCTGTCACAGCCCCATTGACCGGGTCCTGCTTTGGAGTGGATGCTCTGAAGTAGGGAAGCCTGCAGTAGGCAGATAGACAGAGGGACTCCCCACATGGCGGAGAACCCTGACAATGGAGGGTGCAGAATCACACAGGAAGCCTAAACACGCACAGCAGGCTCCCTTCTGCAGAGCTTTACACACACACCATGTGGGGGGTGGAGCGGGGGGGGGCGAGGAAGGCGGGGATGGGCTGGCGGGACCAAGGCCGCCAGCAAGTGGATCGCAGGAGCACCTAATGCCTGAACAAGTTCCCTGCTTTGCTGTGCTTGGAGCTTTTATACTCTTGCTATTCTTAGCTATTATCAAGTATCAAGCGCACAGCCAATCAGCTCTTGAGGCCCAAGAGAAACTTTGCCCCCTGCTCAACTGTTTTTTAGAGCCAGCGGAGAAAGGAGCCAAAGAAAAGGCTTTATTGCTGCAGTCGTCAGTAATTAGACCTGTCACGGACACCAGCTGAATCAACAGCAATGCAATGTTCAGAGGAATGAATATGTGAAATTAATTGCTCTTATCGGAGCAATTACTTGCTTCTGATTAAACTGCTGCATGCTTTTACTGCCATCTCAATGTGCTTCACGTTTATGAGAAGGAAGGATATAGCACCTCAAAATGGCAGTGAAAGCAATGAAGCAGCCGTTTAAAGAATACTTTATGCTGAATAAGCATAGTTCCTCAGAACTTTCAATGTTTCATCTGAGTAAGCAATTACACAGTCAAGCCTTGGTTATGTATATGGCGTTTATTGACTTGACTAAGCCTTCAACACTGTAAATCATAGTCCCTGTGGACTGTTCTTCTGAAAACTGGCTGCCCAGATAAATTTGTAAACATCATGAAAATATGACAGCAACAATCACAGATAACAATGGCTCTCAAAGTGAACCATTCACAGTGGGATCAGGTGTTAAACGGGGTTGTGTTATTGCCCAAACTCTATTTTTTCATTGCCATGATCCTACCATTGCCGAAGGGAAACTCCCCATCAGGGTAGAAATCATATATCGAACAGATGGAAAGCTCTTTAATCTGAGTAGGCTGAAAGCAAAGAGTAAGGTTAGCATAACTTAAATCACAGAGCTTCAGTATGCTGATGACAACGTAGTGTGTGCACACTCAGAGGGTGACCTCCAAACCATCCTAAATATATTTACAGCTTAAGCAAAGCTTAGCCTATCGCTCAACATCCAAAAAACCAAAGTGCTGCTCCAACAAGCACAAAACAACCCCTCTGCAGTGCCACAAATCCAACTCAATGGTGTAACATTCAAAAGTGTTGATCACTTCTCCTACCTGGGCAGTTTCCACAAGGGCCAACATTGATGCCGAAATCCAGCATTGTCAGAGTTCTGTGAATGCAGCTTTTTCCCGATTGAAGGGCAGAGTGTTTGAGGACCGGGACATTTGCAGGGAAATAAAAATGCTTGTTTACTACCAACCTTACTGTATGCTTGTGAAACATGGACCACTTATAAACACCATCTCCAACTCCTCGGAAGATTCCATCAATGGTGTCTCCAAAAATTTTTACACATCACTTAAGAAGACAGGCACACTAATGCCAGTGTACTGGAAGAAGCAAAGATGACCAGTGTCGAAGCAATGATTCTTCAATATCAACTAGTCATAATGTTCGGATGCCTGACTATCGTCTTCCAAAGCAACTACTCTATTCCCAGCTTAAGAATGGAAAGCGTAATTTAATTCTAAAAAATAAAAAAGTAGTATAAACACTGAGAACTGGGAAACATTGGCCTGCAAGCGCTCCAATTGGAGAACAGCCTTTACCAAAGGTGTCATGGGCTTTGAAGATGCTCAAACTCAGGACGCAAGGGAGAAACGTGCTAAGAGGAAGGCAGACTTGGCAAACCCTCACCATGATCAACTCCGATGTCCCCACTGTGGAAGGACATGTGGGTCCAGAATTGGCCTCCATAGTCACTTATGAACTCATTGTTAAAACTGTGTTCATGGAAGACGATCTTACTTGGCTACGAGGGATCGCTAGAGAAGAAGTCAGTTGCAAAACTGCAGCAGTGCTGCAATGCTCTTGACATGCATGCAGCTTAATGTAAACAACCAATCATAAGCAATTTTTACAATTTTTATAATAGCTACCCTGGCTCAATATACAAACTTGTGGCTCACAATTAAAAGTGGTCATACCACCATAAAAGATGATATGCAAAGGAGCAGGTGAGAGAAAACGTAAGGTCTGCTCCACAAGCATAGAGAGATTTGTGAATCGCTTGATTTTGTGTATAAAACACACCCCATGGAAACCTTTGTTCATTCTCTGCAAGTTCAGACATGCCATAAACACTCAGGAACTATTTGTTAGCTTTGTGAGTTTCCCCCGAAACAGTCTTTGTAAAGCAAACTAGTGTGATATGGGACAGGCCTGTGTGAGGGACACAGTGTTAAAATTATGGAACCAATAGTAATAAATCAAGTCAGCTAAAAATGGCCATTAAATAGCCAGGCTTATCTTGTGGGGGGAGATGTTCACATAGGCATTCTCCCCACCCTCAACAACTGGTATCATAGGCTGCAATCCCAAATTCAGGGAGTAAGCACTAATGAACAGAGCAGACGTTACTGCCAAGTAAACATGCATGGGCTTTGCATGCAAATATCTGTATCTCAAGGTCCATCAATGTTGATTGCCAAGGGGGTTTTCTCCTTGTATAATGTATCTTTCGCTATCCTGTTTTATCAGGGAACTACACCAGACTGGTACTAGAGAATAGCACTGGGAGACTTCTGTTTGACCCCACCCCCCATGGCAGTTGATTTATGGATCCTTCAGGGATCTATTCTGTCCCCAATGCTACTTAACAGCTATATGAAGCTACTAAGTGGGGTCAATTGTGCGACTATTATTTGAGAATACCGGTAGTTAAACTGCTGTTTCTATTGCACTTACGTTTCTGTGTTTTAAGAGCTTGGTTTTATGGAATTTTATTGTTTCCTGTTCTGATCTGTGGATGTTTGGTAGCATATAAATACGCTAAATAAATAAAATAACTTTGAAAGTAAACATTGCTAATCACTACAGATAAAATATTTAAAAGTGTATCTCAGATATGTGCATGTGATGCACACAGGACTTTCAGGGATTTTCTGGAATCATAGAATCCTAGAGTTGGAAGAGACCCCAAGGGCCATCCAGTCCAACCCCCTGCCAAGCAGGAAACACCATCAAAGCATTCCTGACAGATGGCTGTCAAGCCTCCGCTTCAAGACCTCCAAAGAAGGAGACTCCACCACACTCCTTGGCAGCAAATTCCACTGTCAAACAGCTCTTACTGTCAGGAAGCTCTTCCTAATGTTTAGGTGGAATCTTCTTTCTTGTAGTTTGATTGGTGTGAATTAGCATTTGCATTATTATCTCTTAGGTGCTCTGTCAATATTATCATTTCTGTTCAGCAGTGTTGAGAGCACTCTTATCAGCTACAAAATAAAGATGCATTTTCTGTCATGGAGTGGCACTGTGAGCTGCCAACATGCCAGTTAGCTCATGAGCACAGTGCATCTCCCAGGAAGCATTCACAAGGCAGGACCCTCGAAACTCTCCAGGCCGGGAGCATGGCTTTCAGATGTTGGACAGAGCTCACTGGTGCTGTTGTTTCCCCCTTGCTGGGGAACTAGCATCACTCCTTAAGGCCCCATCACTCTGTCCCCATTAAGTACACACATGGACAGCAGTCTGACAGGTAGGTGCTGTTGTCTTTATTTATTTTACATTTCATGAATAATCCTAGCTTAAAGGTAAAGGGACCCCTGACCATTAAGTCCGGTCACGGACGACTCTGGGGTTACGCCGCTCATCTTGCTTTACTGGCCGAGGGAGCCGGCTCATCCGGCTGAAGTTCCACATCCTCAGCCAGAGATAAGTCCTCCTTCCAGCAAAGCAGGCTGAGCCAAGGGCACGATAAGTGCTGAAAATAATAATAATAATAATAATAATAATAATAATAATAATAATAATAATAATAAATAAGATCAAACATATCCATCCTTAAAGAAATCAGCCCTGAGTGCTCACTGGAAGGGCAGATCCTGAAGCTGAGGCTCCAGTACTTTGGCCACCTCATGAGAAGAAAAGACTCCCTGGAAAAGACCCTGATGTTGGGAAAGATGGAGGGCACCAGGAGAAGGGGACGACAGAGGACGAGATGGTTGGACAGTGTTCTCGAAGCAACTGGCATGAGTTTGGCCAAACTGTGGGAGGCAGTGGAGGATAGGGGTGCCTGGCGTGCTCTGGTCCATGGGGTCACGAAGAGTCGGACACGACTGAACAAAAAATAATTTATTCTTTGTACCCCACCCATCTGGCTGAGTTTCCCCAGCCACTCTGGGTGGCTTCCAATTGAGTGTTAAAACAATACACCATTAAATATTTAAAACTTCCCTAAACAGGGCTGCCTTCAGATGTCTCTTAAAAATAGGATAGCTGCTTATTTCCTTGACATCTAATGGAAGGGCCCTCTGTCTGATTCCCTGCAATCTCACTTCCACCACTAGACAAGAAAAGGCAGGGGCTGCCCTCTGGGGTCTCCTGGGGCCCAGCATGATTCAGAGAATGGCATTGACTCCCACTTCAGCTATCAGCTAAGGCTTATTTGATTCCCTGCTTGTTCCCAATGTAGATCTTTACTCCCTCCTTCTTCCCTGGTGAGGGAAGCCAAAGCCATTTTGTCATTCGTCTCAGGTGCCAAAATGTATTGGGCCAGCCCTGCTCAGCAGCAGCCCTCCTCCTGAATGAAGTTTGAAGTTGCATCATTACCCCAGTGTAATCCACTGAAAAGAATTTCCTATTGTTTGGATTACTGTGTTATATGCGATATATCCACCAATGGATTCTGCCCTTGCAAGCGTTGTGTGGTAATTTACCTAGTGCTCAAAGGAGGGAGAACAGGATTCCTTGCACACATTCTGTCTTCTGATAGAGAGAAGGGATCTGTGAAGTGTTTTGCCCATTCGCTCACCATGAATGATAGCAACAGAGGCATCACTTAGGAAGCCAGCATAGCCCATGGCTTCTCAATTCATGCACAAAAAAGCACTTCTGCCCAGACACCAGGCAAACATAGCAAAGTATAAGCTTTTCTCAAGAGAGCATTATGTCAGAAAAGTGACCCTGGAAATAGCCATGAAAGACCAGAGGGACAGTCTGAAATCACACAGGTACAGTTCTATGGCTGAAGCCAATCAGGTCTAGCTGTGCGAACTGCCTAGACAGAAGACTGCCTGAGACCCCATCGAAGCTGGGCTGAGCAATTCACAAAGACAAATCATGTGCGTACTTAATAAACTAATAACTACTACATAATTTGAAGTTATACTGCAGGAAAGCACAAGCTTTGAAGTGTGTTATTTTCTTCTGCAAAGCGCAAGTCCTCCAATAGCTCAAAGATGATCACAATTATTATGGTAGGAGTTTACAGGTTACACGGTGTATGTTATCAGGGAAAACAAATCACACAGGCTCTTGCCTATAAAGCAGTTCATGTGCATTAAACCTAAACCAATATTCTGTATCACAGGATCCTGATATTTTGAGGGCAAGCACAAAAATTAGAGAGGTTGATCAAATCTCTAAACCAGTTAGCAATTGTTGCAGTAGCTTGGTTTTGAGTTACAAAAAGATTTCATCAGACAAAACAGCAAAGAAACAAGCAAACCTAATACATTCTCCCCCCCATTGGGGAAATCTTTCCTTCATCTCATTCACATAATTGTGTATATACTTGGAAAAAGCACCTACCTTAATGATGAGGAAAAGCTGAAGGTCCTCTTTCTGAAAGTTGTTGTTTTCTTCTGAATTATTATTGCAGGGCAACCTGATGGTATGTTGAGCATTTCTGGCCGTGCTCTGGATCTTCTTTAGAATGTGATCGGTTGAAGGCGCTTTATTTGCAGAGGAGCTCCATTTGTCCCTTTGTGTTGGCCTAAGCAGCTGCATCTGCTGACCTTCCAGAGCAAAAATCTCTCTCCGAAAAGAATTTCGTTCTTCTTTCCCATTGTAGCTATACTGAGATGACAGAGAATCCACACAGCTATTTCCCAGGCTCTCTCCACTTCTCATATCCATGCAGTCTACCACAGCCTTAAAGGGAAGGCATGCTCGGTCTTCACTGATTTGATCATAAACTTGTTCCCCTTCCTCTGAATTTGGAATTCCACAGAGCCTAGCATTCTCTATATTTCCCACATTTTCCATGCTGGGCAGTGAGTTAAATCAGCTGCTTCTGTGATCTCTGAGACTTGGAACCAACTTGGCAACCGTGACAGATAAACAGTGAGAGTGAGCAATGTTTGTGGTATACTTTCTGAATGCATTGTTACACGGGACAGATTTCCAGCAATCATTTACAGACAGCTTTAAATCAACACTCTCCTGAATTGCTCCCCTTTAACCCTTGCACTGTTCAAAGTACCTACACACGCTTCTCAAAATAATTTAATGTTCTATTTTTACACCATGTTTTTTGTAAAAGTGGGAGGACAAATAATAAAATGTAATTATTTTCACCTGGTTTTGTTGGGATTGATCTATTATCTATCAAAACACACACACATTTTAACCATTTGCAGACTGAAAGCAACAGCAGCAAATGTCTGCTGGGTTGTTTTCTGTTCTGGATATAGGATGAATTCTCTTGTCATCTCTTGTACACCAGAGACCCAGTATCACGCCAGTCTCAGCTAATAATAAAAATAAGTAAAGGTAAAGGGACCCCTAACCATTAGGTCCAGTTGCGGATGACTCTGGGGTTGCGGTGCTCATCTCACTTTATTGGCTCAGGGAGCCAGCGTACAGCTTCCGGGTCACGTGGCCAGCATGACTAAGCAGCTTCTGGCGAACCAGAGCAGCGCACAGAAATGCTGTTTACCTTCCTGACAGAGCAGAACCTATTTATCTACTTGCACTTTGACGTTCTTTCGAACTGCTAGGTTGGCAAGAGCAGGGACTGAGCAACAGCTCACCCTGTCGCAGGGATTCAAACTGCCGACCTTCTGATCAGAAAGCCCTAGGCTCTGTGGTTTAACCCACAGCGCCACCCGCATCTAATAATAATAATAATTTTATTTATACCCAGCCACTCTGGGTGGCTTCCAGTACATATAACAACATAATAAAACATCAAACATTAAAAACTACCCACTACAGGGCTGCCTTCAGATGTCTTCTAAAAGTTCCATAGTTCTTTATCGCCTTGACATCTGATGGGAGGGTCTTCCACAAGTATGCAAGAAAAACTGCATTAACTGAGTTCGTAAGACAAACATGAGGACTCTTACAAACATTCCTAAACAATTAGGACTGGGGTACATTCATTTAGGACTGGGTGGGGTGAAAGGGAATCATAATTGAGATGTTCTGATAACACACAGCTTTCTCTGCAACACCTGAGTTGGGAGAGACTCTGCAGCTTTTTGGTTGCCTGGATAGTGATGGATTCGGTGACGGTGAATAAGCTAAACCTGAATCTTGAAAAGGCAGAGCCTTGGTGGGTTACTCCCTTTTCCAAGAACTGGGGACTGGTCTCTGTGATACTGCACCCCCCCCTTGCAGACTGTGGGTAGAGTTTGAGAAAACTATGCTGGTGCAAGTCTAGGTGGAAACCACAGCTGAGTGCCTTTCACCAGCTTTGGGTGGCTCCCCGTATGGCTGTCCCTGAACAGGCAGTGTCTGGCTACTATTTCATGGCTGAATCAGCACAATTCCCTCTACAAGGCTGCCTTAAGGTCTGGCTCAGAAGCTGCAGCTGGCGTAGAACACATCTCACAAACAATGCAGGTGTTGAAAGTTCTGAACTGACTGCCAACTGACTTCAGTAGTACTACTGAAGCACATTTATAGTTCACATTTTGACATAAAAAGCTCTAAGCAGCTCAGGACTGATACCTGAAAGACAGCCTGCTTCCTCATGCACCTGCCAGGACTTTGAGGTCATCAGGGAACGATGCCCGTCTCACGTTGCCACAGTTCTCCAAAATACAGTACTGTATGTGGCAACTCATAAGAGGGCACCTCCAACTCTTGAATGTTCTCCCTTCTCAGATATGAGCAGTACCAACACTATTTACATGAAATACTGTTTTATTTTATTTGTGATGTTTCTCGCTCTGGTACAGTGTGAATAACAATGAAGAGCAAGTTATATATAATTTAAATAAATACAATGCACCAATCCACACCAAATGACAGACCCTGTTCAGTATGTTGCAGTCTGCTCTATTCCTCCACTGCAAAATATATTTTGAAACTATTCCCTTCCCTACTTGCTCACAAAAAGCCTCCTTTGAGAAGATTCTGTTATTTTAGTTTTGTCCTAGTGGAGGAATTCCAGTATGCAAAGGATGTGAGAATGTTTGTAGATGTACATGACATCCCAGCTGGATTAGTTTCTTATACCTTGTGGAGGGGGGGGGGTTATATATATAATCAGTAAGATGGGTAATTTATCAGTCTTCAAACTATCAATCATCTCGACTTGACAAAAAAAACTTTCACTATATATCTATATCTCAATATACAAATCCATAACTGAAGTTGGAATAAGCTATGAAACTTCCAGTTAGCTTATTCTTATTTAGTTAAAACTAAAAAGCAATTTAAAATAGTTTATTAAGATTCTTGAGGGGATTTTATAATTAGTTACAGTTTCTGTGCATAAATGCAATTCGAGTACCAATTGTCAAGGCAGTGACTTATTATACTTAATTGCTTCATTTATCCCAGTTTAAATTAATCACATAAACAGAGGAAGCTGTACAACACTACATATAATACCTCCCCATATAAAAATAACAATTCCTTGACAGAGCGCCTATGGGAGTATAAATTTTCATAACCTTACTGGAAAAACTTAAATGTCAATTTCCCTGCAGCTGCTTAGAACAGCTCCCGTTTTATAACATGCTTACCGGTACTTTAAAATATCACATTCGTAAGAGCTTAAGTAGCAGGTATCATTGCTACAGGAAGTGCCTTTCAGAATAGATTGTTTAATTAACAGCCCACTGTTAATCCTTACATTTGGTCTTATGTACTTAGAGGGGTAAAAGGTAAAGGTAAAGGGACCCCGACCGTTAAGGACAACCCTGAGGTTGCGACGCTCATCTCGCTTTACTGGCCAAGGGAGCCGGCATATGGCTTCCGGGTCATGTGGCCAGCATGACTAAGCCGTTTCTGGCGAACCAGAGCAGCACACAGAAACACTGTTTACCTTCCCGCCGGAGCAGTACCTATTTATCTACTTGCACTTCGTGCTTTTGAACTGCTAGGTGGGCAGGAGCTGGGACCGAGCAACAGGAGTTCACCCCGTCGTAGGGATTTGAACCACCGACCTTCCGATCGGCAAGCCCTAGGCTCAGTGGTTTAACCCACAGTGCCACCCGCATCCCTAGTACTTAGAGGGGTACATTTTCCTAAATGTGGTTTGAAAATGGCAGGACCTATATTTAGAACGCTGGCCTCTAAGCACACACAAATGCCAACAAAACCTATCCCAGCATTAAACGTTGGCTTGGGTTCTAAAATTCCTTCCATGAATGGAAATAGAGTTCACGTTTATAAAACTGAGCCCACCTGCCTACCTGCTCCATGAAATTGTGCTCCCAGGGATTTCGGGAGGGCTGCAGAAGGATGGCGGGGTTGACAAAATCCCTGCTTTACATGAATGGAGGAGCAACCGAGCAACTGTGATTAAAGTGTACCAGTAAAACATAAGACAAAAGGAAAAATATATAGATTAACAAGGGTGAGAGCTTCTGCTTCTGCAGCATAAACCGAAATGTAGCAGACTCTAGAACGCATTTAAATATACACACATACCGGTATATACAAAGCTATACACAAAAAATTGTGAAATTCAAACTGATATGGATATGATTTGCCACTCACTTTTCCTTATTTTAGCATGCACTGAAGAAGAAACTATCAGAAGACGCTTTCTTGGAAATAACTTTAAGAATGTGAGCATTCAAGCTTTACAGGAAGGAAATTAAAGTAAAACACCTATTCATGTACTGTAACACAGAGACCATGTAGGACAGAGTAGATCTAGAAATTTTAACTATGTGCTGAGTCTACTGCTAGTTCCTCTGCTGCAGTCATACCTCGGGTTGCGCTTGCTGCGGCTTGCGCATTTTCAGGATATGAATGCGCCGAACCCAGAAGTACTGGAACAGGTTACTTCCGGGTTTCGGTGCTCATGCAGAAGCACTAAATCATGCTTTGCGCATGTGTGGAAGCGCCGAATTACATCATGCACGTGTGCAGATGCAGCGGTACAGGTTGTGAACGCGCCTCCCGCACAGATTGCATTTGCAACCCGAGCGTCCACTGTATATAAACTAGGAAGAGGATTGTTAAAAAGTAATTTTGAATCAGTAAATAGAAAATTTGCTGCTTATATTAAATTAAGCTGTCACATTTCTTCAATAACTTAACATAGAGCTTGCCTTTATTTTCATTTAATCTTATTAAAGCATATGCAATTGCTACACAGCTCAACACATAACATTCTGTAAGAGAATTTTTAAAAATAAAAATTCTTATACATAGCAATTTAAACCAATCTGTGCATGCATGATATAGAACATGTGCATTCCACTTTTTACAACTTGCAGAACTGCGAGTTATAAAATTAATTATTTGAGTAAGTTAGAAGACTGGAACCTTAAAGTGTATTTAAGATTATTTCCTTCTCAGATTTCCAGTGACTTAGCCTTCCATGTTTCTCTATAAAAGTTTTTGTCTATCCTAGTTGAACAGGAGATTTCACATGGTATTGCTCTTGTTCATACACATACACAATTTCTAAGAAGGCTTCCTATGAACAGTGCCTTTATTTTAAGAAAGCATTAAGTCTGAAGCAATGGCTCAGGTATTTCAGCATTTTGTACCCACAGACCTGGCATGTGACTGAGTTAAATGTTTTATGAACAACAGAGGAAAGACAAAGACAGGTATGCTGCCAAGAAAAACTCCAATAAAACAGGCATATGATTCTTGCTGATAGTTTATATGTTGAGATCCTTCACATTGTCAAGCGACCTGTTGTTGGGCAGTGGAGTAATATCCAATGGATGACACAAAAGGGGATATAATCTGTGAAATTCATAGCTTGCTTGGTGAGGTTCTTTCTAAAGGCAGGCCCATGGGCTAAGAAGATAGGCTGCATATCTGGTAGCACATTGTCGCATCCATGGTTACTCACTAGAAAAAGAAGAAACAAATTCTCATTTACTGCCATCTTTTGACATTCATATGTATACAGCTATGTTTCAGGAAACTATTAGACTCTTTAGACCTCTTTCCCAGAAAAACAACAACTGCTGGAACATGCAGTCATATGACCTCGGTTATATCAGTAATAACAGATATACTTCTGTAGATAAGTTTGGGTTTTTAGTCTCCAAACTTCTCAGACATCAAGATTTTATTATTTAGTTATTTATTATAACCCACCAAGTACATGGTTCCATTTCTCCCCACTTTATCCTCACAACAACCCTGTGAGGTAGGTTAGATTGAGAACTGTAACTGGCCCAGGGACACCCAGTGAGATCCATGGCTGAGAAGGAATTTGAACCGTGGTCTCCACATGTCCTAGTCTACCATTCTAACCACTGTACCACGCTAACTCACTACGTATCACTATGACTAGGAGTTATTGAACTGGCACAATAAGCAGACTTTAATGTGGCTATTAAGCTTGAACTGATAAAATCCTGTGGCACAAGATACATGTGAAACATTTACCAATTTACATATGTCCATAGGCAGACAATGTCACTGTTGGGTTTCTCTACAAAAGTAGTTTACCTAGATCTCCACAGAACACATTTCTAAGAATTATTAGATTATGAGGCATTGCAAAGCAACAGAAGCCTTCTAAGAGCTTATTTGGACATTATCACCATAGTTGCCCGGTGTGTATCTTGGCACTTTGCTTTTTAATGAAACATTAGCAAGTTGATAACCAAAGATCTCATTTGCAGTCAGAGTCCCATGTTCTCAGAGTTCATTTCTGAACATTAATTTACTGCAATGTTACATTATTAGCAGGGGAATGGAAGGATGAATAATTCTAGTATTGAGGTACATTCTGGCAGAAAGACATGGGACTTCGCTCTAAAGTAATTTCCTTGTTTTTGGACCATTGTAAAAAGCTACGCTCATTTTAAAGGTGATCCATATTTGAAGACTGCCTTGTATGCAATGGTCTCAATAAGACTTAAGGTTTTGAAAACCTTGCAGCCAAGTTTATTTCTATAATGGTTTCTAGAGCACTTTCCCATGTAAAACATGCTTTAGAATGCTTACTCCATTTACAAAGAACCACTCCTGGATCAAGCCAAAGGCTGATCTAGTTCTCAGTGGACAACCCGATGTCCATGGGAAGCCTGTGAGTAGGATTTCTTTACCTTCACAGTAATAATAGCAACAACAACAATAATTTTTTACTTATACCCTGCCCATCTGACTGGGCCTCCCAAGCCACTCTGGGCGACTCCCAACAGAATATTAAAAACACAATAAAATAGCAAACATTAAAAACTTCCCTGAACAGGGCTGCCTTCAGATGTCTTCTAAGCGTCAGATAGTTGTTTATTTCCTTGACATCTGATGGGAGGGCGTTCCACAGGGCGGGTGCCACTACCGAGAAGGCCCTCTGCCTGGTTCCCTGTAACCTCACTTCTCGCAGTGAGGGAACCACCAGAAGGTCCTTGGAGCTGGACCTCTGTGTCTGAGCTAACAATGGGGGTGGAGATGCTCCTTCAGGTATTCTGGGCCGAGGCTGTATAGGGCTTTAAAGGTCAGCACCAACAGAATTGTGCTTGGAAATGTACTGGGAACCAATGTAGGTCTTTCAGGACCGGTGTTATATGGTCTCAACGGCCACTCCCAGTCACCAGTCTAGCTGCCACATTCTGGATTAGTTGTAGTTTCCGGGTCACCTTCAAAGGTAGCCCCACGTAGAGCGCATTGCAGTAGTCCAAGCGGGAGATAACTAGAGCATGCACCACTCTGACGAGACATTCTGCGGGCAGGGAGGGTCTCGGCCTGCATACCAGATGGAGCTGGTAGACAGTTGCCCTGAACACAGAACTGACCTGCGCTTCCATGGGCATCTGTGAGTCCAAAATGACTCTCAGCCTGCGCATCTGGTCCTTCAGGGGCACAGTTACTCCATTGAGGACCAGGGAGTCGTCCACACCAGCCCGCCCCGTCCCCCAAAAACAGTACTTCTGTAACACTGTAGGGCAGTGTTTTTCAACCTTTTTTGGGCAAAGGCACACTTGTTTCATGAAAAAAATCACGAGGCACACCACCATTAGAAAATGTTAAAAAAAATTAACTCTGTGCCTATATTGACTATATATAAAGTAATTTTTCAATTTTTCCCACGGCACACCAGGCAACATCTCGCGGCACACTAGTGTGCCACGGAACAGTGGTTGAAAAACACTGCTGTAGGGTAAAGTGGAATATCCTAACTCTGGCTAAGTACAACAAACTATAGTTACTGAATTATACTGGTTTTCAATTGTGAGTTTGTTTTTTTAAAAAAAACAAAGCAGTGTTATGGTTCAAAGGTGAATGAAAGCATACTTACATACAGATTCAGATTTGCAAGATTTCCCATCCTTCATCAGTAACTGCTAAAATGGGTTGAATTCTACAGCTGTGTTGGTAATGCAGTCTACTTGGGATATCCTCCTCCTTATAGACACTCATGTGAGGATGAACATTCGCTAATGCATTTTATACTTCAGCATATTTCCCTTCAGATAAAATCCAAAAAGAAGGCTTTAATAGCAGGATCCTGAAAAATTGTTTGGTTTACATGCACAAGGAAGAAGCTGGTGGTCAAGAAATGTGTAGCTAATAGATAAATCTAACAAATCCACCTACTGCAAGATTGTGGTCAGTTGCTTGCTGTACTCCCAGATTTCAATAGGCTTTTAAGCAGTCTAACTTGACAACCATTGCAATCATACATGCATAGTCTTGTAACACTTTCATAGTCCAAGTCTACATGCACTTACCTGGAAGTAAACACCACCAATGTGGCTTTTTTTCCAAGTGGACCTATATAGTTTTGCCCTGTAATGCTCACTTCATCAGATGCATAAAGTGTTAAGCAGCTTTATGGTATAAAGCAAAGTGTTAAAATAAACATAATATGTAAGCCCAGTTCATGGTATGAGTATACCAACCGCAACTCAAGATGAATTTAAACAAGACAACAGATGAGCAAAAATCACACATCATATGTAAGGTTCTTTACATGAACACAGGCCCGTGTGTATGCAGCATTTACATGCTGCACCAGTTCCTTAGGTGAGTATTTCTCAGGTAGTAATAAATAATGGACTAGTTCAAGGGTCCCCAACCAGTATAAAGCGTACACATGGGGAGACAGGAAGAAGTGCTGTTAGTTGGGGGAGGGGTAGAAATCCTTCCAGGTGCCAGAGCCCAGTCTAGACTAGCTCATCACCCCCCCCCCCCCCTAGGTGCCTAGTATGTGCCAGAAGCAACCTTCCTTCCCTTCATTACTCCATCACCACTCACTTGCATGACCAATTTCTGGTGTCTGATAAAAGGGCAGCTGGTCTTTAAAGGGACCAAGCCTACCATGTTCACCAGTCAGCCTGCTCCTCAGTCACCAATTCAGAATGGAAGAAAACTTTTGCTCCCTTCACAACAAAAAACAAAACACTGACTGGAAAAGATGGCCCACTTCGTGCACAGTGTTCCAGCACTGCCCTACTTCTGTTTTGAAATGGAAGTCATGCTCAAGGTTAAGTTTAGGGTAAGTTTAGGATTAAGCTTAGGCTGGGAAAGGTAAAGAGCGCAGAGTGCATTACAAGTGCACACTCTTCACTGAATGGAGCCAGCTGCCTTCTGCAGGCGACACATCCTGCAAGGACGACACATGCAAATGCACTCTTATTTCCCAGCCTGAGCAAGTCAGTGGCACCAGCTACCCTCCACACTTTGCAAAGCTTATGAAACACAGGTGGGGGCAGGGAGTGTCACTATTTAATTTGTTACAGGGGGGCAGGGGCAGGGGCAGGGGACACTTGTTGCAGTCAGATGGACATGCTTCAAAGCAAAGTGCTAGTAGCCTTCAGCTGCCTGCCACCTCAATTCCCTAAAAATGCCTCATGGCCCAAATGGGAAAGTAAGGTGGTGGTGGTGTGGGGGGGGGAGTTGGAGTCTCACCAACTGCGTTATTTTTTTTAATTAAAAAAAAATCTGGTAGGGGCAGAAGACCTTGCAGTGCTGTGGCACCCATGGGCTCCACATTGGGGAAGGCAGGACTAGATTATGGCTGAATTGCAGGCACACAATTTCCAAGTTGGTATGGGTTCAGTTTTGCTTCTTCATTATGGCCACCACCACAGCAATAAGAACATCAGTGCTAAGATTTTCGAGGAAAATATTGAAGAGGGCTTAAAGTGCAATACTTACCAATATATCCCGACAATGCTCTAGTTACTATAACGTTCCAAAATAATTTCCCTGCAATCTGCTGAACAAGTCATTTTGAAAGGCTATAAATGAAATATTATTATTATTAAGCTTCTAGCCCAAGTGCAATATTTTAAGAGGTGTTCTTTTAATTCTAGATAAAGTGCTACATCCAATCATTCCTTACTGGTTTTTAAATGATACTGATGCTCTGTCACGGTCATTTCCTACCTTCTTCTGGTAAAACAGCTACATCAGGCGAATAGTTGATCATTCTGTACAGGTCTCCATCCACATCAGATCCAGTTCTTCTACCATTCTGTCCTTTGGGGACTGAGAGGAGCCCTTCCACGGTCACAAGCACGCTCTCTTCAGCAGCTCTGACCCAAGTTAGCCCAGCTTATTGTCAGCATCACTAAGGACACGTGTCGTGACGGGAGGGTCCGCCTCACCAGGCTGGCTGCTCCCGGCAAAGAAGCTCTTTGCCCGCCAGCCCCTTCCCGAGCTCGGCCTCCCTTTCCTGAAAAGGAGCAGCGGCGTCGTGGGCCTCGGAGGTCGGCCTCCATGCTCCCGGCCCCAGGGAGGAGGCGCCCTCGGCCTTGGGCCCTGATCCACACGGGACGAGCCTCTTCCCCGGGAAAAGCTCCGTCCGTCCATCTCCTTCCGCGGGGGAACCCCGACCCTCGCCCAGGAGGGAGCAGGAGGAGACACGGCGGTCAGGGGAGGGCAGAGGGACGCCTCCCCGCCCTTCGCCTCAGGGACCCCCGACCCCCAGGCAGACCCGCAGCCGAGGCCTCCTTCCCTCCTCCCGGCTTCCCTCTGAAAGAAGCCGCTCGCCCAACCGCCGCTCCGAGGAGGCTCCCGAGCGCGCCTGCGCGGCGAAGGAGGACCCCGCCCCTCGGGCTCACCGGAGCGCAGGCACGTTGGCTGCCTGTTCGCCTGGGGACGTTCGCGTCCTGCGCTTGCCTGCGGGGGGGAGGGGAGGGGAGGGCGAAACCCCTCGGAGAAGCTGGCGAAAACGACGAAACCGGAGGAAAGTTCGCAGCCAGTCTTGAAGGCGTGCAAAGGCTGGGATGCTGAACAGAGAAGATGGAGTGTCCCCCCCCCCCGTCCTCCTACATAGGGACACCACATTCCACTAGGGATGCAGTTTGTCCCGTGTTTCAGGTCTCCCTCCCCCCCCCCCCCGCTCCTCTCTTTATTCTTTCTTGTAAATGAAAGCTCAGAGTCTGGGGCCCCTGCCTGGCTGGGGGTCCCCTTTCAGGCATTTTGGGTGCCATGGCGCCCCCCCCCACCTGATCCTCAACCCAGCCTGGAAGTGTCCATGGGCGTAGCGGGGGGGGGGGCATGGAGCAGCTGCCCCCCCAATCTATACAAATCTGAGGTTCTGCCGCCCCCGCCCCCCCAATCCTGGCTACACCCATGGAAGTCACCGCACACCCACGTTCGCGGGAGGGGGGAACCTGTGCTTTATGGCACCTTTTTCCATCTTGTAGTGCCTGGATGACTTCTCTCTTAGCTTCAAGCTTTTGATATCTGATGTTTTAATGTATTTTTAATCTCTTGTTGGAAGCCACCCAGAGTGGCTGGGGAAACCCAGCCAGATGGGCGGGGTATAAGTAAATAATAATAACAACAACAACAACAACAACAACAACATTTGGGCGGGGTTGTCCTCCCTCTGAAGGGGCAGGTACATAGCTTTGGGGAACGGGACGACTCCCAGATACATCTTTGTTCTTAGAGGCCCAAGCGACGACTCTGGCTAGGAGTGCCTTTTACCACCTTTGCCTGGTACAGTATATGCCAGATACAACTGCATCTGGACTGTGCATTGGCAACCTCAAGACTGGATTACTGCAAAGTGTTCTACATGGGGCTGGACCTTGGCCTTGCCTGGAAGCTCCAGCTAGCCAACAATATGGAACACCTCTGCTAAAACATCTGTACTGCCTGCCTATATGCAACCAGGCCAGGCTAAAGGTTCCCATATATAAAGCCCGGAACAACTGGGGTCTAGATGCATCTAATGCAGTGTTAAGTAACCCTAACCTGCCAGAGTAGCTTTGGGGAGGGCACAAGCCAGGCAGATTCCTTAAGGGCCAGCTGAACTCATATACCCCAGCTAAGTCACCGAAACCAGTGCTGCTATTGCACCCCCACCCCACCCCTGTGACCCAGAAGCTCAACTGGCTTCAACTAAAAGTAGAGCATTTAGTGCCCCTGTATTGCAGAGGGTTGAACCAGACAACTCCTGGGATCCCTTCCAACTCTACAATTCTTTGGTTGTGGAATACTCTTCCAGCAGAGATTCTGCAGGCCATCTTAGCTGCTAGCTTTCGGGCATCTCTTAAATATTTTTTATGCCAACAGAGCAAATTATTAAGTTGTTTAAACTTTTTCAAGAAGAATCAGTCATTTTTATAATTATTTTCTAGTTTTTACGGCATTTGATGTTTGATTGTACTTGATATTTTATGTTACAGGTGGGTAGCCGTGCTGGTCTGCCATAGTCGAAACAAAATAGAAAATTCTTTCTAGTAGCACCTTAGAGACCAACTGAGTTTGTTCTTGGTATGAGCTTTCGTGTGCATGCACACTTCTTCAGATACCCGGGATCTGAAGGAGGTATCAGGTATCTGAAGAAGTGTGCATGCACACGAAAGCTCATACCAAGAACAAACTCAGTTGGTCTCTAAGGTGCTACTGGAAAGAATTTTCTATTTTGTTTTGATATTTTATATGAAGGTGTGGTCTTTAAATATTTGTATAAATAAATAAGTACATTATTAATCTCCTTTTTGTCTCTTAGCACACTTTTGTCATCCAAGGTCCAGCTGGTTTCCTTCTAATTTATCTAAGGTTGTTTTTGTTTTGTTTTTTATTGTTGATCTTAATATTTTTAGTGCTGTGCTTCTCACATTTTTGTCCTTGTTACTGTTGCATCTCTTATTATCTGCAATTACCTGCGATTCTTTTGTTCTCATTTGGACAAGACTTCTGTTTTCCTAACGGAAGCTTTCTTGCCTCTAATAGCATCCTTTAGTGTTATTTCACTGAGTGAAGGCACCTCCCATCTTAGACCCAAAAGTGAAGGTTTAGATAGGACTAGATATATTGGAAGGGGAAATGATTAAAGGGTAAAGCTAAAGGGACCCCTGACCATTAGGTCCAGTCGTGGACAAATCTTGGGTTGCGGCACTCATATCGCTTTACTGGCCAAGGGAGCCAGCATACAGCTTCCGGGTCATGTGGCCAGCATGACTAAGCCGCTTCTGGCGGACCAGAGCAGCGCACAGAAACGCCATTTACCTTTCCACTGGAGCGGTGCCTATTTATCTACTTGCACTTTGACGTGCTTTCGAACTGCTAGGTTGGCAGGAGCAGGGACTGAGCAACAGGAAGCTCACCCCGTCACAGGGATTCGAACCGCCAACCTTCTGATTGGCAAGCCCTAGGCTCTGTGGTTTAACCCACCCGCATCCCTGGGAAATGATTAGATAGGGCTGAATGTTACTTGTTCCCTGCTCCGCAAGGACATAGTGAAGTTACAAAAAAGGCTGCCAAGCCATTGCCTTCTGTAAGTCAACATAAGCTGTGTAGTTAAGCAGGGCATATGGGGATCCTGTTTGAAAAGGAAGTTCACTTGGAAGAGTAACTTGTAGATCCTGAGTTGCAAATCACTGGTACTGTTCACTGAACGATGCTTGACATTCAAGTGAGCTATGAAATATTGCCTAGTCAACTTAGCACACCAGCCTTTCATTATCTGACCCATGCCAATTGTTCTGCATGCTGTGCAATATGATTACTGTAGCCCCTTTCATTAGATTTCATTGCAGCAAAGAGTGTATTCCAATAAGGTAAAAATCCAGAAACACACAATATATTTTTACCAGACAAACAGAGCCAATAGAAATTAAAATACATGGGGAGACTACAGAAGTGGAATAAGAAAGAGGTGCTCTTGTTGGAGAAAATCAGTTAGGCACAGAAGGTGGCATGTCAGGACGTTGAGTTTGAACAATTTTGGTCTTGGGTGAATTGTTTTGATCTCCCTCTTCTGCTGCATCCGTGTCACAGACATGCACCACGACACTTGGGGTGGACTCTGTACCTGCGTGCAGCTCATATTTCTCACCTGCAAGCAAAGACAAACATTTAGACTAAATGCTATTTAGCATCATAGAGCCCCACTAGAATACATTACTGTTCAACTGGACAGACAGAGGGCATCGTGGTTACAGTTGAAATAAGACCTAGGAGACCAGGGTTCAAATCCCCACTGAGCCATGGAGCTCTTTGTGTGGTCTTGGATCAGTTGCTGCCTCTCAGCCTAACCTACCTCACAGGGTAGGGTTGTTCTGGGGATTAAATGAGGAGGGTGAGAATCAGGTGAAAAGGTAGGATATAAATGCAAAAATGCCATGAATGGATTTTGGACATTGATTCAAGTCACTCATTGTTGCCACTATTGTTTAAGTATCCCATTTGGGACACAAACTGTAATTGAACATGCTGTTGCCTAACCTCTCCCCAGGGGGCAGTGTGTGATTGTTTAGTTTGTGGAGGAGTGTTTTGCATGAATGCACTTATTTGGCTGTAAACTGGCAACCAGTTGTAGTGGCCTTTGTGCTGCTCCGTGTATGTGCGTTTTCTCCTTCACTGTAAAAGTCTTTAGGAGAGAGAGAGAGAGAGATTGAGAGAGAGAGAGAGAGCTTGGGCAATACGAGAGATGCCTGCTCTGTGTACCTGCTGCGCAATACACACACGCTAGGTTGCCCTTTGTACTTTATAGTATGACTTTCTGCACAAGCAGAGATCATTCCCAAACAGAAGAAGAAAAAGGCAGCTCTCAGTGTAGCAGATGGGAGGAAACTTGGTTAGCAAGCTTTGCAGACAGGGTCTATAAATCTATCTTCCTGATGAGTTTTATCACAGTGGCCATATTAAATTTGCAATTTAAGAATATTTTGGGATTCTTATCTACTAATTCATGTGCAATAAAACATTAACGGGCTTGTTGACAGGATAAAATACAAAGGGAGAAATTACAAGTGCTTATTTTGCCTGCAGGCATCAGTTGATTTGAGATGACTGTTGGTCAGCTCCAAGGCCCTGGTGGTCATCGCCTGCTGCTCTGCAACAAAGGTCCACACATGCACAGCAAACTGAGTCTGTGGACATAGTCATCTACCCCCAAGATACAGTACCTTTATACTGAGATTTATTTTGTTTTAACAGCTGCAATCCTAACCCTACTTGGGAGAAAGCCCCCCTTTCTAGTTGTCCTTGGTTGTGAAAAAAATGTGGATATAGGTAGAAATGTTGTAGATCTCAGACCAAGTCAGGGTCTCATAGAGAAATACGGTCAGTGGTTACTTCCCTTGAAAACTGCAGCATGCAACCATACATCACTTTTTTTCATTTAGATAAGAAAAACTCATGAAATGCAGGTATTAAGTTCTGTGATGCTGTACATGTTTCAGTTTCAGAACTACTCTCAGAAGAAGAAGTAGGAGAACTCATGTCCTTGGAACACACTGAAAATGTCCTCAAGCTGAAACTGAAGCTATCCATATAGATTTATTACAATACCTACCCACGATTTGCACACAAGTGATTAAAAAGAGAACTTTGGTGAATTTAACAATAGATATAACTTAGGTGTTCATGTCTCTATTGGCTCAGTTCATCTTCTCTTCTTAAACTCAAATACCTGAAATTTCAGAAGACCTACCTGATTCCAGTTTAGAAACTGCATAAAGGAGGTCATAGTCAGCAGCAGGTGTTGCATCATTCATTGGGTGCCAACCTACAGGAGGAGAGGCTGGAGGAGAGATAAGAAACTGCTTTGTTGGCCGGGGTGGAGCCAAATGAAGTTTGTCCTCATCGATCTCACAACTCCTTTTTTTTTATTATTATTATAAGAATTTATTGGCATTTTTCTATAACAACATATACCCACACCCACACCTACAATTAAACAAATGCAAAACAAATAAAACAAATACAAACAATGTCAAGTTTTCTTATTGCATCTTTCTAAAAGAAAAAAAAAAATTTCTATTTCCATATCTTGACCATTGACTTCCCCTGCCTTTTCACCTTCGAATTTATATCCTTAATCTATTTTATAACCATTTCTCCTGAAAAAAGAAAAAAGAAATTAAATTCAATTGTATAGTTACATTCAATTATATCTTCAACATTTTACTGAGAATGCATCATCATAATAGTACCTCGTCATAATTCTTCTTCATTTATTCTTATCAATTTCTTATCTTAATCTACATCTTAATCTTGCTCCTCTTAATCCATAAACTTAATCCACTTGAATTCACTTTACTTATACTCCACCTCACAGATCTTCGCAAATCATTCGCATCAAATCTATCTCTTCTATCCTTAAGATTGCTGCTAATAACATAAAAACTTGAAATATCTCCTTTCATGTTCAAATAAAAAATATAACAAAATATTGTTGACAGTATTCACCCTCCGATTTCAATTTACCATATCAGGCTACTTTAAGTTTTACTTAATGCTTCACCCCACACCCCCTCTGTCCATTATTCTTCTCCTGGTGGCATCAGCATTGAACTCCCATGTAGCTTCCCTCTCCAAACGTCCACAGATCCAGGCACAGTCCAAACCTCTCCTTGCCACGAGTTCAGAGGTGTCCATCTCATCATCTCTCAGCTTCTTCGGTTCTTTGTAACATTCCTTTTCTTCTTGTAAATACCTTAATTCTCTGTCCCTGGCCCCCGAGCTCACACCTCGGGGACTGGATATAAGAAATCTTGACGTCGCCTTGGGGCTGCCACCCCCAAAAAGCGAATTTCTTCTCCGAAGTAGCTCACTCATTTCTCTCCATCTTTCCATCCACCCTCTCAGCTCCTTGGCAAGGCTTTCTTCCAAAGTGTCAAAAGTTTTAAAAGCCTCCTCTGTGGGCAGTTGGTTCCATTTCAGACCCCCACACAAGACTTTGACTTTTCTACAAAGCAGTTCCACCTTCAAGGCAGTGAGTCTCTGTTCATCCGTTAGTCCAGAGTTCAATACCAGTTCAAGGACGAAACCCAGCATACTGGCAGAGGAGGAGGAAGTGGGTGTCATATTTCTGCTCCCCTCTTTGTTCGTCGCCATTTTCCTGAGCTGGAGCGCAAATACCGCAACTTTAAATGGAAATATTTTCCTCTAGTTAGCTTCCCGAAAAAAGAGTTTGCCAGTCTCATGTGTCAATTTTAAATACATTGTAGCCAGTTCTGTAGCAGTAATCACTCAAATTGGTTAGATTCTTAAGCTCGAAGGGAGGGAGGCAGGCTGCCTTTCTCCTTCCCCCCCGGATCGTTCCAAAAGCACGATTTCTAATCAGATTCTTTACTCACGACCACCGGGTTCCTTTAGCTCCATTCTTCAAAGGTAGAACTTAGACGCTCACCGCGGGCTTTGTCGCCGCATTTGCATCCCGGTTGGGGCATGTCCCCGAAGCCCGGCTCCGTTGTCCCTTCACCCCCACTCCCCCTTTACAGGGGGAGCGAGGGAAGGGTTCGGAGCCTCCGCGGGCGCTGCCGGGGAGCCCAGGGTGCGGGACGCTCTTCCCGCACCCCAACCGGAGCCCCGCTTTGCGGTAGCGGGGCTCCTAACCCCCGGGATGGACAGGGCGCTTCGGACCCGAAGCAGCCCTCGACCACCCGGCGATTGCGTCGCCGCCGGAAGTCCGATCTCACAACTCCTGACCTTTACGTGGATGAAAGAAAGAGTCTCACTAAAGAGGAGAAGACAGCGCTTTGGCAATAAGTGCTAGCAATATATACTGCCATTTTCAGAATATCATTGATACTGAATTTTGCTGGGCTGCTACCAGCTGAGTTCGTTGGCACCCAATGACCATTAAGTGGACCCACTTTTCAGAACTTCATTGCATAAAATCTGTGTGTGGGAGGAATGGAAAACCCCCACATTTTGTGATAAGTTTCCCTGGAAGCTGAGAAATGTAGTAGTGAGATGTTTTCCGGTTTGCCCCACTGTCCTTTTTTACTGCTTTCTACACGTCTGACCCCTTCCAACCACCTCCCTTATCTGTCCATCATTTCCCCCTGTCTCTGTCCTGAATGTAAACAGGAGCCTAGGATTTTCTTTGGTTATCCTATACTCCAGTTATGGCAGCTGGAAGGTATTGGATTAAGATTAAGTCCTACTGTGGTCTTGAAGATACACTGACATGTGATTCTAGTTAAGTCAGCATAGCATTATGCAAGAGTAATTTCATAATAATAAACGATAAAATAATTCATTTATTATTTCTTTTCCCTCCCTCTTCAGCCAATATGCCCATGAACTGTTTAGAACATGAAAAATAAAACAGTACAATATAAACCTAGAAATATAAAGCACAATAATGAACATTGACTGAAAGCAGTACGATCCAACACATTGCGCTCCCTTGGTGCACTTTTGGTGCACTCCCTACACCAGAAACAGTTCTCCACCAGAGATAAATTATGATAAAAATGATTTCTGTTACAGTTGGTATCTGAAGAGATGGGAAATAGGTGATAGACTTCTAGCAGTCACTAGGTTGTGTGTTTAACTATAATTTTAACCATCACCCTCAGTTGTGTCAAGGTTTCTGTGTGTGAAACGTTCATTTAATAAATATTTTTCAAGGCTCTGGAGGTGAAATGCTTATTAAAAGATAGGTGTGCATGCTTGACTCTACTATAGAGAAAATTAAACCTTCTTAACCTTAGTAGGGATTGAAGGGATTTTTAAAACCCTTTCTTTAAATAAGAATTACTTGTAAGATACTGAAAACATTTATGCAATAGTGCACTTTATTTACCTCAGTTATACAGCTACATTATGTTGAAATCTTATGTAGGAGAGTTTCTACAGCATGAACTGCAATGACTGTACTCCTGCAGCCTTACTACTGACACTCTTGAACTCTTCAAAATACTTGGAATGTAATGAAAAACATTGTGATTAACATAGATACTAGTTAATTTACAACATAAGCAAAAATATGTACCTCATCACTCTTGGTTGTTATTGTTGATGTTGTTTTTCTATGGAACAAAATCTGAATAAGGTGTATATGAAAAAGCTGCTTCATATTGTTCTACAACTTCATTTCTGCAAGTCAAAATTTATTAAGACACCAATAGAATATTCTAGGTATGATTCAATATGCTTGTGCTAAACATTCCATTGAGCACCCCAAGCAAGCACCCAGCAACGCTGTGCATTGCACTCACAGGAAACCTGCAAGTTTCAGTTGTTCAAAGGTGTATACAGAGAGCAATCTTGTACATGCATGCCAAGTCCAATGGAGCGCACTCTTAAGGATGCAACCCAAAACATGCCTACTCAGAAGTAAGGCCTACTGAATCCAACAAGGCCCACTGCTGGGTAAGTGAGTGTAGCCAGTTCCTTGACCTGATTATGTGTGGTCTCACGTGTTCATATTCAAATTGGTTGTCAGGGGTAGAATGTGAAAGAGTAAGGTTGCATGTGCGCGCACACACACACACACCATGCCCCTCACAGATTATATGAGACTCTGTTGCCAATCTACTATTGTGCCAAACACACAAAGGTCGTAACCGGCTGATGAATAATCACAATTATCAAATGCACAAATAAACAAATGTAATATAAATCTCAAACATAATAATAGATTGGCACAACCATTCAACTGTAAATATATGCCTTCAACATGAATCCATAAGTATCATGGGATCCACAATTTACAGATCAAGGTCCCATTGCCACAGAGGGGTGTGATGCAGGTCGTACTGGTTGGCGATGGCTCTGTAGTTGCGCCACTCCAAAAGATACAGGTGAGGTTGCCACGAAGCAAAAGTCAAACAAAGAGGTAATTCTGCAGTAATGCCACTCCAAAATAGATGAAAAAGGCCACAAAATAAACGTCGTTATACATACCACTTGAAGTGAATGCGTACACACAGAACAACAGGAATAAAAATTAGGCTTCTTCAGCAACAAATAAGCTTTATATGGCAAGTGTTTCCATGTCCCAGCAGGGCTGATTGTGGTGTAAACAGAACAAAAGATTAGGGTATTGATCAGATCAGATCAATTAAATTTTCCATAGTTTCTTGTGCAGTCATGTATTGCCTTTACAGAGGTCACAAGCTCTTTTGCCCCACACATTGCAAAGAAAATTAAACCTTGATATGGAGCTAAAATTCAGAATAAATATATCAAATTAACAACAAAGCAAGCCTTCAACTACAGGCACATTAATTGTGGTGCCATTTATATTAATGGGTGGAGGCCCTCAAGACAATGCAGACATTACATTAGAAGAAAGGCTGGCCAAAATGAAAGTGGCTCATTCTCATTTCCTACCTCAGGCATTTATTTATTTTAAATTGTTGTTGTTGTTGTTATCACGAAGAAGAAGAACAGTGATAATTTCTAAATAGTGAAGAAGACACTTCCTCTCTGGCTGGATACAAGATTTGGAAACAGGGAAGCAGAGTCTGGCCTGTTTATTGTGAAAAATCGAGCCTTTCATGGAAAGCAATCTATTGGCTGCATTGTACTTATTATCTATCTATCTATCTATCTATCTATCTATCTATCTATCATCTATCTATCGTGTTTATCGCCTTTATTTTATTATTTATTTCATAACATTTATACATCACTTGATTGCAGAAGACCTCAAAGCAGTTTACAAAAGATAAAACAGTAAAATCAAGAAATATTCACAAACATAATTTAAAATATACAAAAGTTAAAATATTAAAACTGATGAAAATTACCTCAATTTTCTAAGCATCTGATTAGACTTGTCTAAAGAAGAATGTTTTTTAAGCAGGTACCAAAAAGAGAACAGGGAGTGAGCCTGCTTGGTGTCAAAAGGCAGGGAGCTCCAGCATGGGTGCTGCCTCACTAAATGATTGAGTATTTACAAATGTGCAATGGGGATTATGTAGCACCTGCGGTAGTGCCAATTCTGCTGACTGAAGCAGTAAAATGGACACAATGTAAATGGAGGCAATCCCACAACCGAAGAATTACAGAGCACCAAAGAACCTGTACAAACTTGCAGAGCCAGATATTATCACTGTTTCTGCTTGTCTATCCCAAAATAAGCCCAAAGCACCATACAGAAACAGATACTGTAGCAAAAGGCAAATGCTATGAAAGAATAATCAATACAGTTAATGATCAATACAAACGCCAAAAAACAATCAGTAAGTAACAAGGGGGAAATAAAATATCCCTTCTCCAGCGGTCCATCCATCCGAGACTCAACTGAAGCCAAGGGAAGAGCAAGCCACAATCAACTAATGCAGTAAAAAAACGTGATACAGTGGACTACCACAAAACAAAGCTTTCTAATGTGTCAAACTTGCCTTCTCATCACAGTTTAATACATTGTCAAAAAACACCTGGAGGCAGCCCACCCTACTCTCATGTCAGACAGATGTGTCTCTGTGAGGGGTTGTATCTGCATAGCACAGTCCGGAGCATGCTCAGAAGGGGCCAGCAACACAGCTGCTCCAGGCTGTGGGGGAAGCCATTCGCCAGGCTTGATGTTCCAGGCAAAAGGAGAGAGAAAGGAAAGTGGGGGGGGGGGGGAGAGAGAGAATGGAATGGATGTGTGGATGTGATGTGGGTGGGTGGGTGGACGGGGGGGGGGGGATGCCATCCAATGCTTCAGCCCACATTGTTTTCACTCTCTCTTCTGAGATTCTTTAGAGAAACAGTGTGTGAGGCAGTCATCTTAAGGTGTGTGTTATTGTGTGTTAGTGAGACACTTAATTCAGCTTGAACTCTGCACATGCCCTGGAACAGGGGCAACCAATGTGCCTCCTTCCAGATGTTGTTGGATAATTCCCATCATCCCTGGCTGGGGTTGATGGGAGTGGGAGTCCTGCAGCACCTGGAGGGGGCCACATTGGCCCACCCCTGCCTTGGAGTTTGGCTGGTCCTAAAGGAACTCGGGCTCTGCTTGCTACTAGTCTCAGAATTGCAGCTCAGATTCAACTGGAAAGTTTTAAAGAGACAGATTCTAAACTTCATGATTCCTCTGCTGTGGCATCTTGTAACCGAGCAGCTCTTTTAAATTTAGCTGCAGTAAGGTTTACTTTGGCAGCTGCCAAAGTTTAAGCCAAATTTCTACTTGTGTTGTGCATAATGTGAAAAGTACATAAGATTTTTGAATACAGTTTTTTGCAATTATTGTTAATTGTTTTTATCCTCTGTTGTACACTATGGTGAAAATATTAAAGACTGACTTACACACTCCCTGTGCTGTGCAGCACCCATAGGTGCTTTTTGCCTCTTCTTCCATCACAAAATTTGGGGTGTGGGGCACAACATATGCTACACTATGGTTCATTGACATACTTACCCAAAGAGGTGAACAGTATATCAATTCAAAGAAGGGTGCAATAAAGTACAATAAATACAGTAACAATCTTCAAAATAATATAAAATAGTAAAAACCACAAGATACCCCACAGTGGTCTACTTCCTCCATGAACAAGCCCACCTACCCTGGGGCTGCCACACTCACTCACGCCCTCAGCCCTGTGTCCCCTCTCTCACTGCATCAGGGAGAGCAAACAACCAGGATGCTTCACCAGTCCAAATTATGCCATTTGCAACTATTCTTTAAATGAAGGCTTATCTCACTGCCTTTTAAAATTCTACCTTTTCACAAAATTGATCTTTATTTTTAGGATTGCTTTTTTGGCCGCTCAAGAAAAAAAGGGAAATTATATTTAATTTCATCATGGTGCAATCGCCAGGGTTAAACAGAAAACCTAGCCTTTTACAATGCAAAAGTATTGATAATTTTTAGTCAAAGTTATGTGTTTTTCCAAGTGAGTGCTCCAGCAGGCACTTAGAACAGTTGGCATACTGGAAGAAAATCCAGAGAACCCACTCTCATGGGCTCACATGGCATCTACTATTCATTTCCTTATCATGCTGTCCAAAAAATGCAGAGCAACCAAAGATAATTTTGTTTATGCTAACAGACTGGTAAAAGAACAAGGACATTTTGCTAAGTAATCAGCTTTCCATTAAGATGCAAACTTTTTTTGTTACTATCACAAAGGTAATTCAAAAGCTATGTTTTTAAAAGCTCCTACTAAGGAATAGCCCCGCATTCTCTTCATATAAACAGACCTATGTGCTCCAGTTGTTGTGCTTAGAATGCCAGCATCTTATCTGCTTTATTGCAGTCCTTCAATAACTCCTGTTGCCCTCAGTCCCCTCTCCTCCAAAGGTGCAGGTCCGTACCTTAACATCTTGGCTGGTAAAAACTTCAACATCCAGAGCGCAGGCAGCCAGAGAGGCGGCATCACAGTCCATGCCATGGGCTGGCATCCCCCCTCCCCCTGGTGTCAGTCCGTAAGGAGCTTGTAGCCTCAGAGCTCTGAATTGTGCCTCCTAATTGCTCCGGATGCTCCTCCAGGCTGAAGGCAGCTGCTTTAAAATGGAGGGAACACAGATGCAAGTTCTCGCCTGAGCTGTTTCTAGCCTCCAACACAACTTCCAGCAATGTAAGCACTGCTGGTCCATTTCACATTGCAATTACATCACCACAAGGACTGGCACAAGCTACCTCACCCCCAGCTCACACATTTTATCAACTCTAAGCAGCACACTGAAGCAATCAGAATATGATGATTATAATAAACCCAGACTAAATCAATGTAGGCAGCACAGGCTGGCAACGGAATCATCATAGTTTGTGTTGGCAAAACAAGAATGTCCTCCAAGGCATTTTGCTTTTCTGGATACTCACTAGAACCCTCAGCCATTGTTGAAAGCTAACATCCCATCCTTTGTCCCAGCTACAACCTGTGATGCAGCACCGCTGCTACTGATCCCCCTTGGATAGGGTTGTCAGTTGCCACCACTTTCCCTCAACGTAATTCCTGTGTCTTTAATAGCTGCGTGAAATTCTGCAATTTCCCCCTCCTCCTATCCATGCTTGGAACATACTCATCTTCCAAACATCTTCCAACATAGCAATTAAAGTTGAACCAGAAATAATGGTGGCAGAATAATGGTACACAGAAGACAAATCTCCATAAGCATTTGGGAATGCTTTCATGTCCTGATGACCTAACTAAATGGATCCGATGCACAGACCCCATGAGTCCGCCCTAACCCTGTTCCAAGTTCTCCTCCAGGTGGCCAACGTGGCTGACCAAGAGAATCTGAAAGAGCCAGTGGTGACAGATGAGAGCTCTTCATCAATATGGTTGGAAGGTCCTACTATAATGCCAAAAGTTTCTCTGGAGAATAAGAGAGGTGGGCATTGCACTGAATGCTTGTAAAGCAGAGCCATGCCTCAGATCAATTACCCTCTTCTACAAACTCACCCCTAGGAAGCCACAACTGCAAAAGACAGGCTCACCTCAGACCAGGCAGGCTCCTGTCACAGGCTGCTCTGGGACTCGGGGAAGAGGAAAACACAATCTCAGGGAGACAACATGAGCTGCCTGGATGCCTTCCCGGATGGCCCATGTAGCCCTGTAGTCTCAGGATGAGGCCGGGCACTTGCAACAGGACCAGCCGCTCTGGACAGCTTGCAACAGATACAAAGGAGCCACTCCACTCACTCCATTTTCTTTTCCTTCCACTTCTCCCCCCCCCCCCCGGCAGGTTTCCCAGGCACTCTGAAGAGTTCCCAAAAGGTGGGCCTTTCCAGGGATGCGGACCTGCCATCTTTACTCTACTTCTGTATGTTCCAATTGGGCGTGTTTCTTCTCCCCTCCTCCCCTGAGCCTATGTGGCAATGTAGTGGCAGCGTATCTCTGATCCTGGTGTTACATAAGTATAGGATTGCTCTGTATGTTATGGCCAAATCCAGTACTTTCCAGGCTAGAAAACATTAATTTTCACAGCAAATAAACAGCAGTGTTTATATCCAGTCGTGTACTGGATTTTGTACAGTCATAAATTTTACTGAATTGCAGACTGAGCCTTTTCATAGCCTATCTCTAGTCTTGAAAAAAACAAACAACCCAGCTCCTCTAGAAATACTAGGAATTTAATTATTAGGTTTTAGGATTTACAGTAGAATATAGGATATTTCACACACACACACACACACACACACTGCAAGCTTTGTCATTTGAAAGCAAGACTCAAAGTCCATCATTCTATACCTTAGCTGCCCTTGAATTTGGTAATAGAATGAATGGTAAACGTTCAGCTTTCTTATAGCGCAGAAATGTCTGTCAGAATGTGCCTGATTGTCCTCAAAGCCTTTTGACGAATGTGATTAAAAATAAAATGCAAACTGAGATGTAGCTCAGGGAGATAGGTTCAATTGTTCTCTTTCATGCTCCGCAATGCTGATGTTGCACTTAGCAGCACAAAGATTTTGGTTCAGCAGCATCAGCAAAATGAATCTGGCATATAATACTGAAGTGTAGATTCCTGTTTCTTTTGCTTAGGCTACAGCACAGACACCATGGAGCACACATCATTACTGAACCGCCCTTCAATTACAGCCCGAAAAAGAACTGAAAAACCAAAAAGCATTTCAAACTTTAAGTAAGAAATTATGACATGTTTTCTGTTGCAATTTTACTTAGGAATCCAGCTCTCATATGTTTTATCTTATTCAAAGTACCAAAATAATTTCCCTATCAATATACCAGAAATGTAAAAATTCTTAAACATTTCCTGTAAATTAAACAGTAACCAAATTTCCTGTAAAAATTCTTAAACAGTAACCAAAGCAATAGCGGTAGACTCAAAGCAATAGCGGTAGACTCGTAATCTGGGGAACTGGGTTCGCGTCTCCACTCCTCCACATGCAGCTGCTGGGTGACCTTGGGCTAGTCACACTTCTCTGAAGTCTCTCAGCCCCACTCACCTCACAGAGTGTTTGTTGTGGGGGAGGAAGGGAAAGGAGAATGTGAGCCGCTTTGAGACTCCTTCGGGTAGTGAAAAGCGGGATATCAAATCCAAAATCTTCTTCTTCAATACTAGATTCAGGTAGGTAGCCGTGTTGGTCTGACGCAGTTGAAATAAAAAATTGTCCAGTTCCGATACTTCTGTTTCAGTGTATCAGAAGAGGTATGCATGAACACAAAATCTTATACCAAGAACAAGCCTAGGGCTTGCTGATCAGAAGGTCAGCGGTTTGAACCCCTGTGACGGGGTGAGCTCCTGTTGTTTGGTCCCAGCTCCTGCCCACCTAGCAGTTCAAAAGCACATCAAAGTGCAAGTAGATAAATAGGGACTGCTCCGGCGGAAAGGTAAATGATGTTTCCGTGTGCTGCTCTGGTTCACCAGAAGCGGCTTAGTCATGCTGGCCACATGACCTGGAAACTGTACACCAGCTCCCTCAGCCAATAAAGTGAGATGAGCGCCGCAACCCCAGAGTCGTCCGTGACTGGACCTAACGGTCAGGGGTCCCTTTACCCTTACCTTTAAGGTGCCACTGGACAATTTTTTATTCAAAGCAATACTGTTTTTGTTGTTGTTGTTGTTCAATCGTTCAGTCGTGTCCGACTCTTCGTGACCCCATGGACCAGAGCACGCCAGGCACGCCTATCCTTCACTGCCTCTCGCAGTTTGGCCAAACTCATGTTAGTAGCTTCAAGAACACTGTCCAACCATCTCATCCTCTGTCGTCCCCTTCTCCTTGTGCCCTCCATCTTTCCCAGCATCAGGGTCTTTTCTAGGGATTCTTCTCTTCTCATGAGGTGGCCAAAGTACTGGAGCCTCAACTTCAGGATCTGTCCTTCTAGTGAGTACTCAGGGCTGATTTCTTTGAGAATGGATAGGTTTGATCTTCTTGCAGTCCATGGGACTCTCAAGAGTCTCCTCCAGCACCATAATTCAAAAGCATCAATTCTTCGGCGATCAGCCTTCTTTATGGTCCAGCTCTCACTTCCGTACATTACTACTGGGAAAACCATAGCTTTAACTATACGGACCTTTGTCGGCAAGGTGACGTCTTTGCTTTTTAAGATGCTGTCTAGGTTTGTCATTGCTTTTCTCCCAAGAAGCAGGCGTCTTCTAATTTCGTGACTGCTGTCACCATCTGCAGTGATCATGGAACCCAAGAAAGTGAAATCTCTCACTGCCTCCATTTCTTCCCCTTCTATTTGCCAGGAGGTGATGGGACCAGTGGCCATGATCTTAGTTTTTTTGATGTTGAGCTTCAGACCATATTTTGCGCTCTCCTCTTTCACCCTCATTAAAAGGTTCTTTAATTCTTCCTCACTTTCTGCCATCAAGGTAGTATCATCAGCATATACTGTTTATGGTATTGTAAAAATAAGGCTAAACTTTAAAATTCCTGCAAAAGTATTTTATTTTGAGAGAGAATAGACTAGCATAAGAAACTGCATACTAAAAGTTGTGACATCCAGCTTTGTTAAATCAGCATTTAGTTTTAACACTTTGATATCAGGCAGTGATTGTCATAATGTTCTGACTTAATCACAATTCCATTGTTAGTATGCCAACAAACTGCCTCTGGCTTTACATGCTTTGCCTTAATGTTGTGTTGTGGTTAAGAAACAGCTTCATTTTGTTTATTAATTCACTACTGTACATTAATGTGCTCACATGAAATCCTTTCCCAGATCCATAAACCCTGGAGGTTCTTTCACTAAACTGCTGCTGGACACTTTTAATGCTCAACACCTTTGGTTCCCCTCCCTTCGGTGGCTCTGGGGAAAAACACAATGCCTTACTAGACTGGCAACATGAAAACAAAGCAGGGGAAACAGGTTGGTGTCATCTTGCATGCAATTGTAGTGTTGGTGGACTGAGCTAGCTTGACAGCTGCTGGGAAAATCAAAACACCAGCACCATTAGCCTGAGCTACTGAGAAGCGGACACGGAGCAATGGATTCAAACTACAAGAAAGAAGATTCCACCTGAACATTAGGAAGAACTTCCTGACAGTGAGAGCTGTTGGACAGTGGAATTTGCTGCCAAGGAGTGTGGTGGAGTCTCCTTCTTTGGAGGTCTTTAAGCAGAGGCTTGACAGCCATCTGTCAGGAATGCTTTGATGGTGTTTCCTGCTTGGCAGGGGGTTGGACTGGATGGCCCTTGGGGTCTCTTCCAACCATATGATTCTATGATTCTACTGTAATGTTCCAATCTAAAAAGAGAAACATGTTCCTAAATGTTGCAGATTATCTACTCTTATTTACACACACTACTTACGTGTTGCTTGTGGCTTTAATGTACATGTGGTTAAAAAAATGTAATTGTAAAAAACTAACTGGAATGCTTTCTATCTGGAACATACATACCGGTAGTTGTGGTGTGTGTGTGTATTCCTGTCAGATTCTCAGTGGTATTGAGTATGGCTGTGCAGTTTTCTGCAACTTGAGATGCTGCATAGCAGCAGCATGCCCTTGAAAGGCCTTGGAATACCTCTGCTCTCTGCTGCTTGAGACCTTACTAAGAGGCACAGGTGAGAGATGCTATAGCCTTGGGGGAGGAGAGCACAGCTTCCTGCCAAGTTAGCACAACCTGGCCAGCTCAAGGGAGGCAGACTATCCCATTTATAAATTGCTGCTCCCTTCTGTAGCTTCTGGGTGGACATTCTGTTGGTTCCTCTCAGCTATGCCAAAACGTGTACATGAAGAGGTCATAGAATCATAGAGCTGGAAGAGACCACAAGGGCCATCCAGTCCAACCCCCTGCCAAGCAGGAAGAGCAAGTTCAAGAGAACACAGTGTCACGTAACTTCTACAAAGATGCTTAAGAGTGGGCTGTAAGAAACTTGATTCTTGAAGAAAGAGATCCAGATGGGCAGAATGCCCACACAGAGTATTCTAGAAATTGGCCTAGAGGGTCTCTCACAAGAGCCCTGTGTGGTGAGTTTCCAAGTACAGTCGTACTTTGGATCCCAAACGCCCTGGAACTCAGACATTTTGGCTCCTGAATGCCGCAAACTTGGAAGTGATTGTTCCAGTTTGCGAACGTTCTTTTGGAACCCGAATGTCCGACAGGGCTTCAACAGCTTTGGATTGGCTGCAGGAAGCTATGATTTGGTTTTCCAATGTTTTGAAAGTTGAATGGACATCTGGAATGGATTCCATTTGACTTCCAAGGTACAACTGTACAATGTGGAAAGATGATGCTGCATTCCAAGAATACTCACTCACCAAGATGGACGCAATCCAGAATTTGGGTGAGTGATGCCGCTACAAGATACAGTGTTCAGGAGAAAACACGGGACAGTTCACTATATGTTTTCATTTAGTTGTGCTAAATGATCATACTCAGTCAGCTCACAGAAGCTGTAGTCTAATTTACCAGTGCCTTGCACCTAACAAAGCAAATATTTCCCTTCAAATTTTGGCAGCATTTGACACCCTCTTAACTTTATCAGCACTCACACAGCTACAGAACAAGAACCAATCAACCTATATTTAAAAGGAACTCCTAGCACCTTTGTTTGGCTCAGAGAAATCATTTGCCCTCAGTTAACTTGCTTGGTTGCAGGGGTTTCTAATTAACTGGGTATTTCAATGACTATAAAATGTGTCTACTGAAAAGAAGTTGGCAGTTCTCTGGATAGTCAAGCCCCAAAATGGAAGTATAATTGGCATCCTATAAAAACAATTGAAGTGGATTGAAGTGGGTTGTGTGGTTTATTTAAACCTCTGGTGATCAAAGGTGGTAACAGAGAATGCAGGACACATCGGAATGGAGCAGATCCATCCTGCATTGCGGGGGTAGGGCTAGATGACCCCTGGGGGTCCCTTCCAATTCTGATTCTCAGTCTGACAGTTAAGGAATCGGGATGGGCACCAATGCTCAGCTTCATGTTCTCAACTTATACTGAATTCTGCATGGTCCCTCAGGCTGCTGTGTCCCCACCAAGTGGAGAAGGCTCTGCAAAAACAGAAAAGAAATTACAAGCAGACATTTCAGGTGATAATACAAGTGGTGATATAAGTGTAAATGAAACAAGAATTTTACCAACCATTAAGTATATTTCCCCCCAAAAAAGTTCATTATTTTGAGCCAGGATCGGTCCCTAAAGCCGTTTAGAATTAAACTCTGTGGGCAAGTTTCACATAACCAGTCCTGTCAACAGAGGCCCTGCCAAAGGACTTTTGCAATTGACTGGTGGGGGGAGGGGGGTTGGGAGAATCCCCAGAACAGTGTGTGGGAGGAGAAGGGGGAATTTTACATCTGGCAAACCATAATGCTTGCACACATGGAACAACTGGAAGAGAGTGATGTTGAATTCTACTTTATGACAAGATAAAACCTAAGTAAACAGTTGTAAATATTGGGCAGAGGAAGAAGGGTGGTGGTTTGTAGCACACTTTTCCAGTTACAACTGATTATTACCTAAGCCCTCCTACCATATGAGCCTGCCCAGTCTCTGCCTAACTTCATCAGGAGATGAAGTTTGTATGTCCTGCCTATGCTGGAAGTTTCTTTGGCAGAATAACATGATAGGGCTTTCTCTGTTGCTGTGCTAAGGCTTAGAAAGCCCTGTCTTGGGACAGGGAGCCAAACAATTCTCCCATGACCTTTCATTCCAGGCAGAATACTTAGGGGTGCATTTGCTTATGTTCTTGAGTTTTCCAATTTGCTTGCCTGCTCCGTGTTATTCTTTGACTGAGGTTGTCTATTTTTTGCATTTTATGAATAATCTGCGTTTTTAAAGTGTTTTTATTCTTGCATTTTTTTCCTTTTTGCCTGTAATGGATCTTATCATGCTCATAATGGGGCAGAAAAGTGGGATTAAATGTTTTTCATAAATATTATTTCCCTACACAGCTGACAACCTGGGGTGCTAGCTATTCAAAAGTGGAGCAGCATATACAAGCTTTCACGTTTTAAAACAAGGATTACATTTCAGATTATCTAACCATGAACTGTAAGGGAGATGTAGAGATCTAAACAGAGATTATCTATATTTAGTGGAATTTTTATAAACATATACTTTTAAGGGTCTTTAAAAAAACTATGGGAATAAAAGTCTGTTATAACATAATAGGGGATGTTAAAACAGTACAGTAACTTCATTGACATCACAAGGTTACTGCATGTTGGTTCAAATCATAAAAGAGCATGAAAAAATTCCTGTTAGTTCCCTGAAGCTAGACTGTCCACTATGATTATAAGCCTGCACCTGGTCAATGTGGAGGTTTCAACAGAATTTACTGTAGCATGGACTAATTGGATGCAGACCTGTAGCTTATGGCTGCAACCCAGAACTCAGGTAAGCATATTTAACTTCCATTTAAAGTAACTAGGGTGCTAGCTTCAACTTAATATTTCACTGACAAATACCTATTGAGGAGTATATGTGAAAAATTATCACATTCAAATTCCTAATCCATAAGAATCTTGCAGAAAAGATACACAACAGACAATACAGAGGACAGTGATATAACAGTAGAATGCAAAGTCACAGAAAAATATATCACCAAGTACAAGTGTTCCACAATAAGAAGTACAGACAAGCAGACAATAGAGACATAGTCTTTTTCTTTACAGTCCCTCATGTATTTGATAGAAGTAACATCAACTCGTAAATTAACACCCAGACACTGTTCAGTAAACTCAGAGTTTCTTCCCACCATTTTGCAATTAGATTACCGGTAATAATATTGTCATTTTATGGGACGCGGGTGGCGCTGCGGGTTAAACCACTGTGCTGCTTGGGCTTGCCGATCGAAAGGTTGGCAGTTTGAATCCCCATGGTGGGGTGAGTTCCCGTTGTTCGGTCCCTGCTCCTGCCCACCTAGCAGTTTAAAAGCACGTCAAAGTGCAAGTAGATAAATAGGTACCACTCCAGCGGGAAGGTAAACGGCGTTTCCGTGCGCTGCTCTGGTTCGCCAGAAGCGGCTTCGTCATGCTGGTTACATGACCCAGAAGCTGTACACTGGCTCCCTTGGCCAGTAAAGCGAGATGAGCGCTGCAACCCCAGAGTAGTCCGCGACTGGACCTACTGGTAACCTTTACCTTTACCTATTGTCATTTTGTTGTATCTTTATAGATTTGTCCAGTTTTCTAAGCTATTGGTTGTTTACTACTTAGACTCCATTGTGCAACTAATATATAATGTATATATTCTCACTGAAATGTAACCATTTCAGCCAGAAATAGATGTTGACTATATATCTTGTTTTATCTTAAGCCTCTTTGCAGGAAGAAATGCTGAGTCCTTATTGTGGAGCATTTGTCCCAAGTGATATGTTTTTCTGTGACTTTGGAAAGATACACAAGCAACAGACTGAAATCCAAAATCTGTATTGGTTGACTTCTGTTGCAATATTTTTCATGTCTGTTCCTCCACAGATATTCTCCACTTTAAAAAACTGCTGCATAAGAAAAGGCACTGCATGGTGAACTTTTATCTAGTTAGAAAAGTTACAAAAGCTTAACAGAGGAGATGAAAGATAATTAAAGTTACATACTATGAACTTTAATTTTCATTATGAATATGTTACCTCCTTTGGTAGTGGATCCAAAAGATGGCATTTGTATTTGCAAAGCAACGTAGCTACTAGAATTTGAATCTCCATGATAGCAAACCATCTAAAATGCAAACAGTACAAGTTATCTCTCCAGGATGGGATACATGCATGATGCTAAGTGCAGTGTGTTGGGTGCAGACTCAGGGTTTGTCCACACTTCCACTTGTGCCATGCCTAGAAAGCATGGGTCTCAGCAGGTTTCCACTTGACCTGAGCTTTCTAGGTTTTCCCCTTGCCCTGACCCTTTCCAAGGAAACACTCACTTTTTAGTAATAGATAAGAACAAATGGCAATCTGGGGAAAACTTGAATTGCTGTTTGCTCCGACTGAGCACTAAAGAGTGGTTTTACTGGGGGTAAGCAGTGCGACTTCATTTAAGTCAAGAACAAGTTTTCACACTGATTTCAGCATGACCCAGTGACAATTAATAGTGCAGTCTTATACATGTCTAGTGACAATTAATAGTGCAGTCTTATACATGTCTACTCGGAAGTAAGTCCCACTCACTTCACTGAGACTTATTCACAGGCAAGTGTGTATAGGATTGCAGCTCACCTCAGCGTGTAGCCAATCATTCATTTTTATTTATGCAACATTTAATTTCATTTCCCAACTGATGTTTGTCCCACAATATAAAATACTGAACAGCGGGGAAAATACATCTTGACCTACTATGGATGCATGAAATGAAGTTTGTTGCCTTTTAGGTAAATATAGCAATTCAAATTCAGATTTGACTAGTATAGTTTCATTTTTTATTTCCTTTTTTCAGTCTTGAAATGCTCTAACTATATTTGGCAACATACAATATCTGAAGCAACGAATATCAGCATTTTAGAAGTCTGGGAGTGAATGGAAGGCTCCCAGTTCTTCCTTTATTATAATTCTATATCATTAGTCAGAATGGTATAAAAGATCAAAATTACTCTTTCAAATCTGAAATGAAATCAGACCAGTTATTAAAATAATATACCTGTCTCTCAGAGAATGAAATACATGTGTCTCCAAGATATATTTGAAAAGATAATTTCACTAGCATTGTTCAGGAATTCTGAGAAACCAACAAATCAGTGCAGTTTTTAAATCAGTGGTTAAAAACAGTTATGAAAGGTTCAGTCTGCCATCTTGATTCAAAATGGCCTTCAATTGTAACCAAACATAGATGAAAACTGCCTTGATCTCAGAAAACATCATCTAAAATTCTGTTATGATACTTCATTCTTATTTATACCACCCTTCATCCAAAGATCACAGGGCAGTTTACAACATAAAAACACAAAATTCATAACAATAATTAAAAATTGGGGAGGGGTATTTTTAAAGAGGCATATAGCAAAGAAACAACTTTCCAAAATATACAGTAGATTTAATTTATCTTAAAGCAGATGTTTGCAGCCACTTGTGTGTACATAACCATTTGCACAATGCCCCCATTGGTTGCACAATGTGGGGTGTGTGGGTGGGTGTAGTCTGGGTGGGCTCATTTCATGGGTAAGTTTTGTCAATGGTGGGATAGTTTCAAAACCTGAGTAATACAAATATTAGCCCAGTTTGTATTAGGAGTAGTGTGCTTATCTGAGTGCTTGTTTTGTATTAGAAGGAAGTAACATTCAATAAGTTTCTTAGGCCTGCTCTTGGATATATTCAAATTTCAAACTGAAAAAAATATTGTTGCATCTTTTTTGCAATTTAAGTTTGCAAGCTTTCCCACAATTTTTACAAAGATACTGTTACATCATGGAATGTTTGTTGTATCCTAATTCTTACAGTGAAAGCCATCAACAACAAAATGTTGACACAGTGCACTTTGTGAGAAAATTTGTTCACACCTATACAAATGGATGCAAAAGCTATTGTTTCAGCTAATGTTTAACACTGCATCCTGCAACATCAACAGAATGCATTGTGACCAAATATTGAAATGAGTATACAGTGGTACCTCGGTTTACAAACTTAATCCATTCTGGAACTCCGTTCATAAACCGAATCTGTGCTTAAACTGAGGCGCGCTTTCCCTAAGGAGGCCTCCCGCCGCCGGTGCGCTTCCACCATTCAGATTCCGTTCGTAGACCGAGGTAAATTTCGCAAACCGGGACACCACTTCCGGTTTTGCAGAGTTCATAAACTGAATTGTTCGTAAACAGGACTGTTCTTAAACCGAGGTACCACTGTATGGAGCAACTGAAATTAACTTTACACAGCTCAAGAAGGTGGCAAGGAAATGTAAATTCAGAGAAACTGCAAGACATTCCTACATCCCACATTATCCAGCATTGCCTTTACCATTCAACTTGGGAATACCTCCATCAAGGTATCTGCCGTAATAGCTTGTAGAAGTAGTAAATTTTTCAATCCTTTTTGAAAAAAGAAAATCATCTGTGAAGCTTTGTTGTTAAGAGGGAATGAAGTTATAGGAGTAGAGTCACTCTCTAAAGAGTTTAAGAAATAAACTCCAGCTGTTTTACTGACCTTCCTGGACACTGGTGTGCTCCTCCTCCAAATGCCACAAAACCTTCCAAGGAAACATTTTTCTCTAAATTTGCTTCTTTCCAACGATCCTGTGTGATGAAAATTCCCTTTCTCAAAATCAACTTTGTGGTAAATGAGCTTGATAACAAACATGACCTTCTATTTAGCTAATCATGGAGTAAGAAGCTACTTTTGTGAGTTTATTTTAAACATTCCTAAATTCTAGATCCGGAAGAGAGGTGGTAGGGAAGCTTAAAGTGCAGCCAAGTGCTGCTGCAGATGTTTTCATGCTCAAAAGCTTCTCTTAGAATCCCAAGAATCCTTGTGATAGTAATGTAATCAAGAGCTTGGCTCTCATTTGAACAAAAGGTGTACTTTCAACACCCATGGCTGTGGTTATTTTTTAAATAACTCTCCTTTCCCCAATAGTGCTTTCCTCAGTACAAGCTATTATGGCAGTACAAGC
Organism: Lacerta agilis; assembly: GCF_009819535.1. Taxonomy (NCBI): domain Eukaryota; kingdom Metazoa; phylum Chordata; class Lepidosauria; order Squamata; family Lacertidae; genus Lacerta; species Lacerta agilis. The sequence continues at coordinate 1,201,827 of NC_046314.1, read as the reverse complement.
TGTTACAACCTTGTTAGCCATGCCCAAGGAGAAGCATTCAAGTTCCTCTATGGTAGACATGTCCAACCTCAAATAGGCTGCGATCTACCAACAAGTATCCAAAACTGGCAGTTATCTACCACCCTCCGAAGTCATTTAAGTTTATTAAATATGAACAAGTAACTAAACAAGTGAGAAAACTATATTTTTATATTAGTTTGCACAGATCTGAGGAACAAGCTTCTCTCTCTCTCTCTCTCTCTCTCTCTCTCTCTCTCTCTCTCTCCTCTTTCCCTTCTGAGTTGCTTCCTTCCTTGCTCCATGATTCTCCTTCCCTCCCCTGCCTCCCTCCCCCCCCCCCACGGCATCCTCACTCTCTCCCTCCACCTCCGTCTTTCTGCTTCTGGAGCTTTTCGTTTTGAGTGCAATCATGTTATTGCCCCCACCCCTAAGTTATTACCCTGCAGGAACACCCCCCCCACACACACACATCACAGCCCTCCCTCAGGGCACTGCGTCCCCCTCACCCCACTGCTGGCGCTCTACCCCCCCCCCCCCCCCCGCGCAGTGCAGAGCGGGCGTCGGGGAAGGAAGGCAAGCCAGTCCATGGCTGGAGGAGGAGGAGGGGCTCAGGCTTGCATGAGACTGATGGTAGCAGCGGTTGCTGCTGCGTCCCAGGCTGCAGAGAAAGGCTTTTCTTTCTCAGCCTATGATTGAAGAAAATCAGTCAGTGATTCCCAAGTCGATTGTGATCAACGTGTTGGAAATGCCTACTCTATGGAAACTATGTCCACACAGAAAGCCAGTGCCTTGTAGTGATTCATGCTGGACTACGACCTGGAAGACCAGTGTTTAAATTCCCACACAACCATGAAGCTCCCTTGGGCCAGTCATGGTGTGGTGGATGACCCTTGCTCCAACAAACATGGTCAAAATTAAAGGGTCAGGGACTTCCGGCGGCGACGCCATTGCGGGTGGTCGTGGGCTGCTTCGGCTGCGAAGCGCCCAGTCCATCCCGGGGGTTGGAGCCCCGCTACCGCAAAGCGGGGCTCCGGTGGGGTGCGGGAAGAGCGTCCCGCACCCTGGGCTCCCCGGCTGTGCCCGTTGTGGCTCCGAACCCTTCCCTCGCTCCCCCTGTAAAGGGGGAGTGGGGGTGAAGGGACGACGGAGCCGGGCTATAGGGGACATGCCCCAACCGGGATGCAAATGCGGCGACAAATCCCGAGATGAGCGTCTAAGTTCTACCTGTCATTAATGATTTGAAAGAACCCGGTGGTCGTGAGTATTTGACTGACTTTTTTACCTTTGGAACGATCCGGGGGAAAGAGGAAAGGCAGCCTGCCTCCCTCCCTTCGGGAGAAGGAAAGAAAATAACCAGTTTAAGTGACTGCTGCTACAACAATGGATATAATGTGTCTGAAATTTGAAAATTGAGATTGCTGAGATTTCCCCTCGGGGATTAAGTGGGCAGAAAATATCTCCGTTTAAAGTTTTGGTCTTTACGCTCTGGCTTCAGAAAAATGGCGATGGAAAATTTGGACTGATGTGGGAAACAATTGAAACAAAGGGAGGAAGAGACAGGAACTGAAATTTGACACTCACCCCCTCCCCCATCATGCTGGACTTTGTGTTTGAACTTGTTTTGAACTCTGGATTAACGGAGGAAGAAATGCTTACTGTCTTGAGGCTGGAACTGCTTAATCGGAAATTGAAAGTCTTGAGTGGGATAATAAATAAGAAAAATCCATTTTCCACAGAGGAGGCTTTTCAAAAGTTTTACACAATGGAAGAAAACTTTTGCAAAGAGTTAGAAGGGATGCTTGAAGGATGGTCTGAAATGTCTGGGTGACTCCGGGAAAAAGAACCGTTCTTTGGGGGTGGCAGTCCCGGAACGGTAAAATTTATAATATCCAGACCCCGAGGTGGGAGCTCGGGGGCAAGGGACGAGGAATTAAGATATTTACAAGAAGAAGAAGTATGGTACAAAGAAGCGGAGGAGCCCAGAAAAGAGATGATGTGTATCCTGAAGCTCGATGCAAAGTTTGTTGTGAATGCTGCCTGGATCTGTGGACATCTGGGAAAAGAAGATAACTGGAAGATTGGATCCGGCAAAAGACAGAGAAAGACAATGGACAGAGGGGGTGTGGGGTGAAGTACTAAATGTAAAATTTTAATGGCTTGTTATGGTATCTGAAATCGGAGGGTGAAGGTTATTAATTGTAAGTCTATCTTGATTAAATAAGGAGATATTGAGATTTTATGTTAATAGCAGCATGATAAAGGACAGAAGAAATAAGTTTAGATTTTATAAGAATACTTTGTTAAGATTTAAGCTAGAACATGAAGTTTAAGATAATGGTGTTACTTTTATTGGAAGTTAAATTCTTTGTTTTGTTTTTTTAGAGAAAAGCTGTTATGGAAGTAAAATATAGTTTTAAAACCGAAGGTGAAAAGGCAGGGGAAGTCAAATGTCAAGATTCGAAAATGGATTTTTTTTTCCTTAGGTATATAAACAAGAAGACGAATCCTGGCAATATATGTATATGTATCTGCTATGTATTTGTAGGTGTGGGTTAGGGTCTGTGTTGTGCTATGAAAATGCTAATAAATTCTTCATTAAAAAAAAGGGTCAGGAGTTCAGACCAGACCAAATTTCATAAAATCATACACAGACTTTACTAAAACAAAACCCTATGAGAGAGAGAAACTCCAAATAGCTCAAAAGGTAAGAAAACAACAAACACTAACATAATTAACATAGTCAAAACAAAAAAAAAATTCCTTCCAGTAGCACCTTAGACACCAACTAAGTTTGTTCTTGGTATGAGCTTTCGTGTGCATGCCCATCTCCTTGTGCCCTCCATCTTTCCCAACATCAGGGTCTTTTCCAGGGAGTCTTCTCTTCTCATGAGGTGGCCAAAGTACTGGAGCCTCAACTTCAGGATCTGTCCTTCCAGTGAGCACTTTGATCTTTTTGCAGTCCATGGGACTCTCAAGAGTCTCCTCCAGCACCATAATTCAAAAGCATCAATTCTTCAGCGATCAGTCTTCTTTATGGTCTAGCTCTCACTTCCATACATTACTACTGGGAAAACCATAGCTTTAACTATACGGACCTTTGTCAGCAAGGTGATGTCTCTGCTTTTTAAGATGCTGTCTAGGTTTGTCATTTGTATCCTCCCAAGAAGCAGGCGTCTTTTAATTTCATGACTGCTGTCACCATTTGCAGTGATCATGGAGCCCAAGAAAGTGAAATCTCTCACTTCAAGGACACACTGAACCATAAATAACTCCCCAACAAGATGACCATTCCACCATTAAAACTCTGGGGATTATTTTCCACAGCCCGCAGTTAAAAAGCAAAGTCACATATAAAATTCCCCCTCAAGTGCAATTAGCAGTCCCTCGCCCTTGCAAATCGCTCTCATCTCACTACAGATCAAGTCCAAGAATAGTTTATATAAAATCCATGCGTTCAAGAGGGGAGGGTATAGAAAAGCATTGTAAAACCCTTTATAGAGCATAAATCATTGGCTCCCACATTTCTCGATATCAGATAACATCATAATGCCTCGCACGATTCTTTCATTTTGTAGGGGGCTGGTCAGAAAATAAAAGACCCTTAAAAAACCATGAAAGCAAACATTGTTCCTTACTGAAGTAAGGAATTTCGTGCTTGTTCAAAGTCATTCCGATACCTTCATAGCTCATGTCCAGTCCATTCGGTAGCTGGTTAGTTGCAGCCCATTATCATATGCTGCTTCAGGAGTGCTCCATAATTAATGCCAATATTCTGAATTCTTGAGGAACTATTTACAAATCATGCTGCCGATGGAGGCTCGTCCATGGTAGGGAGACACTCCCAGGTCGCGCCTCTTCTGCCTTTCAATTAGGCAGAGATGGGAATAAGCGGCACAGCAGGATGCAGTGAACTCCCCAGAACCCCCCACCCCACCCCCCAAGGAGCATTGCCAGGAATTTTACCTCATAAATCCTGGCTTTCCCCTGCTTGAACCTCCCCTCTGCCCCAGAGGGCAGAGGAGAGCTAGCACCATGAATCATGGGCATGGCCAGAAACCGAGAACCTCTGCTTCTTAAAGGCAGTGTAGGAGAAGTTTTTGCCAGAAGTACTTTTGCACTCTGCTCCTCCCTGCCTCCCACATTCCATGGTTGAGTGAGAGCCAGGTACTGAGATGAACTGCAAGTGAAGTCCATTCCCCCTGTCCCTGGGGGTAATTTGCAAGGATGATTTACCCTCTATCATCCTTGTTTTTTGTTCGCCAATGATCCCCCACTGTCATGGGGGCTGCCTCCATTAAGGCAGGTGGGATCGGAAGCCCCTAACCCATAAACCAGTCTTAAAGGGGCCGTGTCACCACACACAGCCACTCAGCCTAATCTTGCTCACAGGGTTGCTTAAGTTTTTTAGAGGCAAAGGTGGGATAAAAATGCAACAACAAACAACAAATAAATACTATACTCCACATCAGCTAGTGAGAAAAGAGAAAAACAAATGGCTCCCATGTAATAACTTACTGGTTTAAAAGTATTGGGCTCAGGAAAATATTTGGGGTTTCTATGAATCCAATATGGAGACAAGGCCAGCAGGTCACCAGGAGGGATAACAAAATTCTAAAAGCAGAAGAACATGCTCTTAATAACAATAACAATAATAATAATAATTTATTTATTTATTCATTCATTCATTCATTCATTCATTCATACATACATACATACATACATACTCCACCCATCTGGCTGGGTTTCCCCAGCTACTCTAGGCGGCTTACAACAAAATATTAAAAATACAATAAAACATTAAACAAATAAAACATTAAACATTAAAAACTTCTCTAAACAGGGCTGCCTAATGCACAACTTCAAACTCTGTTTCAACAAAGCCAGTCATTTATAAACATTTATTTCACAAGAACACAGCAGATAATCCTGTCTATATGAGGTCACTAATAAAGTGATGCACTTAGGTAATAATTGATTGTTAGCCAGACCCTAAACACGAAGATGTACTGTATTTGCTAGCTTTTATTTATGGTGCCTTCATTGGAGTAGAATCTCACATAAATTTCAGCATCCCTCGTTATCTTCAAGACACTGAAACAGGCTGGAAGAGGTGTCATTTGTGCTAAATAGGTGATTTGACAGGAATTTCTATGTGTATCTGTACGTTTCATACATTCAACAACATATTCATTTTAAGGATTATTGAATGAAGAGCTGTGGTAGACTATTACCGTCATTAACAAAACCTTACTTGAATTGTCATTGGAGCGATCACTTTCTTGATGATAGCACCTGGTGCCCTTAATCGTATTGTTTCCAAAATACACCACTTGATAAATGGGAACTTTTTAAGGTCATCTTCAGATAACTGGATGTTTTCTTTACCTGCAAAAGTCATATACTGTACATTATTCTGGTTACTGAAACACTACAAGCTTTCCCATATATTTATGTGAATTCACAGCCATGCAAGTGTGGGTAATGAGAGCAGGGGAACTCAGTTAAGTATAATGAGAGAAAGATGGTATTACTACCATCAAATTTTGGAGGAGAAGTTAAAACAGTTGAAACAATATTGATTCACCCTCCTCTGTGGCACCCCTACCATATCAAACGTCTAGCAAAAGCCCTATAATCTTACTCAACAAGTGGGTTGTAAACTGCAGTAGAGAGTTGGGCCTTTTTTGCTTGCTTAGAAAGTGCAAGGCAGTATTAGGTGGATGCCTTTGGCAGACCAGCACTTACCGGTAGTTCATTTGGAGCAGGGAATTTGGCAACCATAACAGACACCCTTCTCCCCTTTTTTTTTTAACCCACTGTAGGTTTCACTCATTTGACATGACAAGGATTCAGGCATTTCAATTTGAATAAATAAAATTTGTTAGTTCCCAAAAATACAATGAGTTCACGACAAGAGTTTTTATCTTATCTCCTTGGCAGCTTCCCTCATGCTTGGCAGGAAAATCCATTGTTCAAGATCATTGGCCTGTAGTGTTATACTGTATTTTTCCGTGTATAAGACTAGGGTTTGTTTTTGTTTTTTTTAACCAAAAAATAAGGTTTAAAATTGGGGCTCGTCTTATAAACGGGTAGTGCTGAGGGGTGTTTTCTTAATTTGGAGTCCCCCCAAATAGGGGGCGTCTTATACACGAAAAAATATGGTTATTCTTCACAGGTGCTACTGTATACCACTCCCTACACTCTTCAGTCTAGAAGATATAATTTCTGGCACCTGTTACTTCTTGTAGCAGTAGGGACCTTTTATGTCTTAGTTTAGAGTTATGAATAGATTACAATATTCATAATTAATGCTGCCATGCACCCAAATAATTTTGTTTCTCTCTCTTTTCTTGCAATAAAAGAAAGCTTTGCTTTAGTCAGGTCTGGACCTACATTCTTGGGTTACACACAAACTATTCAGACCCATTCAAGGACAGGGCCTGGTTCATCTCTACCAAAAGTTCCCCCTCCTCTCAATGTGTGTTTAAAGGGATACTTTGGTGACAGGTTCACACACAAGGTTTTCCAATAGACATGTTTAATAATAGGCAGGATCTGACATTTCTTCACAAGCGTATTCTTCTGGCCAATTCCCATGTGATTTTCTAAAAAAACTAAGATATGTGCGTAGATTAATCCCATTTGGAACGTAAATGTAGTTATACAAATGTCTACTTCAATATTAAGATGTACCTGGGGCATATGTCTCAACACTAAAACAATAAGCATTTTGTGATCCTCAAATTGCATCCAGTACCAATTAACTGCTTACTGCTATGTCTAAATTAATTAGGTGAAATCCTTCATATCAAAGCCTACGGTATACATCACGTAGATGCAGATATCTGAAACTGTTACAAACAGTTCTGATGTCATAGTAAGGCATTTAGGCATATTTACCTGATTTTCTATAAACAGGTTCTAGTTCATCCATGACTTTTTTGTAAACAGAAGGTTGAGACAGAATAAATGCAAGTGTCCAGAATGAAACCTAAAGAAAGACCAGAGGAAATGGCCATATTATGACCTGAGGAAATTACTTATTAACCCATAGAATTTGTTGTCACTGTGAGTGCTGACAGCCACTACCTCAGGTGTCTTCAAAGTGGGATTGGACAAATTCACATGGAATGGTTTTATCAATGGCTCCTAGTCTTGGTGGCTAACTTGGTATATTCAGAGGTACCCAGTCTCTGAATATCAGCTGCTATGACCCTCATGTCCTTTTAGTGGGCTTTCAGGAGCACCTCATGGTACACTATGGGACTAGACAGGCCTAGTCAGGCAGGGCTCCTCTCATTCTCTCCCTAATGATTAAGCAGTATGTACGTGATCTAGCCAAATGTAATTTTATTAGACTCGACTGTTTTTGCTTCAATATCTGAAACCAGAATGTATGGGACCTAAAATCTGTGGGAGATCTGCAAACAATGCTCATATGTACATGAAGGGGTTAAAGACCACAAAGTTCTAATTGCTAGAGTAGACTCCCTGATCTCACATCCCCTCTGAACAGTCTCCTTAGGGAGGTGGTGGACTCTGCTTCCTTGCAGGTTTTTATGCAGAGATGGATGGCCATCTGCCATGGATGCTTTAGAATCCTGAACTGCAAAGGGTTGGGCTAGATGGCCCTTGGGGTACCTTCCAACTCTATAATTCTATGATTCTATGACATGCCTCATCTTCGCTACTTGCTGTTTTTTTCCTTAAATATGAAATATAATATCTCTTCTTAACAACAGACAATCATAAAATTGCATAACTGTGGTTGGATTACATATTTAAACTTTGCTTCTAGTCCCAGAGCTCCTCTTTGGCTGGCTCCTTGATTCACTTTACTCACTGAAGGAAGCATACTTCCTGTCTCATACTTACAGGAATTGCATTAGCTTGAGATGCCCAAAGAAGTAAGAGGCCATAATTAGCACTGAAGGTCTTTCCTTGCAAAGTGTCTAGGACATGTTGCCATAGTGTCTGTTAAAAACAAAAGAACACAGACAGACCAAATAAAATAGCATACACAAGTCATTCTCACAGAGCAGCTATGTTTTACTTTGAACCCAGGCTATTTTTATAACAAGCTGACTTACAACAGCCACTGGCTATTGTGTGCTTTTTATTTTAAATTTTGTAGAATTGTAGAATCATAGAGTTGGAAGGGACCCTGAGGATCATCTAGTCCAACTCCCTGCAATGCAGGAATATGCAGCTGTCCCATACAGGGATCGAACCTGCAACCGGGGTGTTATCAGCACCATGCTCTAACCAATTTATATGTAATTTTAATGACAATCTTTCCTCCTTGTGAAAGAGGCTATTTTAATGCCTCTTTCGCTGGGAAGGTGAGAGAAATTTCATGGGGCATGGGATGAGGAGGAACATGTGTGTGTGGCTCTTTCCCCATACACTGCAAGTTTTACTATGGAAGAGGTGGCCCTGCCTCCTCTTGCAGTAGTGTGAGGCTCTGCACATACACAGGCTTTCTTCCTTACACCATTTTCTAGAATGCCCAAGTGACCACACTTCCTTCAGGTATAGATGGGGAAAGATACAAAAGTGTCAAATCTGTTGCCTCATGCTAGCAGGTATTTCCCCGTGCTCTGCTTATCACTACTGTAGGTAAGAATGGAGGACAAATTCAATTTCATTTGGATTTTAATGTGAGCCCTGCCTGATTCACACTTTAAGAAACAATAGCCAAACCAAAACACAGCTAACCTTCAAATTTTGTAAAAATTCTCTGAATTGTGTGATGCAGTTCCCCAGCCAAATAATGTGTACATAAATGTGTATATTAAGGGAAGGGGTGCATAAAACTGCTTATATTAGTGAAAATAACATATAAAATATTATTGTATTAAAATGCATTGACTATTATTATTACGGATCACTTGGGGGGAAATGTTTAGACTGGGCAAAATCGCATGCAAATGTGTATGTATTTGGACAAATGTGCACTAAAAGCTTGGCCATTTTCCATGAGGACTTTTTTCTTTCTTTAAGCAAAATGATTCTGAACAGAAGTGATTCAGAACTGATTCAGAAATTGACCTATTCTCTCATCCTTAACTACAACCTAGGTGGGAGAGATAGGCACTGATGGTCAGACCACAAAGAAGCCCAAGCACAAGAGTTATTTTTAATGATTCCATGCTTCTAAAGATTTGTTAAATGAAAATAGGTACATTTTACATCTTCAAGATGACAGTAGGGAAGAAATGTGTACACCCCACACACCCTTGTTTATTGTCATTGTATGTTTTATTGCTGTATAAAACGCCCCATGTATAAGACGCCCCCTATTTTGGGGGGCTATAATTTAAGAAAATGGGGGGTGGTGGCTATATTACCAGAGTTGCTGAACTTTTGGGGGGGAGGATTGCCTACAGTTGCTGCGCTTTCGTGGGGGATTGCTTTTGGGAAGGATTTGCAGAGTTGTTGGGATTTGGGGGGGTTGCCCAAGGTTCTTGAGCTTTTTTGGGGGGGGGGGCAGAAAATCAGTAACCCTAAAGAAAAGAGCTGAGAATCACTGGCGTCGCAGAAGCCGACAAGCGTCTGCCCATTTGCAAACACAAGCCGGAAACCAAACACCCAATTGCTGCAGCAGTAGCCAATCCAAGGCTCTGTGGTTTAACCCACAGCACCACCCGCGTCCCTATAGTAACTTGGGGAGTTACTAATTATAGGTTGCCTAATTATCAGCTTGTCTGATGCCCAAGTTGTGGTGACTGCTTCCCATTAGGACTGGTGGGGCAGAGGCAAGGAAGATAACATCAGATGGACCTGTTGCTCCTACATCAGATAGCTGTTTAAGTGAAACTTCTGGAATCCTAAAACATTGGTACAATTCCTAATAACACACGCTCATATCTCTTCTATAGGAAATCCCACTGTGCTCAAGCTTAGTCTTACACACACACACACACACACAGAGAGAGAGAGAGAGAGAGAGAGAGAGAGAGAGAGAGAGAGAGAGGTATAGCCTTCCCCAACTTATTTTTTACAGGCCATTATAGATAAACTCACAGAAGAGCCAGTTTTTAAAAAAGGCACCCCTGTTGCCACCTTGTAGCCTAGGAAGACACCTTAGGTTATAGATGGCAGGTGGTACATAGGACTACCCCCCCCCCTTATAGCCTATTAGGCAATGAGGAGGGATTCTGTTGAACTGGAGGACCACAGGGTCCCTCTCCCTCTACAGGGTCAAAGCAATGCCTCACTCCCACTCTGTGACATTTCTCAAAAATCCTCTCATTCCCCAGTCTCTTCACTTCAATCCCAGCTTTCACAAAACTGCCAAAAATAAAGGAAGCAAAAGGTTTGACATCTCATTGATTTGCGCAGCACCTGGCTTAGTATTTTATAAATAATTATATTAACATGAAAAGCCTTATGGAGAGTTTACCTTAGAACAGTCATCTGAAGGATTAGTTTCCTCTGCATGCAAGACAACTTTTTCAAAACTTTTTAGGAGCCACTTCTTTGATTTGGACCATTTTCTAGGAAGCAAAAAGGAAAACAAAATGCTTATGAAATATATATGATAATCTGTACTCAGAAAATAATTCTAAACAATTTTTCCATAATTTTAAAAACTTTTTAAACTTTCAAGTAATGTTCAGTTGCAGAAGTTCAGCAGATCACAGTGGCAGATGCTTGCCCTGCTTTTGAGAAATGCAGTCTCCAGAGTGAGCTGCTGAGTGACAGGGCAGGGCCCACCACCTGAAAGAAAATAAGGGCTCAGCGACACTTACCTTTGCTCTGTTCTTTCCAGGCACAGCCCACGCTTTAAGTCCCATGTCCAAGCGCCATTTTATTTTTGGCTTTGGAGCTTTTCCAGGCAAAACTGCTCTTCAAAGTTCAATTGGAGCAAATGGCAACTGGTGGAAAACCCAAATTGACATTTGCTCAGATTAAGCACTAAACAGTGAGGTTTTGTGGGGAAAGCTCTGGGGCAAAAAATCCAACACTCAGGCATGGAGCTTTAAAGTGTGGACCTATGCCTGGAAAGAACAGGGCAAAAGGTAAGTGTGGATAAGCCCTTGAGCGACCAAATCTGCTCACAGTTCAAGCCACCAAGTTAAGGTGCTGTTTTCTGTTTATTCTGGCTGGGAAGAATGGTTCTTCTCTTAACTGGCTGGCATAAACAGAATGTGCTGCCAGAAGAAAGAGTGGTGATGTCCTGTCAGTGAATATAATGAATAAAACACTAGGGGGACAAACTCAGAGGGTAGTCTCTCAATTTTAACTTTTATGTGGTTTTATTGTCTATAGATACTGTTGTTGTAAACCACTTAAATGTTTTTATGATATGTAAAGGAAAAATAAATACACCTCTCCCCCCCCCCTCTTTCATTCCCACTGGGGTTTTTCCTTTCCCCACAATAATTAATGGAGCCATTACACCCCATAGGAGCAGAAAGAAAGATGCTCCCAGTTCATGCTCGTCAGTAAGATTGAAAGGACCTGCCATGCTGGCCTTCATGAACAGGGTGCATTGAAGAAAAAAAAAGGAATGGTAGTACCACTGCCCCTTTTGTCACTACTGGAGAATTGCCAGCAGAACCAGGGAAGGCTATCTTCTAATCCCAACTCTGGTCACAGGACAAGTACTTTCACTTTTATGAGAAGCCCTGCACAATTTCTCAGAAGAGCCTTATGAAGTGTAGGTGGGTACCCACGAGGCAAGACGTAGTGATAACAGCAAGAACCTTTACTGAACTACATAACTCGGAAACAGGGGCAAAGCAACTGCTTATATATTTTCCTGAAAGCCTGCACCACTCTCACTCCCAACGTGATTCCAAGCTGTGAATCACGACTCAGAGTTCAAGGGCCAATGGCAGAGGCCCAAATCCTGAAATGTTCTGTGATTGGACATCATGTATTGAATCAGAACACAGGAGCTCAGAATCCTTAGTCCAGACTCAAGCTCAGGCAAACACAGACCACTAAATACCTAACACCTTACAAGAACAGGGAAGATCCAATAAGGGCTTGCTGCAGGTCAGGATCTAAAGGATTTCTTAGGGATACAAAATTGCTTCTAAATACACGGTGAGCTACTGCAGACTGGCTCGCAGCTAACTCCCAGCAAATAAAGAGCCATCTTTGGAACATCCTTCCACTCTGCTCAGGCAGTTTCTCAACTCACGATGCTGTTAAGTCTAACCAGGATTTCCCTTACTACCTATCTCTATTTTCATTGAGATGAGGATTAAATGACCACAATTGTTTTTTGAAAAATGTTAAGCATCTGTTTCCAGATAGCCAAAACAGCACTTGGCCTAATTTTGCTCCCATTCAAGCAGGTTCCATAGCAGGGCTAACCCACCCATGAGGCAAGCTCGCCTTGAGCGGCAGAAGCCCACCAGGCAGTGCCCCCGCGAGTCTTGCCAGCTCTGGAGAAGCAGCACCCATGGCAGCAATGGCTTCTGCAAAGATCTCACATGGCACATGAGATCTTGTGAGCTTTCAGCGAGATCTCGCCAGAAGCCAGCACAACTGCTGGTGCTTTGTGAGTGCCGCTGTGCAATGCAGGTAAGGCAGGCTTCAGCAATGGCGGGGGAGAGGAGCATAATCAGAGGTGGGGCAGCAAGGTGGCACATTTACGTTTCCCCTCCGGCGGCAAAACAGGATGCACTGCCCCGTTCCATAACATCACACTAAGCTGACTCTGTGCTCACACCTCTTCACAGAATGCAGGGTCCCCTCTTTGATGTAGTGTAAACCTAGCAAATCAAAAGTTAACTTTGCACACACTAGTTTGGCTCCCCAACTAGCTACTGCAAGCAGTCTTAGATCCAATGACTACAGGAGTATGCCAGTTGGAGAGAAAGCATGCCATCATGTAAGTCGTCTATGGATTACACCCATAATATTGTAGACATAGTCAACAAGAATCTGAGAACAGTCTAAGCTAGAACATGAATTTCTGGATAAATTTATATTGTCAAACAGAAACACTACTCCCTTACTTCAGAAAATATTTTGGAAGTTGGGTAGCATATTCAAAATCATCATCAAAGTTCTGATAGTGCTCCTCAAACTCCTTGACATTATCCTTGGTGGTCAAAAAAATGTCTTTTCCAAACAGGGTGTTCACTGTTGATGGGAACATGATGTGCCTGCAATGGGAGAAAAGGTATAGTTGTGGACTGAAGGAAAATAATGCTAGAATCCACTTGGAATGGTCACCTGTTGGCCATACTGGTTTCATACAACTAAAGTAAAAATAGGTGAAATAAATTGTAGTGGATAAACTTCTGCTGTTGTGAGATGGGAATATGTACACTTAACAAACAAACCATGGCACATCATACCTTTCACAAATTCTACTATTCACATTCTGCTTTATGAAATATCTACAAATATTGTACCTTTTCTTGTCAGAAGAGGTCAGCCTAAAACAACTCAACAATTATTCTCAATTATTTAGATAGCATTTGGGTCAATTTAATTTGCTTCTGTGGAGAAGGGTCATTGCATAATAATAATAATAATAATAATAATAATAATAATAATAATAATAATAATAATTTTTATTTGTATCCTGCTCTCCCCTGCTGGAGCTGGGCTCAGAGCGGCTAACATCATATAAAACACAATATACATAAAAACAAACAAACAAACAATTAAAATGCATCCCAAAATTAATTCAAATGAATTAAAATTAGCATACTGATGACAGCCCAAACCAAAATTCCGGACAAGTTGGGCAAGGGGGCACATATAGATGTTAAAAAGCATCGGGGAGAGAATTGCACCCTGCGGTACTCCACACACCAAGGAGTAGCACAACAACCCCCCCCCCAGCACCACCCTCTGTCCCCAACCAGAGAGGAACGAGCACAGCCATTGAAGGACTGTGCCCCAAATCCCCACGTTGGCAAGGCGGTGGTCTAGAGGTTCGTGGTCAACCACGTCGAAGGCTGCTGACAGATCTAAAAGAATCAACAGCCCCGCTGCAGCTGTATCACTGGAAACAATGTTGCTACGAAGCACTTTGACAGAGAAAATGGATTAAACCCCTGTGAGGGGGTTGAAGATTTTGGAAATATCTCTTCTGTGGCTTTTGGAATTATTTTTGGCACCCTGTCTCAGGGAAAATGGCGCTGGAAAACTAGTACGCAAGATGGAAAATTACTGACATTTGACACCCTTTGTCTTCTCCAACCATGCTTGCTTTCGCTTTTAAACTGATTCTAGATCCGGGTATTACCCAGGAACAAAGAACAATCCTTCTGCAATTGGAGTTTGTGAATCGAAAAATGGACTGGTTAGGGCGTAATTTCAAAGAAATTTGTTGTGGAGCAGGAGAGACCAGCCAGATTTGGGAGAATTTTGATAACTTGGAAGCAGACTTCTCCAGGGAACTGGGGGAGGTGCTGGAGAAATGGGACGAATTGATTCAGCAACCCCAGGTAAATGGACGGCCCTGGTGCAGTGAGAGACACAGGGCTGTTGTTTTGACTGGAGCTACAAGATCCAGTCTCTGGAGTGGGAGTCCAGAGATGAAGGTGAGAAGATTTTTGAAGACACGAGTGGAAGAAAATCAAAATTGCGAAATGGAGTTGCTGGGAGAGGAGAGGAGGAGATTTATAAACTATAAGATGACACAAAACAAGGACAACAGAGGGGAATGTAAAGATGAATGGTGGGGGGGCATGGGAGAGAGCAGAAAAATGGTGAGAAGGGGAATAGGGTGAAAATGATAAAAATTGAATTAGGATGGATTTATGGTACCCTGAAGATAGTGTGTTAAGATTCTAGGATTTTGATGTTAAGTTTTAAGATTTTGATGTTACGATTTTGGGAATTTTGAACTAGTGAAGAGATATGTAACTGACTAATAGCAGCAGCTTAAGTGAAAAGAAGTATAAGATTGATTTAAGAATTATTTCATGATATTATAAGATGTTAAGTTTTTATGATAGTATAAAAGGTTGGATAATGAACTGTAATGTTAAAAATGGATGTTACCAAAGTATATTAGTATTGAAGGCAGAGGAGGGAAAGCGGGGGAGGTCCCTTTAGAAGATCAGAAATTAGATTTCGTTAAGTAGTAAGAGATAGATTGGTGTTCCAGTTTAGGTATGTATTGGTTTTGGTTTTGTTTTAATTGTTCTCTTTGTCGATTGTGTTTATGTAATGTGCTTTTATTGTGTTAATGTTGGTGTTTATGTTATGTTATGTTTTTTTCTTGTTTTACTGGAAAATAATAAAAATCTTATAAAAAAAATAAAAAAAAATAAAAAAAAGAATCAACAGCCCCGACCTGCCTCGATCTAGCTGCCTACGGAGCCATCTCGGTCCCATGACCAGAGTGAAAACCGGACTGGAATGGATCCAAAGCCGAACCAAAGTCAAATTGTTCCAATGTACAAGTATGTATTATGGTTTGATCCCTGTATGGGCCAGCTGCATATTCCTGCATTGCAGGGAGTTGGATGGGATGCTCCTTGGGATCCCTTCCAACTCTATTCTATGATTCTATGAAATTAGCCTCAAAGAGTATATTTATCACACTCCCTTGCTATTACATACTTTGGAATGCCCTCTTCTAAGGAGATGCTACTGTTGGCTTCATAAGAATACCCTATCCAATAGTAAAATGAGTTTATGACAACTCCACCAGTGCCCTACCCTTCTGCTTTCTCTTGTAGTGTTTAAACTACCGTATATACTCGAGTATAAGCAGAGTTTTTGAGCACATTTTTTTGTGCTGAAAAAGCTGCCCTCGGCTTATACTCGAGTGAGGCAGGCAGCAGGCGAGGGGCGAGTGGTAAGAAAGGAGCGGCGAGAAAGGAACGAGCGCTCATTCCTCTTCCACTGTCTTTGCCGCTGGCAAATCTGCTCCTCTCCTTTCTGTTCCTTCCCCGTCTCAGGGGCAGAGGAAGCCGCTTGGCCGCCAGGGGGGGCCAACGTGGAGACACCCCCTGGGGTGGTGTTGCTCTGCACTGTGCATGCACCCCGACGCGCACGCTGTGCATTGTGATGTCCCGACGCACAGCAGCAGGAAGGGAGAGCGCGTGCCGGCTTACTCGAGCCCCGTTTGCCGGGCGGTGGGGCTCGAGCAAGCTAGTGCATGCTCTCCCTTGCTGCTGCTGGGCTCTGGGAGGAGCTGCGGAGATGAGGGGCGGGCCAGCGAGGGGCGTCAAACCAGCCACAAGCGTGACGCCCTCTCGCTGGCCCGCCCCTCGACTCCGCCCAGGGCCCAGCAGCAGGAAGGGGGAGTGCACGCCGGCTGAGAGGGAGCAAGCCGAGCCCCACCGTCCAGCAAAAACCTTGCCCAGTGCGCCGCGGCAGCTGGCTTGTGCTTGCTCTCTCGCTCTGCCTGCTCGCACTTTCCTTTATTTATTTATTTATTTATTTATTGTTTGTTTGTTTTTTCAGCGCTAGGGTGGGCCCTGGGCGGAGCCGCGAGCGGAGGCTAGGGGCAGGCCAGCGAGGCGTCACTTTTGTGGCTGGTGTGACACCCCTCCTTGCTGGCCGGCCCCTCGCCTCCACACACGGCTCTGCCCAGGGCCCACCCCAGCACTGAAAAAACAAACAATTAAAAGAAAAACAATAAAGGAAATCACGAGCTGGCCAAGCAAGAGAAAGAGCAAGCACAAGCCATCCACCATTGCGCGCCGAGTGAAGTTTTGGGATTGGCTGGGAGTCACCGATTGCGAGGGCGGGGCCCAGAGTGTCACCCCCTCCAGGGCGGTACCCGGTGCAACCCACCCCCTATGCCCCTCCCTTGCTCCGCCCCTGCCTCTATCTCTCTCTCACACACACCACCTCCCCCAGTGGCTGGCTGGCAGCAGCCTCTCAGCAAATCTGCTACTCTCCCTTCCGTTCCTTCCCGTCTCAGGCAGCATGTCTCTGCCTCTCTCTCTCTCACACACACAGACACACACCACCTTCCCCAGTGGCTGACTGGCCATGCTCCCGCGTCTGGATCACTTTCCCCCATTTAAGAGGCTACACTAGTAACCCCCCCTCCCTCACAATAGTACAAAATGCTGGGCATGTACGTGCAGGACAGGTTTGCCTTGAAGTCATCTAACATTCAAGACCGGATGGGGCTCTTTATGGCCCAGAGAGTAAAAAAGGTGGGTGATCCTTGCTGTTCCCCATTAAGGTGAGGGATCGATAGGACAGGTGGGGGGAGATCTGCCAGGCTTTTCCTGCAAGCTCTTCCTTCCTCCTTCAACCCTCCATCTGATGTGGATTCTCCCCACAGAGCTTGTCACATATTTCTCTCTCTCCCTCTCTCCCTCTGTCTTTTATCCCCAAGCTTGAGACTTCAGCATTTAATCCTAACCCCCTCTTCCTCTTGTGACACTATTTAGTTCACTTCTTTCTGGCAAGTTGTGAAAATTATTACAATAAATGGCCTCAAAAGTTTTGCTTTTTAATATATCTTTATAGCAGCACCTCCTCCTGTGCCCATT
Source organism: Lacerta agilis (assembly GCF_009819535.1). NCBI lineage: Eukaryota > Metazoa > Chordata > Lepidosauria > Squamata > Lacertidae > Lacerta > Lacerta agilis. The sequence goes on along the minus strand of NC_046314.1, from coordinate 1,184,386 downwards.
GTTGTTCGTTTGAGCTCTCCTTGGCACAGTAAGAATCCCCACCGGTTGGACAACAGCCACATAAAAGAAGAAGCTGAGAGCTCAAATCAAATTCACACCCCAAGTAGATTTGCCTGGGGGCAGGGATTCAATATGCACCTTGCAAATCCAGTTACATTCTTTGGTTTCAAAGGAAGAGCCTGTGTATTTCAGTTCTTCACCTCAATAGCAAAGGGAACAAGAATAAACAAAAGGTGCCTTTTGCAAGCTGCTTTCTTGAGCTGGTTTAGGTAGCCAAAGTTTGCCAAATTATAGCACACTGTTATTGTCCTTTCTTACTGTAATTGCTCCTCTGGTTCCTGGTTTATGCTTTCTGGGCTGTAGCTCAGTATAGATCACCTGCCTTGCATTGCCCCAGGTTTAGTTGCAGGCATGTCCAGGTAGAGTCAAAAACTCTGGAAAGCTGCTGCCAGTCAGTGTAGACAATACTAAATAAGATTGACCAATGGACTTAGTATAAGCACAAGCATCTCTCACGAAACAAGTTTGCACCATCTTCCCTGTGAACAGCCCTTCAGATACAACAGAATAACACAACCATTCACAGAGTTGGAAGGGAACCACCAGGGTCATCTAGTCCAACCCCCTGCAATTCAGGAATCTTTTGCCCAACAGGGGGCTTGAAACCACAACCCTAAGATTAAGAGTCTAATGCTTTACTGACTGAGGTTTGTTTATGTTTCCTGTTTTCTTTTCCCAAGCAGAGATAATGTGTAAATGTGGTGTCAGCTCCCTTAAAAAGGTCAGCAACTCTGGGGAACCTTTCCTTAAAAAGGTCAACAACTTTGGGGTTCCCAACTCTGGGAAAGTGGGGGGGGGGCGCGCCGGAGGGATCTTTGCACCATGGCGCCGGATATGCTTAAGAGGGCCCTGGCGGCGGCGGAGAAACGAGGTAAAATTAGGTGCCTCGGCTTATATTTGGGTCAGCTTATACTCGAGTATATATGGGTATATTTTATTTTCTTCTAAACTGCAACATTCATGGCTTATTCTAGATATTAATTTTATTTAATGAAAAGAATGGAGGCCTGTGTCATTCTGGCTGGTTTTCAAAATCACCTACCTTACCAGATCTCTGAGCTCCTCCGTTCCTTCATGACCCAAATCCTCCATGTGTTTCTGAAGTTCCTGACAGAGACTCCCAGGCATATGACGCAGATTAGATGTACCCAGTCTTCCCTTCACCATGATATATATCCTGCTCCTATTCTTGTAAAAGATTTCTTCAGGAATTGAAGCTTCAAAATCCAAGTGGAAAAAATAATATTAGTCAGAATAAGCTGTAAAGTTTTACTTAAAATACCCTGGAATCTGTGCAGGCATCATGAACAGCTTTGTTTCTGTATTTCATGCTGTGTTGTCTTTCAAAAGAGGCAATTCTTTCTAATTAGACATACAAAAATGTGTAGATACAGAATCTTGATATAATGTGCCCTGGTAAAGTTTGTCTGAAGCTCAACATAAAAAAAACTAAGGTCATGGCCACTGGTCCCATCACCTCCTGGCAAACAGAAGGGGAAGAAATGGAGGCAGTGAGAGTTTTTGCTTTCTTGGGTTCCATTATCACTGCAGACGGTAACAGCAGTCACGAAATTAGAAGACGCCTGTTTCTTGGGAGAAAAGCAATGACAAACCTAGACAGCATCTTAAAAAGCAGAGATATCACCTTGCCGACAAAGGTCCGTATAGTTAAAGCTATGGTTTTTCCAGTAGTATGGAAAGTGAGATGTATGGAAGTGAGAGCTGGACCATAAATAAATCTGATCGCCGGAGAATTGATGCTTTTGAATTATGGTGCTGGAGGAGACTCTTGAGAGTCCCATGGACTGCAAGAAGATCAAACCTACCGTGTTTCTCCTAAAATAAGACATAGCCATAAAATAAGCCATAGCAGGATTTCTATGCATTTGCGAAATATAAGCCGTTCCCCGAAAATAAGCCATACCCTGAAAATAAGCCATAGTGATGCGGCACCTCCCATTAAAACAGCCTGGAGAGGCGTGGCTATGCAGTGTATCGATGTGACACGGTTAAAATAAGACATCCCCTGAAAATAAGCCATACTGTGTTTTGTTGAGGAAAAAAAAATATAAGACGGTGTCTTATTTTATGAGAAACACGGTATCAATTCTGAAGGAACTCAGCCCTGATGCTCACTGGAAGGACAGATCCTGAAGCTGAGGCTCCAATACTTTGGCCACCTCATGCAAAGAGAAGACTCCCTGGAAAAGACCCTGATGTTGGGAAAGATTGAGGGCACAAGGAGAAGGGGACGACAGAGGATGAGATGGTTGGACAGTGTTCTCGAAACTACCAACATGAATTTGACGAAACTGCAGGAGGCAGTGGAAGACAGGAGTGCCTGGTGTGCTCTAGTCCATGGGGTGACGAAGAGTCAGACACAACTGAATGACAAAACAACAGCAACAAATTAATGGAAACAAGTTGCAGTGGAATAGTGCTGATGTTTATGAACACAGAGAATGGAAATTGTTGCCTTCTTACCTGTATAGTGCCTGTATTACTGGAACTGTCTTTAGTAAGGCTAATTAATGAGGGAGGATAATTTTGAAGTGAAAAACATGCATGGGTGTGTGAGTAAGAGAAATACTTGCTCCCTCAGCACATTGCTCCAGTCAAAACTGGAGTCCTCAAAGCTACATTAAAGTAAAAAGATCTCCCACTTCACATCTGTTTCAACCCTTTGTCAACTAAGATAGAAAGAAATAATTTCCCCACTGAAATTAAATATCATTTACCTACCTGTACGCTGGACAGACTGTTGCACTGCCTGCTCAAAATCCACATCTTTAGATGTACAAAATGCTTGAAAACCTTCTCCATCAGTTACAAATGTGTATCGTTTCCCCAACATATACACTGTGAATACTGGTCCATACTGTAAAATATAGTGTTAAAAAAGTTAAGTAGCTTTTATATAAAACAATCTGCAGGAAGAATAAACTATGCAACAACTGCGACAAGAATTTTGTTAGTCCAAAGATGGAAACAACAGGAGTTACCAACAAAAGAAGAGTGGCAGATGAAACTGATGGACTTTGCAGAACAGGTGAAACTAATGGGAAGAATCCAGAACCAGCAAAACCAAGAGTTCCAAAAGGACTGGAACAAATTTATATTATATTTGAAAGACAACTGTAAGCAATTAATATCATTAGCAGGGTTATCTGAAGATCTGTAAGATGAAATTGCTACCTATGCAGGTTGAGTAATATAATATTTTAGGTAATCATACAACAAGGATAGGAAACAAAGTGAAATGTAAAGATGTAAAGTTTAATTTTGTAAATTATCACATGGGAGGGAGGGAAGTCGTTAGGCTCAGTTGAGCCAAAGAGATAAAATAAGAGGGTACGATGTTACGTAATGTGATTATATGTAATCTTTTATGTAATTTTTATCATAAAAAGTTAAGTAGTTTAATACAACTACATTTAGGGGGAGCCATTGGGTCCTGCCCATTGGCTCCCCTTTGGCACCAGACACTCAGCTCCCAGGCAGGCATTGTACACAGCAAGCACAAGAGGCATCATTCGCCTGGGGAGCTTATAGCCAAGGCTGCTGCAACAAACAGCCACACAAGCCTTTGGGTGGCAGAGACACAAGAGAGCATCAGAGGAGGGAGGGGAGGAAACAGGGACAGAGGCCAGTGTTGCCTGCAGTATACCTGACTATCATTCAAGGCACCCCAACATACCAAGGCACACAGGTTGAGAAACACTGTTCTAGGGAATGGATTTTGAACAAGGAGGAGGCAATGCACCCACAAGGTCTCTCCACCCTGTTACCCATTTCTGAAGCAGGATAATAGTTGGGGTGGTAGATATACAAAAAACCAAAATGCTTGTGTGGTTGTTGTGATGAAATAGAGTAAGACTGACTGGCAGCCACAGCCATTCATTCCTTGCTGTGCTGCGAGCACACCTCATTTCCCCTACACGACTCTGATTTCAAAATGCTTTGTGGTCCACACAAACCTCAGTTCCTCTATGGTCTCTATCCTTGCTTGCCTCTCCTACCCAGTTTCACTCTGCCTTTCTGCTTCTCCTCCTCCTTCCTCCTTATGCACAATCTTTCCCACTCTATGGTTTATACTCTGTTTCTACCTCTTTCCTGCATGTGGGGCACATATGCACAGTTCCCTATTACAGTGTTTTTCAACCTTTTTTGGGCAAAGGCACACTTGTTTCAGGGGAAAAAATCACGAGGCACACCACCATTAGAAAATGTTAAAAAAATTAACTCTGTGCCTATATTGGCTATATATAAAGTAATTCTCTTGAATTTTTTCAATTTTTCCCACGGCACACCAAGCAACATCTCGCGGCAGACTAGTGTGCCGCAGAACAGTGGTTGAAAAACACTGCCCTATTAGGTTTCATTTTTTGCTAATTTGGGAATCACCAGAGAGAGAGAGAGAGAGAGAGAGAGAGAGAGATCCCACTTTTACATGTGTGGTGCTATTCTGCCTACTTATGCCATCAGCACAGAAGGCTGTGTTGAAAATGCAGAAAACGGTATTGTCTAAAATCTCTTAGCAATACTGTACTGAAAGGGGGGGGGGAGCCGACTGCATTACAATGAAGTTGCAAAACTTATTATAAAAACACATTTGTATACATACTGCTTGAAAATACTCATTTTATAAGGCTCTCATAGAATTGTATTTTAATTCATTCTTTCAACACTGAGTAGCTTTCTGGACAGCTTGAAAAGCACACATGAACTTTAGTAACCTAATACTTGGCTTGTTCAAGGGGAACTGTCCTGCTAGACAAGATCAGCCACATTGTTCTGAACATTGCTCTAAAGCTAAAGAGAGAGAGCGGGTGGCCAACTTCCAAGGGACTGTGATCTACTCACAGAGTTAAAAACTGACAGTGATCTACCCCCTTTGGGGGGTTCAGGTCGAGGTTGTTGAGCTTTTTTTTAGGAAGGAAAGCCATCCATGTTTTGGGGGGTTTGGGTCAAAGTTGAGCATTTTTTAGGAAGGAATGCCCTGTTTGGGGGGCTTCAGGGCAAAGATGTAGAGCTTTTTTAGGGAAGCCAAAGTTGTTGAGCTTCTTTGGGTGGAGCCAGTGATCTACCAGTGATCTACCACAGACGTCCAGTGATCTACCAGTAGATCACGATCTACCTGTTGGACATGCCTCAGCATGTTATTCTATCATAGTAATTCAGACTTTATAAATCGTTTGATAACAGTCAGCTAACACAAAGCATATTAAATTGTAAAAAGCAAAGTAAGTTAGAAACCTAGCTAAGGCAAAAGCTTGTTCAGCTCAAGCTCAAGCCTTTTCATCCTCTCCCTCTCTGATCTCTGGTCTGTGACTATAATAAATGGTTTCATTCATTCATTCTCCCCCCCCCCATCCCTGGCTCCCACAGTTATTACCTTGAGTTGGGCTTGTCTGATGAATTCCAGAGGAGCTTTCCCAAATTGGAAGGCAGCTCCGAACCAAGGGATGCAGCCATGGATACAAGGTGGCTCATTGCTGTTTCTGAACGGAAAGAAAATCAGCTTGACAACAAAACCTAGAACCACTGTAAACAGGAGAGCCAAAATGATCTCCATCTTCTTTCCTCTGTAGCAGTTGCTTTTGTGACACAGGCTGCAGCTGTAAGATATAATGCTGCTAGGGGTTACTTCAGGACAGTATTAAAAAAAAAATCTTGTTTGTACTACTGCCTTCTTGTGGATGCTATGATAAAAGACAAGTTTACTACATAGTTCAGCTTGACTCTGGGAGGGGCTAGTTTTACTTTTGTTACGGAAATTATTGGGGGGGGGGTCACCCAAGCAAAGTCTCCTCCCGAGCAAACTCATTGGGGTATGGAGTGATGCCCTTAAGGGAACCCATCTCTCCGCCATGATCCAGTAGGTGAGAGACCATGTGCACAGGGAAATGCCTCGGCAGGTAATCTCTGGGTGCTTCAGGAAGCCACTGGGCTAATATCCCTCAGCTGGAATCCCATTGTTCTCTCCCAGATAAGTGCTCAAGGTATCCTTGCCAATACTTAACACCAATTCACATTGGCCCAGGGCTATCTCCCTGATATTGCTCTGTTTTCCCCATATGCTAATCTTGTTTTTCCTATATTTTAATCATGTATAACCCTTCCCTTTCGTGATGTAGTGATGATGTTTTAGTGATGTAGTAATGATGTTTCCAAACTGTATTCTGGGATATGATAGGAGTTTTTGAAAGTTCTTGTAACACTGCTCTGGGTGTGCAGTTTTGACTGTAACCTATTGTGCAATAAACCCTGTCTTGTCCTTGCTCCAGTGGCTGGACTTCTTTTATTTGTTGTTGTTCAGTCGTTCAGTCGTGTCCGACTCTTCGTGACCCCATGGACCAGAGCACGCCAGGCACGCCTATCCTTCACTGCCTCCCGCAGTTTGGCCAAACTCATGTTAGTAGCTTTGAGAACACTGTCCAACCATCTCATCCTCTGTCGTCCCCTTCTCCTTGTGCCCTCCATCTTTCCCAACATCAGGGTCTTTTCTAGGGAGTCTTCTCTTCTCATGAGGTGGCCAAAGTACTGGAGCCTCAACTTCAGGATCTGTCCTTCTAGTGAGCACTCAGGGCTGATTTCCTTCAGAATGGATAGGTTTGATCTTCTTGCAGTCCATGGGACTCTCAAGAGTCTCCTCCAGCACCATAATTCTTTTATTTAACTCCGCAGAAACCAGTGGGCTTATCCCCAAGGGCCAGGTGCCTGGGCAGTTCCACACCTGGGATTTTCCGTTTACACTTTCTAATTGACTTCTCTCTGTTCTCTGAAACATGGAGCCATATTTCATTTTCCTTCTTGTCCAATAATTAACTGTTGTGCTGTGAACAGAAGCTGTAAGCTTTTCCGTTCCAAATGTAAATAGATCCTTTCAGAGGGCCTTCTCGGTAGTAGCACCTGCCCTGTGGAATGCCCTCCCACCAGATGTCAAAGAGAACAACAACTACCAGACTTTTAGAAGACATCTTAAGGCAGCCCTCTTTAGGGAAGCTTTTAATATCTGGTGAGTCATTGTATTTTAATATTGTGTTGGAAGCCGCCCAGAGTGGCTGGGGAGGCCCAGCCAGATGGGCGGGGTATAAATAATAAATTATTGTTGTTGTTGTTGTTTAACTGCATGCATTGCCTCAACATTTTTTTATATCAATAGACAGTATTATAGTTTTGGAGCCACAGAGCATGAGCCTGAGAGCATTTGTTATTTACAGACATTTAGGAACACACACAATGCACACAGGTCCAGGAACAATGTGTCACAACTGCTGATCATTACTCATTTCTGCCTCTCTCTGTGTTCTCCAGTAGTTCAAAAGGACAGGACTTTCCTCACATCCACCATCATGTAGATCAGTGTTTTTCAACCACTAGTGTGCCACGAGATGTTGCCTGGTGTGCCGTGGGAAAAATTGTGTTTATTTGATTCCTATTCAAGAGAATTACTTTATATATAGTCAATATAGGCACAGAGTTAAAAAATTTAACATTTTCTAATGGTGGTGTGCCTCGTGATTTTTTTCATAAAACAAGTGTGCCCTTGCCCAAAAAAGGTTGAAAAACACTGATGTAGATTATGGAGAATCTCACCACATGACTAGCAGTGATGACCTGAGCTCTTTCAGCTTTTTCTCCACATTTTATCTGAAGGCTTCCAGCCATGGGAGCTATTTGGAAGATTCCCATTTTCTTCCCCTTGTATTTTGGGGCTTCCAGCAGCTGACTTGCTCATTTATTTATCTAGGTATTTATATACTTCTTGATATTCAGATTTTCTAAGTGGTATACAGTAAACCCGCAACTTATGTACATTTAACTTGTGTGCATTCAGCTTCATGCCCTTGGCAAAATTTTATTTTTCAATTTTTATTTTTTTAAGAGGACAGAAATGGGGTGGGCATCTGGGAAAAAAGACTTTTGCAACCCCACTCACCATTTACCGTGCACAATTTTAGCTTTAGGTGTGATCCCCAGAACATAATCCCTGTGTAAATTGAGGACTCCTTGTACATAAAACTTTTTTTTAAAAAAAGTCAAGCACATTGCACTTGTGTTTCTATAATGAGCCTTCATGAGGGACCTGCTTTCAGAACTGTGAGGGGAGAAAGATTCTGTGTGTGCCATTTAGCAATGACTGCTTTTGTCTGCCTTGCCCCCACACTCCAGGCCTGAGAGCCTCTCAGAAGAATTCTGTAGCCGGGGGGGGGGGCTACCCCCCAAATCAAGTAAATAAATAAAAATACCTAAGTATCTGACCAATTGTGTCACATATAACTCATTCTGCCCCCCCACATAATACCTGCACCCCACAAATAAATCCTGGCCATGCCCATGGGCTTTCTGGGCTTTTGGTTTGAGGCATAGGTCGAGGGGTGCCAGGTACTCGCATCAACAGCTTTTGGGCTACTTTTGGATAGGAAGTTATTGGAAAGCCTTACTTTTAATTAGGGGGCATCTTATAAACGGATACATTTCCTCCCATTTTCTTAAATCTGAGTCCCCCCAAATACATGGGGGCATCTTACAGACAGAAAAATACGGTACATTTTAAATACGTTTCATTAATGTACTTAAGACATTTTTATGTGAACTGCTTTCAGCACATACATATTTGTGGGAAATGTGGTACAGTATATAAATAAATTGACCATGAACTGAGTAAAATATCTGTTTATCTTCCAAGCTGTCATAAATGTAAATGGAGCTGTAATATCCAAATACTGTACAGTGGTGCCTCGGGTTACATACGCTTCAGGTGACAGACTCCGCTAACCCAGAAATAACGCTTCAGGTTAAGAACTTTGCTTCAGGATAAGAACAGAAATCGTGCTCTGGCTGCGCAGCGGCAGCAGGAGGTCGCATTAGCTAAAGTGGTGCTTCAGGTTAAGAACAGTTTCAGGTCAAGAACGGACCTCCGGAACGAATTAAGTACTTAACCAGAGGTACCACTGTAGTTACATTCATAGGAAATCTTGGAAAAATACTGGATTTAACTTAGAATAGTTGAGCTTCCCAAAGTGAGCTGATTGTTAATATCATGCTGACCTAGCAAGGTTTGGTGATAAAATATGACCTTTGAATCAAGCTACACTATAGGCTATTTAATCATTAATGAGTATATGCTACATTTTTTTCACAAAACATTTGTCTGCTTATTAAATGTGATGCTGTTTGTTGCCCTTGCTTATAATACATTTATCAAACTTATGAGTAAATTTTAAAATCCCAAAAATTTGTTATAATACAATTTAATAATAAATTAATCAGACAACATTTCAATTAAATACCAAACTGATTAAGTTGTACAGTCCCCTTTGATGCAACTTCCTTGCCCCATTCTCCCTTTTACTTACTTATGGTCTCTTGGGTTCTTTTTCTTCCAGCCACCCTTCTTAGCCCCTCCCTCTCTTTTCCTCAGTCGGTCCCTCTTCTGCACATCTGCCTTCAGTTAATTTTCCTATAATTCCTCCATGAAACTTAAGAAATACTTACTGTTTCCCGTCTCATGATCTCTGCAATGGGAAATCCTCCATGCAATGTCTGACTTACAAGCTTTGCCAGCCTCTGATTACTAAGACCCATCGTGGGTTTCTCAAAAATAAGTCATTCCAGATGAATCTTATTACATTTTGATGGAGTTACAAGCTTTGTGGATCAGGGGAATGTTGTGGACATAGTGTATCTTGATTTCAGTAAGGCTTTTGACAAAGTCCCCCCATGATATTCTTGTGAGGAAGTTGGTAAAATGTGGGTTGAATGAGGTAACTGTTAGATTTGTAGCTGGTTGGCAGACCAAACCCAAAGTACTCATTAATGGTTCCTAGTCATCCTGGGGAAAAGTGACACGTGGGGTGCTGCAGAGTTCTCCTGGGCCCATTGTTGTTCAATGTCTTTATAAACGACTTGGATGAAGGAATTGATGGAATGCTCATCCAATTTGCAGATGACACCAAACTGGGAGGGGTAGCTAATGCCGCAGAAGACAGAATCAGGAATCAATATGACCTTAACAGATTAGAGAACTGGGCCCAAACTAACAAAATGAATCTTAACAGGAACAAATGTAAGGTTCTGTACTTAGCAGGCAGGAAGAGGCAGGTGCATAAATATAAGATGGGGGCATCTGGCTTACATGTGAAAAGGATCTAGAGGCTTGGTGCACCACAAGCTTAACGTGAGTTGACAGCGTGATGCAGTAGCGAAAAAACCTAACGCTATCCTAGGCTGCATCAAGATAAGTATGTCCAAATCAAGGGAAGTCGTAATACCTATTCTGCCTTGGTCAGACCACAAATGGAATACTGCGTCCAATTCTGGGCACCAAAATTTAAAGTTATTGACAAGCTGCTGGTACATGTGCAGAGGAGGAGAACCAAGATGATCAAGGGTCTGGAAACCAAGCTTTATGAGGAACAATGGAAGGAGCCGGGCAAAGAGGAGATTGAGATATGATAGCTATCTTCAAATATCTCAAGGGTAGTCACATGGAGGATGGAGCAGGCTTGTTTTCTCCTGCTCTGGAGGGTAGACTTTGAACCAATGCTTTCATATTACAGGAAATGAGATTCCAACTAAACTTCAGGAGCTGTTAGACAGTGAAATGGTCTCCTTTGGGAGGTGATAGGTTTCCTTGGAGGTTTTTAAGCAGAGGTTGGATGGCTATCTGTCATGGATGCTTTAGCTAAGATTCCTGCATTGCAGGAGATTGGACTGGATGCCCCTTAGGGTAAAGGGTATTTGCCTGCCTGTGACTTTGCCCCATGAAACCTCCTCTCCTTGCTTCAATTTCTCACTCAGAAATAGCAGCAATTGTGTGGTTCCAGATTGAGCAGAGTCTTCAGGACCTTAATGGAGGACATACTGATTTCTGCTAGTGAAAATTTCTTACATCATAACCCAAATGTAAGCTAAACCCCTTCCTCCCTCTGATGCCACCGAAGGCAGCTAAGCAAGAAAAAGCAGGAATCGTCTGCCAAACTTTTCTGATATGTTGTCTGTGGAGGCATTGAAGGCTCGCTCATTCCTGCATGGACACATTTTGCTCCAGCCATTAAGGAAGCCGCATTAAAGCCCCCCGTGGAAGTGGCAAAGTTCTGCACACAACTCCGCGGGGTGGGTGGGTGGGGGGCAGACACCTGTTCCCATGTTGCGTGATGAAAGGACTGCTGCAGACGGAAACAAATGAACGCCACAGCTTGCTTTTCACGACTGCTTGATCCGGCTGTCAGTCTACAAGCATCACACTGACATGGCGGCCTTCGCAGGGCGGTTTACAGTGACAGGTGCACTGGCAGCAGGACCCTCCCTGTCCAAGCGGGGCGCCCCATTTCCCCATGGTTTCTGCCGTCCGTCCTCCCTAAGCGCCGCGGGGACTTCGTGAGGTAAATGTCCGGCTTCCCTCACGCGCACGCCCCGCTTCCCTCCTTCGCTCGTTAGCGCAGGCGCGCGCGCGCGCGGAGGGGAGTGGGCGGGGCGGGGAACGGGCTCCTCCCCCTCGACGCGGAGTGGCTCGGCCGCCTCTGTCCGCCGCCCGTTGGTGCCGCGTGAGGGTGAGGGCGCCGGTGTCCGCTCGTCCGTTCGCCCGCCCGCTCGCCTTCCCCCGTCCGCCATGTGCTCCTCCCTGCCGAGCCCGGGCAGCTGCCTGTCTCTGCGCGTGTCTTTCGTGGAGCTCCACGCGGAGGCTCCGCTAGTGCGGCTGTGGGGCCTCCGCGGCGAGCGGCGTGAGGAGTACATCCGCCTGGCCGAGGAGGTGCAGGCGCAGGCGGGGCCCCGGCTGGCAGCGTTGCCAGGCGCTGGGCCTCTGTCGGCGGGAGAGCTGTGCCTGGCGGAGGTGGGCGGGCGCTGGCGGCGCTGCCGGGTGCTGGGCCTCCTTCGCCATGGCTCCGCGGCCACCTACCACATCTTCCTGCTGGACGAGGGCCGCACGCTCAGCGCCAGCGCCCACGATCTGGCCCGCGGCCCCGCCGAGCTCTTCCACCTGCCCTCCGAGGTGCTGGGCTGCATCCTGGCCGACCTTGCACCACCAGGCCTGGTCTCACTCCACCAGGGGCCCCAGCGCCTCAGCTGGACACTGGCCGCCGCTGAGTTCCTGGGCCGCCTGCAGGGCCAGGAGGTGTCGGGCCTCGTGAGGGACGTGCTGGTGGCGCAGCACCTGGTGGTGCTGGAGCTGCCCTGGCTGCTGGCACAGATGCGCCACCTGGGGCTCACCAGCCACGTCTCCCCCAGCACCTTTGCCGACCTGCTTGCCACCTCCCTCGGGGGCACCACCCACAGCGCCCCGCCACAGCCGCCCCCCCAGGCGCCTGGGGGCACAGCTGCTCCCCGCACCCAGGACAACCCCACAGCCCTGGACTACTACTACCCGCAGCTGCAGATGAGAGTGACGGAGCCCATGCTGGTGACCCAGGTATCCGACCCCTGCAGGATATATTGCCAACTGCGCAGCCTCTCCAGGGAGATCCAACTGCTCTCGGACACCATGCACCAAGCTTTCGAGGCCTCCGCTGGGAAAGACTTGCAGGAACCCCTGCTGGCCCCAGGATCCCCTTGTGCCGCACGGGGCATCGATGGCTGCTGGTACCGTGCCCTGCTGCTGAAAGTATACCCTCTGGATGGCCCGGAGGAGCAGCTTGGAGAAGTGGCACAGGTGATCTATGTGGATTATGGGAGGAAGGAATTTGTGACGAAGCGAAACCTGCGCAGTTTGCCTGCTGAGTGTTTCCGAATGCCCGTGGTGACCTATCCTTGTTCATTGCAAGGTATTACCGATGGAGGCTGTGGCTGGACCCGCTCTCAGATAAGTCAGCTTAAAACATTGCTGTTGAGCAAGGTGGTGCAAGCTCACATTGAAGCCTACTGTCCCTTTGAGCACCTCTACTATGTTACTCTCTATGGAGAAGATGGCCTGAACCTTAACTGCCTCTATGGGGTCCAGGCCCATTGTATGGAGCAGAGCCTCCTTCACAGCAATCAAGAGCATTCTGAACTAAAGGCTGAACTAAAGAAGGTAGGTGCCACAGCCAACGAAGAGCGTGCCTCTCTGTTGGGAGTTCAGTCCACGCTTGTCGCTGACCCACTTCCTGTTGTGCGTTTGAAAGCTGGTGAGTACCACAGTGCTCAAGTGTCCTTCCTCCAGGATCCCACAGACTTCTGGGTGCACCTGCAGGAGCATCGCCAGCCCCTCTGTTGCCTCATACAGAACTTAAGTGACTTCTACTCTCAGAGTAAAAAACTAGAGGGTATTCTGCTTCAGCCCAAACCAGGATCCCTGTGCTGTGTCGCGTTGAAGGAAAACTGCTATCACCGTGCTGTTGTCACCAAGGTGCTGGGAAAAGGGATTGAAGTTTATCTGGTAGACAGAGGAAACACTGAAATTATCGACTTGCATAAGGTGAAGGAATTGCTTCCCCAGTTCAGAGAACTTCCTGCTGCAGCACTCAGATGTGCATTGGCTAATCCTTTCCCACCAGGCCTGTCATGGAGCCCAGATGCTGTAGACTATTTCAGGAAAGCCGTGCTAAACAAGGAGCTGGTAATCAAGGTCTTAGGCATGCAAGGGGATATTTATGTAGTGGAACTTTTTGATCATTCACTAGCAGGAGAAAAAAACTTGGGCAAAATAATTTCTCAGCGAAAGTATGCTGAGCATCATAAGGGTGAGGAATTGGAGACTCTACAGAAAATGACCAGTGAGCCATTGAGGAGCACATCTGGAATAGAGGGCATAGGGCAGAAGCCTGTGAGAAAATTTTCCCCCAAAGATGAAAATGAGCCCTTGCCACAAGGTCACAGTTCAGCCCCTTATCCTACTGAAACTTTGACTGCCAAGCAGCAGCCCAGTGAAGGTAGTTGCTATTTGTCAGGCAAAGCATTTGCAAAAGAGGATTCTAGCATTGCCCCAACCCCTTCACTCTATGTTATGCAAAACTACTCTGAAATTGAGCCAGGGTTTTCTAGTGAAGGGCATCTGGAAGTTGGAAATACAGTAGATGTGGTAGTATCCTATACAGAAAGTCCTAGTCTCTTCTGGTGTCAGCTAGCTAAAAGTTCCCAAGACCTGAGAGCACTTATGGCTAAAATTCAGGATTATTGTATGCATTCAGCACAACCCCGTGAATGGCCAAATCCTATATGTTTGGCTAAGTATTCTGAGGATGAGAAGTGGTACAGAGCTCTTATTACTAGTAAAGTATGTTGTGCTGAAGAGGTGGAAGTTGCATATGTTGACTATGGGAACAAAGAGCGTGTTTCACTAAAGAATGTCCGTGCAACTAAGACAGAGTTTCTGAAGTTGAAAGCTCAGGCTTTCAGATGTAGCCTTTACAACTTAATTCAGCCAAATGGTCAGGATCCATTTGTGTGGGATGAAAAAGCCACTGAAGCTTTTCATGAATTTGTGGAGTCAGCAAGCACATTAGAACTGAAATGTACCATATTTGCTTTTGCAGCATTAAACAATACAGATTTCATCAATATTGTGGACTTGATTACCCCTTTTGAAAGTGTGTGCCATTTTTTAACAAAGAAGGGTGTAGCCAGATGTGTGCAGCCTCAAAAACCTCTAATATCTTCTGTTCATCTTCTATCATACTATTATTCTACACATGACATTAAAATAGGAAGTGAAGAGGTGGTTTATATCACACATGTTAATGATCCCTGTCACTTTTACTGCCAACTTGCTAGAAATGCAAATGTTATTGGGCGGTTAACTACTGGTATTGCTAAACTCAGCAAAATGCGGTGCAATTTGGAAACATCACAGAGCCCTGGAAATGTGTATCTTGCAAAGTATGCGGATGGCTGCTGGTACAGGGCAGTAGTAACTTCAGCAAAAGATACCAAAGAAGTTTTCTTTGTGGATTTTGGGAATAGGCAGTTGCTAAAGAATGGAGACTTGGTCCTAGTACCAAATGATGCTTATGAGGTACTGCTTTTGCCAATGCAAGCCATAAAATGCTCTCTATCTGATGTTGTTAATGTTCCAAAAGAAGTTTCTGCATGGTTTGAAAAAGTAGTACTAGATAAGCCCTTAAAGGCTTTAATTGTAGCAAAAGAACCTGATGGAAAACTGATCATTGAACTATATGATGGTAAGATGCAGATCAATGCAAAACTGAAAGAGAGTTTGCAATGCAGCAGAGGGACGGCCAAATATACAAAAAATGGAGCTTCAGCGTCCAGATATCTGCTCACCAGGGAACTAAACACTGAAAAAAGGCAATCTTTGACAGAAATAGATAAACCAACTTTTGAGGACAAGAGGTGGAACAATGAAAATTTGGACATAGTGGGCAGTAGCAAACACACTGTTGTATGTAGAGAAGTAAGACAATTCCAGCAGAAAACAAAAAGAGAAGTGACAATTAAGCTTCCTGGACCAGTGGGAAAAAATAACGGAAATGATCCTGTAACAAGTAGGGGTGGTAGAGATTCCACGCTAAGCAGAGAAACCCCTCCTGATAACCTGAAAAGCAGAAATCAATCTGAAACTAATACACACTTTTCACTTAAAAATATTTGTGATTTACCTCAAAAAATCATAAGCCTTGGTCTTGAAACTTTGGTGTATGTTTCTCATATAAATAATCCATCCGACTTCTATGTTCACCTAGTAGAAGATGAGCCGTTGCTTGACAGCATTTCAGAGAAACTAAATAATTCTGAAAAGATTGAGAGCCTCAGTGGACAACAGCTTCACATAGGAGACATAATGTGTGCATTGTTTTCAGAAGATGGCTTATGGTATCGAGCTGCAGTTATTGAAAAACCCTCTGGTAAACTGGTGAGGGTGCAGTATATTGATTATGGCAATACCGCACTGGTTAGCATCTGCAAAACAGGTAGACTCCTTGAAGACTGTTCATCAGTCCCAGTGATGAGCATTCATTGTTCATTGTATGGAGTTAAGACCACAGAGCTTTCAGAATGGACACAGGAAGCAGTGCTGTATTTCTCCCAAAGGACAAGTGATATTCAGCTAAATGGTGAATTTGTGGAGAAAACTGAAAGCAAATGGAACATTCTTCTCTGTGACAAAGATGGTAATGTAGCAGCGGATTTGGTTAATAATTACCTTGCGTACAAACAACCTCCTTTGGGGGAAACATCTGACAAAACGGAGAGTGACACTGATCTGATAAACCTCTTTGAAGTTGCTGTTCCTGATACGTATAGCAAACCTTTCAATATGTCAAACACCAAATCCTTCCTCTGGAAGATTCCTAAGGTAGGTCAAACTTTGAAAACCTTTTTGATAGTTGCAAAGAGCCCAGGATATTTTTGGTGCCAGTTTGCTGACTCGGATGATATTGGTTCAATTGAAAGAAAGCTTCAGGAAGCTGGAGAGCTTATGGGCATGGATGTAGAGGATATAAAAAGTGGCTGTCCCTGTTTAGCAAAGAATAGTGAAGATAATACCTTTTACCGAGCAGTTATTAGCAGTGTAGAGGGGGAAACCTTGAGTCTCATTCATATTGACCATGGAACCGAGGAACTTAGCAGTGCAGAGATGATCAGGCAAATTCCTGATGACCTGTTGGTAATACAACCTCAAGCATTTCTTTGTTGTTTGTTTGGCTTTAACTCTGCAGAAGGTTTGTGGGCTGAAGGAATAAATAAGATCTTCTGTGATGTCACGGTGGACTCTCTATTAGACACTACCATCATGGAAAAACAAAATGATCGCCCTTTTGAAATCCCCTTATTTGTTGTTCAATTGGAATGTCAAAAAATCAGCATCAATGAACAAATGAAACCCTTTTGGAAGCCTTTTGTTGAAGACTGTGCCTTAACTTTGACAAATAGTATTCACAAACCTGAAGAACAGATTAAAGATGTAGGGACAGATACTTCAAAGGTGGTTATAAATGAAACTGAAGTATCTGCTTGTGCACTAATGCCTTCAGAAGATCTGCTATGTTGTTCAGAGGCATTCCAACCGGCAGATAAGTGTTTAGTTGCTACAGGGAGTAGTAATTCATTTGGAGCATTTTCCCCAACTTCTTCACCCAAATCTCAAACCAAGCACCACCAAACCACTTCTGAAGTACTTGACATTGGAGACCAACACACTGTGTCTGAAACATTTAAAAAGGGAACTGACTATTATGCATTTGCAAAAGAAAGTGATATTCCAAATTTTGCAGTTGTTACTGAAACGCAGCTGCCTAATGGTGGTGAATCTGAGGTGTTAGAACTAGATTTGTCTGAAACTCTGAAAGAGACTGAAGGCCAAGCAGAAATGTTAACACTGGATACACGTGAAGTACATTTAGCTGTGGATGACACACTGAGTGTGTCAGATTTGGTGCCCCTTGAGGTGGAGACTTTATCAGATACAAATCAGCTGCCTTTTCAACTGAAGATGCACCCATTTGGAGACATACTGGATCTGGAGACAATTGAAGTGAGCCCTCCCCTGTGTGAGGAAATACAAGAGAGAGCAGAATTTGACTTGCTTGACATGACACATGCAGAAGGGGAGTTAGAACAGCGCTCTTCACCAAAGGATAAAAGTGACTGTTTACTGCTGGAACCTGTTACACCTGAAGTGTATCTTTTACAAGGTGGTGAAATGAAGGAGGATATGTTGTTGGAGCTGCCTGTGGATAATGAAATCCAGTTACCATTTTCAGAAACTGGATTCAAACTGCAAGACTTCTTTTGCCGTGAGGACAATGTAGAGGTGTGTGGAGCAGCACAAGACAGCAAAGGTTACCGTTGTCTAGCAAGGCAAACTCTGCTGGAGAAGAACCACATTGAAACACAGATGAGCCATGATGCAGGTGAAAGATTTAAAGAGAGCAATTTGGTTGGAGAGGATTTTTTGAGAAGCACACTGCTGGATGAAGAAGCAGTTGACATTCCAAGTACAGGTAAGACAGTGCTTGTTTTTACAATGCTTACTTTTAAGTGTTGTAGGTGACCTGTGATGCATATGGTGTCTCTTGCTGAAGAGAGTTACTCTTGCTTTGCAGGCTTTGCTACGTAATAATACTGTAATAAGTGGTCGCTAGGAGGAGGAATTGTGCAGAAAGAAATGAATGTAAAATTTGTTTCAAGGATTGCAATCACCACCACTTAGGAGTACTATCTGTCAAAACTGAAATGTTTTATTGAATATAGAATGAGTAATGACCTTATTATTTTCCTTTTACAAAACATTGTAAAATTGTTGGGCTCAGATAAATGTGCTGGTTAGTAAATACTGTTAGATATATACTGAAGTAAAAGAAAATATTGGTTTTTTGAGCTATACCTGTTGACACATTTCTGGTCACATGGTGTGCTGCTCCCTTCTGGAAAATGGGAATTCTTGACAATCCAAAACATCCATCAAGGGAAAGGCCCATTCATATTTGTCATCTCTTGGTGGGCTCTAGCTAAAGTTGTTGAATAGAATGTTGTGTAGGGCTCTTCCTTTTTTATTATTACAGGTAGAGAGAAAGTCAGCTTTACCACAATGGTGGGAAAAGGTGCATCCACTGAAGTTTTTCTGTCTGTGCACTATGAAAGAAGCAAGAGTTACTCCCTATTCCATCCATAGCAATAGCCACAGTAGCATTGTTTAATGCTTTCTTCTGTTTTTAACTCTTCTCTGGACCTATGAAGTGCATGCTTCATTTCTGTGCACTTCAACATCATCAATGGGCTCTTTTGGGTAGGCACTGGTAAACTTTAATAAATGCAAATAGGCTTGTAATCGTACAAGCAGTTCCAGCTCCATAGGATGGTATCCAGTTGCGGTGTTCCACTTGTGCAGCAGATTCCCACTCAGACACCGGACTTCCGTTCCCTTTCCTCCCTTCTGCAGTTGGCCTCCGGAGCAGATAGGGAGTTCTGGGTGAGGGAGGAGAGGAGAGGGAGAAGTCCTGTCTCATCTCCTAGCATGATGTTTGAAATCTATAGTGATAATAAAGAATAGGATTTCATTGTGGGGTTATGAAATGCCAGAAAAGAGATGTCAAAAAATATACCTCCAAAGCTGGCAGTGTTATTCATGCCCTGTTGGTCTTTTGTCTCCCTTCCCCTTAAAAACACTTCTGGGGTCCTGCAGAGACTAGCCAGCCAGCCAGCCAACATTAAATGCCTGCCTAAACAAATAAGTGGCTAAAGCAATAACACAAGCAGAGGTAAACCAGTCTTGCAGGACAAGGAGCTCCACAGCCTGGATTCCAAGGCAAAGATTTCAAAAATATACAGAGCAGATGTTTAAGGAAGCAAATAAAATTATGACGTGGATTGTATAGTATTTAGAATGTAGAAAACATTTATGCACAGTAGCTGGAGAGAACGTGAGCAATGCACATGTTACTTGCATACACATTCAGCAGTAGGACCTCTCTCACTTTTCCTTGCACATGCCCCACACCTGCACTGCTGGCTTCTTTTTCTTTCAGCGGTTGGCTTCTGTTGGTTGGGAGCCCTGATCAGTCTAGCGGTGACATTTTTCTGTTAGGAAGAAAAATATCAATTCGCCCAACAGACGTGTGCACATATTATAAATTGCCCTGACTTAAACTGTTAACTAAGATAACTTCACGAATTCATGATGGCTTTTCGTCAGATCAGTACTAGACATGCACTAGACATACAGCTGACTCAATCTATGAACAGACAATTTATTACATTGAAGGCAGCTTACTTTTT
The DNA here is from genome assembly GCF_009819535.1 of Lacerta agilis. Taxonomy (NCBI): domain Eukaryota; kingdom Metazoa; phylum Chordata; class Lepidosauria; order Squamata; family Lacertidae; genus Lacerta; species Lacerta agilis. Next base: position 1,164,667 of record NC_046314.1, on the reverse strand, counting down.
CAGTATTCCACTGTAACACCTGGCCATTAGTTAACAGTCTGTAAAACAGACAAACATGGAGGAAAGCCTTGAAATCTGGCAGTACTGCTTGGGAGTTGTCATTTTGGGCTGCAGTCGCTAACCCTATAGCTTCATTTTAAATTGCTTAGGGCTAGCAGTGTGGCATCTTAGAAAAATAATGCACTTTCTCTGTTTCAGAAAAAAATGAAACTACTTACAACTTAAATGGCTTTGATATTGGTTCCAAATGCATGGTGTGGTCTGGCATTCATTGGTACAAGGCTCAGATTTTAGGCATATCTGCTGAAGGTACAAAGGTAAGTCAGCTTGAATGTGGTGAATGAATTTGCCACATGCAACTGTATCTTGTTATGTCAATGATACTTGTCCATTAAGGTGCACTATAAAAGTTACCGTACATCTGTAAAGGTTGCATTCTTTTTACATAAAGGTTTTGAATCTTTCAAGTGGAAATGAAGAGGTAGTAAGTCCTATCAATGTTTGGAATCGGATTCCTGAACAGGATGCAAGTCCAACTGAGGTAAAGTATTCTCTAAAATGTTAAGTTGCTTTATTTTAATTATTTAAAAACATTTTCATTAGAACCCAAGAGCAGTAAGACACAAAACCCAGAAAGAATTGTACGGTATAATACAAACCAAAACAATGGAATTGTTAAATCCAAAGGCAGTCAATCATTAAAAAAGAAAACAGAGAAAAGCCAGACCTACTACTGGGGTTGGGCAAAAGGTTACACAGAGGAAAAGCGAGTATCATTGTTGAAAAAGACAGTAATACATAATAAATAAAGTTACACATCTCTCCAAATAAAATCCTACTTTGATGGGAAATGCAACCATATGTTGGTCTTGTCACCTAAGTCTCAAAAAGCCACCAAGTGGCTGCAGAGTCTTGTGGGTCGGCCTCCCCCCTCCAGTGGCTCACAGATGATGAAATATGGCAATATAGAATTTTTTTTTTAACCAAATGTCCAGAGAAATTACCAGATGACGTCAACCAAAATATGGAACATTAGAAGTTTACAAATTGCATTAACATTTTCATTGACAAACGTAGAAAGTAAATATAAACTGGGGTCCATCATTAACCTTTCTCCCGTAAACTGTCAAATTCCCTGCACTAACGAAAACCCAAATTTATGAACATAGTTACAGTCCTGCCACAAATGCTTGTAAGTAAGTCCACCATTCAGTGCGGCCACATCAGAAGGCAGAGAGCTTGCCTGTGTCATGTGTCAGGGTGAGAAGCCGATAACTTTCATAGTGTATTTTCTCACATGTGCTGAAACCACAAACCAAAGGATTTGGTAGACCAAATCCTATTTGAATGAAATAGGATTTGACTGTCTCTCTCTGCTCCTGTGTGCCTCCCTTTTTCTCTAACACAAGTGAATCAGCTGATAAAATGATGAGGCTCAGATGGTTTTTAAGTTGTTCAGACAACTGGCATATCCTCAAGCTATTCCTGTTGGTTAGGTTAGACCTGATTATTTAGATCTGGTTTCTTATAGATAGCCTATAAGGATGGCTGCTAACAGATTGAGGTTGAATCCTGACAAGACAGAAGTACAGTTTTTGGGGGACAGGGTATGGGGTGGGTGTGGGGGACTCCCTGGTCCTGAATGCGGTAACTGTGCCCCTGAAAGACCAGGTACACAGCCTGGGAGTCATTTTGGACTCACAGCTGTCCATGGGGGCACAGGTTAATTCTGTGTCCACGGCAGCTATCTACCAGCTCCATCTGGTACGCAGGATGAGACCCTACCTGTCTGCAGACTGTCTCGCCAGAGTGGTGCATGCTCTAGTTATCTCCTGTTTGGACTACTGCAATGTGCTCTACGTGGGGCTATCTTTGAAGGTGACCCGGAAACTGCAATTAATCCAGAATGCGGCAGCTAGACTGGTAACTGGGAGTGGCTGCTGGGACCATATAATACTGGTCCTGAGAGATCTGCATTGGCTCCCAGTACGTTTTCAAGCACAATTCAAAGTGTTGGTGCTAACCTTTAAAGCCCTAAACGGCCTCAGTTCTGTATACCCGAAGGAGCGTCTCCACTCCTCTCCATTCAGCCTGAACACTGAGGTCCAGCTCCAAAGGCCTTCTGGCGGTTACTTCATTGCGAGAAGTGAGGTTACAGGGAACCAGCAGAGGGCCTTCTTGGTAGTGGCCCCCTCCCATCAGATGTCAAGGAAATTGTAAGTCTCCTGCTTGGCTTTGCCCTCTGGCTCTCAGCCTGAATGTCCTCTGCCCCATATTTCCATTTCAAATCCTTTTCCTCTTCCTGCCTCAAACTAGTGGCTCTCTTTTGCAGTAAGAATGCTCCGCTGCCTAGACCAAGCAGAATGATGGGTTGTAGCCAACAAAATTGTTTCATTAGCACAAGGACCTCTGCTTGTGTAACCCAATTTTCCCTTTCTCTCCTCTGTGTGCCACCAGATTTGTTTTGGGGGCTCCCCAATCCTCTGTAGTAGATTGGGGGGGGCTACAGAGAGAGGATGTGTATTTTCAGTTGTGCAAGCAGAAGTCCTTGCATTAATAAAATTTTATCCAACAAAGTTGCCCCATGTTAGCAGTAGTTCACACCTAGTACTCATTTCTCCTCTCTCTCATGTCCAGCAATAATTCCTCCTTTTTCTACACTAGCAGGGGTGGGGCTAAGAGAGTTCATTATAGAGGCAGGATGAGGTGAAAGTAGCAGAAGAACCCTTTTTCTTCCTTTTTCACTATCTTGCACAGTGGTGTAAGGAAAACATGCTGAGGATAAAAACTTGTTTCTATCTATATTTTATTCCATTTTCCTTCTCAGATGCTTCTCTTCTTTCTGCCCTAATCTATACCCTTAATGTCTGTCCTGGAATTTAAGCATTTGGAATAGCCTTGCTGATGAAGAATTAACATGGCTTCTGCAATAATAAATAGGATATTGCTTCTCTGTGAGTGTTTTCAGAATTGTGAAGTGTGTTGGTGTTGTTGTGTGAAAAACTAAAACCTTATTCAATAATGTGCATAATTTGTTAATTGAAAAGACTTGAGTTTATGCCTTGTTATTTCAGTAAAGTTCTTTTGAAGCAAGTTTTGTTTAGGAAACTGATTCAGAGTTTAGGAAGAACATTTTTGTTGCTGAGTGCTGGTTTCTAATAAATGCTTACTGCCAGTTCTCTCCTATAACAGAAGCCCTGGCATAAATGAGGAGCACTCTCTATATTTTGCACTTGTCAGTGAATTGTAGTTCAGTACTATCTTACAATACCATTAAGCAATACATTGGAAACAGGTATCAAAATATTATTTTGTTCTTGAGATAATTCTTTCCCCTCCCTTTCACTACAGATATTAGACAACAAAAGGGATACTGTGCATTCAACTGTCAAGCCACCTGTTGGCACAGAAGGTAAGATATTTAGAAAATGTTTGAATTTGTAACTTGTACTGAATAATCTTCTATGTGTATCGTATATTTAATCCTTGCCTCACTTCCCTTCCCTCTTGCTGCTGATTACAGTCCTTTTGCAAGTCTTCTTTTCATGCAACTAGAATTCTGTGAGGAAAGCGTGAGGATTGCTAGCTAGCTGCAGCCTCTTGTGCTGCCAGCCCTGCCTCCCTTCGTGCTTTGGAGGCCAAGCGTCTGTAGCAGATGGACCTGGTGTGATCCTCTCCCAGCTTTGTCTGCCACAGTTTGTTATGCATCATTAGCCAAGGGTTGCTGTAGTCTGTGAGGATTCCTCCTCCTTGACCAAGTGTGCATTCAGCATACTTCAAGTTTTGAGTGTTCATGAGAGTGAGGGGTCAGAGCAAAATAGTGGTTCCTTGTGCACCAACCCCTCTGCTGCTCAACAGTGTCCTTACTGGAGCTGGCCAGCCATCGTGGTCTTGCATGTCATGCTTCAGTCTCCCAGTTTGATTGAACTGGGTGATTTCAGCATTCATGCTGAGTTTCCATGGCTGGGAGAGGCCCAGGATATCATGGCCTCCATGTGGGACTGAAGCCCATTCATGTAGCACATATTCTGGAGCTAGTGCTTTGTTTTGTCCTGGCTGGGATGATGGCTGCCTGGCTATGGAGGGGCAGCGCATGGTCCCTTTGTCATATAATTTCAACTATCTGGTTGTATTTAGATTCACAGGGCCTCCCGAACACCTCAGAGGTGTGGGATGTGAAGCAGAGTCAGCATGGCTTTGCAAGGGGCATCCTGTCTCACAAACCTCTTAAGAGTTCTTGGAGAGTGTCAACAAGAACATAGAGGGGGAGAAGTGCTGTTGTCAGAACTGTGAAGCAGTTGGCAAGGGAGGCCAAGGTCTATGTCTCCCCTGTGCTTTTGTTTCTTTGCTTTCATCTCTGCTCAGTCTTGATTGTTGCCTTGTCATTCTCGGGTACTATTCTGTTAGCTGTGGAACTTGTCAACGTGAGTGCTCTCCCACTCAAAGTGTCATCAATTTTGCTGGAGTGCCATGGTTCCTTTTTCAGATCAGTAGAATTAAATTTATTGGAACTAGTCATATGAATAAAGTCCCTCATGATTTGAATGACAACTGATATCAGAAAAATTGTCTCTTTACAGCTGTTGCTACTGGCACAGATTAACGTCTGTAAAGGAAATGTGTATTTAATACACTTGAGAGCACACGCAACTCTCTATGGTATAAACGGTTAACTTGCCTGTATCTCCTACAGTGGAGGAAGGGAGTGGCGTTTCAGATGGCAGTGCTGATCTTCCTGCTTTGTGGATATTGCACTAAATTGCACCTGAGAGATGGAGGAGTCTTACACACAAGGCTCTTCTGTTTTTGGCATTGATGGCAAGTGTTTAATGGACAGGTCCTCTTCCAACCATGAGAGTGCCACTTCTGAGTCTTTAAAACATGTTCCATTCAAGTATGTTCATTTTCTAATGGTACCCTTTGGCAAACCTCAAATATATGTTCATTATCTGTAATGTTAAAGTTTGTTTAAGCTTTGGAGCACCTTTGTAAAAGAAATACTCTTCCTTGCATATTTTGAGTGCACTTCCATTCGAAACATTTTTTTAAACCCTTAGCTGTATGAAAAGCTTCGTGTTTTGTTACTTTTTTGTTTTGTTTATTGAAACAAGAATAAAGTTTATAGTGTGGGTAGTATTCATTCTTGCTGTTTCATTTTTCTGCTTCACGGATGGTGTGTGATCTCAGCCATTATAAATAGGCTACATGCATGATACACAGAAATGTGGAACTATGTTAAACCTTGTAATATTACTTGTAATACTGTATATAGGGTTTTTGTACAATGCAGAGTTAGGGGTATGGCAGACGGGGATCAGTCTGCCCATAGTTTGCAGTGGGTTTATAACAGTTACAGCTTTGTTAGTTACAGCTCGCCAAGTTTGGTTCCCTGCCCTATGTGACACCAATCGCTAGGCAGCTCGATTAGCTCATTGTTGGTGATGGCTGGCTGCATTTCCTCTGCCCACATGGTTTGATTTCAGACTTTGTGGCCAAAAGAAACAAATTTTGCAGCCACAGCGTGTGCCACAACACAGGCAAAGGAAAACACTTCAGCTAACATTAGTTAATTGGCAGGTGTGTAGCCCTTTCCCATCTGTTGAAGTGGTCCTTGGGGTTGGAGGTAAATGGGATCTGGCCCACTGTCTCAAGGGGATCTCCCAGTAGGAAGCAGGATGCTTATCCCACACTTAAGTATGGATCAGGCCCAGCACCTCTGCCACCAGCAAGAGAAGTGATTTTTCCTGGCTCTCAACCAGGCCACCATGGCAGAGAGAGAGAGGCTTAGCAACAGGTAATGTGTCCCAGCAGCCACTGTGATCAAGTTTGGCAACAGGAAAGGGAAGGCTAGCCAGACTAGAAGCAGCAGTCCAGGTTTACAGAGTCCCAAGATTAGGGCAAGGAGCTCACAACTGCACAGAAGAAGTGGTGCCATTCCAGAGGGTTGGTAGCCACACTCACTTTTAAGAAGAGGCGAGGCTGGCTCACTTGTGAGACAGTTGAGCATGTGTTGAGGCTATGTGTGAGTTCCCCTTGACTCTGGTTCTCCCCCGCCCCTCAGATTCCATTGCCATGCTCTTTTCCCCAGCTGGGACAGCCATCCTCTGCAAGGGAGAAGCACCCACTATCTCCAGGCTCTGTTGCCGTATCTCAGCCCCTCCCTCATTCTTCTCAACCTCCCATTCCATGCCCGAGCCTGGTCCCACCCAGGAGTCATGATACCAGTGATGAGTTCAAGCACAAGTAACACCAAGGATTCTCCTTGATCTCTCAGTGGCTTTTGATACCATGAACTATAGTAGCTTCTTGGAGCAGCCGTGGGTTGGAAATGGGGAGACAATGTGCTGCAGTGATCTCTCTCTTAACCTTAGGAATCATTTCCATAGAGTAGTAGTTGGGGAATGCTACATCATGGGAGTTGTGTCTCCCAGAGGTCAATCTTGCCCCCCATGCTGTTCAACATCTGTATGAAGCCATTGGAGTTTGGGAGTGTTATGCCAGTATGTTGCTGACATGCAACTCTACCTGTGCCATCTGAATCAGGAGAGGCTGTTCAGGTGTGGGGAAGTAATGAGCTTCATTCGAGCCACTGTGGGTAGTTGAGTTTGGGAAGTGAGTGCACCTGTTCTGGATGTCGTGACTTTCCTCTGTAAAGAGGAGGCTTGTTGCTTGGGGCTGCTCCTTGAAGCCCAGGAGGCTTCATTAGCTAGGAATGCAATTTTATTGGCTAGGAATACAGGCCTTCCTGGGCAGATCCAGCTTGATGGCAGTGAGAAGAGAGAGAGCCCATGGTAGTGTACTCCACAGTGACACTGAATTTCACCTAATAGATCTGATTCTTCCACTGGGACCCCCAACATGCTAACATAAAGAGAGCCTAAGATGATGAGGCTGGATGAAGCCTGCAGCCCACCTATTCAAGCATCCCACTTGTGTGGAAGTGGGTGTTATAGCAATGCTTCTTTTTGTTTTTCTTACAGTAGAGATCATGTCCTTTAAAGACCTAAACTGCACAGTATCAAAACCTGCATTACATACGAGTGGCAAAATTGTGCTATCAATAATTGAAATGGAGGTCTACTAATCTCATGTTTAGCTCCCCACCCCATGTTTGTGCACATTAGGAACACAGCACTTGATGTGATCTGTTTTACACAAAATCATCTTCAGGCAACAGAAGGCACATTATTAACTGATGTTTACTTGGTATATTTCTTGAGTCCAGAAAGTAAATTAGCAGTGGTGGCAACCTTCATATACTGCTGTTGTAACTATAAACCAATTATAATTTGCTGCACAGTTGCCTTCAGGTTACAAAACTATTCTTCAAGCTTTCGATTTCCAGATAGTGCTGTCAACAATCAAGCAGCTCCTTGTCAATTGTTAAAGGGTCCACAATTTCCATTCTGTCTTTATTGTTTGGACTGAGGTGGCATTGGAGGTAGATCAATGTTGGTGCCTGGAATGACATCTTGCCCTTTGCCTTCTAAGAGAGAGTCCCACTGGTCAAAATCTTTATCGAGACCTACAGAACAGAGGCGTAAATCAAATGAAAACATAACTCAGGGCAAAAGAATGATTAAAATCAGATATGGTGAAATAACATATCAGTGTTGCGTTTTACTATCAACCTTTTGTGACATGTTGGGAGTTGCATTATATTAAAACTGATCTTCTTTTAGATGTCTGACATTCTGCTCCTACCAGTTATTTTAGGACTTTTATCAATATTAGGTGGTACCTTTAGTTGCGGACTTAATCAGTTTCAGTGTGCTGTTCGCACCCCGAAAAGTCTGCAACTAGAGCGCCTCTTCTGTGCATGTGCGCGGCGCGATCAAATGCTTCTGCACATGCATGCGGTGCAATCGAGTGTTTCTGCGCGTGTGCGGGCGGCGAACCCAGAAGTAAACACTTCCAGGTTTGCCGCGTTCATAAGCTGAAAGTCCGTAAGAAGAGCGGGACGCAACGTGAGGTATGACTGTAGTATAGAATGGATAGGACAGCCAGAAGGGCAAGAAGTCCAAATGGGCTTCTCCACACTTACTTTTTGCCCTGTGCTTTCCAGGCACAGATCCATGCTTTCCCCATCTCTCCCCTGGATAACTCCTTAGGTTTTCCCCCCCCAAGACTTCCTGCTAGTGGTGAGATGGGTGGAGACAACCCACATCACGGATCCCAATTCTCCCCTTCAGGAGAATGGAATCACATGTTCAGCTAACAAGCCCCCTCAGCGCCTGCACAAGGATTTCACATTCTGCAATGGCCCCCCCCTTCTCCTGCACAGACACCCCAAATGTCTTCTGAGGCCTGGGGGTCAGGAGAGACTCCAGAACAGTGCACAGAGAAGGGGGAATCATTCCACCTGGTAAGATGGAATACTTGTGCAGGCGGAACATTCGTTATAGCTTGATGCTGAATTCCATCTTTTGACTTTCACATATTACCCACTCTAAGCCATTTGGATGGGGTAGACAATAAATCACATATAAAAATCATGCAGCAAATGTAGTAACTTACCTAAATGTTTCTGTAAGAAGGCTAATGAAGCTTTGTTGCTAATATCAATGGCTGTATTTGGATTTAATTGTCCCTTCAGTCCAAAAATCTTTCCAACAATGTTGCCAGTCAAAAATGTAAAGTCTGGAAAACTCTGATGTACTGTTCCTCTGCAAATAGCAAATATATTTCCCAACAAAAGGGTAATTGTACAGTTATAAACAACATCTTAATTTTTTTTTGTTAAAAGTAAAACATAGTGGGTTTTTCCTTAGGATGGCAAAGGAGCACCTCTTATCACAAGTGCATTTGATTCTCACCCAATTAAATCTTAAGTAGGTTAATAAGGTAAATTTTAATCAATTACAGCTGCATACAGATGATAGTTAGGGTTGCAATGCACAGTGCTGTGCAAAAGCAGGTCACCTGACATATTTGCCCCACCAATCAAAATGTTTTGTTCAATGAACTATGTGTCCCAAATTACAGATTAATTATTTTCTGTATCTTTTTGCCCTTATGTGTTGCTCATCAATGTAGCCATTTTTGGGGACAGGCAGGTACTGAAAGGGATTTGCCACTTTAAAATATTTACTTTTTCTTTTCTGTAAGTCGCTGCAGACTGACACAGCGGAAACTGGGATATGGAATGAAGTGGATGGGAGCTTTTTCATGAACATTTTCTAGGGACAGGAGAAGGGTGAGCCCACTATTTAGGTTTTGCTGCCGTGCTGAGAATCTCCAGAACTTGCAAAATTTTGCATTCAGAAGAAAGTTTCCCTTTCTCTCCAAGTTTGATAATTCTGTTTTTTTGAAACATGCAGGTTTTTTCAAAGGCAAGTAGTAACATCTGGAGCAGGGGACTGATCATTATTAGGAAAGAAGCAAAAATAGGGAGAGTTTCTCTCCCTCTCCTCTGCCCTTGTGGTCCTAATGAAAACCCATCATCTGAAGCATTTATTTATATACAGTGGTACCTTGGGTTACATACGCTTCAGGTTACAGACTCCGCTAACCCAGAAATAATGCTTCAGGTTAAGAACTTTGCTTCAGGATAAGAACAGAAATTGTGCTCTGGCGGCGGAGGCCCCATTAGCTAAAGTGGTGCTTCAGGTTAAGAACAGTTTCAGGTTAAAAACGGACCCCCAGAACGGATTAAGTACGTAACCAGACGTACCACTGTAGAGAGGAGGAAATGCTTCATGGGTGAAAATTTCCTCTCAATGCAGCTTCAGAGTTTTGCTTGGGGCTGCAGCAGGGAAATAAATAATTGATTTCTTTCCAGCTAACGGCTTAAATCTTGATAGTGTCCCTTGGGGTGGGGGCTAAGAATTATTCACATTTTTAAGAACCTGCACATTATAAATGCAAATATACATTTAACATCACATGTAGCTGGAAAGAAATCAATTATTTCCCTAAGAGGATGCACCTTGCTTCTTCCTGCTAGAACTTGCTTCTTCCTGCTAGGGCATGCTAGAACTTGGATAGTCACAGGCTGCATTGTTGCATGGGCTAGCCTGATATAACCATTTTGCCACTGGACAGGTAGGACTGAAATAGAATTTGAATAGCTTGCTGCCTTCACAACATGCACAGACAATTCCATTTCCCCTGAAAAGAAACTAATACTGTTGCAATTTAGCACTTACTTGATAGTGATCATTTTTCTCTCTGTGTCTTTGTAGTTAAGTTTCTTTATTTCTAGAATGTTTAAAGCCCATTGAAATTTTTCTGAATTAATAAACAGCAATGGTTGACGAACCCTAGGATACATTTCTTCACAAAGGGGTAGCATCCATGCATCAAGGGCAATGCCACACCTGAACAGGAAACAAAGTGCAAGTGTGTGGCATGTTGGTATTAGTTGCACAAGGTCTATTCTTTACTTTTGGTGGGATTTGCAGAGGACATGGGACACTAGTTCTATATATACTGCACATCATTCAGCTTTTCCACAGGTTTCTGAGAGAGGTTACAAATACAAGCTTTAGGAAGATGTTCTGTTCAAAGCCACATCTTGTTCCAATGAGTGGGATTCAACTCATGAGTCCTGTCAGTGAAAGCTCTGTCCAAGGCTTCTGCTTATGCAACAGGGCTTCCTCCCTCTGTGTGCCCCTCGAAATTGGCTCAGCGGCTGGCATGGGGGGCAGTCAGAAGAACCCTGGGAACAGTATGCGGGGGGGGGGGGGGAGAAGAAGGATTTTTCTGTCTGCACTGACAGAACCATCAGGAGAGCGCATCACCGAATTCCTCCCAGTATTAGTAGTTTTGTTTTTATTTTATAAAGTGCCTTCCATTTTCTAGGCACTGAAGTAATATAAAAAAACAAGACAAACTCTCCCCACAGTTTTATAATCTAAGACGCACAATATAAAAGTGATATAAATCCTGGTACCAGTTCTTAAGTTCCATAATGGCTTTTATACAGATTTTACCAGATGCTATGGCACATGTCACCATTAGTGCTTTGAGTGTGTGCTCTTGGTGCCACAGGGTTAACCCCTACCTTTTGAACAGAGTTCAGTTGTTAATGCACGGGGTGGGGATCAGAAAACATTCACAGGCTTTTAAGATGACAGTTCTTACTTGAATTGGACATTTTTGCTAAGAGCCTCAATAGTTGTAGCAGCACCAAAAGAGTGTCCCATCACAGCTATCTTCTGTACATCAATAGAATCCTGAAAATACAAAAGGTAAGAGAAACTGTTGCTCTTCTAGCTGGTTGTTGTTGTTGTTGTTGTTGTTTTACTTATACCCCGCCCATCTGGCTGGGAATAACTGAACACACTCAGTCCAAGACAGAGTTAAACATGCTTAGACCTAAAGAAACCAGGAGGCTAATACATACAACTCTTAAATGCCCAATGTTCCTTTTCAACCAGACCTTTGGCTGATTAATATTCTACAGCCTTTTTAATATGTGGCTTGGAAAGGGGGTTATTGTTTCACTGTTTTGTTTTAATTATTTACTTGTGTTTTTATCTTGCATTTTATTCTTTAAACCACCCTGAGATCTTGTGATGAAGTGCTGTATATAAATTTAGTAGTAACAACAACAACAGAAGAAGAGGAGGAGGAGGAGGAGGAGGAGGAACTGTAGTCCAACAACATCTGGAATCTTGCCTGCAGAAGAACATGAGCCTGTTCAGTTCTCCCTTCAGTTCTGCCTTGGCAAATCATGGAGCCTCAGAATGGTGACTCCTGTCTGGAGCTGGCTCCGACCCTATTAAAGCTGATTATAGATTATAATTTCTGGGAAATTATGGGAGCAGTTTCCCTTAACTGCTTTGGCACTAATAATGAGGTATTTGTACAAAGGTATGTGAGGAGGATAGTGAGTCAATAAGCAGCTTTTATTCTTCATTCCTAAGGGAAATTCAAGAAAGAATCTTGAATGGTGGGACATTGCTGTGAGAGGCAGGCAGCACTGCTCTTCTCTTTATAGGGCATTGAGAGTTGGTAACTGAAAAGAGGAGTGCATAGCCATACTTAAAAAGAGCAAAAACCAGTGGCTGCCTCTTTGACAGTCACCTCAAAACACAACACAGCTCTCTTGTGGTGGTGGCTGAACTGCTAGCACTTGTTTCAGCTTCTGGGTATTACTTGACACACTGCTGAAGAGCTCTACAAAACCAGTTTCATTGCAGACTGGAAAAAATGAACATTTGTGCCATGTACAAAGACAGTTCCGCCATGTTTCAACAGCTGGGAAGTGTAGCAAACAGCACATAGAAAGTTCCAGTTACAGGTAGGTAGCCGTGTTGGTCTGCCATAGTCAAAACAAAATAAAAAATAAAAAATCCTTCCAGTAGCACCTTAGAGACCAACTAAGTTTGTTCTTGGTATGAGCTTTCGTGCTACTGGAAGGAGTTTTACTATTTATTATTTTGTTTTAGCACATAGAAGGAAATTGGAAAGTCTGTAGCAAACAGCTTAGCTCAATTTGTATTAGGAGGAGCCCACAAGTTTCTTTACCTTTAAAAGCATCCAGTTAAAGCTCAATGGCAGCACATTCACTATTTGTTTTCCGGAATTAATATCAAGCATGAGGTCAAGGGCTCTAACACACTCATCAGCTCTTTGTTGCACCTACACAAAAAGCAAACATAAATCATTATCCTTTTGGACTTAAAATAGCCAATGCACCAAGACACTGATTTGGTAAGCAGAGGAAATTTCCTATGAATCTATGGCCTGACATCAACAGAACCTAAGAAACGTGCTCAAAAGCTTTTTTAAACCAAGTACTGGACTTCCTCTATAGAAACAGTAGATTTTGTTAATTGACATTAGAACTGCAAGTGTCAGGTCACTCCGCAGAAGTACAGTACTTCCAATCTAGTTTCTATTAGTCCCAGAACCTCACAGTTAGGTCACATGCACACCATACATGAAAAGAAATGTTATAGTTTTCATGTATAATGCCACTTCATCAGTCATGGAGAATCCTGGGAACTGACCTCACAGAGCTACAATTCCCACCACCCTAAACAAACTACAGTTCACAGGATTCTCCACATCCTCCAAAAGGTTGTATCTAGCAAATGAAAGATTATAGTAGAATCATAGAATCATAGAGTTGGAAGAGACCGCAAGGGCCATCCAGTCCAACCCCCTGCCAAGCAGGAAACACCATCAAAGCATTCCTGACAGATGGCTGTCAAGCCTCCGCTTAAAGACCTCCAAAGAAGGAGACTCCACCACACTCCTTGGCAGCAAATTCCACTGTCGGACAGCTCTTACTGTCAGGAAGTTCTTCCTAATGTTTAGGTGGAATCTTCTTTCTTGTAGTTTGAATCCATTGCCCCGTGTCCGCTTCTCTGGAGCAGCAGAGAACAACCTTTCACCCTCCTCTATATGACATCCTTTGATATATTTGAACATGGCTATCATATCACCCCTTAACCTTCTCTTCTCCAGGCTAAACATACCCAGCTCCCTAAGCCTTTCTCGCTGGGTGTATGGATGTGGTTTTTTTAAAAAAAAAAAATCCCAGAAATAATGACTGTTGCCCCTCTAGAACTGCTGGGGAAATGAACCCTTGAACTTGATTTAAATTTCTCTTCTCATGGGATCTCGGGGTGGGCACTCTTTCCACCACGCTATTTTATAAGAGAAGAAAACCTGACATTCAGAGGCAGAAGCCTCTGACTTGTGTTCTTGGGTATATGAATTTATCAGCATCCAACTCGGATATTCTGAATCCAGAAGAACCTCCTACTGTTTCTTTCTATCCAGCGTGCACCACTTACTGCACTTAGCACAGGTGGGTTTTGTTCTTGCTTTTCTTACATATAATTTTCACTTGCTAGGACTAATGAGTTGTCATCGTCCCCGTCCCCCCCAAGCTCTGGTATTGCTCTGGGATCTGCGGAAAGGTTCCTTCCTCTGGGGTAAATTATTACCAGAGAGCCCTGCCTGTCAACCAAAAGGAAGTGCTTCCAAGACTGCTCTATCCCAAACCCGAGACCCCATTTAACGTAAGTTCACATTTCCCTTTTTAAAATGCTAAAAAAAACAGTGGAAAAGGAGCTTGTCCAGAGTTGATAGCAGGACAAGGGAAGCAAACATAATCACCACAGCCAGTGATTCTCTCATGTCATCTCCAACCTTCTTGAAAACTCTACTGCCACAGTGTTTAGAGAAAAATATACTGCTCAAAGATAGAGGACTTCTTCAAACAAATACCTGTTGTTGACGTAAAGCAACTTCATCTTCACCTGCTTTTAATTTCCTGTAATAGATCCACTCCTTGTGCACTTCTGAGGCTTCTCCCTTTGCTCCTAAAGCAGGTTTCTCATTAAGGTAATATGTAGCTGAAGATGACTGGTCTCTAATAAAAAGAAAAATACTGTTCTGAAGCCTTTGGACTTCCCTTTTGAGATAGCTGCACTCCTTTCCTCTCAAGCACCATATTCTGCCTTTATATTCAAGAAGAAATATTGAAAAACCAATTCACAATTTAGCTTGAAGAATTATAGTACTGAAGGAAACTTCTATTAAAAATGGTTGTTATTCTACTTTGCATGCAGAAGGTCCCCTGTTCAGCTGGGAAAGGCTTCTCTCGGAAACCTCGGAGAGCTGCTGCCAGCCAGTGTAGAACCGTGGTGGTGAGATGATAGATTGGGACACACCGGTAGACCTCTGGATGATATAGGCGTGGAGTTCTGACTCCCAAGCAACTTTTCCCCACCTAAATTAGGCTTCTGAAATAAGGAAAGCTAACAAGTAGTGGACATCTATGTGAAATGACAGTGAGCTCAGTTCAGTTCTGCTACTGAATACAAATCCCTAGGCTCAGAATATGCTCAAAGGCACCTTGATCTTGGTTCCTAAATTGCCCCTGGCTCTCACTGCTAGATCCTGAGGTTCCAGTTAAAAAACAAATTAGATCTGATAGGCCATAAGTCAACTCATCCCACTTGAAGCAAACATGCATGCCCCTGCTGCTGTTGACCAGGAGTTATTTGGCCAACAGTTTTGTAGAATAATACTCAAATAACTAGAGTGCCACTCATTCCTTTAAAAAAAATGCATGAAGATGTTCAGTTCTGATGTCATACTGTCCAGGGGCGTCGCTGGGGAGGGGCGGTGGGGGCGGGACGCCCCCAGTGACAGGGTGAGCAGCGGCGGGTGGGGGTGACAAGCGGCGGCCCCTCCCGCCACTCCCACGCACCGCTGCTCCCTCCGTCACCCCGGGAGCAGCAGCACACGGATGGGGTACTTTGTCGCTTTTTTTCGGTGGGGGGGGTCGACCAGCGAGGGGGGGTGTCACGCTTGTCACCCCCTCCTCGCTGGTCACCACCCCCTGCCGAAAAAAACCGTGGGGGGGGGCGGGGAAAGCCTGGAAAGGAAGCAGAGCAGGCGCGTTTAAGCGACGCTCTGCTTCTTTTTCCCCTTTCCGTCGCTTTTTTCGGCGGGGGGGCCGACCAGCGAGGGGGGGGTGTCACGCTTGTCATCCCCTCCTCGCTGGTCACCACCCCCTGCCGAAAAAAAACCGCGGGGGGGGGGGGCGGGGAAAGCCTGGAAAGGAAGCAGAGCAGGCGCGTTTAAGCGACGCTCTGCTTCTTTTTTCCCCTTTCCGCCGCTGTTTTTCGGCGGGGGGGGGGGCGACCAGCACCCCCCGCCGAAAAAAGCCTCGGAAAGGGGGAAATCCCCCCCTTTCTGCATACACATGCGTCGTGACGTCATGATGACATCACGGTGCACGCGTCGTGCCCCTCCCCCAGGGGGGTGCCTCTGCGCTGCCGCTGCCCCCAGCAGCGCAGAGGCTAGCGACGCCACTGATACTGTCCACACCTCTGAGTATCCTTCAACACCCCCAAAGGAAAAAAAAGTCTGTAGTAAAATTAAGCTTTCTAAAATCTAATTCTAAAGTGCCTATTTTCTACTTTCTAAATCTAGTCTATCCATATTCTTTCTTTTTTGTGTTTCTAGTTAGTACTTAATCAGATATTTGTGTACATGCTTCTTCTTCAGCTAATACAAAATTCAAGATGTGTAGTCGTCAGCATACCTATGCTCAACAGCAGCAACAACAAAACCCTGAGATGCCATTTCAGTGCAAATTGCTGAATACAGAGTTCTGTAAATATAAACACAACAAATTAGTTATACAGATTAGTTTAGTCCTGACAGAATTCATAATTCATGTGCATGCTACAACTTGATGATGATGATGATGAACTAAAGTTTTTTAGATGCTGTACACAGATTTTTTTAAAAAACAATTGTTCCGCTTGCAGGTAAATCCTACATGTGAGCACAGTGAACAGGGGACAAATGGACTTAAGGTAAAGTCTGAAGGAGAGCCCCTATTTCATTCATGGAGGCTCCCCACATGCTTTAGAACCCCAGTTCTGCAGGGATCTAGTCACCACATGTCGGGAGCCTCCATGGGCAGAGTGGCCTATGCACTTCAGACTTTGCTCTCCAACAGATGGAGGGTGAGCAATTTGGGTGAGGTTGGATTGAGTATGAATGTACTCACAATTTGGTTGAGGTTGGATGTGAGTGCAAATGTACTCACATCCCCAGTCAGGTACTAATAATTTTTGTAGGCTGAAACCATTATTGAGGACTGTCAACTTCATGAACCACATATTTTGATATATTATGTTGCTTAAATGCAATCATCTATATTAGGAAACACTCTATTACCAAAATGCAACACTACCTGAAAGCTCCAAGTCCGTGGGAGAAAATAATTAGGGGGTATTTTTCTCCAAGCTTGAACGCCGCGTTCCATTTTGCAGGACATGTCACTGAGCCTAAATTGAATAGAATATGTGTTTGTATTATGAATTTGGGAAATGTCCATTTGTTGCTCTCATGCAAATAGTACTTCACACATAAAACTGCTCTTCCTCAACCACCCTAAACAGTATCTCATACATGTTTGAGCCTGTGGCAGCCTAAGGTTTTAGACAGCAGTTGTTGCAGTATGTATCTGAAACCACAGGCATGTCCAGAACTCACATGTATTCATATACACAAATCTGCAAGAGGTTTAGAATCTTTTGCTAGAGTTATAATATATATCTGTTTATGAAAATGAGTTTGCCTCTATTCCTACCTAAATAAAACTTCTGGCACCAGATACTTTATTTTATTCTGGGCTGGCAATCCTCTGCACAATATTCTTCTTAAATTGTAGTGCCCAGAACTGGACACAATATTCCAGGTGCAGTTTGACCAAAGAAGAATAGAGTGGTGCTATGACTTCCCTTGCTCTGGACACTAGACTTCTGCGTTTTTCAGATATTGGTTGCTAGCTGTTATCATAAATGTTGAAGAGCTGCATTCTTTTGTGGAGCAAGGAGTCTGGATGGTATAAATGAAGCTATCACTGCAGTTATTTACACTTTGTTTACTTCAAGTAAGAAGACTGATAGGTGCTGTAACATCTTGCACAAATTTGTTTAGGACAGGGGGGAAAACCCAACTGAACCTGTTGTGTCTGGAGTTTAGCATCTAGGACAGGAGTCACTGAAAGGAATTAAAGATGAAAGAATCTGCCCTACAGTTACGTTTGGAATATTAAGTGAAATAAGCAAACTCATCTGATAGAAGATATTGTGATCACAAGAATACTATTATATTAATTGTCAGAACAATGTCATCAAAATAAATGTAATTACAACTCAGGCCTTATATATGTTAATGAATGCATGTAATGATTTTCTCAGAAGAAGACATGAGAAGGGACCCTAGTTCAGGGGGAAAGCCATGTAGAATGTCCCAGTTTCAATCCCTGGCATGCATTCACTTGAAAGAAAGGAACTGAAACGCAACGGATGCAGTAAGTAAAACATGCTCTTCATTGAGTCTAACGGAATTAAAAATGTCCTTCAAAACTTACCAAAGTTGCATGTGAAAATGAACTCTCCAAATGTCCGATATATGTTCAGAAAATCAGATAGTCCGTAATAATATTCTCTATTGGGAATCCATATTGTTTCTTCATCACTTGTACCAATTTGGGATGGGTAATAGAGACGCAAAAAAATTCCCTAGCGATGAATAACAAAATCAAGTTATTCAAAGCTGCTTTCAAAAGCTTTAAGAGAAGAAGGCAGTGGCAGATATATAGGTATGCATAATATGTGCAGAATTAAGGGGCCCTTCAGCTGAGGGGCCCCAAGTATACATTGTTAACTGAGAGGTTACCTTTGAAATGTGACTATAAGGAATTTTAATGTCCTGCATCATTTTCTGTTTTCGTGTGTGACAGCAAGGCAAGGAGGCCAGGGAAACCACTCTGCCCCTCCTTTCCCTGACCTAACCCCACCCCAACTCTAAATAAAAGGACTTAAATTATGAAAACAATTATGCAGGTAAAATGCCAGCAGGGGTGGGGGGCTTTCCAGGGTTTCGCACTGTCTGTCTGTCATATGTCTGGATAGCTGCCTGTTGGACAGAAGTCATGGGTGTGCCCAAGGTGTAAGGAGCTCCTGGGTGTCCAGGAACAATTTCATTCCCTTGAGGCCAAGGTGGTAAACCTGGAAAAGCTAAGAGGCAGAAAGGTGGGTGGGTGAGGTCTTCAGGGACATTATAGATGGGTCCCACTCCAGGACGAAGGGAAGATCTTGTGGAAGAACATCACTGTGAGGAAGAGGAAATATTTCCTCAGAAGGCACCCATTCACCACAGTGAACTGCCTGCCTGGCACAACGCTTATGCAGGTTGTCTGTTGCCTAGAGAGCCTGGTAGATACTGCCGGGGAGGAGTCGGTGCTCGTGCTGTGTACTGACATGGGGAAATGTATTTGTGGAGTAAAATTTAGATTGCTAGCTAGGATGCTGAAAGTCAAGGGCATATGTGTTGTTTGTCTGCTCCCCCTCAAGCTGTTTTCAAATAAGACTTTAAAAATACTTGCTTTCAATTTGCTTTAAATTAATGATGTTAGGGTAGATTTTTAGATGCTACATCTGTGTATTATTTTATATTATATTTGTTGTAGATTGCTGGTTTGGGTTCGTTATTTAATGATGCTGTTTTAGTTTTAATATTGTATATGTGTGTTCTCTTTTTTATTGTACTTTTGTTATTTCTTTGACCTACTTTGGAAGGACTTTTCTGATCTAAAAGGTAGCATAAAATATTTGTAGGTTCACCCACACTGGAGTATAATAAGGATCTGAAGCTACTTGTCTCTCTATTTATTCTTGTGGTAATCACACCATCCAACTGGCAGACTGCATTTCCCCCTTTCTAAATTCTGATCTTCCCCAATCTGTGGATAATCTGATAAGGGGAGAAAATGCACTATAAAATTGCATGCAGTGGATGTACTGAAGGGCATTCTGTGTGTGTGGTGACATTTTTGCTGGATGCCTGCCATCTGTTGCCACCCTCCGTATTTCCATTTTGTTTCCATTAGCCCAAGGGAAAGGATGCAGCCTGCTTTTTCCCATTGGTTGTTGCTGAAGACACATCACAGTATTTTCATTTTTAAAACAACTCTTTTGCACACAATTGCTCTTGCACAAAACAGCATTATCAAAAGAAATGCCCTTGCAGGAGGTGGGAAAGGAAAAACAGAGGGAAGAAGTACCAGCTTCCCATGCTAGCAACTTAAAGTCCTTGCCTGCTCTAGTTGAGATTCCTGCATTGCTGGCGGTTGGACTAGATGCCCTTTGGGGTCCCTTCCAACTCTACGATTCTATAACACACATTTTTACACTACATTTGACTTTTGTGCAAACTTGCTTTATCAAAAAAAATGTATTTTCAAACATATACAGTTGTACCTTGGAAATTGAATAGCTTAGTTCCCAAACATTTTGGCTCCCGAATGTTGCAAACCCGGAAGTGACTGTTCCGGTTTGCGAACTACTTTTGCAAGCTGAACGTCCGATGGGGCTTCCGATTGGCTGCTGGAGCTTCCTGCAGCCAATCAGAAGCCATGCTTTGGTTTTCGAACATTTTGGAAGTCGAACGAACTTCTGGAACAGATTCCGTTCAACTTTCAAGGTACGGCTGTATAATTAAAGGTGCCTGTGCATGGGTCAACAAATACTGACATGCATGCCCACCATGGACACCAGGTTTCTGGAAGTACTACTTGAGGGGAGGAAACAACACATGGCATGAATGTATCTCACCAATCATTACCCACTAGCACAAATGGGAAACATCAAAACAGATTTTGGAGGCAAAAAGCTGAAAGTGCTTGTATGTAGGTGAAGGTGCACAAATGTGCCCATGGAAACAGTGAGCCACATACGCATTAGCCTAGCATAAACACTGCCCGCATGAATAAAGGTAAAGGTAGCAGTTCGAAAGCACACCAGTGCAAGTAGATAAATAGGGACCACTACATAAAGTAGTTACCGGATGTGTTTTGTCTATGGACCACAAGGGGGCACTATACCTAATTCTACATATGTAGCTGTTAAATCTATTAACTTGTACTTTGGATCACCTTCATTTTGTTTACCGTAAGTTGCTTTGGGTGCTAAAAGAAAATCTGATGATTTAACAACTGCAGGTACCTGAATGCTGTAGTCGGTCATAAGGTCTGTGCATCCAACTGAGTAAGGGCCTTTCCCTTCAGGAATCCTGTCAAGGTTGCTCCCCATTTCCTTGGCACTTTGACAGGCGAGTCTGAAAAGCAAGATCATCTTACGAGTGTGGGGGTATAACTATGGGTATGTTGCAAAGGCATATTATTGATTTATTTCATAAAATCTATATACCACTTGATTATAAAAAAAACAACCACCTCAAAGCAGTTTACAATCAAATTGCCAACCATGTGGAAACTAAAGAGGCTTGGTCAGTCAGTGTCTGGACATAGTCTAAATACGCTGTCTTCCATTCAATTGAAAGAAATAGGCCATGCATTTAAAATCAGAAAAGATTCTCCAAAACAATATAAAGTGCTACTGAAACTGAAAAGGACTTCAAAGAGATAATATAGCCCACATAATATCTACCCTAGTCAGGAGCTGCTGAAGACCTACTTCAGAGGTTGGCAAGGTTTATCTTGCCTGGGCCAGATTGGTCCCGCGGAGATCCCTCCGTGAGCGGTGTCTGCACATATGTGATTTCCAGTGTCTGTGCGTATGCAGACACAATTTCCGGGGTGCCGCGGAAGCCAGTCCCTGCACCTCGCTGTGCCGGTTTAGCACAGTGCACGAGCGGGCAACTCAGTTCGGGGGCGGCTTGTGGGCCGGTCAAACGACCTCCGCAGGCCCCCTCCGGCCCATGGGCCTTCGGTTGCTGACCCCTGACCTACTTCCTCCATTTGCCCTCGATGGACCATCAAGATGACCGAGCAGTTCTATTTGCTGTGCATCATGCACTGCTTAAATCTTGTTACCAACTTTTGTGTGTCTTGATAATCTTACAAATTTAATGTGGCTCTGATATTTTACTGCAATTATTCTAGTGTTCTGGGAACTTCAAATTGAAGGTTGGTCTAAAATAACAACAACATTAATAACGTAGATTATTCCGAATGTTCATTGTCTTTGTCACACTGAGAACTGGTTGGGGAGAGACACCATTTTTTAAGCATTCTTGCCTCTCTCGCCTGCAACCCATGATTTGGTTTTGGGAGACATTTTGAATATGCATTGCATCCCTCATGCCCTTCCCACAGCAACACTACTAGTTTTTGTAGAGTTGGGAATGGCGTACTCCTGAATCTTTGCCCTCTGTGGCTTCGGAAACCAGCTCCTTGGGTGACTGCCAACAGTTCTTCAGCTCCTTCTCCAGGGGACTACTGTTGTTGCTTTGGTGACTTTGGGGCTGGGCCAGATCTGCAAAAACATGAACAAGCATCTCTGCAGGGGGGAAACAATTCATGAAAGTGACCTAAATAAAAGACAAGGCATGGGGAACCCCTCAAATACATAGACTTCCTTAGTGCCCATCGCTTAAGGCATCAGGGCTAGTGCCCCCAATGTGGCACCTTTGGGTGCAATGGCACCCATGAAGCTTCTGCATTCCTTCCCACTCAATGTCTCCTTTGTCATTTGACAGAAGAAGTGAGTGGTCTCTGCCGGGAATTGAGAGAAAATGGGAGGCCTACTACTCCTTCCCCCTTCCTCTTTCAGTTCTCTAGTTTTCCAGGCAAAATTCATAAAACACTGTGACTGGAAAGGAAGGCAGGGAAGCAGAAAGAAAGAAAAGGGAGAAGAGACCAGGAGAGATGGGAAAGGAACAAAACAGAATGGTTATTTCTCCTCCTCTCTGGGTGTTGGCATGGACTTGGATCTGCTTGTTCCAAAGCCTGCTCATTCTCCCAACAATCCCTGGATAAATTTCCTGGGACTTAAAAAAAAAAAACCCTCCACACATTAGAAGAAAAACTTGTTGCACCTCCCAACCTGGCTACAGCAAGTCAGCAGGGAAGCATCTCCCTGCAGCTCCCCTTAGGTCTGCAAATGTTGAATTAATAAAAATAAAGGCAATTTTTAGCCACCAACATTTCCAAAATCCATCATTTTCACAAAGAAAATGAAGTTATGTTATGCCAAACAAATTCCACAGGAAGCTCATGAGATTATTAACTCCACAAATTATTATTCTGACCAATTCTTTGAAATATGAGAATTTAAAGTGTTGAGAACACTGTCCTTAACATTCTTCATAGGTAGCATGATATCAAGATGCTCAATTCAAGAATGACATTTACTTTCATGGCTAATTTTCCAATTAAATACATTTCTGGGAGACCACATAGTATGGCTTTGCATGACATGCAGCAAACCTGTGTGAAGCAGTCTGATCCTGCTTAGCATTGTTGAAACTTTAGAACTCTGGCATTTTGGCTAGGATTCAGAGGGCAACACACAACCCAGCCTGTGTATACCACAGCCTTTTAACTACCCACCCTCTGCTCCCCCCAGAGCAGCCTTTCAGCTGATGTGTCAGGCAAGGCTCTTAATCTACACAGCCAAGGAGCTTTCCCCCCTGGTTTCTCTCCTGCCTCAACCAATGTTCAGCACACATGCCACTGCATGCTTACCCCAGAGAGTAAGGGCCACTGACTGAAGCAGGGCTTACTTCTAAGTAAAGTGAACTCTGGGACGCAACCTCCAAATTAGTGCCTTTCTGCTGGTGCCTTGTTGAAAGTCATGCAAAGACAAGCAGGGTATTGTCAAAAGTTCCTGCCAGATTTAGACTGTAGTTTATATGCCAATAAATGTGTTGAATTGAATTGAATTGAAATTGACTGTAGTTCTATGTAAGCCCCATTGAACTTGGTGGGCTTTACTTATGTGTAGACATTTACAGGTGTGTGCTTTTAAACACCCAGTGTTTTAAGAGTCATTTGTCATTATGAATTACATCCCGGGGTATGTGGTTTTTTGGGGGGAGGGGAGATGTGAGGGTGTCTAGGTATGCCTCTGGGTCTGATTATTTGCTTTTTCATGCATACATGCATGAATAATGTACATAGAACCTTGGAACTGATACTAGACCAGGTTCCCTTTCCTTCCAAGAATAACAATATAACAAACAGCACACAGCCATATCAGAATAAACCCCACCAATAAACTCAGTATACTGGTGCTTTTCTGCTAATAACTAGACTGTGTCCTGACCTAAGCTTGGTTGTGTAAGTAGCAGCACCACTGTTTCCTTTGTTTTCTTGTGAGAAATTTGACTATATTTGACTACATACATAGAGAAACATGAGACAAGATTATAACAAACATTTACATATTTTTATGCGTAATCTTGAATACAAGTACCATATTTTATACAATACAAGTCACCCACTGTTCTACATAGTAGGAATGAATTCTTTAAAGTGAGCATCATCTCAAATAAAGAGAGGGTTTAACATTTGTATTAATGTCCTCAGTACTCAAAAAAAAAATCATCCTAAATACCTCCTGTGCCAAAAGGGCATTATGCTTTATTTGCCCAAATTGTCTCTTGTATTAAGTGTGCTAGTTTGTTGTTGTTGTTGTTGTTTAGTTGTGTCTGACTCTTCGTGACCCCATGAACCAGAGCACGCCAGGCACTCCTGTCTCCCACTGCCTCCAGCAATTTGGCCAAACTCATGTTAGTAACTTCGAGAACACTGTCCAACCATCTCATCCTCTGTCGTCCCCTTCTCCTTGTGCCCTCCATCTTTCCCAACATCACGGTCTTTTCTAGGGAGTCTTCTCTTCTCATGAGGTGGCCAAAGTACTGGAGCCTCAACTTCAGGATCTGTCCTTCTAGTGAGCACTCAGGGCCGATTTCTTTAATGATGGATAGGTTTGATCTTCTTGCAGTCCATGGGACTCTCAAGAGTCTCCTCCAGCACCATAATTCAAAAGCATCAATTCTTTGGCGATCAGCCTTCTTTATGGTCCAGCTCTCACTTCCATACATCACTACTGTACTGGGAAAACCAGTAGCGTGCTAGTTACAAAGAGATAAATTCTTTTAACTTTTAGAATAGCTCCAGTATGATATTTATAATCCTACCCTTCCATTTCAAAAGGCTAACAGGACCAGTTTTTTTCTTTTCTTTTAAATCACAAACGTTGACTGGTAGGACAATAAAATACAAATCCGGGCACTGCCTTTTCCATCATTCCAGTACCAGGCAAAGGTGCTTTTCTTCTTCTGGGACTTTGAGCGTCAGGCTTCGGTGCATAGCTGTCAACTTTCCCCTTTTCTTGCGAGGAATCCTATTCGGAATAAGGGAATTTCCCTTAAAAAAAAGAGAGAAAAGTTGACAGCTATGCTTCGGTGCTCTGCCTGCCTGGAGGGGAAGGAAGGACGTCTTGAGACTTGCGGCGTTCAGGATCGAATCCCGGAGCACTTTTCGTATCTTGTTATATTTGCCTTGTCGAGCGCGCCCCGTGTTTTTGCAGATCGCTTTGGGATGCCTCTGGGTATGTGAAGTGACACAGAAATGGGATAGTGCTCCAAAGGCAACCCAGGCAGGCAGGCAGGCAGGCAGGCAGGCAGGCAGGCAGGCATCTCCCTCTCGACCCGGCTGCGAGCGCCGTCTGGGCTGCAGGCTCCGAGGGACTCCTCCTCGGCCTCCCTCTCCCGCCAGCCTCTGCCGGCCCTTCCCGGCCCCGGCCGCGACGCCGGCCTGCCGGCCTGGGAAAGAGGCGCTCCCGCCCTCGCCGGCAGGGCCAGGGGACGGGGGCGAAGCAGAGGCCCCGACACGCGTCTCCTCCTCTCACGAGGGGAAGGAGAAGGGGGGACACACGCTTTTTCACCCTCGAGTCCCTGTCGGGGGGCGGGGGGGGCGAGAGGCGAGGTCGGCAGAGGAAGAGCATAATAAAAATGAAAACGAATAATAGCAATACTACTACGTGATAATATTGGAAGTCCCCGCTGCTGGCTGGCTCCTCCTCGCCAGGGGCTTCCTTCCTCGGGCCTACCTCCGCCCCGGGGGGTGGGGTGGGGGTCTCCCGCCTACCTCCGCCCGGCCGCAGGGGCCGCTCCCGCCGGGGCTCGACCTGAGCGCGCGGCGCCGTCTCTCGGGGCTGCCGGCGGCCCGCTAGTTCCTCCGCCCCGCTCGCCAACCGAGCAGCGTCCGCAGGCGAGGAGAAGCAGCCGGAGCCTTGGGGGAGGGGGGGGGAGGCGCTGCTCCGGTTCTGGTCGCCTCACGCCACAAAGGAGACCGTGGGGATCCTCTTTTATTCCTTTGTTTCTGCCCCACCTTTTCCCTGACAGGAAAGGGTGAAACATAAGGAATGGCTGAAGTGAGCCAGAAGTCAGGAGGACTGGGAAACGAGAGAGAGCCTGTGCTTCTCTCCCCACACCCCTTAATATTTTGTAGTATTGCCCAGTATTAAAATTGGAGATCTGAAAAGATAAAATAAAAGGGCACTTTTCTCTTTTTCAAAAGAATGATTAGGGAAGTGTTCCCACAGAGTATTGTTGCTACAGCATATTGCTTTGTGGCAAAAGCTCCCAGATGAAATGCTCAAAAGTGTTGCTTGGGTGGATGGAAGGGGGAGCGGGGGGGGCTGCACCCCCCAAACCCCAGCGCTTCTCTCAGAACCGGTACCCAAAACAGTTGGAAAATAAGCTAAGCAAGCAGTCCTCTTGAGACTGTATGTTGGGAAAGTAATGTCAAAATAGCATCTTAAAGTACAGGTGAAACTCAAAAAATTAGAATATCGTGGAAAAGTCCATTTATGTAAGCAATTGTTTTCATTAGCTACTGGAGTTTAATATATGAGATAGGCTCATGAAATGCAAAGCAAGATATGTCAAGCCTTTGTTTGTTATGATTGTGATGATTATGGCATACAGCTGATGAGAACCCCAAAGTTGAGATTGTTAACTGGGGGTTCTCATCAGCTGTACGCCATAATCATCACAATTATAACAAATAAAGGCTTGACATATCTCGCTTTGCATGTCATGAGTCTATCTCATATATTAGTTTCACCTTTTAAGTTGAATTACTGAAAGAAACGAACCTTTCCACAATATTCTAATTTTTCGAGTTTCACCTGTATACTATACTTTCCCCATGGACACAAGTAGCTTGCATCTTAAGAAACTTCATGCTTTGGCTATTTATCCCAGCCTCTCTTTGAAATATGCGTTTTAACTGCTGCCCTGCCAGTAAGAGCTGCTAGATTGGTGGACAGAGCGTTTTCCTGAGGACACCACAATCTTCCTGAGACTCCATGCTGCCAGCCTTAACAGGCATTTTTAATCCAGTCTGTTTTTGGCTAACTTTAATGTACTGTACTTTAAAACATTTTATTTGTACTTTTATATGGGTTGGTGGGATATTATTTATTATGCTGACATTAGGTATTTTAACTTTTTTGTAAAATGACTTGTGAGGGCATATGTTTATTCATATATTTTGCTGTGATTTAAACATACAGTGGTACCTCGGGTTACAGACGCTTCAGGTTACAGACTCTGCTAACCCAGAAATAGTACCTCGGGTTAAGAAGTTTGCTTCAGGATGAGAACAGAAATTGTGTGGCGGCGGCACGGTGGCAGCGGGAGGCCCCATTAGCTAAAGTGGTACCTCAGGTTAAGAACAGTTTCAGGTTAAGAACAGACCTCCAGAACGAATTAAGTTCTTAACCCGAGGTACCATTGTATTACAAAATCACAACCAATTATGGCTTTCATATCTGAATACACAAAGTTAAATATAATAACCACCTATGGCTGATTACATGCAGGCTGCACAGATTTTCCTACACTGATTGATATGTTTTCCATGTAGGAAAAATATTTATGAAGTTGTCCTTGGGAGAACACCGCAACTTGAGAAAGTTACTATGGCCAGGCATTGCTGTTCAAAAGAACACGTGAATTTGAACTCTGTCTACTCAAGACTGATTCCTCTAGGGTGTAACAGTAGTCGTGCTAGATTAGCATAGCAGAATGTTGACTTTTATGTTTCATATTTTACATAGTTTGATGCTTTGTGATGTAGAAACATAGCAATTCCATAGTAGATTACTATGGACAAAAATAGTATACCACACCCACCTGCAAAGTTAACCTAACATTTAAACCTTAAGAGGAGAATTTTTTAAGAATGCCAGATTCTACTGCACTGATAGGCTAGGCTTACAAAGTCCGCACCCTACATCTCAGTGTCTGAAAATAGTTGTTGTTTTTTTTTGTGTGTAAGAGGAACAGAAACAGCCACCATTTGAGAGTCACAGGAAATTAGAAAAGTTGTAAGTCAATTGATCTGGGAGAGTTCTTCCATGTTTCTCACCAGCACTGGAAATGAGCAGGCAGTGATCTGTCCATCACAAAGGAACAAGTAAGGGCTTCCCCAACATATCATGTTCCCTAACAAAACACTGGATTGAGAGTGTGTCCTGCCACGTGCATTTTGCCAGATCCTGAGATAGGTCCATAGTGTGCATGGTGGCTATGAAGTCTCAAACTGTTCCTGAAAAGGTTGGTTTTCCCCCTACAAGGCCATATGTGCAATCTTTATACCTCTTCTCTGCCCCTTCACCATTCTTCTATCCCAAACACAAACTCTGCAGTCTGACTAAAAATGTTATCAAGATAAATATTTAACATCCGTTTCTTAGCACACAATACTGCTACTAATTCCATCCCATAGACATGCCTTTCTTCTCCTTGTATATTTTCTCTCACACTTCTATTTTGGCCTCCTGAAAAGTCCCACAGACTCAAAATCTTCAGGGGAAGGGGAAGAGGTGGGTTTCATTTCCACCAATAAGAAGGTTTATTAAGAATTACCTCTACCTATTCTGTAGTGACCAATGTGTGTTTCAGAATTCTGTCAACTGATCTCACAATGAGCACTTCCCCCTTAACTTTTGAACATTAGCAGCCAGAAGTTCTATGTTTGAGTCAGGTGCCTTGTATTTGATTCCTGTTAAGCTTGAAGACAATGCAATCTTAGCCTAACAGTTAGATCAGTAATCTACTGGGGAACTTTAAATACCCCATAGTTCAAGGATGTGACAGATACAGCTGCACCTCCAGCTCCAGCTCCAGGTGGGGTGGTTTCATTTTGTTGGCCTGCATTTGATGGCGTGGTAGTATCTTTCTTTAGGGCAGAGGTATTGGCAACTTCCTTCTGGGATGGGTCACAATGTTGTCCTGATGCTGCCCTGTTTGCTACAATAGGGGTGTCAATAGAGATTACTTGTAGAACAAAGTTTTGATCAGCTGAGTTTGCTTGACAACCCTCATTTTCTTTTGCTGATATTGCCACCTGTAACGATGCAGCACCAGGAGTCATTCTGCTTTGGTCTTGTTTCTGCTGCTCAGCAGCACGTCTCATAACTTCTTCTGCAGAGAGGGAGAAAACAATATATTGTTAGACAAGATATTACTACTTTTGCATGCATTTTACCCGATTGAGGGTGGTATTTAACTAAGTGTTACTCAGAGTAGATCTATTAACATTAATAAACAAGAATTAAATTAGGTCTATTCTGAGTAAAACATAGTGGAAAAACCATGCTTAGAGCTTGTGCTAGAAAAATGAGACACATTCCATCACACTGAGAATCACAGCATGTTGGAAATGTGTGAAAGCATAATGTGTTTGACAAGTCCGCATAAACATATTTCATTGCATGTACATGTGCTGATGAAGGTTCTGTATATGCCATTAAAAAGATGATCCACATGTAGCTTTTTTTCTTTTCTCATACGCATAATTTATTAATTATTTATCACATTAGTTTATTGGCCAGGCATTGAGCTGGATAGATGAGTCCATTTAATGTTGCGTTTTAATAAATTTATTGTTACTTTTCAACATTTTTATGTGGGATTAAAGTATAATTTTGTTTTTTCATGCTATTTAGCAATGCCATCCTTTTTTATCCTCACCCAACTCAATGTTTGAGCTCTGCATTAGAGGGTGGGATCTGTTCATCCTTGTGTGTTGAATTATGGCAACTGACTTTTTATGAAATTATTGGTCTCTAATATCACTTGTTTCAAGACAGGGTCATCAAGAAACATTCCATTGTCATATATTAATTTCAGACTTTTCCAAAAAAAATATTACTTGTCCTGGTTTTGGGGCTTGAGGGATATAATTATATCGTAAACCTGAGGGAGGGCTGGCATTATGGAACCCGAGACGGACGTCAAATGGTACCCCACTCTTTGCCAGGGAAAAAGGGGTGAGGGAAGATCAACAACAGGAACAAGAGGGAAGAAAGATCGACATTGGGATCTGCTGCTCCAGTGGATCTTGTCTTATGCGTGTGCCGGCCCTGAGGGTGTTTCTAACGAGTGCCAATATCTTTTTTATGTTTTTTGTAGGACTATTGGTCAGTAGTCTGCCTGTTTTTCCTACTATTTCAAAGCATTTCTGTTTAGTACACACATGTTTTTACATGTTTTATAAGTATCTACTATTTCCAGTTTTTGCTTTGCTCTTAAAAACGTCCTTAGATTCTGTTTCCTTACATTTCATTTCAAAATCAAATTCATTTTGACCTTGTATTTTTCTCTTGTTGTTGTCTTGTCTTACTAAATTACTGAAAGTATTTATGAATACCGGTAATCCATAAATACTTATGAACATCCTCAATTTTTACATGTACTCCACATGGTTAAGATTGATACTTCCTTTGTTTTGCTACTTCTAAGAAAGAATTTCAGTTCAGTTTTTTTTAACTTTCTCAGTTATTATTTTTCATATAATAATGAGTTATTCAATTTCCAGATTTTGCTTTTTAGCTCATTGATAAAACATTAAGTTGAACATAAAAAAAATAAAAAATGCGCTTTCCCAGCTTGCTTAGAAGTTATTAAAACACACCTTTATTTTGTCAATGTGTCTGTTGTACTGATGGAAGAAGGGATGGGGAAAGGGGGAACCTGTTGTAGAATTTGTGGAGGGAAAGGACTGTCAAAAATTATCAAAAATTCTAATTTTGTTGCCACGCATGTGCTGAAAGGCAATATCCTCCTGAATTCTGAGTGGCAGCAAGAAACTGCAGTTATTCAGTGGTGATGGAAGCCACTCTCTGCATAATCAAATAATTTAATTCCAGGACTCAGTCTTGGCACAGGCTGAGTTCTGATGAGGGCATACCTTAAACCAGGAAGGAATGCATAGGGGAGGGAGAAGCTGTAGTCATTTTGGCAAGTGGCAGGAACTCTGTTTAGGCTGAGAGCAGGTACTCTATTATTGTTTCTCCTTAAGAATTCTGTGTCACCAGATGATCTTCCTTGACTGTAAAATGAGATTATAAGTGCAATGTACTGCTTTTGCCATCTCTATTTGTGGCACACGGTGCCTGGATTGTGTTGGCACCACTATTTCCTCCATAACCCGTATGATGTTGGCTTGTCATAGTTCACCGATGGCCCCAGTCAATAAGTGACCATTTTCTTCTGTGAAATGTTGAAGGTTCATTGAGGTTTGTGCTAAAACTACCTATTAGTCATCACTGAAGCCTGAGCAGAAAAGGCCAATTACCGTTCCACAGGGAAAAGAAATTGACGTCACTTTTGGTTAGCTCTGACATAAAGCCAACACCAGGTGATAGCTGGGCATCATTTTGATCAGTGGCGGCTGGGTGTTCACTTTCTTTTGGGGGCTCAGGATCGTCTGGTATGAATTCCTCAATGATCACATCATCACTTTCATTAGGACGCAGAGGTTTTGTTTTTGGAACCATGCCTCTCATCTCGTATATGTTTTTATCTGTATCCTGACCAGCAGCTTTTCTCCAGGAACTTTTATTATCCACCAATTCCTCTACAAAACAAATATGCAAAAAGAGGGACAGTCAGCTAAATCTTCTCAAATGAAAATGCCACTTCTGCTTACATTCTTGTGATAATCTAGACAACTTTTGATAAAAATTTTAAACTTATGCTTTGCATTACTAGGAACTCCTTAAACTAGTTCCTTAGAAGAGACCAGCAAAAATATTAAAGTAGAAACATAACTGGAAATATCCAGTCAGCGAGGAACTTGATCCTAATACTCCACTCCCATAAAAAAATTGTCTCCTAAATTACTGTGATATGTTAAAAATAAGGTATTACATTCATGCACTGTGGTCTTTGATCAAAAGCACTGGGTTCTTGCAATTACTCATGAAGCATATGAACATTGGTTGGAACTGCCTGCAATTTTGGGTTAAAGGTAAAGGGACTCCTGACCGTTAGGTCCAGTCGCAGATGACTCTGGGTTGCGGCGCTCATCTTGCTTTATTGGCTGAGAGAGCCAGTGTACAGCTTCCAGGTCATGTGGCCAGCATGACTAAGCCACTTCTGGCAAACCAGAGCAGCGCACGGAAATGCCATTTACCTTCCCGCTGGAGCGGTACCTATTTATCTACTTGCACTTTTGAGGTGCTTTCAAACTGCTAGGTGGGCAGGAGATGGGACCGAGCAACAGGAGCTCACCCCATCGCGGGGATTTGAACCGCCAACCTTCTGATCAGCAAGCCCTAGGCTCTGTGGTTTAACCCACAGCACCACTCGCGTCCCTAGGAAAGCCCTAGGTTAGTTGAGGCTTAATCAATGCAAATTTACCCTCCCTTCTCTCAAGTGCCTGTGTAGACAACTTGCATGAAAATATGAATCCAATTCAGGAACTCCATTTTTCAAGGAAGCAACACTCATCTGGAAGCTACAGACGGTATGTCTAGATTTCGACATCAGTTCCTGTTACACTTTTGTAAACAGAAAATAACAGGTTCTGTTACTGAAATGAATAGAGATGGGGGAGAAATTAAATTCAGTTTGCATTTAAAGCTGAATTTCTGAAATTTGCCTTTTCTGAAACAATATGACAACCAAAACATAACCATCCTTCAAATTTTGTATTTTTCTGAATACAAAAAGTGTGCATTAAAAATGCATATATTAATGAAAATTAATGAAAATGCAAAAATGCATTATATTAGGAGACATTGCTTGCAAAAATATGTACATTAATAAAAATTGATTACAAAAATGTGTTTATTAGATGACACTTGCACTAGAATGCTGGTGAATTTTCAAATTGCTGCAGAAATGTGGCAAATTTAAGATCAGAAAAATCAAAACCTAAGAGGACCAAAACTGACAAATCCTTTTATATCTATTAATGAGTGAATGAATGCAAATTACAAAACTCTTAATTTGGTGCTGCAAAAACTGAGGTTTTGCAGAAGTGGAATTTGTTAAACGTGGGGAAAGGATGCAAAGAAAATTGGTTGGGGAGTGATATACAGGAGAGGGAGAGAGAGAGAGCACTACCTAAGGATAGATTTAATGCATTTTGTGCAAAATAAAAATAATGGATCTACGAAGACAACAATCTGGAAATAAAAGTTATTTTCAATACCATATGATTCTGTGACATCCATGACCTCATCATCCGGCTGTGGCTGAAACACTTCTGATCCACCGGCATTGTAAACGATGAAGCTGACATCCATTGGTTCAAATGCTCTGCTGTGGCAAAGCTCACAATCGCAAACGGTAGGACTTTGTGGTGCAATACAAATTTTATTGGACTTTGAAGGATGGTGTTTGGGCTTTGATGTTTTCTGGGGTTTCCCCCCTTCTTTTTTATCTTTACTTACTTTGTCTTTGGCCTTTCTTTCATTGTTACTTTCTTTCATTGGTGATTCTAAAAACAAAGGAAATGTAAGATATGCTCCTTAAAATAATTTCATGTGTAGAAAGATAAATATTTATGAAACTTTTCCTAATGTTCATTTTTTAAAATGTGGTTTATGCACAACCACTTTGTGGACCACTCGTTTTACACTTTCAATCTTCTTTTTTACATGTACGAAAGTATCAGAATCAGCCCTTGTAACACGGCTAAGCCGTCTCGCACCTGGGTGAAGACTTCAAGCTTTTAGTCATCTCCTGCTGCATCTATTAACTCTAGAAATTTTGGGAGAGAAACTGGTACCCAAGACTTTAAGGGGAAGCTGCCCACCCAAACTCATAACAATATTAATCTCGGGGTCTCCACCCCTGCCTTACTCAAACTTTTGTTGTTTGGGTACTGTTATGTACTTTCCTCACTACTATGAGCTGAATAAAGAGCATGAAATTCACACTCGACTCCGAGTATCTTTCAGGTACAGTGGGAACTGAACCTTCTCTAACTGAACAGGTCAACTGACAGGCTTGCTCTTAATGCAAATGCATCTGAAAGATATATTTGCATGTGTCAGCCTTGGGTGTGTGCAAGCAAAAAGAGCTGCAGAATAAGAGAGGAGGCAGCATGGAGACAGGGTCAGTTTGTATGCAAGAGAGAGTTGGGAAAAGGAAGTGAAGGTGATAACTGCGTGCCTGTGCAAAGAGAGCTACACAAAAAAGAGGAAAAAGCATGGAAATGGGGGCTGATCTGTGGGCAAGGGAGAATTGAGAAGAGGAAGGTGAAGGAAAAACGAAAGTGAAGGTGAAAAGAGGGGTCCAAACCTTTGCTCTTGGGCTCCTGGCTCTCTTTCCACTTTTTCCTGTTTGCTTCAATATTCTGCACCAAGTGATCTTCAAAGTTTTCTATATTCAAGGAAATTAAGAGATTTCTCTCTGTGCAAGTCCCACTTTCACTTTTGACGCTTCCCTGACTAACGTTTTCTTCCTCTTCAAAACTGTTCCCACTAAAGTTTGGTTTATCTTCATCTTCAATTGACCCTGACCTTAACAAAAGGAAAGAAAACCGTAAGTAATGAGTTAGGCGAAATTGTTGAATTAATTTTTAAGGTTTTTAGAGTTCTGGATAAGCAACTGACATTTAAAATTGGCATGGAAAAAAGCACTGATTGTTACATGGCACCCCAATCTGTACCAAGCAGTAGCAAGACCCAAGGGTTCTAGGGCCCCATGGGTCATGTTTCCATTGTGAATTCAGGCTATGGCAGAGGCTGTTGCATTTATTTTACACCAATGTGCAGCTTCATGTACACAGAGAGGAAGAGAGTCCACAGCATTGCATCTCTAGGGGGGTCTCCCCTGGCTTCTCTCAGAGCATCAGCCAGCTGGAGTCCAGAGCAGCCAGCCAGGCTCCCCGGTCTCTGGGTTGCAACCTCTCCAGTCAGTAGCCAAGATCATTCTGCCCTTGTCCTCTTTCCCCCCAGTAAATCTCCCACCAAAAACCCCAACCTTATGTTAAGGTAATAGCTCACCTTGGTAACCAGCCATTTCTCCTGCTGGAAGAGACAGTTCTCTTGCATTGCCAATGGTTCTTAATGGATCTACACTTAATTAGCCTGGCCAGGCTGCTTTGCATGAATTTGGCAGCTTGCATTTCCCCTTCCTATCCCAAATATTAGTTAGAATCTGGCATGCATTAATTTCTTGGGTTTAGGGGTTTGCGTCTTTCGCCATCATATATTTTAAAACACCAGAAAATATATACAGTATATAATGAGAGAAAATCAATGCCCTCTTTTTCAGGAACAGAAATGAACACTGGGACAACCAAAAGCAGCTATTGTGGGACTTTTTAAAGACTTATCAATCTGTTAAGGTAAAGGTACCCCTGACCATCAGGTCCAGTCGTGTCTGACTCTGGGGTTGCGGCACTCATCTCGCTCTATAGGCTGAGGGAGTCAGCATTTGTCCACAGACAGCTTCCGGGTCATGTGGCCAGCATGACTAAGCCGCTTCTGGCGAACCAGAGCAGCACACAGAAACGCCGTTTACCTTCCCGCTGGAGCGGTCCCTATTTATCTACTTGCACTTTGATGTGCTTTCGAACTGCTAGGTGGGCAGGAGCTGGGACTGAGCAATGGGAGCTCACCCCGTTGCGGGGATTCGAATCGCCGACCTTCTGATCAGCAAGCCCTAGGCTCTGTGGTTTAACCCACAGCACCACCTGGGTCCAAACTGTTAGTGGGGTCCAATTCACCCTTTCACTGGAAATAAAGTGAAATATTGGTTTCAAAATTTTACTCCACTTCAACATTTTAAAAACTAATCTCACATTACAAAGCATGAAAGTTACTGGAATGCAGTAAACTCACAGTGTTAACTTAAAATTCCTGATTGGGCTATCAGGAAGCCCTGGAGGAGAAAAGAGAAGAAATGCATAGATGAAATACTGGGCTCTTAACAGAACAAAATAAAAAATGAAAGGTTGGGGAGTGAAATGAAGAACAATTATTTAAACAAAACTGAAAATGAGTTAATATCTTGCCAGTATCAAAGACCATGGTGACAAGAGCAATTTGTAAAAAATAAGGATAACATTAACCAAAAAAGCAAGAAGAACAGTCATACCCAGAAAAATACCCAGAATCTCTGCTAGAGGAACATCCAGTTTCAAAGGCTTCATATATAAGAGGCTCAACAATTTTCTCAGCTGCTTCAATTACAAGATAAAAAACTGGTTTCACTATGACATCAATAAAGCCTGAAAAGAAGAAAACATCCAGACATAATTCTTCAATTTCTTGTTCTAGATGAAGAAATATTATTCAGTACAGAGCTCATGGGTCTAGGACTCAGCTACATTAGTCTATTTATAACGTTATAAATGCATTATAACAATGTGAAATCAGACAGCTCTGTAGAGCTGAAATTCAAAGTCTGACCGGTTACAGTGTGAGCTTTAAAATGGTTTTTTTCCATAACATTTTTTATAGCTGTGGAGGACTTCCGGCGGGCACAGCGGGAGAATGGCGGACCTTAACACCTGTGCCATCCATCACGAGTTAATTTGGCGGCTGCGATGGGAGTAAGCAGCCTCCCTTACCTCCCCGGGGAGGGCTGCCTCGCCGGCGGATACCCCTCAACCCACTTTGATCCTTCGGGACCGAGTGGGGGGGCCTGGGCGCATAGGGCTCGTGGAGGATCAAAGCTCCTGGATGCCGGCCCCGTTCGTGCACGACTCCCAGAACTGGAAATATAAATCTGGCTAAAGGTTTTGGGCATGCCTCGGACAAAGGAGTGGGAAGAATGTTGCTAACAGCAGCCCTGAGCGGTTAAGAATGAAAATTGGAAGATGTGGACTTTACATTGGTATGTGAAAGAAGGAGAAGAAGGGGGGGAGCTCTGGACCCTTCGTTTGTTTTGCCTCAATATTTTACTTAACACGCGCGAAACCTCCCCCAGAAAATCCACTTTCACAGGGAAATAGCAAGCAGATTTTAAAGACCGAGAGTGAATTAGGTAGAATTGGACGTTACATAAACAAACTGTATGGACTTGAAACAAGATTTGGAATGATTTAATAGCAATGGAGGACCTCCGGCTGGTAATGGCGCAGCAAAGATTAATTGCTGAGGAGAGCCCGTGAAGCTGAACACCACTTCAAAGGGAGAAGCCAGCCTTGACGGACGATTGATAGTGGAATTTATGGAGGTGTCTGGCTCTCCTGGAAAGGGGTGGATGGAAGGCTCGTGGGGGAGAGAGCTGTGTGAGAAGTTCGGTCTGTAATAGAAGGAGGGAGAAGATGGCACCGGCCGAAATGTGGCATTTGGATTTTATGAGAGTGACTTTATCCATACAGAGACATTATTTATTATAATCATGTCTGCTTGCTGGCATATATCAGAGGCTGTGAAAGTATTAGGACTGTGAATGCAACTGACAGAGATGAGAAAAGCGCTCCGGAGTCCGAGACATGGGGAGTCCACAAATTATAAAAAAATTTGGCATAATTGGAATTGTTTTAATTGGGAATTGTATAATTAATTTGGATTTTAATTTGATTGGTAATTGGAGATATATATTGGAAAATCAATAAATATGATTTAAAAAAAAACATTTTTTTATAGCTGTGTAGATCCATCCCTGGTCTGAGATGAGTGCAGATATTTTGGCTAAAACTATGATATATCTGGAAGGGATTCTAAAGAGGCAAGTCCCTCCAAAAAAGTTTATTATTATTATTATTATTAGTAGTAGTAGTAGTAGTAGTACACTAAGCTATGGTTTAATAAACATGGTTTAGGGCCTGAGTCCATGTCAACATGCAGGTTCCTGGAGAGGAGCTTGCAGCTGCCTGCCTCCTCCCATTTCTTCTTTGCTTCCATACTGACCTAAGACATCATGGCTAATAAGGACAGAGCTTAACCACAAGTCCCGGTTCGGACAACACCCTAAGCCAAATGTTAGCTTAGCTTGGGGGTCCTGGGAGCAGCAAAGTGGGTGTGAGCTCCTCTCCACAAGTACATATGCTAGTTTGAGCTCACTAAGTCAAAGTTTGGCTTGACATGACAGCACCAGGGCAATATGGTAAGTTCAACTGGTCTTGCCACAGCCATTCTAGTTTTCTCCTGGTGGAGGCCTGGTCACCCAAAGTAATGAGAGAGTGGCTAGAATAAACTCTCAGCATATCCAAGTCTTCTATAAGCACCAATACCTATTAATAGGATTCAGACATGGCAAAGCTCAGCCTACACCTTGTAGTATCTCCCAGTTCACTTTAGAGGCAGGCCAAGTAGCCCTGGTTACTTGGCCTGCCAGGGCTGGCTATGCGTTCCTGTGGTAGTCACCACAGGAAAAGGCCTGGGGTATTCCGACCTCGAGTAGAAATGTTGAGCTTGGTGGCGAAGGCCAGCATGAAGGCCACAAGCAGGAGACCTGGTAGATGAGGCGCAGAAAATTGGTAGAAGTGCAGCTCTGCTAGAACTGGTCTGGCATTTGGAGAGAAGCACAGCCCTGTGAGTATTCCCCTGTCACCATATAGGATAAAAAGGAAGCATATAGAATCATAGAATCATAGAGTTGGAAGAGACCACAAGG
The DNA here is from genome assembly GCF_009819535.1 of Lacerta agilis. Classification (NCBI taxonomy): domain Eukaryota; kingdom Metazoa; phylum Chordata; class Lepidosauria; order Squamata; family Lacertidae; genus Lacerta; species Lacerta agilis. The sequence goes on along the minus strand of NC_046314.1, from coordinate 1,126,549 downwards.
GCCATCCAGTCCAACCCCCTGCCAAGCAGCAAACACCATCAAAGCATTCCTGACAGATGGCTGTCAAGCCTCCGCTTCAAGACCTCCAAAGAAGGAGACTCCACCACACTCCTTGGCAGCAAATTCCACTGTCCAACAGCTCTCACTGTCAGGAAGTTCTTCCTAATGTTTAGGTGGAATCTTCTTTCTTGTAGTTTGAATCCATTGCCCCGTGTCCGCTTCTCTGGAGCAGCAGAAAACAACCTTTCTCCCTCCTCTATATGACATCCTTTTATATATTTGAACATGGCTATCATATCACCCCTTAACCTTCTCTTCTCCAGGCTAAACATACCCAGCTCCCTAAGCCGTTCCTCATAAGGCATTGTTTCCAGGCCTTTGACCATTTTGGTTGCCCTCCTCTGGACACGTTCCAGCTTGTCAGTATCCTTCTTGAACTGTGGTGCCCAGAACTGGACACAGTATTCCAGGTGAGGTCTGACCAGAGCAGAATATAGTGGTACTATTACTTCCCTTGATCTAGACGCTATACTCCTATTGATGCAGCCCAGAATTGCATTGGCTTTTTTAGCTGCTGCATCACACTCATGTCAAGTTTGTGGTCTACCAAGATTCCTAGATCCTTTTCACATGTACTGCTCTCAAGCCAGGTGTCACCCATCCTGTATTTGTGCCTTTCATTTTTTTTTTGCCCAAGTAATATATATTGCCCAAGTAAAATATATATTAGTCCAAGCAGGCACCAGAGCAAACACTTAAGGCAACCCCATATCTGATGATGTAAAAAAATTAACAACAGTTGTAATAAAATGATAAACAGTAAGTGCATATCATTTAAACATTTATCTCATAAGTGTTTTTACCACAGATTAAGAAAGGTACCATCAGCACCAAGAGGGTGCTGAAATGAGTAGAGTCAAAGGGCTCATCAGAGGCAAGGAAGTTTCCTTTAGAAACCTGTGCAAATGAGGAGAACCATAAACTTTGGCAAAATAAATACAGCCAGGCAATAAGGGATGCTTTAAAGAATTCAAAGAGCACTTTGCTGAAAAAAATAGAGAAAGTGGGCAGAAATAAGTTTCTCCTTTTATAACACTAGATAGAGCTTGTGGACATCAAAGAAGCTGAATGTTGGAAGATTAGGACAGACAAAAGAAAATACTTCTTCGCACAGTGCATAATTTAACTATGGAATTAACTTCCTCAAGAAACGGTTTACCAGTAGCCAAAATTTATTATTATTTTTTTAAATGGTGAAGTAGTGTAGGCTTGGAAACTGCTGAGTAATCTGTGCTGCTTAGAACGGAAAGAAAGGCCAGACCCAAATGAAGCTCAGAGGCATTCAGGACTGGGATGTTGTAGGTCACACATGGCTTGCAAGGGATTATAAAAATGTCACAAAGCAGTGCAGTGGGGGAATTTGACAACGAGTCAGGTGGTGTGGTGGTGAAAGGGACATAGCACTGAACAACAACAACAACAACAACAACAACAACAACAACAACAACAACAACAACGAGATGATTGATGTGATTTCTGGATCTGCTTTTGAGCTTCAGGAAATAGTAATCCAGCCAGGACATTTTCTAGCACCTATTGGCATATTTCTTTGTTTTTGTTTTTTGTTTTGCTGTGTTGAGAAAGAAAATCATACTGTACACCTGGTTTTCAGAAAGAAAAGGATTGAGAAGAGGGACTAAAGACTGGCTCCCTCCCTCACATTACCTATTTGAGTTTCAGCAATATTGGTAGTCCCACGATCACAGAGTGGAGAAATTGGCAATCCTAATTCAGCCTCCTTGTCTCCCTGAGTTGGAAGGGAAAGAATGCACAGAGATATAAGACAGTGTGAATGATATCCAATAAATTCACTTCTATTTTGATATGAAACTCTGGAAACTAAGCCTTACAAAGGAGCTGGGTATATTTAGCCTGGAAAAGAAGAGACTGAAATGAGATATGAGAGCCATCTTCAAATATCTGAAGAGCTGTCACATGGAAGAGGGAACATGCTTGTTTTCTCCTGCTCTGGGGGTATGACTCGAACCCATGGCTTCAAGTAGCAAGAAAGGAGGTTCCAACGAAACATTCGGAAAAAGTTTCTGACACAGCTGCTCGACAGTGGAACAGACTCCCTCAGAAGGTGGTGGACTCTCCTTCCTTGGAGGTTTTAAAACAGAGGTTGGATGGCCCCCTGTCATGGATGCTTTATCTGAGATTCCTGAATTGCAGGGGGTTGGACTAGATGACCCTTGGGATCCCTTCCAAATCTATGATTCTATGAAAACAGCTTAGAACAGGTGTGGGGGACTGATTCCCCTCCAGATGTTGCTGACCCCATCATCTTTAGCCTGCTTGCTGGGGCTGATGGGCATTGCAGTTTAGCAGAAACTGGAGGCCCACAGGATTCCCATCACTTAGAAAACCAGCATTAAACCACAGTTTCTTGTTTCAGACATAACGGGCAACTGTGGCTTAAAGATACCAACATAAAAGCTTCAAAGCTCGTACATGGGAGGGAGGAATGAGAGGGGAGAGTTTAGCCTCAATAGTCATTTCTGACTTAATAAAACCACGAGCTGTGCAAGATTGTTGCATCTGAATCACCCCTTACACTCTGAGAATGTATGTAATATGAAAAGTTAAGTCTGTGTTTATTTATAATTGTGTAAAAAGAGACACTATATGTGAGAGTGCAGTGTGAGCCCTCCACTGGGAATTTTAAAGATTCTACCAAGTTTATGAAAGTCCCAATAAGGAATAAATGACAATCTTTATTTCAAGGTGTTTCCTTATTTAAACACATTACAGTATTTGGTGTGACATAATGCAATGGATCCCAAACTTTCCTTGCCACAAAACCACCTGAAAATTGCTGAGGGTCTTGGTTGACCACTTAATATTTTTTCTGCTTGTCGTAGCAATTGTCATGCGCTGCACTAGATTCCTGAATGAAGCTCAACAGACCAGCGATGTTCTGCAGATCACAGTTTGGGAACCTCTAACATAACAGATACTCCTGTTTCCAGAGACATATGGCCAAATGAAACATAAATGACACAATCAGCAACCATGCCATGGGTTTGATAAAGTTAAATACCAGGCACAGGGCGATTGTCCTGAGGAGCGCAGTGTGCGCTGCTTAAGCCTTTTCTCTCCAGTCACAAGATCAGTAAAAATCCCTCCAGTCCCCACATATAGCAGGAGTGGGGAATGCAGGTGAATCACATGAATCTCATAAATCATTGCAATCATCACAATTGTCTATTGTTGGCTTCACTGCCAGAATGGAATCACTGCCACTGTTACTTGAGCTTGGACTGAACATGCCCAAAATTCTTGATAAGAAGCACAATGTGGGACAGTTTGGCCTTCCTATTGTCAACCTGCAATTGTGTGAAGCAAAAACCAAAGAGTTGAATATTCTGGTCCTCCAATCATCTGGAAAAGCAACATTTTCAAACTCTGACACATTTGGATGTTAATCTTTCATACCAAGCTGTTAATCATACCTGTTTATCCTTAAAATACAACAGAAGGGATCGTCAAGTGTACAGATAAAGGGATGGGGGTACAGGGAAAGGCACACCTATCAGTCCTCCTGAAGATATTTTAGCCACAACAGAGCCTGCTATTTAGAAGCAATGCATTACAATGAGGTTATTACTAGTATGCAGCACAGCAGGAGAGACCTGTCCTGCTTGCTTTACAGTGGATGCTGCTTCGGCTGTTGGCAGAAGAAGCTTTAGAACAGCTATAATTAGACAGATTATTCAGCTTTGTAATACAGTGGTACCTCTGGTTAAGAACTTAATTCTTTCTGGACGTCCATTCTTAAGCTGAAACTGTTCTTATCCTGAGGCGCACTTTCGCTAATGGGGCCTTCCAGCACGCAATTTCCGTTTGCATCCTGGGGCAAAGTTTGCAACCAAGAGCAGCTACTTCCAGGTTAGCGGAGCTTGTAACCAGAAGGGTTCATAACCAGAGGTACCACTATATGTATAAAGCTCTTGAGGATGTGTGTGTCCCAGTTTGGAGAGAAGAGTCCCATGGACTGCAAGAAGATCAAACATATCCATTCTGAAGGAAATCAGCCCTGAGTGCTTACTGGAAGGACAGATCCTGAAGCTGAGGCTCCAATACTTTGGCCACCTCATGAGAAGAGAAGACTCCCTGGAAAAGACCCTGATGTTGGGAAAGATGGATGGCACAAGAAGAAGGGGACAACAGAGGACGAGATGGTTGGACAGTGTTCTCAAAGCGACTAGCATGAGTTTGGCCAAACTGCGGGAGGCAGTGGAAGACAGGAGTGCCTGGCGTGCTCTGGTCCATGGGGTCACAAAGAGTCGGACATGACTAAACGACTAAACAACAACAACCCCTTTTTCCTTAGGAAAGGTTTTAGGGAAGCAGTGTGGTGCATCAGGTAACATGTTGGACCAGAGAGACTGCAGCTCTAATTCCCGTTCAGGCATGACATTCAATGGCTTGGACTGAGAAGCCGGAGCTACTCACTGGCCTGGTTTGCATAGAGCCCTAAACTAAACTATGGTTTAGCAGGAATGAGGAAGCAAGCAGGTACACAGAACAAAAGGCACTCCTCCCTAGTCCTGCTGCTACCCACTGCTAAGGCATGATTTGGCTTGGCATTACATAAATGGGTTTGTCCTTCCTCAGAGAAACCATGCTCAGTAAGCCAAAAGCAAACAGCTTGTAATTTATTTGGTGTGAGACCAACCACAAGCCTGGATTCAGATGTAATGCTAAGCCAAACCATGGTGCAGCCTGAGCAATGGCTTCCATGTCCACTCTGTGTGCGCTGCCTTGTTCCCACTTAGCCATGGTTTGGCTTAGTGCCACATGTGAATTGAGACAGCACTTCACAGTGGTTTCTTGTGATGATGGGTGCAAGCAACAAGGGTAGATTATGTTATATTACATACAACAATAAATACCAAGTGTTACCTTATGCATGTTTGCTTGCATATTTTTTAATAAAGGTTTTAGGCCATTTGGGGTTTTCTGGACAGGTAAGATATGAATGTAATATCTGTCTCAAACATGCATAGGAATCTAGCCTACCAATGAACTTTTGAAAATGGTACCTGCTTGAAGAATTCATCCATTAGTGCATTTGCCCATTGCTGGTGCAATTTCCAGGGCTTTGATGGATGACTTATGTCAGCTGCATGGACAATCATGGACATGAGTTTATCTCTATCTGTCCTGTCAAATGTAGGGCATTATTGAATTACTTCAGCAGAAAAGTAGGATTGTTTCTCATATTAAATGAGAGATGATTTAAAGAATTCATACCACCAACAGAAATTCAGATTTGCAACACACATACACACTTTCCCAATACAACCTACCTTTTTACATGCTGAAGGCATTTCAGAACGTGTTTCAGATATTTCATTTGCTGGAAATGATGTGACATGTCCGTAGCTAAAACCATCTCAATGACCAGCCGGCGCAGTTCCCTGAAGACAAATAAATAATTTGTTCATGGTGTGTTCTGTGAGTTCTCTAAAACAGGGATTTTCATGCATTCTGCCCTCCTTCAGAGTCCAAGGTTATCTGAATTAAGCTGTCTACCCTGAGAAGGAAAGCCACCCTCGTACAAATCTGTATTGTCATTTATGGCCTACAAGCCATAGCTGCAGGGGTGGGAAATTAGTAAAGTCTCCCTGTTAATTCTGGAATCCTTATAAAGGCAACCTTTACTTATAGAATCATAGCATTGTTAAGTGACTCTTGAAAGGCCTGTAACTGCACAAGCATCACTACACCTTCTGTAGCACCCCTATATTATCTCACCTCCATTCCTCATTGGTTAAATTGATCAAGATGTTCATATCTTCATTTTGCATGAGCTGGTAAACAGCACTCACATGATGGTTTTCCATAACAGATTTATCATTGTACAAAAGTGCCATTTCTGACCTAGAATAAAACGAAAATTAGCCATATTACCCAAAACAGGCCTAAAATTGCACAATTCACAGATTGCACATTCCTTTTTCCTGGTGCCAGGTCATCCCCAGAGATGAAAATATATCATTTTTAGGGGGGCAATGTTGACTTTTTAGAGTGCTGATTTTCACACTGTGCTCTGGGGATCCGACATCTATTAGCAGGCACTCCACCGGTTCCAGCAGAGGGAGAGATGGGCAATGGTAGCTCTGCTGAGCTGCTTCTATTTCAGCTTGCCCCAGTGTCCTGGTTATCCCTCCAGCTACCCCAACAAGCTACCATAACTGCCACTTTCAAGCTTCCTTCTCTTGCTTCAGCGGTCTCTCTCTCTTCCCCACATGCCCTAATTCTCCTTCCTCAAAATCCCATTACTAAGCCAGTGCCTCATTCCTAGCTATTTGCTTGACCTTTAAGCTGAACTTAAAGCGATACATGGAAATTAAACCCTCATTAAGCCCCTCGGTTCTACCATTTCAGTTTAGGTGGAGCTGCAATGGTCACTCTGGAAAATGACAAAAGCGACTTACCTTGTCCTAACATGGAAATGGTTTGTGGTTCCAGTATGTTCATAATCATGGATTGACGCGCTGAAAATAATTGCTAATATCTCCAGGTCAGTGAACCAATGCTAGTGAGAAGAATTAAAAGTCAGTCATGTCCTGCATGCAACTAACAATTAGACATGATGCAGAATGATCTATGCCTACAATCTCCTATAGTTGTTTTTCTTTTTTAAGTGGTAATATCAGCTGCCAGGGTGGGGGGTTCTTTGGGATCACGGTCCACATTTTGTCCTGTGGGCCAAGCAGCATGTTGGAGAAAGGCTTCCGCTTCCTTCCACAATACTGTGGTCAATGGCGGAGTCTGCCTGGCTCTCCTGGGTCATCCATACTTAGACTTCCTCCTAAATCTTATGCCAGCCTTCCTGAATCCTGTGCACTAACACAAGTTCAGCTGCCTCAGCTTTTCAACTGATCTCATGAGTCAATGCATTTTTTTATAGAATGGCAACACCATTTTTTTATAGAATGGCAACACCATGAGAAGAGAAGACTCCCTAGAAAAGACCCTGATGTTGGGAAAGATGGAGGGCACAAGGAGAAGGGGACGACAGAGGATGAGATGGTTGGACAGCGTTCTCGAAGCGACTGGCATGAGTTTGGCCAAACTGCGAGAGGCGGTGAAGGATAGGCGTGCCTGGCGTGCTCTGGTCCATGGGGTCACGAAGAGTCGGACACGACTGAACGACTGAACAACAACAACAACAACACCATGTATAATTCACTGATTCCCAGATTCTATTTCCTGCATTGCAGGGGGTTGGACTAGATGACACTCGGGGTCCCTGTGTAGCTCTACAATTTTGTGATTCTATGATTCTGGGTCAGCTATAGCCTGTGAATGAAATGGCTACTGGTGTGTTAGTAAATAATGAATATAGACCTTAGAAAAGAACTATAATATGTGAGTTTCTAAAATTATTCTAACAGAAGGCTTTCCCAGGTCAAGAAAAGAGGGACCTAAGAATCCCCAATGCCCTTTCCCTTCACTGTGGGGCATTTCTTACCATCATACCAGTGCGAAGCATTATGCAATGCACAGTTTGGGTAACGTCTGTAGCATGGATCACATTGTGATATGGATTTTGGTGCTTGCTGTAGCCGTCTTCCAGAGCACTTGCAAATGAAATCAGGCTGGTAATTGGGATCTATGGAAGGCAAGAATTAGGACATGCTTAGAACTGGCAATAAACATTTTTATTGCAACCACTGGCAAGACCAGTTGTATGACAAACACCCTTCTGAATTTATCATTCGGATGTGACAGAGGAGACTAAAGATTTAGGTCCAAACAAAATAAAAAAAAATCCTTCCAGTAGCACCTTAGAGACCAACTAAGTTTGTTCTTGGTAATACCAAGGTCATCTAAGGTGCTACTGGAAGGATTTTTTATTTTTTATTTTGTTTTGACTATGGCAGACCAATACGGCTACCTACCTGTAACTGGATTTAGGTCCAGACATTCAGGGGTCAAATGAGATGTTCCTGGGTTGTTTCCAACCAAACCATTGTGCATGGAAAGCAACAGCCACTCTCACAATGGGACTTCCCCTCTTCTCCCCCCTCCCCTTGCCCCCTTCCTGATCTCTTCTAGCTTTCCAGCAACCCTCCAGAGCAGATTTGGGGACAGTGCAGATGCACAGAAGCAAGTGGAACATCCATGGTGGCACCATGGCATGGAAAGGACAGATGAAGGCAAGAATTGGGGCTTGTCCACATGGGAGTTTAATGTAGATTGGAAGCTGCATGTGCATTGATTTTTCAGGTGTCATCCACAAGACATTCTCCCCATCCAACTGGCAGCCCACAGCTTTCCAACAGTAAACTTGGATTTCCCCAGTCTGGGGTAAATCTGGAAAGGGGAACTTCTCTGCAGGGCAATTCTCTGTCCCCCCGTCCCCCCGTTCTCCCAGTGCAGCCACACACTGACTCTGTGAACACACCCCTTCGCTTCACTATGTGCTTTTTATTTCACACCTATCATAATTTTTTCTCGTTTGCTTATATACTACCGTATTATATTTTGTCCTTCAAGAACATGGCATTTGTTCTATTAAAAGAAAGTCTGGCAACACTGAATTGTTAACATATTAATATTTAACTAGATAAGTTCCTGACCTTGAATATGCTCAGAAGATCATACTTGTTGAACAGATCACACATCAGGTATCTTAAGCTGTGCCCTTCACAAGCTTCGTTTAAGGCAAATACATCAAAATCCCATTTATCAATGTCCTGTTGGTAATTGAAAACACACAAAAAGCACTATTATTTCTTAATCTAGGTTCCTGGACAACATACAAAATGTAAAATGTAAAAATATAAATGCAAACATTTTGGTTTCCCAAGTTATGTGAGTAAAAAACGCAATACCAATGAATGTAGTTATGGCAGATTATTGTAAGCATATAGATAATAAACTGCTCTTCCTCCAGCTACAATTTCCATTAAAGAAATGTTAGCAAAGTCAACCTGTTTGCCACTTTTGGCTAATAGATATGGGAGTTTACACTGATCAAAACAGCAATTTATTAGGTATTCTTATGGCTGGTCATAACAGTTTATTACAGATCTTCATTTTATGGCTGGCAAATTTCTCATATCCACCACTACTAACTATGCCGAGGAGATTCACGGGATTCAAGGCACAGAAGAAACAAAACCCCTATTTCAGAGCAGGAAGGGTCTCGGACCTACAAGCCAGAGATGCAGAGAGATGAACTCCCTCTACCGAATGACCTCCTCCTTCTCTGTACACCCAGCCACAGCAGGCCCCCCTGGCTCCGTTGAGAAGATCCTCACATCCTCCAGACAAGGCTCTCTTGGCCAATGACTTCTGCCATCAATACAAATGGCTTCTTTCTTTCTTTGATTTAAGAAATGAAACAAAAAACTACATTTTTCTATTGTATTTTCTTCACAACTGACACTGTTTTGTCTTAGAATCATGGAATCATAGAATTGTAGACTTGGGTCATCTAGACCAACCCCCTGCAATTCTCTCAGCTGAAACCACTCTGACAGGTGGACATCCAACCTCTGCTTAAAAAAAAAACACTTTCACCTTTAAAGCTGCAATTACTTCCTCTGGATAAGCCATACCACTTGCACTGGTGGGTGAACGGAACATCCTAGGAGAACAAATGAAATATATGTAAGCCATAGATAATTTTTAAGCAGAGAAGACCCTTAGAGTAGGTGAAGTCAAATTAAGTAGCGGGGGAGACTCTATGTGGCAAAGTAGGAAGAGGGCTGATGTGCCCACAGGGCCATGAGGTTCACTGAGTGGTCTCTGAATGTGGCCCTCCACAACTGGACAGGGCTGTTCTGTCAAGCGTCACAGACAGCTAATTGCCCTAGGGCCACCCTCAGGCTGCTGAGAGGCTTGCATGGTCCTGCCCTGCTGCCCCTCCTCCCAATCTATATATATATAAAAATGTTCCCATTGTGTGCATGGCGGACACGGATGTTCTCCTTAACCGCTGGACCAAAGCAAATCAAATTAGTACAAAGCGTAACATGACCTTCGAGGAAGGATCTGGCATAATAAAAATTAAAAAAACACACATGTCATGCCTAAAATATAGAATAAAGACAAATAATGGCGCGCCTATTATACCTCACCAGCAAAAGGAATGAAGACTCCAACAGCATCCAATAGAAAGGCAGATGGCCCGTCGACATCATCAGACCTGGCCAGAGCAACAATACCTGTGCCCTCACCTAAAACGGCCGCCGCAGCTTCTCATGCTCCGAGAGAAAAAAAAAAAAAACATGGAGCAGGAGGCATGCCTGAGAGGTCGCACTGAGTAAGACCAGCTCTGAGGAGATTGTTTCGCTGGGGTGCGTGATTTTGGGACTGGGTAATTTTGGGACTGGGGTGGGGGAGAATGCTCTTTAAGGTCGCCATTGCCCTCACATAAAATGGCCACCGCAGCTTCGCATGCCTGGTGTTTTTACATGAGTAGAATGTGTTCTTTTATGTAATGGGAATCGGTGTGTTTTTACATGAGTAGAATGTGTTCTTTTATGTAAAATGCATCTCTGGGTTATTTGTGGGGCATAGGAATTAGTTCATTCCCCCCCCCCAAATATAGTCCGGCCCACCACATGGTCTGAGGGACAGTGGACTGGCCAAAGGCTGAAAAAGGTTGCTGACCCCTGCTCTAAAGGGACAAGGAAGAATGAAAACAGGAGCTTCCAGAATATTCTCGGGGTCAGGAGAATTTTAAAAAGCAAAACAAAAACAAAAACAAAAACAAAACCCACACCAAGGCGTGACGGGCCAGCTAGTGAAATCATAGACTCATAGAGTTGGAAGAGACCACCAGGGCCATCCAGTCCAACCCCCTGCCAAGCAGGAAACACCATCAAAGCATTCCTGACAGATGGCTGTCAAGCCTCCGCTTAAAGACCTCCAAAGAAGGAGACTCCACCACACTCCTTGGCAGCAAATCCCACTGTCCAACAGCTCTTACTGTCAGGAAGTTCTTCCTAATGTTTAGGTGGAATCTTCTTTCTTGTAGTTTGAATCCATTGCCCCGTGTCCGCTTCTCTGGAGCAGCAGAAAACAACCTTTCTCCCTCCTCTATATGACATCCTTTTCTATATTTGAACATGGCTATCATATCACCCCTTAACCTTCTCTTCTCCAGGCTAAACATACCCAGCTCCCTAAGCCGTTCCTCATAAGGCATCGTTTCCAGGCCTTTGACCATTTTGGTTGCCCTCCTCTGGACACGTTCCAGCTTGTCAGTATCCTTCTTGAACTGTGGTGCCCAGAACTGGACACAGTATTCCAGGTGAGGTCTGACCAGAGCGGAATACAGTGGTACTATTACTTCCCTTGATCTAGATGCTATACTCCTATTGATGCAGCCCAGAATTGCATTGGCTTTTTTAGCTGCTGCATCACACTGTTGACTCATGTCAAGTTGATGGTCTACCAAGACTCCTAGATCCTTTTCACATGTACTGCTCTCAAGCCAGGTGTCACCCATCCTGTATTTGTGTCTTTCATTATTATTTTTTGCCCAAGTGTAGTACTTTACATTTCTCCCTGTTAAAATTCATCTTGTTTGCTTTGACCCAGTTTTCTAATGAGTCTGGCAAGGAGCTTAGAGGCAACAGAAGCTTTTCCCCAGCCTAATGTTGGGGTGTGTTGTGACTCCAGGGCTCCTTGTTCCCACTGGGCTGGGAAAGTGGGGCGAATGTGCTGTATTGGAGCCGCTGCCTTCAGGAAAGGTGAGCAGCGAGATGGAGACAAAAGCCCCAACTCCTTGCCCTGCACCAGAGGCAAGTGGGGAAGAAAGACTGACATGGGGATCTGCTGCCCTGGTGGATCCTGCTCCCTGAGGCAGTCGCCTCCCCTTGCCTCCCCTAAATCCCCCATCTCCTGCTCTCTCTCTTCATAGAGAATGGGTTTAGGGTTGGCATGATTCTGATGCCAAAGGATGTTGTGGGTGCTGGTGGCTCTTGGTGTGGGAGAGGATGTTCCCCACCCCTGCATTATGCCGTTAATAACCAGCTCTTGATCTGACCTTATTTCGCACATTCCATTAAGTGTGTCACAGAGAATATCTTCTTGGTCACAGTGACACCTGCCATAATTCCCTCCTCGAAACCTTTGTTTAATAGGAAGAAGCAGCGCCTTTCCCCACAGCCCCAGCTCAGAGCACCCTGGTGGTGCCACTGCTGGAGTGAGCGGGAAGCAGAGGACCACTCCAGCCCCCGCTGGGTGAGCTCGCTGGCGCTGCTTCGCATCTGATCCTGGGCCTCCCCCCCCCCCAGACTCCCTGTGTTTATGGTCTTATAATGAACACATGTATGTGTAAATTGGTGATTGAGATTCCGGATGTAACATTTCTTGCAGGGACTGGGTTAGATGCACCTTTAATTCTACCACTCATGAGCTACAGAATTTACTTGTTCTATGGCCCATGCTCACCTTTTAACCAAAACACTAGCCTGGACTGCATATGAAATAGTTCGAATGCTTGGCTGATCCTCAGGTTTGATACTGTACGCCTCTTTTTTCCTTGCAAAGGTAACAGTCAGCCACTCCTGTACTTCTATCGGCACTGATCCCCACTGGATATTAGAGAGGTCATCCTCAGTGTCCAAAACGCTCCTGCAAGGAACAGGGTTATGTATTTAAATAATATATACCCCAGTTTTCAAATAAGTTAAGTAGCTAAAAGAAAGATAAAAATATAGCAACAATTTAAAAAGCTATTCTAAAAGTCAAATATAAAATGCCCAACAGAAATACCAGCAAAACCAACTTAAAACATCAGAAATCAATTATAAAATGCCTTCCAATAAATAAATAAATCCTGCCATCCTGTTTACCATTGCCACCAGAATGATATTAGTGGCCTGGTTTAACATGTTTATTTTTCATGCACACTATTCTATAGATGGGATACATTAGGGTTGGGGCCCTTGTGGCCCTCCATCATCCCTGACCACATGGGCCATGCTGGCTGAGGCTGATGGGAGTTGGAGCACAGCAACGTTTGAAGGGCCACATCTTGCCCACCTTTGGCATAAATCTCCTAGGTTAGGGAATTTCTCTTATACTTGCCATTCCCCAGGTGTCCTAGTTCAAGGGTTCTCAAACTTCTATCCCCAGGACTCACTAGAGAGAGCAAAACACAACGGAAGATCACAATGGAGGTGCCAGGGTGTAGCCATAACAAAATGGCAATGGGTGGGGATTGGGGTAACCAGCACACAATTTTTGACATTTTCTAATGATATCTAATCCATGTTTGGAGATTGATAAAAGGAATAATGCCAATGATCTGCAGTTCTTATTTAAGATGATGATTACAATCTGAGGACCTCATAACATCAAGCCCAATTTATGTATTTTGGGTGGGGGGTTATTGTTTTTCCTTCTCCCCTCCCGATTTGTGTAACATCTTACTTTTTGGTCCTAATAAAAGTACAGTATTGTCCAAGTGTGGATTTTGGACTTTTCATGAAACTTCTGTTATAAAAGTCATATATAAGTTTATTAAAAAATATGTTGACCATTTAACTAGGATTGGACAATGTGACTGAAACAGCTGTCAGAGCCAAGAGAAAGAGTGGCAAGCTTCTGATCAGGCCGTGTTCTTGGGTCAGATGAAACACAACGAGGACTGAGAGCTGTGGGGCCCATCCCTGCCCTCAGCTTAGAAAGATGCTCTACTTACAGCAGAGTGGCAGAAAGTTTCTTCTTGGCCCTTTGATCACAGGTTTTTGACTTTGCTGAGGTATAATTTGTTCTGGGCCCAAGCTTCCCCCGTTTATCCTGCGTCATATTTGCAGCTGTTTTGTCTACTAACCTTACTGCAGTAAGTTGCTACATTTAAATATACATAAGCTAAGAGTAGCTCCCTATCCCTACACGCACATCATTCTTATAAATACCTTGTTGATGTCAGTTCAACAGAAGGAAGTCAAGCCCTTGCATAAGCATTGTGATGTCATACTGATGTAGCCATTAACAACCTTGGTGTAAACAGCAGTCCGCACTTATTTCCCAGGGCTGTTCCCCCCTCCCTCGCTTATATTTTATGTGAAAACCTAGTGGTACTGACAACAGACGCAAGGATTGTTAAACTACATGTCAAAAGCAGGAGAATCTAGTAGCCCTGAGATGAAATAGCTGTACTTTTAAGGACTGTTATCCTTTCTGTGGGATAAATCAGCCTCATATAACCAACATGCTTAACACTAATTAATGCATGAAGGGGTTAAGACCATAAAGTAAGCTGTCCTGCCAGCCTTAGCTAAGTCACTGCCCCTAGCCTTGGGAGGAAAGGTTATCAAGCCATTCCACCATGTGATTCCACCAGTAAGGAGGTTTAAGCAAGCCATATTTGTGTTTCTATACAAATAATTCAGAAACATTCACCACTTTGGAACCTAAGTTTTACTGCCTGCATTTTGAGACAGCTGTATGGAAAAGCACATGAATTTGACCTTTGAAGAGTTAAAAACCTTTAAAAAAACCAAACCAAAACATTTTTATTTGATTTTACAGTTATGAAATCCAAATACATATCCATATGGGGTCCTATTTTCAACATTTACAACTGCATATTCTTCCATACTCTAAATGTTATATTAATCCATATTATCCATAGTATTTGTTACATTACAAGTGGAATTAAAATAATGTTTCCGTCTGCTTACAGTGGTCTCCTAGATAACTTAATTTTTTCCCATTCTTTTTTTTAAAGTTTTTATTCTCTTGGTTCCTTACTAAATGTGGTTTCTTTCTATGCTAAGGGAACTGGGGAACTTTGGAATTAACTTAGAACAGTCTGTTTTAGAGGTCTTGTTGTTGTTGTTCAGTCGTTCAGTCGTGTCCGACTCTTCGTGACCCCATGGACCAGAGCACGCCAGGCACGCCTATCCTTCACTGCCTCTCGCAGTTTGGCCAAACTCATGTTAGTAGCTTCGAGAACACTGTCCAACCATCTCATCCTCTGTCGTCCCCTTCTCCTTGTGCCCTCCATCTTTCCCAACATCAGGGTCTTTTCTAGGGAGTCTTCTCTTCTCATGAGGTGGCCAAAGTACTGGAGCCTCAACTTCAGGATCTGTTCTTCTAGTGAGCACTCAGGGCTGATTTCTTTGAGAATGGATAGGTTTGATCTTCTTGCAGTCCATGGGACTCTCAAGAGTCTCCTCCAGCACCATAATTCAAAAGCATCAATTCTTCGGCGATCAGCCTTCTTGATGGTCCAGCTCTCACTTCCGTACATTACTACTGGGAAAACCATAGCTTTAACTATACGGACCTTTGTCGGCAAGGTGATGTCTTTGCTTTTTAAGATGCTGTCTAGGTTTGTCATTGCTTTTCTCCCAAGAAGCAGGCGTCTTCTAATTTCGTGACTGCTGTCACCATCTGCAGTGATCATGGAACCCAAGAAAGTGAAATCTCTCACTGCCTCCATTTCTTCCCCTTCTATTTGCCAGGAGGTGATGGGACCAGTGGCCATGATCTTAGTTTTTTTGATGTTGAGCTTCAGACCATATCTTGCGCTTTCCTCTTTCACCCTCATTAAAAGGTTCTTTAATTCCTCCTCACTTTCTGCCATCAAGGTAGTATCATCAGCATATCTGAGGTTGTTGATATTTTTTCCGGCAATCTTAATTCCGGTTTGGGATTCATCCAGTCCAGCCTTTCGCATGATGAATTCTGCATATAAGTTAAATAAGCAGGGAGACAATATACAGCCTTGTCGTACTCCTTTCCCAATTTTGAACCAATCAGTTGTTCCATATCCAGTTCTAACTGTAGCTTCTTGTCCCACATAGAGATTTCTCAGGAGACAAATGAGGTGATCCGGCACTCCCATTTCTTTAAGAACTTGCCATAGTTTGCTGTGGTCGACACAGTCAAATGCTTTTGCGTAGTCAATGAAGCAGAAGTAGATGTTTTTCTGGAACTCTCTAGCTTTCTCCATGAGGTCTAACAGCCTATATTCTCGTGCTTTGCTGCATGTATTGTTATTTTAAATCAGTGTTTTTCAACCACTGTTCCGCGGCACACTAGTGTGCCGCGAGATGTTGCCTGGTGTGCCGTGGGAAAAATTGAAAAATTCAAGAGAATTGCTTTATATATAGTCAATATAGGCACAGAGTTAAAATTTTTAACATTTTCTAATGGTGGTGTGCCTCGTGATTTTTTTCATGAAACAAGTGTGCCTTTGCCCAAAAAAGGTTGAAAAACACTGTTTTAAATAATCATCAAAGAGTACTTGCCCCAAACCTGGATCTAGACCTCCAGCTTTTATTTTATTAGATTAAGCAACAGTTTCAAATTTCAGAAATATAGTCATACTTTATCTGAAACCAATATTAAAAACAAATACTGTAATAAAATGACAACTTATAGTAGCAGCACACTATACAAATAAAACACAACAGCCAACAATAGTTAAGCAGATCTTCCGCATTTCATTTGCTCAGTTATTATGGGATACTCACACAACACTCTCTTTTTTAATTTAAACTTAATTTTATTACACCTTAAAAAATACATATTACATATTGCATGTTACATAATATATGTTACATATTGCCTATTGCATATATTAATATACCGAAAGAAAGAAAAAGAAAAAAGAAACAAAAGACAAAGGGAAAAGAAAAAGGAAGAAAAAGGGAAAATAAAAAGAGAGGAGAAGAAAGAAAGATTTTGCTAGGATCTACCACGATCTAAGCAAACAAAATTAAATTACAATTAAAATTTCAGTAAATGACTTCCACTGCTGAATACAATGTTTCATAGTAATAAAGTCTCAAATTTCATCTGTCATTCTTTACTACCTCACACAACACTCTCATTCATTCATTCAATCATTGCAATCCTGGACTGTTTCTTGCGGGTTCTTCTGTCTTTCCTCTGGCCACAGAATGTCCTCCCTTTTTTCAGAAGAGCAGCACTATCTGCACAGGTGTGTTTTTTGAAGTCCATGGTTTGAAGAAGGGCAATGATGTATCAGGCAAGTGAACGATCACAGAACACATTCACCATAATATTTCCCATGGGCACCATTTTATATTGTATTGTTCATTTCAATCTATCTTTTCATTACTGGTGCATTACTGCTTATAATTTTTAATATTAAAAATTAGTGAAATACCACTAAAATGAAAGTGTTACAGCATTAAAGTATGACGATATTATGCTATTATAAAAATGATTGTTAAAAAGCCATTTCTCTCATCGTCATTTATTACCTTTGTAAAGTGGTGGTAACCAGAAAGTCCCCCCTTCTTTTCAAAATTAGCATTATAGTGTTACAGCTCTATACTTTCATTTAAATGGCATTTCCATATTTGAAAACATTCTTAAAATTATAACTAAACAAAGCATTTTAGTGTTAATTAAAAGATTGATTAAAAACCCCAATGGGCTGATAAAACAACAGCCACTGCAGCAAATGTGGTCTTAGAGTCAAAGGGCAGCTCAGGTCAATTGGGACCTTCCCTTTGACATATACAGCAGCCATGTCAAGCCTGCTGGTAGCAGATTGTACACATTTTAAAAAGCACAATATACTCACTACTGTAGTATGGAGAGTTGCTTGCAATTCCACTTGCTGCTTGCAACGGAAGAGCAACAATTGGGAAGCGTCACGGGCTACCCATCTGGAAGCAGCCCTCGAAAGAGTTCAGACCATCCTTTTTTCAGATAGGGAAGAGCAGTTGGAAAATATTTAATAAATCTGCAGCAACATGAAACCTTATAACCCAATTCTCTTATTGTGCAATATTGACCCTTTACCTTATTTACGTAGGCCGTCAAAAATTCAATGCCTAAGCCTGTGTGACATGCATCTGCTGAAAACATTCCTGTAAAGATGTCTCCTTTAAAAGCTCTGCAGCTTTAACAAGGGAGGAGCCAGTTCCCATAGAGAGTAAGTAACAACAGACTGGGGGGTTTTGTCATCAGCAGACAGACTTTGCTTTCTTTATTGCAGAGGCAAAATCTCATGTTGTCTTTCTCTTCTAATGTCAGTGGGACTTAAGCCCAAACAAGGGGACATAGGATTGGAGCATGAGCACAGACGGTAGGCATGTGATTCATTTTCAACAAAAACTCCCTGAAATATTTTCTTTCTTACTACCTTCCTTTTACCACTAATAACTGTGTCTCATTTGGATAAAAAAGTACAAAATCATGCAGGATTTGGGTTTTTGGTTTTTTGTTTTTGTTTTGTCTTGCACAGAGCTTAATGTAACAGCATGACAGAGCTGCATGAAGCTGCAGCTTTGGGTAATTGTGACTTGGTGGATGAGATTCTCAAGACAGGGCTGTGTGACCCAAATTGCAAAGATATTTATTGGAGTGACAGAACACCACTGCACTGGGCTGCAGCAAAAGGTAAGTACAGTAATAAATCTCTTCTACTGCATTCACAAAGAGGGTACTAATTTGACAGAAAAACAGCAGAATTCAGAAACAAATAGAACATTTCAGTCTCCTAAGATTCTCTGCCGCTGACCTGACCTGAAAAGCAAGATTCTTCAAAGAAGGAAATTCCAAAGGGAGGCTGCAGCATGAAATGTTTGAGTGATAGCTCATTGAGATGTTAGTTTCTATTCACATAGGCCTTATGTGAGTTGTCGGTTTCCTTTTACACTAGGAGCAGGAAATAACAGTGTTAGGATGGCTGCACTATGACCAATTACTGCTTTTGTGAATGGTCACTGTATTTACTGAATTGCCACAAATCTCATCTCTTGCCTCTCTTGGCCATTTGACACCGCTGCTTGCCATTCTTGTCTTTTCACGTGCATGTCTACACATCAACACAGCATAACACTTTGTTCATTTGATGAAATGGTTTCGAGCCGTGAAAGCTTAGGTTACAATAAGTTGGTTCGTTTTAAAGGCTGGTGTGGGGAACCTGTGGCCCTCCAGTTCTTCGACTCTTAACTCCCATCAGCCCCAGCCAGCCTGGACGATGGCCAGGGATGGTGGATGAGAGCCAGCATGGGGGGAGCCACCATTCAACACTCCACACACACACCCCACACACACCTACCTTAAGGTGCCACAGACTTTGGTGTATTTGCAGCAACCAAGGCTGGCCCACTCATGAGGCAAGGGTGGCAGGATCCACAGGGGCAGCAGATCCTGATATAGATCTTTATTTTCCCCTCCCCCTTGTTCCTGTTGTAGATCTTCACTCACCCTTCTTCCCTGGCAGTGAAGGGGACACCATTTTGTGATTTGCCTCAGGTAGCAGGTGGCTGCAACTCTTCTGGAACTTGTCTATAATGAAGAAGTTCCACTGTGATCCATTTCACCCACTTTGCTCCCATACTTGTATTTCTACCAGGGCACTCAAAGATAATAAAACGGCTTGTGGAGCATGGTGCTCGCCTGTGCTTGAGAACTGAATCAGGATGGACTGCCGCTCATTTTGGTGCTGAATCTGGGAAACTAGGAGTGTTAAGAACACTTCATTCTCTGCATGCTCCTATTGATGCAGCAGATCTCTATGGGGACACACCAAAGAGGATCGCAGAGATCTATGGACACAAAGATTGTGTCACGTTCTTAGAGGTGTAAGTATTGACAAATTGTTAACAGATAAAACAGTTATTTTTAGCTAGATTTATATCCCACTCCTCAGCTGGTAGAGCAGAGAAACTCGCAACATTCAAAATAAAATAAAAAAGTTGTTATTTAAAAAAAAAACCAAGTTAAAAGAATGCAATTTAAAGCAGGGATTAGTATGAAAATCAGAGACTCACACATTAAAAGGCTCTAAAAATAACAGTGTTTGAATGACAATAAAGAGGCAGCCAAATCCCCACTGGGAGGGATATTCCAAAGCTCCAGTACCACAACCTGTGCAGGCACCTCAGGACCCCCAAGAGAGTTAAGTGACACTGCCCTGGCTGTGCAAGGCAGTTGGCTGAAGGCGAGTGGCAAGGAGTCCTGGGGGGGATGCCGGCCAGAAGGACGGACTGACCAGGCAACATGGAGGGGATGGTGCATTGCCATGAGGGCTGGTTGGGCCATAGTTAAGCAAGCTGTTGATCCACACAGCAATCCCGGTGGGTTCCACTATGCCTCTCTGGCCTGTGGGGAGGGGAGAGGCAGCCAGGTACACCTGCCCCAGGCCTCGGAGGGATAGGAGGGCTAACCTGGCCAGGGCTCCTTTCAGCCTCCCCCCCCCAGCCTGCCGGACTTCTGCTGTCATGCGAAGAACAAGACTTGCACCCCGGCCTCACATAAGCTCTGCAAGGGCCTGCCTCCCCTTCCTGGCACCTTAGATTTGAACCAAGGATTTTCAGCATATAGAATATAAGCCCACCCCCACCCCAACCAGGGGTTTGTCCACACCAGAGCAAAAAGTAGATCCCAACCCATTGTTGTCCTGGACAAACAAAATGTAACATAGAAATAAGTGGTTTGGGTTGCTGATTGAAAAGAACCAATCAGCACACTAACAACATTATATTTTATTGAATAAATATGCCATATCAATTCCAGATGGCTTGAGAGGTTTTGCTGAATTTGGTGAAGATGGCTGTCCTTTCTCTTTCATCTAGGGCTGAGGTAGAGTACAGGGAGTTCTGTCAGAGAGCAAAATTAAAGGGGACTCAGCTGGACCTGGAGGACGAAGATTGGGAGCCTAAAAAGGCAGAACCTTTGAAAAATAAAGCCCACACACAAAAGAAACCCACAAAAAAGCATGTGGGGAATGGCCATGATCCAACTCCTAGAGTAAGTAATGAGCAGAACTCTGTAGATGCAGCCCAGCTGCCTTAGCTACCGTAAGCGGCACAGACACCTTCCTTTTGAGTAGTGCTTACAGCATCTTTTGGTTTGATGCAAACCATTTACTGGGCATATCTAGTAAAAATTAGAGGTGAAACCGGAGCAGCTGGTGCAGGATGCCAAGAGGTTGATGCCCCACAAATAACCCAGAGATGCATTTTACATAAAAGAACACATTCTACTCATGTAAAAACACCAGGCATGTGAAGCTGCGGTGGCCATTTTATGTGAGGGCAATGGCGACCTTAAAGAGCATTCTCCCCCATCCCAGGCCCAAACTTACCCAGTCCCAAAATCACGCAACCCCAGAGAAACAATCTCCTCAGAGCTGGTCTTACTCAGTGCGACCTCTCAGGCAGGCCTCCTGCTCCGTGTATTTTTTCCATCGGAGCATGCGAAGCTGCGGCGGCCATTTTAGGTGAGGGCATAGGCATTGTTGCTCTGGCCAGGTCTGATGATGTCAACGGGCCATCTGCCTTTCTATTGGATGCTGTTGGAGTCTTCATTCCTTTTGCTGGTGAGGTATAATAGGTATGCCATTTTTTGCCTTTATTCTATATTTCAGGCATGATAGGTGTGGTTTTTTTGAATTTTTATTATGCTAGATCCTTCCCCCATGGTCATGTTATGCTTTGTCCTAAATTTGATGTGATTTGGTCCAGTGGTTACGGAGCAAGTTGGTGTCGGCCGTGCACGCAATGGGAACATTTTTATATATATGTAGATGTATGTGTTTGCCATGTACATTTATCAACTTTTATTTTATATTTGGGACCTTAGAATTCTTATAGCAGGAGATAACACATTGCTGTATAAATCACACTGAAGAAAGAGATGCTGCTGATCAGAGATAAAGAATCCAGGAGGTGAATGAAAAGGAGGGAACTGAAGTTTGCAAACCTTCCCACTGTGGAGATGCTCAAGCAAACAGCAAATCGGAGGTCAGAACAATGAAAAACCAGAGTATAGCACTGGATTATTGACTTAGAGCTTGTAAAGCAGGTCCAGAATCAGACCACCTTGTGCAATTTCTATAGCTTTGCAAGAAACATGTAGATTGCTGTAACAGCCCAGTTTTTATTATCTAAATCCAAGTGGCTGTGCCCTATCTGATGCAACATCAAAATTAAAGCATTTATCAAACTCCAATTATAGTTTGACTTCCAAGTACCAGCAACACAATTAATGGTTGTGCCAATGCCCAAGATTTAGAAAACTGCAGCAATGGACTGTTTCCAGACTTTGGGGAATCAAATCCCTCCCCCTATGGTAGTAAATAAGCAGATAAAACGAAAGGTGCGTTCTGGTATCTTTCTTTAAAAATGGTGTTGCTCCCAGTAAAGTTTTACCCCCTCCATCCCCATTAATCTACGACGTTGGGTAATCTGAGTTTGTTGCTGCTGAGCTCTCTGTTCATACCTCAGTATTTCCCAGCTTTGCCCCCTGGACTATGTCCCTCTCCAAACCACTGTTCTAAATCAATACTGTTCTCCTGCCCTTGGGAAGGTTCAGAAAAAGGGCAAGAGGCTCCCATCATTCCTCCTCAGTCCAGCTCCTGACAACTGTTATCCTTTAAAGCAGTCAGCTTTTCCACTCAGGAGGAAAATCTTCATGCCACATCCTTAGATTATGGAAGTTGGATGAACAGCCACTGAGATTTCAGACTTGTCCAGAGAAAACAAACCCACTGAGTTATGTCCATCATAATGAAGCTCCAGGTTTCTGAGAAATGTAAATATGGAGAGTATTCTTTTCACAGGCATGGTGTCATATGCTCAGTTTTGCATGCTTATTTAGAAAAGCTAAGTAGCGTGGATAACAGCAATTTAAAAACCATATGAGAAACATGGCGAGTTTCATTAACTCTTTAGGAAACCTGAAGGTTGGAGTTCCAGATGCTATAGTAAACAAAAACGTCTCTTGCTATGCTTCACACAGTTTAAAATTCTTTTTGTTGTTGTTTTGGGAAAAAATATGAGTAAGTCAATCTTCTTAATTCCCTGCTACTATTAAACTGATATTAGTTTGGTAATCTGAATTAGTCTGGTAGCAAATATATTCAAAAGTTTGCGGACATTTTGATACATCGTTTATATATATATTCTGGACACACTTGGCTTCCCCTCAACAATCCTTGGAACCGCAGTTTGCTAAGGATACTGGAAATTGTAGCTGGCTGCGTGGTTTCCTTGTTTCTTTAGGGGAAACCTTTTGCTTTAAATGTGATTAATATGTATGTTGTGGATGTGACCAGACACCCTAGGAGTTTCAAGACGTAGACCCTTTCCCTTAGAGCTGCAATGAGAGAAAGGGGGAAGTCTTCCTAAACAAAGGATTCCTTCCTCCTATTCTTCTTCAATTTCATTTTTACTCCACTGGGGCGGGGGAATCCCTTCCATTGGCAATATAGAAGGGGAGGAAAGAAAAATAACCGACAAGCAAAGCAATGAAACTGCCTCACGAAAGGGCTGCTTTTAAAAGTCTTAACCTGAAGGACGACCATGTCCCTTGTTCACCATCCAGAATGGTGTATCCGATCCCTGGGATCCTTGAGAGAAAGAAGGTCTCCCGACTCTTCCACAATGATCTCCTCTTCTGTTAGGGCTCATCTTTTGCTTGCCCTGTGCCTAGAAAGCAGCAAGTGTCTGAGCAGTTTCCCACTTGTCCAAGCCCTGTGGCCTTGGCCTGGTCTCTTTCCCCTGAAAACCCACTCTTCAGCACTAATTCGGAACCAACAGCTATCTGCGGTGTTATGTATTGGGTTTAACACGTTATGATTCTAACCAATCGCAGAGCGTAGGTGGACGAAAGTTCTAATGGCAATCTCTGTCAACTGTCAACTGCCAACGGGCAGTTCTTGTTGTTGGGCTTTCAGAGTGTGTTCTTGTTTTAATATGGGAGTGAGCTGTTGAATAAATGAAGTTACATTGGGCTTCTGACTTTTCTTGAATATTTAACACTGGCGACGAGGATGGGATTCTGGCCCTCCCGGTTTTGAGGCCTGCCACACACAGTGAGCTTGAGTTGGAGGCCTGGATTTGAGGCCTGAGTTGGCACTGCAGCGCCTTCGCAATCAACCAGCACAACACAAGCGACAGCTCAAGGTACGAAAATGGCCACTGGGCAGACTAGGCCACCACCAGACTTCGACTTGAGCCACCCCGAGCAATGGCCACAATGGCTCCGCCGAATAAAGAGCTATGTACGGCTTCAAGGGTTTACTAGGGAAATTGATAAAGTAGATGTACTTCTCACTGTGCTGGGAAGTTCCGCCATCACTCTACTGGAAGGTCTGATGGCACCCAGGGACATAGAGGCCTGCACTTTCGATGAGCTGACACAGGCTATGACAAGACACCTCGCGCCTCAGCCAACTAAGAACCACTGCCGCTACGACTTGGCGCACAGAGTGCAACAAGTGCAAGAGTCAGCGAGTGAATACATCACCGCGCTCCGGGCAATTGCGATGTATTGCCAATTCACTGACATCGAGGAACGACTTCTCGAAAGATTCATCACTGGCGTGCGAGACAGCCATCTCCGCCGCAAGCTGCTGGCAAAAGATGACATCACAATGATGGAAGCAATAAATATGGCCACAGCCTTTGAGAAGGATAACGCCCATGAGGCGGCCTACAGCCTACATGCCGAAGTGAGAACTCACCGCATACAGCGAAACCGGTCATCTTCAGTAGATTCCCACAATGGGGATGTCCACCGAGCTTCGGACAGATCCGACCGACACCACAGCTCTCAAGCTACGAGCACAGTGTCGAACCAGCGATCATCTGACGCACCTCAAGGGACCTGCGCCAGCTGCGGAGAAAACCACGAGCGGCGGACATGCAGGTTTCGGAATGCCACATGTCGCCGCTGTGGGAAAACTGGGCACATTGGTCGAGTCTGCCGCTCCAAGACCTTCGGAGCACGACCCAAGCAACGTGTCCATGAGGCCTACATAGAGGAGGAGTTACAGTCCACCTCTTCAGCCAGGGTACTGCAACTTCCGTCCCCGGGGCCCAATAAGCTTAGGGTGCGACTCAAGATAGAGGGATCCCCGTGTACTATGGAGTTGGATACCGGCTCATCCTACTCCATAATATCTGCTAAGACTCTGAAAGAGCTTTGTCCTGACGGCGGTCCTCCTCTTCGCACAGCCCCCATAGTTCTGCGGGACTTCCAGAGGAAAAGAATACAGCTAAAGGGTATGGGCACCTTCAAGGTCCAGTTTAAGAAGTACACCAAGAATTTGAACCTAATCATAACTAAAGGCCCATTCACTAGCCTTCTAGGCCTAGCATGGTTCGGACCATTAGGCTTAAGCATTTCAGGGCTCAATCAGATTTCCCCAGGGGCAGAATTCGAATCAATCTGCCAGGAGTTTCCATCAGTCTTTGATGGAACCCTGGGCCTGTACAACGGACCCCCGATTTCCCTACGGCTGAACCCCATAGTTACTAACATGAGTTTGGCCAAACTGCGAGAGGCAGTGAAGGATAGGCGTGCCTGGCGTGCTCTGGTCCATGGGGTCACGAAGAGTCGGACACGACTGAACGACTGAACAACAACGAACCCCATAGTGCAACCCATCCGGGTCAAGGCCCGTAGAGTCCCATTTGTGCTGAAACCCAGGATCGATGAGGAGCTTGATCGCTTAGTCGCACAAGGGGTCTTAGAGCCGGTAGATTCGGGAACCTGGGAAACCCCAATTGTCACACCGGTTAAGCCAGACGGCTCAGTCCGTATTTGTGGTGATTACAAATGCACCCTGAACCGGGCCTTACAGGACCACGCATACCCGGTTCCAGTAGTGAACCACGTGTTAGCGACCCTGGCTGGGGCCAAGATTTTCGGGAAGTTAGATTTAGCGCAAGCTTATCAGCAGCTGCCCGTTGATGAGGCCACCGCAGACGCCCAGACAATCGTGACTCACAGGGGTGCTTTCAGGGTCAAACGCCTACAGTTTGGAGTTTGCGTGGCCCCAGGGTTATTTCAGAGCCTAATGGATCGTCTCCTTAAAGGCATTCCCGGAGTCACACCATTTTTCGATGATGTGCTGATTGCCGCATCATCAAAAGAGGACTTTACCACCAGATTACGGACAGTGCTCCAACGCTTCCAGGCAGCAGGACTTAAAGTAAAGCAGAAAAAGTGCCTGTTGGGAGTTAGCAGTGTGGATTTCCTGGGGTTCCGGGTTGACGCGGATGGCCTGCATCCAGCAGAGGACAAAGTGCGTGCCATTTGCGATGCCCCAGACCCAAAGAACAAGGCAGAGTTACAAGCCTTCTTGGGACTTCTTAATTTTTATCATGCATTCCTGCCACACAAGGCAGCTATAGCTGAGCCTTTGCACAGGCTCCTGGACAAAAAAGCACCATGGGTCTGGGGCCCTCGACAGGCCAAGGCTTTCCGAGGGGTCAAAGACTTGCTTGTGTCCAACTCAGTGTTGGCACACTTCGACGAAAAGCTTCCGGTGGTGTTGGCTTGCGATGCTTCCCCTTATGGAGTGGGCGCAGTACTGGGCCACCAGCTCCCAGATGGGAGGGAAGTTCCAGTGGCTTACTTCTCCCAAACTCTCATGTCGGCAGAGCGCAACTACTCCCAGATCGACAAGGAGGGTTTGGCAATAGTTAAAGGAGTCAAAAAGTTTCATGACTTCCTTTATGGTCGGCCTTTCACAATCATTACAGACCACAAGCCACTCCTGGGACTCTTTGCGCCTGACCGCCAGACACCCCAGATGCTTTCGCCACGAGTATTGCGCTGGTCCATTTTCCTGGCCGGGTACCAATACTCACTACAGCACCGACCTGGGAAAGCCATGGGTCACGCAGATGCGCTCAGCCGCTTGCCACTGCCGGAGAGCGGCCCTGACCCTGCTCCTGCCCACCAGATCCTGCGGCTGGAAGACTTACCTGACCAGCCCCTGCATGTGAAGGACATTGCCGCCGCAACCGCAAAGGACAGACTATTGGCCCGTGTCTCGGACTGGGTGGGGAGGGGGTGGCCCGGGAAGCCGGGTCCAGAATTTTCATGTTACACAGCCCGCAAAGACGAGCTGTCTACTCACCGAGGATGCGTGTTATGGGGTAGCCGTGTTATAGTCCCCACCCCGTTAAGAAAAAAAGTCTTAGAAGGGCTGCATGTGTCTCACCCGGGAATTGTCCGGATGAAGGCATTGGCCCGTAGCTATGTGTGGTGGCCAGGCATAGATGCGGAGATAGAGGGTTGGGTGAAACGTTGCGAGCCCTGCCAGGTCTCCCGGCCGGATCCACCCAAGGCTCCAGTACAGTCCTGGGAGTCCACACAGTCCCCATGGTCCCGGGTGCACGTGGACTTCGCGGGGCCTTTTCAGGGCCAACTCTTCCTAATAGTGGTTGACTCTCAGTCCAAGTGGCTAGAGGTGGTGCCGACCTCAACCGTGTCCACAAGAGCAACTATAAACGCGCTTAGGAAGCTATTTGCAACACATGGCTTGCCAGACACACTGGTGAGTGATAATGGGACTGCTTTTACTTCGGCGGAATTCAAAGAATTTGTAACAAAGAATGGAATCCGCCACATTCGTTCCGCTCCTTTTCACCCAGCCACTAATGGCCAAGCTGAACGCATGGTCCGTACTACCAAAGACGCACTTAGGCGCATAGTGCATGGTGACTGGACTCTCCGGTTAGCGGAGTTCTTATTGGCCCAACACACCACTCCAAGCGCAGTGACCGGCCGGAGCCCAGCGGAGTTGCTTATGGGAAGGAGGCTCACTACCCTCCTTGATCGTATGCACCCCGACCGGGCTCTTGAGCAACGGCCATCGACTGTGGTGCGGGGGGCTCCTAGAGGGTTCTTCCCGGGGGACACTGTGTACGTCCGGAACTATGGGCCCGGACAGGGTTGGGTCCCAGGTACCATTGCCCGCTGTACAGGTCCGGTCTCCTACGAGGTAGGGTTGGAGGGGGGTCTGGTTTGGAAGAGACACCTTGACCAGATCAGAACCAGGACACCTCCGAACAGGGAACTTCAAGCGGAACCAGAGTACAGAGAAATGGGTACTTTGGGAGAATCTGTGCCCAGGCCAGGGTGGGAACCAAATGGGTTGCCGGTGACCGAGTTACCCCAGCAAGGTGACTTCAGGCCGGAGTCCTCAATGGTGCCATTGGCCACGACCCCTTCAGAGCTGGCCTCCCCACTTAGACCGCAGGTACCGGAGGAACCTCCTGGGTCACCCATTCGGGCACAGGAACCACGACGGTCCCAGCGGGAGCGGAAAAGGCCAGCACACTTTGATGACTATGTTTGTTCCTTTTGTTAGGAAGTTGGGGGGAGGAGTGTTATGTATTGGGTTTAACACGTTATGATTCTAACCAATCGCAGAGCGTAGGTGGACGAAAGTTCTAATGGCAATCTCTGTCAACTGTCAACTGCCAACGGGCAGTTCTTGTTGTTGGGCTTTCAGAGTGTGTTCTTGTTTTAATATGGGAGTGAGCTGTTGAATAAATGAAGTTACATTGGGCTTTTGACTTTTCTTGAATATTTAACATGCGGAAAACCCCATGGCTGTTTGTTCCAATTCAGCGCTATACCATGGGTTTTCCTTGGGGAAAGTGGCAGGGCAAACGGAAGTGTGGACGAGCCCTTAGTTTCTACACCAACAGGCACCTTGGGACGACTTCCTCTGGAAACCAAACAGGAAGCTGCCATTCTAACGTTTCGTCACCTGCTGAAAATGTTCTTTTTCCACCAAGCATTTTTGGATAATTCATTTGATTCAACGTTGGTAATTTCTCTGCATTTTATAATCTTATAGTGTTACAATGTTTTAGTGATGTTATTTTCATGAGTGGGCAGTTTATAAATTCTGTATTCAGAAATATAAATAGATATAATAAGTAACAGTGGATTGAAGCTTAAATTAAAGGGTGGAATCCTACGTCATGCTAAGACAGTGGTTTTCAACCAGTATGCCATGGCACCCTGGGGTGCCTTTAATAATACATAATATAATATAATATAATATAATATAATATAATATAATATAATATAATATAATATAATAATATTTCCCCAGCCACTTTGGGTAGTTCACAGCATATATCAGAACATACTAAAACATCAAATATTAAAAACTTCTCAATACAGGGCTGCCTTCAGATGTCTTCTAAAAGTCAGATAGTTGTTTATTTCCTTGACATCTGATGGGGGGACGTTGCACAGGGCGGGTGCCACTACCAAGAAGGCCCTCTGCCTGGTTCCCTGTAACCTCACTTCTTGCAGTGAGGGAACCACCAGAAGGCCCTCGGAGCTGGACCTCTGTGTCCGGGCTGAACAATGGGGATGGAGATGCTCCTTCAGGTATACTGGGCTTAGGCCATTTAGGGCTTTCAAGGTCAGCACCAACACTTTGAATTGTGCTCGGAAACGTACTGGGAGCCAATGAAGATCTTTCAGGACCGGTCACCAGTCTAGCTGCCGCATTCTGAATTAATTGCAGTTTCTGGGTCACCTTCAAAGGTAGCCCCACGTAAAGTGCATTGCAGTAGTCCAAGGAGGAGATAACTAGAGCATGCACCACTCTGGTGAGACAGTCTGCGGGCAGGTAGGGTCTCAGCCTGCATGGAACTGGTGAACAGCTGCCCTGAACACAGAATTGACCTGCGCCTCCATGGACACCTGTGAGTCCAAAATGACTCCCAGGCTGCGCACCTGGTCCTTCAGGGGCACAGTTACCCCATTCAGGGCCAGGGAGTCCTCCTCATCCACCTGGTTCTGATTTGAAGGAGAGGTAGAGCTGGGTATCATCTGCATACTCATGGCTGCGGGCAACCTTGCCCTCTGTCCCTCTTTCCTTCCTTCCCTCCCTCCTCTGATGCCCTCTTGCGCCTCTGAATCTCAAAGGCTTGCACAGCTGTTTATTGCAGCAGCCCTGGCTATAACCTCCGCAGGGGAATGGTGCCTCTCTTTTGGGCGGGGGGGGGGCACCTCAGAGATCAGGGGCAGCAGCAGCAGCTGCCCAGAGTGCACCCTCCCAAGGAGAGGGGTGAGGAGGCTGAGAGAACACTCCACAAGGGAGGGTGTTCAAAAAAGTGTGAGAGGCTGCCAGGTCTGCAGGCAAGAGGCGCTGCAGAAAGAATGTAGTTGGTCAAGGGAGCTGTAGACCCAAAAAAGGTTGAAAACCTCTGTGCGAAGGAGACTGTTCCAGAAGCGCAAGCATTTCTGCTTTCTAGAAGGAATGTTTTCTTCTCTTTTCTCTCTCACACTATTTTATATATTTATTCATTCCACCTTTTCTTCAATGAGCTCAGGGTGGCATGCATGGGCCTCTTGAGTATTCCTCCTCATTTTATCCTCACAACAACCCTGCGAGGTAGGTTGGGCTGAGAGAAAGTGACTGGCCCAAGGTCACCCAGTGGCTTGCATGTCTGAGCAGGGCTTTGGACCCTGGTCTCCTAGGTCTTAGTCCAATACTCTCACTGCTACTCCACACGGGTGCACACTTTTCAGGGGTTCTCCCAGCAGTTCTGAGCCGATTTGAGGAGGGTGCAGAGGCGTGTGAAGAGATGGGGGGGGGCGGAATCATTGCACTGGCTTCTGTTACCTCAACAACTTATTTGGCTCCAGCCCAATATATTTATTTATTGAATGTTACTCTTAAATTTGTTCTTTAATTGTAAATCAAATTGTCATTTTTTTTAAAGGATCCAATTAAGATGAAGAATTATTCTCTGAAAAACAGTTGTCTCAAAATGTTATTCCAAAAGTTATTAATATATATACTTGCTACTGCAGAAGTATGTATGACAAAGCCTGGGAGAAACAGTGGCGAAGCAGCTTAAGCAGGTGCAACCCCATATTCTAGTCAGTGGCAGCTCATAACACTTTGACTACATAGGGCTTTCTGCTTTCATCACAATAAGACTTGTACAGCACTTATCCAGGAATGTGTGTCATTTCACATGAGCAGAGTGCCACATCTGTGGACGAAAGAAGAACTTCTATGTAAGAGGGCCCAAGGTATGATTTTCAGACAAGACTGACTCTCTGCTCTTGGCAGTCTCCCTCATACAGAAACAAATATTCTTAATTTTCTTGCCCTTTCATCCAGCCCATCATAATGATTGGTGTTTTCTTTAATAGCCTAATTGTAATGCATATTTTCACTCATTCTATACTGCAGTGGAAAAGTTATGCATAGTTCAGCAATCTGTCTCTACATAGAAAGATTCAGTTGGCTCACTACTTCATAGAAAGACTCCACTATCATTTTATTCTATAGGGACACAATTTTATTTTCAATATTTTTTTTTAAAGTACACAGCAGGCAAATCAGGCTAGAATACAGGCTGAATCAAACAACAAAACTGCTTTATCATATTCTCCATCCACAGGATTTTAATTTAACGCAATTCCTCTTTTGTCACTTGTCTCACTTCTGGATTGCACGAATATGAACGTGTGTTTGGGATGCAGCTCACACTTCCAATCATTTTTGATGGAAGACAGAGTGCATCTCTCATTACACCTTTTCCAAATAAGAACATGTACCAGATATAATGCACAACTCTACTGAATTCCCTTTTCAGTTTAGGATTTCCCCAAATCAAGAGGCTAGATTGCACGGAAGGGCATGCATTTAGAATGATGGCGCAAAACCGGCTTGCAAGATGGCTGTCTGGAAATACATTGGACAGAAGGACCATCAAAGACCCAAAATTAATGACATTTATGACCAAGAGAGAAATGATTATTTTCACAGCCTGAAAATGGGCAGCCATGCTTGGGCTGCTGAAACTGGCTGAACTGTTCTGCATCTGCTGGGTGTGTCTCCGCAGAGAAAAGAGTAAGAGAAAAGTTGATGTGGTTGAGATGAAGAAAGCCACTGTGAATCCCAGACCACACCACAGAAACAAATGAAACAAATCTGTTTCTACTGTAAAGCCTTTAAGCGTGACATTTCCTAATATATCAAAACTACTATAGTTTTGGCATGTAAAGATGTAAATTTCTTTGAAGAAAGGTGACGTAGTTGCCAATGATCCAAGCAAAGAAGCCAGAAGCATCCAGGGTACCAATCTGGAGATTCTCGTCTTCAGGAGGAAGAAAATGTAGTGCTGGAAGTTAGCAATCTTTGCACAGTAAAATGTACACAGGCAGGCAGTGAAGAAGAGGTTGGTACAATTTAGAAACCACATTGTAGCTTTGTATGTTTGGTATAAGCTTGTGTCTTCAAATATCCAAGGAAAGAATGCTATCCAGAAAATCTTGACAACCAGCAAGAACATGTAGAAACATCTGGAGACAGCAAAAGCAGTCAAGATTTTATCAATGGATTTCAGGTGTCCATTTCTCATCCCATCAATGCAATTCACTACAGCAATGAAAGCGTTCAAGGACATCCCAACAACAGCCTCAACTGATGTGCAAACTAGGTAGAGTATAACTGGGAGTGGAAAACTCTCTGCTCTTTGATGGTTGCACCATTGGTCTTCCATTCTTCCAGATACACAGTCTGAAAGGGCTGTAGCTTTTAACTTTTGGATAGCGCATGCTTTATTATCCATGAAATTGAGAAGTGATGCTGTCATAGGGCACCTATTGCACTCTGATTTGCATTCTTCTTTTCATGGGGTGCAAAACAACCAACTCTTTTGCCAAGAGCTTGTGGCAAAAAAGCAATGATTTACATGACATTTACTCACAATCCCCAGAGCATTTGTTTTCAAGGTTATGTAGAGATGGATTCTATTTTTTTATCTGAGACAGGGATGCATTCCTGCAAGACTTGAAAATGATGGACTTTTTGCACCTGTTATTTCCTGCTAAAGAATTGTGTGAAACCCTAGGCAAATATCAGAGGAAAGTGTAACCTAATATTTAGTGATACTGGTAGAGCTAGGCTGCTGCCAAACCACTCCTTAGAGCTGTGGCTTTGACTTTAAGGGTGCACTCAAACCAGTGGTGTAGGAAGCCGCTCGGGCACCCAGAGCAGCAAACATGACGTGCACCCGGGGGCGGTGCGTTGCTACGTAGCGCGCATGCATAATGTCACTACGTATGGTGCATGCGTCGTACGTAGCGACACCCCACATGCGCTGTACATAGCGGGTTGCCGGCGCCGCTGCTCCAGTGCCATACGGATGGTGCTGGGATCCTCTGCTTGCAGCCGCAGCCGCAAACAGACTCTACTTGTGGCTGCAGCCGCGAGCAGATCATTCCGGCACCGTCCGTACGGCGCTGGAGTGGTGCTGCCGGCAAACTTGCATGCCTTGTCACCCCTGGAGTCGTGGAACCGGGAGTGCACCGCCCCCCCGCCCCGTTACTACACCACTGACTCAAACCTCTTTCCACAGGGGAGAGCTTTGACACCAGCCTATGGCAGGAAACACTCCAGAGGCACATCCTCTGCACCAGTTTTCCAGCTGAAACTTCTCAGGCTGCTCCCAGATGTCCTCAAGTGCCCTGGCTGACTTTCTTTATAGTTCAAGGGTGAAGGAGGAGGGCAAGGCTGACAAGAGTGGTGCACAGAAGGAGAAAGGGACAGCCTTATATGTCATGAATATAACTTTTTAGAGAGTGGAATGGCAGTGGTTTTTTTTTCTCAGCTCTTGAATCTAATAGTTGCTGTTAGCAGACATTGCAGCTTGCGTAAATTAGACTGGAATAATTGCTTACAGCTTCTGGAGTTCAAAGGCTTTAGTCATGCAATAACTATTTTCAGGCTATCAGGGCTGGATTCATATGCAAGAAGTAGAGTTTGTCAGAGAAGTTAACCCTTTATTCAAGGAAATGGCATACAACTCAGCCACACTTCTCACTCTGTCTTGTCCCAATAGAGCAGTTGCCAGGACTGGCTGCTCCCACCTTCACCCCTCTTGGCTGGCTGTTTCCCAAGCTGTCTCCAACTGTGGACAGGGCATCTCTAATCTCTGTTCCACTCTACATATCACTCTGCATGCCCTTGGAGACAAGGGGAGAGGGGAGCTTTGTCATAGTAGGAGAGGCAGGCTCCCTGTATTCCTCTGCAGCCTCTTGGCCCTCCTTCTCTGTCTCTGAGTTGGAACTGCTCTCTGTCACAGGCAGAGGGAAAGAGGACCTAAGCAGCTACAGACTGGTCAGGTTAATGTCAATTTTAGGAAAGTTCCTTGAACACAAAATTAAATAGTCTGTCTGTGAGGACTTAGAAAAGGATGTTGTGATTTCAAAGACCCAGCATGGGTTTTTCAAAACAAGTCATGCCAGACTACTTTTATTTCTTTTTTGGATACAGTAAGAGAAGGAATATCCAGTGATAACGCTTTTACCCAGTAGACTGGGTATGGAAAACAATATTTATAGTATTTGTATGATGTTTTCTTACTCCACATTTAGCATCACTACGCATGCCAGTGTGGGAAATATTCCATTACAGTCACAAGTTTAATTTGCTTAGATTTGCTGCTGGGTAGTGGAGTAGCTCAGCTTGAGTTTAAAAAGTTTTCTCCACTCCAATGCTGCCTTTCAGATGACATTTCTGTGCACAGATTAGGGCAGCTTCCAACAGCCAGCGGAAGCCAGAGGAAGTCTGAATGGGAACATGTTTTATCCAGGGCAGCTTCTGAAACCTGAAAATATTTGAAAACACTTCTAAAAGGGGGGGGGGGAATGGCTGTTAATTCTTCCTCCATCATACCTTCCCACAATGTGTTCCACTTTTGGTTCCATGTTTCATCTTCCACGTGAAATTCCAGATTCAGCGTAGTAATTTAAAATATCTATTTTATTAACAAGCACACACACACACACACACACTGCCCATCAACTGAACTGAACTTTCTCAAACTGAAGAAGCGGACAGCCTTTCCCTGAAGAGTTTGTTAATTTTAAAGCTACAGTAACATTTATCAGCCTGGGAGTGCACACAAAGAAGGGAATGAAGAGGAGGAATGGAAATGGGGGCATCTGCACACGAGGGGGACTTGGGAAAAGGAGGAGGAAGGAAAGGGAGCTGGATGAGATGAAGAGCGTTTGCGTGCCAAAGGGGCTGCTGAGCCAGAGAGAAGAAAAGGCGTAGAAATGGGGCTGATCTGAGTGCAAGGGAGAATGGAGAAAAGCAAGGAGGAGCGGAGACGGGAAAGGGGTGCAAGGGGGGCGGCCCAAAAGGAGGACCAGGGGGCATGATGGGAATGCAGTTGCAGGTGGAATCCGGGGAGAGGAAGGGTTCGAAGCATAGCAGGGGGTGGAGGGTGGCTTCATGCCTGCACGGAAAGTGAGCCATGTGCTTCATAGCTTCATTGTGCAGGAGGAAGAAGGTGTGCAAAGCAAAGGTGTGCAAAGAAGGTGTGCAAATTTTATTATTTGTAACCCACCCATCTGGCTGGGTCCCCCCAGCCACTCTGGGCGGCTTCCAACAAACATTAAAATACATTAAAATGTCACAGATTAAAAACTACCCTAAACAGGGCTGCCTTCAGGTATTTTCTGAATGTCAAGTAGTTGTTTATCTCCTTTGATGGGAGGGCGTTTCACAGGGCAGGTGAGAAGGCCCTCTGCCTGGTTCCCTGTAGCTTTGCTTCTCACAGTGAGGGAACCGCCAGAAGGCCCTCAGCGTTGGATCTCAGTGTCCAGGCTGAACAATGGGGGTGGAGATGCTCCTTCAGGTATACAGGACCGAGGCCGTTTAGGGCTTCAAAGGTCAGCACCAACACTTTGAATTGTGCTCGGAAATGTACTGGGAGCCAATGCAGATCTCTCGGGACCGGTGTTATGTGGTCCTGGCAGCCACTCCCAGTCACCAGTCTAGGTGCCGCATTCTGGATTAATTGCAGTTTCTGGGTCACCTTCAAAGGTAGCCCCACATAGAGTGCATTGCAGTAGTCCAAGCAGGAGATAACTAGAGCATGCACCACTCTGGTGAGACAGTCTGAGGGCAGGTAAGGTCTCATCCTGCGTACCAGATGGAGCTGGTAGACAGCCACCCTGGACACAGAATTAACCTGCACCTCCATGGACAGCTGTGAGTCCAAAATGACTCCCAGGCTGCGCACCTGGTCTTTCAGGGGCACAGTTACCCCATTCAGGATCAGGGAGTCCTCCACATCTGCCCGCCTCCTGTCCCCCAAAAACAGAACTTCTGTCTTGTCAGGATTCAACCTCAATCTGTTAACCGCCATCCATCCTTCACTCACTCAAGCACTCACACACGACCTTCGCCGCCTTCACTGGTTCTGAGTTGGAAGAGAGGTAGAGCTGGGTATCATCTGCATATTGATGAATACCTAGCCCAAACCCCCTGATGATCTCTCCCAGCAGCTTCATATAGATATTAAAAAGCACGGGGGAGAAGACGGAACCCTGAGGCACCCCACAAGCGAGAGCCCAGGGGTCTGAACATTCACCCCCCACCACCACTTTCTCCCAACCCCTCTAGCCAGTCCAGAAGGATGTTATGGTCGATGGTGTCAAAGGCCGCTGAGAGATCCAGCAGAACTAGGAAACAGCTCTCACCTTTGTCCCTAGCCCGCCGGAGATCATCAACCAGCATGACCAAGGCAGTTTCAGTTGCATGATGAGGCCTGAATCCCGATTGGAAGGGATCCAAATGGCCCGCTTCTTCCAGGCGTGCCTGGAGTTGTTCAGCAACCACCCGCTCAATCACCTTGCCCAAGAATGGAAGATTTGAGACTGGGCAATAGTTGGTGATATTGCCCGGGTCTAAAGATGTTTTTTTTAAGAAGCAGTTTAATGACCGCTTCTTTCAGCGGGTCTGGGAAGGCTCCCTCACAGAGGGAAGCATTCACCACCCCGCGGAGCCCATTGCCCAGCCCTTCCCGGCTAGCTTTTATAATCCAGGATGGGCAAGGATCAAGGAGACAGGTGGTTGGTTTCACTCGTCCAAGCAGCCTGTCCACATCCTCGGAGGTAAAAAGATTGGAATTGATCCCACACAACTGGACTAGACAGGACTCTAGCACTCTCCCGCCCCGGCCCTGCTCCCACAGTGGAGTCTACCTCTTCCCGAATCTGAGTGACTTTATCTGCGAAAAACTTTGCAAAATCATTGCAGGAGATCATGTGGCCCATACTGGGCCCTGATGAAGCAGGTGGTTCCGCTAAATTGCGAACCACCTGAAAAAGTCTGCTGTTTTCTGCAGATACAATAGAGGTGGTGAAGAAGCTCTTCTTTGCCATCACTGTCGCCACTTGGTAGGCTCGACATTAAGCTCTAACCCGTGTCCGGTCAGCTTCAGAATGAGTTATCCGCCACTGGCGCTCTAGCTGTCTCAGTGATTGTTTCATTGCCCTCAGATCTGTGGGAAACCACGGGGCTGTCTGGGCTCCATGCAACCGGAGGGGGGAGCCATTGGCATGGGGGTGAATGGGAAAAGAGGGGGACAAAGCAAGGCTGCAGAAGAGAGGAAGCCGATCCCTTCCAGCATCCGAAGCAGATTTGGAGGTTCAAAGCAAGTTTGTGAGAACAAAGATTGCTGAGCAACCAGAAAGTGTGATGTTCAGAAGTTTAATTTATCCGCTCTACATTGAAATCATGAGTAACAAATTCTAAGTAGTATATGGAGCAAGAGGAAATATGGCAAGGAAAAAAAACTGTCAGTGGCAGGCATGGGCGTAGGGAGGGTTTTTTAAGGGAGGGTGAAATATACTTGGAGTCGAGTAGTAATTTCACGCTCTTTATGCAGCTGGTAAAACAGTGAATGATTCGCCCCCCCCCCCCTCAGGCTTTATATACATTATTTACACAATGGGTTCCATCTGATTGGCTGATTCTGCTTCCCTCCTGGAGCCTGATTGGTCTGCTACTGCAGGCCAATCTGGTTGTTGCATTCTAGGATCCTACCTGCCTATTGTTCTAGGATCCAAACTCAGTACATAACAGAGGGGCAGGCTTTTGCTGGCGGTGGGGGGGGGGGGCACAGAACCTCATTTAGTTATGTATTTTTATTGATTTTTATTGATGGAGGTGTGGCTGCCCCCCACCCCGCCCCCTTGGTGCCAGGCGAGTTTAAAATATAAATCACACAGAGGCCGGGAGAACAGAGGAGCAGCGCTGTCTAGTGGTAGGAGGGGAAATGATGCAGGAGAAGAACCCAGGAAGGAAGATTCAGGTGGATAGCCGTGTTGATCTGATATAGTCATAATAAATAACAAGATGAAAGATGAAAAAAATCTTTTTTAATAATTCCAGTGGCACCTGAAAGATCAACTCAATATAAGCTTTCGAGGTATGAGCTTTCGTGTGCAATACACTCTTCATCAGATAATCAGAAGCAGAGGTCGCTTCAACCTTATAACTGTTGATGGGAAAATTTATAATGCATTCCTGACCACAGAATTTTAACCCCAAGATGACAAAACAAACCTTGGGGAAACCCTCAAAAAGGCAGACAAGGGAGGGGGGAAATGTTGTATTATTCATCCAATCTCCCCACTCTCCCTTCTGGTTTCTGGCAGATTGGCTGCTATGGACCAGCAATACACAAAAAGGTTGTTTAAGGCTGCTTATTCTTTTACACACACAGGTCCGACTGTTTGGATATCTGAATGTGCAGCGTGTAGGGCAAGGTTTCGTACAACAAGAGTTTAGATAGCGGGACTTGCATGTATTATGCCGGCCTTAATTATTAGTTGCTAGATGCTGTCTGTGATGTTAGCAGGCAACCTTGAGCAGATGGGGCACTTTCACACCCAAGTGTATATATGTCACTGTGATTTTCTGATTTTCATAATCTTGAGCCTAATTAGGATGCATCAATTACAGGAAGAAATAGCAAGATCCCACAGACTGCCAAGTATAGAGATATGGGTGTCTGTGGATATTCTTCAAAGACCCCCACCCCCACCCTGATGGACAAATCACTTGACAATGTCTTGTTCTGGGGGAAGAGAGAGAGAGAGAGAGAGAGAGGAGAGGAGAGAGAGAGAGAGAAATATACAGGCAGAACCAGGGTGTGTTCCTGTTACTTTTTAAGGAGGTGCACTAAGGATGCAGAAGGGGCCCAAAGTGGAGGCGCTGAGCCCCGAGAAAGTATTTCAGAGGAATACCTGGAACCTGAAGATACATAAAGGAAAACAACATGAAACCTAGGTTACGTGGAAGCATTCACAAACACACCACAAAGACGTAACCGGCTGTATCAAAATAATAATCATGCAACCTATTTCTCTCTGTATCAAAGGTTCTTCACAGACATGGTCTACTTGTAGAGATCAACAAAGTCCAGCTATTACATTACTTTGCTGAACTTTGTTTTATCTGCATGTAGACCATGTCTGTGAAGAACTTTTGATACAGAGAGAAATAGGTTGCATGATTATTATTTTGATACAGCCGGTTACGTCTTTGTGGTGTGATACATAAAGGAAAGCAAAACCCCCAGCTGGACTATATATTTAGCACTGTGGTTAATGGAGCCTGATTTAAGCTCCAGGGTAGTTATTAACAAGCTCCCTGGGGAGATTATTCTCTCTGTTGGTCCCTCTCCTACTATCAAGGGAGAACTCGCTGACCTATTGAGTGGGACTCTCTGCCCACTCTGCCAGCTTAACCACCTTTCACAGGACATCTAGTGCACTGGAGGCTGATAATAGACACTGAGTTCAGATTTAATCTTATAGGCATAGGATTCTGTTTGCTTCTGTGTTGCAATTAAAATATTAATTGAATTTTGATTTTGCAAGAATTTCAAAATGAAACAAGTAAAATGCACCAATAACTATACATGCATCTAAAAGGTCCTCATTAGCTGCTTTGAACTCACCATTACTTACTAACATGGCTGGACTAGATGATCCTCAGGGTCCCTTCCAACTCTACGATTCTATGATTCTGTGAAAGGACCGCTTTAATCAGAGTCTTTTTGTAGAATATTCTCTTCTACAAAACAAGATTTTAATTCCATTCATTTTGTGGAATAGGGACTGACAGGCAGGCAGATGGCAGCAATAGTCAGAACATATTTTGGCCGGCTTTTTCAGCATGGATTCTTCTAACTGAAGCCTGCTTGCTTTTAGCATACCCCACAGAGGTTCTGCAAGGCAGTGCAGAGAAGCCTGGACATCGCAGCTGCTTTGCTGAGACGTTTCTGACTCTGGTTTTGTTAACGTTCAATGAGGGGTGGGAGGATAAGCTCCAAGCCCCATTTAAAAGTGTTTCTGCAACAAGCTGCTTTGTGCATTGACAAGAAGGGACTAGGAGGTCTGTTTCTTCTGCCATGGCTTCTGGTACAGCCTTCCAGTTTTTCAGTCTCACTGTGCTTTTTGCACATTGCACCTCATTTCAGTAAGTTTCGATCCAGTGACACTCCTCCCTCTTCATTGCCTCTTTCTGTGATTGCCTAAACACAATGAATAATTTTCCTTCTTTTTAGGTCGACCGCTTACTACAGGATGATGGTAAGATGCCGGAACTCATTAAGACGCTCAGAGTAAAACATTTATTATTTCATTTTCTCTTTGTATGTTGAGATGAAGTCTGAAACTTAATATTATTGCTTGTATTGATTAGATGCTGATGCTGGTGAACTGAGAAAGGACATCCCTGAAATAAATTCAGGTGGGTTGCACTGAGACAGTTGCCACTTAGATAAACATACTCCCACCCCCAAAAAACTTTTCTTTTTCAAATAAAGTGGGCTCTATGAACACGCGGGTGGCGCTGTGGTCTAAACCACAGAGCCTATAGGGCTTGCTGATCAGAAGGTCGGCAGCTCGAATCCCCGCGACGGGGTGAGCTCCCGTTGCTATGTCCCAGCTCCTGCCCACCTAGCAGTTTGAAAGCACGTCAAAGTGCAAGTAGATAAATAGGTACCGCTCTGGCGGGAAGGTAAACGGCGTTTCCGTGCACTGCTCTGGTTCACCAGAAGCGGCTTAGTCATGCTGGCCACATGACCTGGAAGCTGTACGCTGGCTCCCTCGGCCAATAAAGCAAGATGACCCCAGAGTCGTCCGCGACTGGACCTAATGGTCAGGGGTCCCTTTACCTTTACCTATGAACATTTTGGCACTTTGCTCAGCTCCTTTCTTTGGCATCAAGGACATTGCATTTTATGGTGTTGTGGGTTTGTGGTGTGCAGTTTGATGTGTGTGTTGGGGTAACACTCCCAAGATCCAAGAGTTGAAACT
Source organism: Lacerta agilis (assembly GCF_009819535.1). NCBI lineage: Eukaryota > Metazoa > Chordata > Lepidosauria > Squamata > Lacertidae > Lacerta > Lacerta agilis. The sequence goes on along the minus strand of NC_046314.1, from coordinate 1,085,605 downwards.
GTATTCTCTTTCTGCCCCCACCCCATTCCCCTTTGATAAATGTTTTTGCTGGCCAAGAGATAATTTAACTGTTCGGATAAAACTTTGAAAAGTTACAGACGCCAAAGGGAATATTCTCAACAGAAGTTTACCTAGTGGACGTTTCTTTTAGCCGTGGGTTAACTCTTTTCAGCTCTCCTCTGAATGTGTTTCTTTTCTCCCAAGTTTAAAAAAACTTCAGATATTTTTGAGCTTTTCAACAAAAGCTGTGTGTGTGTGTGTGTGTTTCCCACGCCCCTTCTTAAGCAAAATAAAAACTAAACTAAACCACTTACCTTTGAAAGGAAGAGTGGTACTCTGAGTAGGAAATGAAGATTATGAACACGCACAGAAATGGCATTTCCAGTTAAGACTTTCTTTAGTTTAGTCCTTTGGAAGGAAAGGCGAAGCAGTCAGGACCTGGCAGGGAAGGTTGCTAGGAAGGAGGAGAAGCCCTGTTAGAAGTCATACCTGGATTCAGAGCGCTGCTGCTAAATGCATATGGCCGTGTTGCAGATATTAGTTTGGTGCGCTTTGAAGAGAAGTGTTAGCCATGTTGTCAGTCTTTATAGTAAGCATATTCAAAGAGTGAACACATTATTTTAAATATCTGATGAACCATCTCTTGCATTTTGATTATGCCACCTCTTTTTTATTTTCTTCCTTCTAGCTGCTGGACTCACCCTCTTCCAGGGGGATATTGTACTGCCTGTAAGTGGTGTTGTTGTTGTTGTTTCAAGTCATACATTTTTCTTCTTATTTGTGTGCCCAAAGGTAAAGCATCTAATCTTAACCTTTCTCCATTTTCAATAGAGAAGCCGTACTGCGCTCAAAGATGCCGCTTACCGATGGCAGTTCCCTATTCCATTCATTCTGGCTGACAGCCTTGGTAATACAACCTTTGCATCACTACAATACTGCTGAGGTTAAAATCTGATCCCGTTGTCATTCCTCTAGCTGTGCCTCCTGCATTGCACAGGGGGATGGACTAGATGACTCTTGGGGTCCTTTCCAATGCTACAATCATTTGATTCTATGACTCAGAAGATCCCTGTACCTGCACAAATAATTACCCAACCTGTTAAGCAGTTCATCCAAACAATTCCTTGCCTTTTACTTAAAGGTAATCTGATATCCCTCTTTAAGCTGCAGTGATCATGGGGACATGGGGAGCTGCCTTACATCCTAGGCAGGGATCGGCAATGTGCGGTCCATGGGCCAGAAGCGGCCAACGGAGGCCGTTTAAAACCGGCCCATGAGCCGCCCCAGAACCGAGCTGCCCGCTTGGCGAGTCCCAGCGTGCTGCACTAAACTGGTGCAGTGCGCGAAGGGGACTCACTTCCGTGGCGCCGGAAATCACGGGCACGCTCGCTTGTGTGTGCGCGCATGTGATCCAGCGCAATCCGGGCCACAAAGGGATTTCCGCGGGACCGATCCGGCCTAGGCAAAGTAAACCTTCCTGACCCCTGTCCTAGGCAGATCCTGCGTCCATTGAGCTCAGTGTTGCACACTGACTGGCAGCAATGGCTCCCCCAGGTTTCAGGCAGTGGGCCTCATCTCCACCTGGGGATGCCACTAGGGGTTGGGCCTGGGACCTTCTGCATTCCAAGCACGTGTCCTGCTACTGAGCTAAGGCCATCCCTCTCAGTTTTCAGAAAGATAAAGCTAGTGTCAATTTGTCCTGCTCTGGTGCATGCAATGTCTTTTGTTTTGTAGCTGTGTGGTTTGTGATGGACATTGGCTATAAACAATAAAAATGATTGATTGATTGATTGATTGACTGACTGATTGAAAGTGGCAAAACTGATTTCTCATGAACTGCTTTTTTTTAAAGATCTGAATGCCAAAGGGGTAATTCTTAAAACGCTTGAAGGATTCCAGTTAAAATCCTGTGTGGATTTCAAACCATATAATGGGGAGCAGTCGTATATAATATTTCAGAAGTTAGAAGGGTAGGTAAAAATACATTGGTGCTTGGGGCTTTTCTTTTTTTAATTTTTTTTAATTAAAAACACATTTATTCAAAGGTTGCACTTTAGCGTGTTCCACTGCCATAAGACCACAGAATGATCACCTTATTTCCCAGATATATTTCCAGGGGCAATGAATCAAATTGTTCCAGTTTCTTCCAAAAAGATGGAAGCTTATGAAATCTTGGCTGTGAATCATTGCTTAAGTACTCTCTTGTTTGGACAATCTTGTAGAGACAGGCAACCTGTGAATTTCATTTCCCCTCAATTCACCTAACTTCAGCAGCGGGGTTGGTTGTCTGTTTGTTAAAGCTGCATGAAAATTTGTACACTTTTTGTATGTAACTTTGTCTAATAGAGGCACTTTTACAAGAAGCTCCCCCCAGCCCCCGCTATCAAGCTGTTTTAATGATATTTTCACCCATGTTTGCTTTTTTGTGTGCTCTTCCCCCTAATATACGAAAGCATTTTCTGCATCACAAAATTTGGAGAAGCGCGAAATCTGAAGGGTAGCTGTGCTTTGGTTGGTAATGCTTGCTTGACCCTTGAGATGCTGCACCAGAACACCACACAAAGGGAAGCTTTTGCCAGCCTCTTCTTTTCCTTCCTCCCACCTTACTGGACCTGGTGTAGTTGTGCAGATAAGATGGATGTGTTGGGGGGCGGGGTGGATCTGGTGTGCTCACAACCTCATGGAAAAAGAAAAATGGAGAGGAACGATAAAAGGACAGAGGCAGAGGCAGAAGGAGGGCCAGGGAGTGAGTTTGCAGAGGACATAAAGAGGACTCTCTAGCCCTTCAGATACTTTGCTATGAAGGGGACGTGTGGATGGTGGGCGGAAGTGTGGTCCAGAGGAAAAAGGAACACGGGAAGAGTCTGGTTGCTGGATCCAGCCAAACAGGGCTCCGCCTGTCAGAGATTATTGAGCTATTGCTTCTGTATTGCAGGGGGTTGGTCTAGATGACCCTGGGACTTATGTCCTGCTCTACAATTCTATGATTCAACAAAGCCAGATGACAGGAGCTGACCTTGATACAGCCCATCACTATTTGTTTAAAAAAAACCAAACCTGTATTTTACATGCAATGTGGCCCTATGAATGCTGAATACAAAAAGAAGAGGGAACGGAAAGGCAAAGGAATAATTAAAACCAATTTAAAAGGTGTAGTCAAAAGTAGTTACAAATTGTTATTGGTTTCCACGTATAAAGAGTGTTGTCCAAAATGAAAAGCTGAAGTTTATCCCTGTCAAGCACCTTACTTTTTATTTGTGTTTTCAGATGTTGGTCTAAAATTGGAGATGTAAAGGGAGGCCAAAACGTTTCTGTTGGTGCAGGATGTGACACCAAAGGCATCATAGCTCATGAGATCTCACATGCTTTGGGACGTATCCATGAGCAGACACGGGCAGGACCGAGATGATTATGTCGAGATATGGTGGGATCATGTGCGTCCAGGTTGGTGTTCAGGCCCTTGAAATGAATTGGGATATGGACATTGCAGCTTCTTTGTTTCTCCGAAGACATAAAATTCCTCCTGCAGATGCAAGTGAAACGGGGTAAAGACACATACTTTGGAGAACAGATGGGTGATTGATTTCACCTCTGGTGCGATATATTGTTCCTCTGCGTTATACGAAACTCCAAACATTCATTCAAGAGAATATACATATGCATGCTCAGCAGTTACAACAGGCATAGGCAAACTCGGCCCTCCAGATGTTTTGGGACTACAACTCCCATCATCCATGACCACTGGTCCTGTCAGCTAGGGATCAGGGGAGTTGTAGTTCCCAAAACATCTGGAGGGCCGAGTTTGCCTATGCCTGAATTAGAACAATTGAAATGTTTTATTGTCAAGAATTTTGAAGCTACTGAAATGGCTTTACAATTGTTCTATCTTCCTAAGTGGTATTATTATTATTATTATTATTATTATTACCAGGGTGGGTTACAACAATGTAAAAAATACAATATTAAATATTCGTAAATGCCTTTAATTTCATATATTCCTAAATATACTGTCATATTCACACTTATATACCCACAAAAACCAGGGTTCTACTAAGCGTAACTCAACAGGACAATCCCAATTCTCTGATGATTATATATTTATGATGCACATGTTTTCAAGAACTAATTTGTTACCTTTGTGGTCAATTGTTTCTTTAAAGTTTAGTCATTAGCCATAAACAACTACCAAAAATTAATTAAAAACAAAAATTGAATGGCCCTGGGATCTTCAGATGAAAGTGGTATACAATTATTATTATTATTATTATTAGTATTATTATATATTATTATTATTATTATTAGCATTAAGAACAGCCTGACATTTGCAACACAATCCCATTTAGCTGAATTAAGTACATTCGTGCTTGGCTAGTGCCAATTAAAATGACAACTTTTAATTATCCTGGAATCATTATTGAAAAGTAGTTGATCCCTATTTTTAATTCCTGGCTATTGGCCACCATGGGAGTTGTAGCCCACAGCAGCTGGAGGGCACCATGTTGGCTGCCCGTTTAACATATTGTTTATTTACACTTCGCCTTTTTTTCCTGTCAGGACTCAAGGTGGCTTACAGCTAAAAAATAAGGTAAATCAAGTAAATAAATAAAAATTTTAACTAACTGGACGAATTGTGTCACAGATAGCTCAGTTCTCCCCCGCCCCCAATAAATATTGACTTCGCCCATGCCTCTACCTGAATAGGCAGGCATTTAAACCTGGTTGTATTTGACAGAGGTGTGCAAGGAACACACTTTAGAGATCAAAATGAAGGCTTGTTTTCCTCCTGCTCTGGAGGGCAGGACCCAAAACAATGGCTTCCCGTTACAAGGAAGGAGATTCTGACTAAATATCAGGAGGAACTTTCTGGCAGTAAGAGCTGTTGGACAGTGGGACATTGTGGACTCTTGTTCCTTGGAGACTTTGAAGCAGAGGTTGGGTGGCTATCTGTCATGGGTGCTTTAGCTGAGACTCCTGCATTTCTGGGGGTTGGACTAGATGACCCTCAAGGTCCCTTCCAACTCTACTGTTTTTATGAGTCTATAAGACTGGACTCGTATATTCAGGGGGGCAGGATGAAATGTCTCATCCCTGACAATGGGGAGTCAAATTCTCAGGCCTTGTGAGCATGCCCAGTGGTGGGAGGGTTTCTAAATTGCCCAAGAGTTTGGTGGTTCGTGGCAATGAACATTCAGTTCCAAGCAGCCATGGACTGCTGAAGGCAGCCAAGGTTTGTGGAAGCTTGGCTCCTTTCAGCAGTCCCAAGCACTTGTAACTGAATGTTCATTGCCACAAACCACCAAACTCTTGGGCAATTTAGAAAGAAGATTTGGAAAACCCCCAAACCTTGGTAAAAATTTGGGCTGATATGTATTAGATTCCTGCTTATAGGTTTTTCTTGTAAAAGCCATGTGCACTTTTTTAAACATTCCGGTGTGACATTTTCATGCATATTCCTCTGCAGGTGAAAAACAGTGCTTTCTCGTAAGAGGTGACAGCAGTGAGTTCAAGGTTGATGAGAGATTTTAAACTGTGAACTCTAGCAGCATAGTTCATGCTCTTAACTAGCACACATTAGTTGAGGTCATAATTTTTCTACATATATTTGTTCAGAGGGTGACCCCCCCCAAGTCATCTTACGAGTCGAAGGTGGCAGCCGGGGCCTTGATGAAATCATGGCATCTGTTCCATAATCAAGTCACTTGGCAGAGCATGGATTGCAAGCCCTTTGCGAGCACTTCCGGAAAGTAACTGTGTGGTGTTTATTCTGCATGCAGATCAAGAGTACAACTTCAAGAAAAGGGATGATGACGATATCACAGACTTGAATACTCCTTATGATTACGAGTCCATCATGCACTATGGCCCATCTTCATTTAGTAAAAATGAAAGCTTAAAAACAATTACTACGAAAATACCAGAATTTAATAACATTATTGGCCAACGCGTGGATTTCAGCGCTTCTGACCTGGAAAGACTCAATCAAATGTACAACTGCAGTAAGTCATGATGAGACAGTGAAGTTGAATTTGCAGAGTGAAACTGAATACATTGCCTTTGAATAAAACTGATTAAATGACTTTGTTAAATGGAAATGGGAAAGGCGCTTCTCTTTAGTTTTTAAATATTTCTTTCTGTATTTTTACTCTCCCCTCCCTCCTGCCCCAGCGAGAACTGTCACCCTTTTGGACCAATGTGATTTTCAGTCAGCTGATATATGTGGCCTGGTTGGGAAATCCAGTGGAGATACCAACTGGATTCATAAGAAGAGCAGCCACCAAGAGCAAGACCATACCCTCTCTGGACCGTGCAAAGGTAAACTGGGGACAATCCCATCCTTCTTTTATGGGACCAGTTCTGTGCTCCTTGATTTGATCACTGTGTTATCTCCTGTTGACTCAGTGGAAAGTCCGTCACAACTCTTGGCTTTGCCATTTTCCCAAGCTTCCGGTCATCATGGCCCAAAGTGAAGTGGAAGACATGCCAAATGAGTCTTTAATCCAGACAGCGGTTCCGGTAGTTACATTTTATACTTCTAAGAATAGTCTAGTCAATTAAAGTGTGCAAAAGTAACGTAAGGAGCATTTGCAACGGGAGCAATTGCTTCCAGCTCTGCACTTCTATTATCCTAGATTTGCTGTGTTCATCATTCAAGCGAAAAGGAATTGAACGAGGCCACTTAAGGAGCTGGACTCCTGCAGCTTTAATGCAGAGTCTCCCCGTGACGTTTCTGTGGTGTTGGAGAAGGACCACATTTGTGTCAGCAGCAGAGTGTCCTGTTCAACCCCCAAGTGAAAGAATTGGACTTCTTGATGCCAGATTTGCATCAATTTATTGTTTTGTATAGAATCTGTGTGCAAAAGATTAAAAGGACAGAAACCTGACTCCACAAAGGAGAGGCCAGGGAGAGAAGAGTCTTGCAGGAGGGCTCCATTCTGGGTGACCCCAGTGCTGCACCAGATGGGAATACGGGGAAGGTTCCTCTTGATCTGCCTCCACCATTTGATAGAATTCACTGAACTTCAGATCTGTGGGGCTACTTCCACTTCCGGAGCCTAGCCAGAGGCTTAAGCCCTGCCAGTGGTGAGGTGGGGGGTGTTGACCTTTACTCACCTGTCTCCCAGTTCGCCCCCCCTCACATTGCAGCCAGTAGGGCAGAACTGACCATGTCTGCTTGAGGGTTGGGATAGTTGAGGAACCATTTAGCAGGGGTGTCAGGGGGACAAGGATTCTGTAGATCCTCTACTATTCCTCAACACACACACACACACACACACACACACACACACACACACACCTGACCTGACCTGTTTGGTTCCCTCTGCAACTGGGACCAGGGATACCGGCCAAGTCACTGCCTCTCTGCCAGCAAAGCAGCCCTTTTGTCACATCCAACAGCCCTTGGATGGCTTTAGGGCTGCAGCCTTCATTGCATACAATTTAAGAAGAAGGAAAAAACAGAACTTGCCAATATTCGTTGCATTCCTTTTGATAGTTAACTGAAGTGAATGAGGGTCTTGGAAGCCTTAGTGTGGTAAGGAGAATCGAACAGAGAGAGACCCTTAGCCCCTCGAAGAGCCATAGTACCCAGGACTGCTCAGCCATTTTAGTACCATGAATCAGATATGGCCCTAAGTGCTCAGTTTTTGCAAATTTTTGGAACCCAGCTATAATAAATTCTCAGGATTTGTAAGTGAAAAAAATTACAGACATTGTGATTCAGGTTGTACATAGCTCATTCGGTAGAGCATGAGACTCTCAATCTCAGGGTCGCTGGTTCAAGCCCCACATTGGGCAAAAGATTCATGTATTGCAAGGGGTTGGACTAGAAGATCTTTGTGGTTCCTTCTAGTTCTATGCTTCTATGGCTGTAAGAGGTAGCATATGCATGATACGCCTTCAGTAGCACTAGCTTCTTCTCCACAGATGCCGGCTATTTCATGTACTTTAACACCAGTTTTGGGAAGAGAGGCGAAACAGCGATCTTACAGTCCCGCATTCTGTACCCAAGGAGGGGGAACCAGTGTCTCCAGTTCTTCTTCAAAATGACAGGAAGCCTCTGGGACAGGCTTTTCATCCAGGTGGTCAAGGATGATGGCACCGGAAAAGTCCGCAGGCTGGTTAAAGTCAAAACATTTCAAGGTAATGTTGAAAACCAGTAAAAGATTTTTGGAGTGTTCTTGGCTTACAGTGCCTTGTTTTAAGGCCACTGCAAGATTTTATATCCTTTTGGCAGTGACTGCAATGGCCAAGGCCTCTAGTGGGCATATATTTGGAGCAAATTCTCACTCACGAATAACTCCTGCACAGGAAAAAGATGTAGGAAATATGAGGAACATCCTTTATGAAGACCGTGCAAGTGTCTGTTTCACCAGGTTTTCCAGGGTTCTAAAATGCACAGAGCCCTGCTTCAGACAACCACCTTCCATTTGGCCACAGAGGCAAGCTGCTTCTTCCCACTGTCCCCTCATCAGTTTACTGCCTCTGTTCCTGGCATTTGAAGAGAACTAACTTGTGTGAATTATTCCAGGTTAATACAGCATTACTAAGAGCTGGAGTCAAGCAGCAATGGGTTCCAGGAAATAAGCTATGCTTTTACAATTAATGGCAATTTTGCTATCAGCAGATACAGCAGGTTTTAGGGATAAATGATTCAGATAATTTCTGGTTCATTCCACTTCTGCATATTTTGTGGGGTGGGAGTCTCTTTTGTCCAGTTTCAGCAATAATGTGCAGGTGTTTAGTTTTTGGTTTTTTAAGAATTCCACGCAAAACTCTGATACGAGCGCCAACCTGGTCATCTTTCTCATATGCCAACACAGAAGTCACAGCGTCTGTCTTTACTTCCATAGGAGACAGTGACCATAACTGGAAAATTGCCCATGTGTCTCTGAAAAATAAAAAAAAGTTCAGGTATCTCTTCCATGGCCTAAAAGGCAATCCCGATGACTCATCTGGAGGAATTTTCATTGATGATGTCACCCTGAGTGAAGCGCAGTGCCCCAGTGCTGTCTGGCTTATTCGCAACTTCTCTCAGCTTCTTAGAACTGCCCCCGAAGGCTATTCCATGGTCAGTCCACGGTTTTATAGCTCTGAAGGCTATGGTTATGGCATAACGTTGTATCCCAGAGGCCAGAGTGATTCTGCTTCGGCAAACTACACACGGATTTCTTTTCACCTGGCCAGTGGAGAAAACGATGGTGTCCTCGAGTGGCCAGCTCTGAACAGGCAGGTGACCATCAAGGTGCTAGACCAGCATACCAATATCAAGGAAAGGAGGTCCATCGAAAGGAGTTTCACAACAGATGAATCACAGGTTCTGCCAGGTAGGTAGCTTCTGCCTGATAAGGCAAGAGGGCAGAGACTGGCTCAATGTTTTTGCCTCCCTGAGATGCTGGAATACAAAATGCCAGAGCTTTTGCTCAAGATTACAAGCAAATGTCACAGAAGATGCTGAGAGTAAAATTCTTTATTTGTGTGCTGTTAATTCAGCAAAGGAAGAATTTTCTCATTAACAATCCAGGGAGACAGGGAATGAAGCATAAACTGTGATATAAAAAAATCCTTCACAGAAACAAGTTTGTAACTGAAACAAATCTTTGGTGTAAAATGCTTCCTTTAAGGCATATAATAATAGTACCACAACATTTGAAGGACATAAAGCAACTGAAAGCAAAAAAGTAGCAAAAGTAGCAAGGAGGAAGCCATGAGGGGGCTAGTGGGGGTGGGGCTGAGATTCTGCTCTTGGTGCCCCAGAGCTTCCCTCTGCAATGCCTCGCTCATCCTTTGGTCTGATTCATCTCCTGCAGCTTCCCCACCAAATTTGTTCTCAAGGCAGCTTGCTAAAGTTAAATCCAACACAACGGCTTAACAAAGGAATGGTATTTTTTTTCTCCCAGCTACAAAACGCTATCTGGAATTCAACATAGTGCTAAGTGGCATATGGTAAGGTTACCAGACCTCCCCATTTCCCAGGGACAGTCCCCGGATTTACAAATCAGTCCCCTGACAAAATCCATCTATTTAGTAGGCAGTTGAAAAGTGTCCCCAGATTTATTGGAAAAAAATCTGGTAACCTTAGGGTATGAGCCTGCGAAGATGGGAATGCAGGACAGCTCTGCTTTGAAAAACTGTCAGTGATTGCCACGCGTTTCCTTTTGAAAGTGAGCTGGCTTCTGGTGTCACAGGGAAGGCACTCAAATGGAAGGCCCACCAAATTTCTGGTGTCATGGGGACTCATGGCAAGGCCTCAAGTATCCAGGACCCAGATTACTTTTGGGTTTTAAGTGTCAGAGCCAGCACTTCCAAGTCAGCCTAGAATCTAAATTGCAATCCTTGCAGCTCCTCACAGAGTGGATCACATGGTCTCTCAGACCAGTGTCTGTCCACTGTCAGGCTGATGCCTCCTGGACCGACTGGAGTTTCTGAATGCTCTTCAAGGGCAGCCCTGCACAGGCAACATTGCAGTAGTCCCAAGTAGGGTATGTGCACATTGGCAGCTTAAAAGGCAGGTGTTGCTTCGGCCACTGCGTTTCAAGTCACATTTAATAGGAAGCCTCCGAGGGAGCGAGCATGCCGGAAAGCCTGGAGAGGGTAAGATCCTGTGGCTCCTGGATACAATCTGAAGAAGTGTGCATGCACACAAAAGCTCATACCAAGAACAAACTTAGTTGGTCTCTAAGGTGCTACTGGAAGGAATTTTTTATTTTGTTTTGTTTCAACTATGGCAGACCAACACAGCTACCTACCTGTAATCATGACTATAATCAGTAATAGGATTACCAACTTAATTTAGAATTTTTGTGCAGAGAGCAAACAATGTTACTGCATAATTTGTACTATTTTGTAGAAAAAAATGATTCTTCCCGATGGGGAAAGCCTTCTCTTCTGGGAAAATTTGATACTTCATGCAAATGCAGCCGGAGCAGAGATCGAGGATGGAGCAAATTTGTGTCCCATGCACAGCTAAGAAGAAGGAATTATCTGAAAAATGATGATCTTATTATCTTTGCAGAGTTTGAAGGTATGGAAACAGACTCTATTAGAAGATGGGAAGCAGAGTCTTTTCAGTTTTGACTTATTAAAAACAAAGAACAGAAAGTTATTCTTTCTTAACTAAGGAAAAGGAAATAACAGTAAAGTATTGATGGGGCTCCATTTGAGCAAAGATCCCAGTTCCTGGGATAGTGATAGTAAAAAAGGTGTTAGTGAACAGATACATAATGTTTTTCATTCATCCTGAGTAGCCACACATCGATTAGCAGAAAGAACCTCCAGGGAAGGGGTATGAATTTCAGGTAGCTCCATACAAGTCTCATTTTTAGAATTAAGCAATGTGCACCACTGTTCTCATTTATATACATATTTTTTATCCAATAGAGTGTGTATTATATAACGAATGCTTCAGCTTCTCAGTATGTTTTGGGTTTCTCTCCACCCACCCTCCGCAAACTGAGGATTAGGATTCTTACAAACAGCCACCTAGTATTTTATGAGAAAATTACGATTGTGTATAAAGGTTATTTACTTCTTTTTAGTGCAACATTTGACAAAGACATTTAATTTTAGTCTGCTCAGCCTAGTTACAATTTTCATTTCATTTCATTCAACCTAACCTTTGCATGCTGGTTTTTTTGCTGCTGCTTTAAAATAAAATTAAATAAATTAGTAGGTGTAAGTTTTCATTTCAATTTGGTTGAAAAATGTGTGCCACGTTTGTTTGGACCAGTCCTTTCTCTCTTTCTGAGTAAGATTTAACACATCTCAAGAAGACGGAAGACATTTTCCCAGAAATATCACCTGTGGATCAGAATGACTCCCTGGAACGGAAAAAAAAGATCAGCCTCTCTGGAAGACTGGCAGTCCTACCTGAGAGAACGGTGTGACCCAAATCCATGCCAAAATGATGGCATTTGTGTAAAACGAAAAGGAAAAACAAGCTGCAGGTATCCTATGATTTCATGACATTTTTTTCTTTCTCATTTATGTGCCGTATGATTAGATCACAACCACCACCACCACAACAACAATATCATAGGTAGCCTCCACCATGGGAGCAGGGCCGGGGAGGGAGAGTGCTAGAGTCCTGTCTAGTTGAGTTGCATGGAATCAATTCCAATCTGTTACCTCCGAGGATGTGGACAGGCTGCTTGGACGAGTGAAACCAACCACCTGTCTCCTTGATCCTTGCCCATTCTGGCTAATAAAAGCGAGCCAGGAAGGGCAGGGCGATGGGCTCTGCGGGGTGGTGAATGCTTCCCTCTGTGAGGGAGCCTTCCCAGACCCACTGAAAGAGGCGGTTATTAAACTGCTTCTTTAAAAAGCATCTTTGGACCTGGCCAATATCACCCAATCTCAAATCTACCATTCTTGGGCAAGGTGATTGAGCAGGTGGTTGCTGAACAACTCCAGGCACGTCTGGAGGATGCAGACCATTTGGATCCCTTCCAATCAGGATTCAGGCCTCACTATGGAACTGAAACTGCCTTGGTTGCACTGGTTGATGATCTCCAGCAGGCTAGGGACAAAGGTGAGAGCTGTTTCCTAGTTCTGGATCTCTCAGCGACCTTTGATTCCATCAACCTTGACATCCTTCTGGACCATCTAGAGCAGCTGGGAGCGGGGGGGGGGGCATATAGTGGTTCCGCTCCTTCCTCCTGGGTTGTGTCCAGAAAGTGGTGTTGGGGTGAGTTTTCAGACCTCTGGGGTGCCTCAGGATTCCAACCTCTCCCCCATGCTTTTTAACATCTACATGAAGCCTCTGGGAGAGATCATCAGGGGGTTTGGGCTGGGTGTCCATCAGTATGCGGATGATACCTAGCTCTACCTCTCTTTCAAATCAGAACCAGTGAAAGCGGTGAAGGTCCTGTGTGAGTACCTGGAGGCGGTTGGAGGATGGATGGCAGCTGACAGATTGAGGTTGAATCCTGACAAGACAGAAGTACTGTTTTGGGGGGACAGGGGGTGGGTGGGTGTGGGGGACTCCCTGGTCCTGAATGGGGTAACTGTGCCCCTGAAGGACCAGGTGCGCAGCCTGGGAGTCATTTTGGACTCACAGCAGGTCAATTCTGTGTCCAGGGCAGCTGTCTATCAGCTCCATCTGGTACACAGGATGAGACCCTTCCTGCCCGCAGGACTGTCTCACCAGAGTGGTGCATGTTCTAGTTATCTCTCGCTTGGATTACTGCAATGCGCTCTACGTGGGGCTACCTTTGAAGGTGACCCAGAAACTACAACTAATCCAGAATGCGTCAGCTAGACTGGTGACTGCGAGTGGCCACCGGGACCACATAACACCGGTCCTGAGAGATCTACTTTGGCTCCCTGTACGTTTCCCAGCAGAAGTCAAAGTGTTGGTGCTGACCTTTAAAGCCCTAAACAGCTTCAGCCCAGTATACCTGAAGAAGCGTCTCCACCCCTATCGATCATTGAGGTCCAGCACTGAGAGCCTTCTGGCGGTTCCCTCACTGAGGAAAGTGAGGTTGCAGGGAACCAGGCAGAGGGCCTTCTCAGTAGTGGCACCCGCCCTGTGGAACGTCCCCCCCCCCTATCAGATGTCTAGGAAATAAACAACTACTGGTACCTGACTTTCAGAAGACATCTGAAGGCAACCCTGTTTATGGAAGTTTGTAATTCTTGATGTTTTCTTGTGTTTTTAATATTCTATTGGGAGCTGCCCAGAGTGGCTGGGGAAACCCTGCCAGATGGACAGGGTAGAAATTATATCATCATCATCATCATCATGTTTTGCCTTTGCTTTTCTTGCAAAAATTCCAGCCTGTTGATGTTGCACTTGGATAGGGAAGGGGCTTTGTGCCTCGCCTTTCTTCAGCTGAGGGCTGCACTGAGCCATGGTCCTCTCTCCAAGAGCTGCATGTCAAGTGGGCATGGCCAAAAGAAATGTACTACTATTATTATTATTAGACAGATTTGGGCACAAAAGCCATTTGTACTGCAGCAGGGGATGCATGGTCAGTAAAAAGCAACTATATATATATATATATATATATATATATATATATATACACACATACACACACACACACACACACACACACACATATACACACACACACACAAAGGAAGAGTCCGTATCTCAAAGGGGATCTATTTGAGCAGTCGGTTAAAATTTTTTTGCAGGGACCAGGGGGGGTGGCACATAGCACCTGAGGGGGTTTCTTAATTACAAATTTATAGGGGTCTTTGCAAACGCACAGAAAGCCTTGCGGGGGCTCAGATACAGCCCATGGGGTGCCAGTTAGCCACCCCCCCCCCTATGCAGAGGAAGGCTGCTCAGTGTGTGCTTTAGAAGCATAGGTCCATGAAGCAATGTCAGCAGAAGCTGCACCTGTTGAATTTTCTCCTCCCTGAGATCTACGGATGAAGGGCGGTAGATAAATTTAATAAATAATAACAGTAATAAATACCATGCAGCTATTGAAGGCCCCAGACCCTCCAGGCTCTCTATTTAGCATCCACCCCTTTGAAGCAGGCCAGCATAGGCAGTCTGCTTGCTCTGAACATGGAGACCTGCATTAGGTCACAGCTCATATTGGGATTATGGTGGTGACACATTTTCTGGGCTGGGCTTTAAGACCAATAAGTGGCAGGGAAGGGAGGCAAACCTTTCCTTGAGGCAGCGCAGCAGCGCCAAACTACCTTCCACTGGGAATTCCTGAGCTCACATCAATGTTGTCCCTGAAGAGTCTTCAAAGAAGCCTCCTGATTACGCTGTTCATTTGCATTTCGGCTGCTCTAAATTGTCACGGGGAGAAAATCCAAGCTCCAAAATGGACATTTCCCCTTCTTCTTTTTACAGGTGTGCTACAAGCTACCTCTTCTTCTACACAGGAGTGAGATGCCAGGTGACACATGTCCACTGGAACACCCTCGGTCTGTTAGCTGCTGGAGCTATAGCACTTACCATAGTTATGGTTTCCTTATTAGTTAGGCAATAGTCTTCCTTTTCTCCAGAGTGTGGTTTTACAGTGATTTCATACTTTCTGTGAATTTTGTTGTAATTCCAATTCACCTGGACTCAGTCATCTGAATTATGTGATAGCATGATAATCTCCTGTCACCTCAGTCATGTGCTCCAAAACTGGAGGCCAAACAGGGAGGGGATAGAAGGTCCCGACTCCTTGTCTTGGTTTACCTAGACATAACAGATAACTGCCCTTAGAATCTCAATGAAGCCTGAAACATGACTGTGGCGTCTGTTGATTTCATTGTGCAAGCAGAGTCTGTGGAGATGTGAGGCAGATATTATGTGCCTGGTTTAGAAGCCAGAGAAGACCTCTCCAAAGTTGGCTTTGCATTCTTAGAGCATTTGCACTGCACACTTCTATTCCAGGGATAGCAATGTTGCAGTATCCTTCCTCCTTTCCTCCTAAAATGCTTTGCTGTTGGTTTTTATGGGTGTGTAGTCCTCAGCACCAAAGACAATGGGGAAAGGTTACTTGTGAATTACTGTTAACTCCAGATTAAAGTTGTGATACAATGTGTGGTACAATAGTTATCTATAGGCTGCCAAAGGAATGAAAATGAGTATCAAACAGAATACTAGGGATGAAAAAGGGGCCTAGCTCAGCGGTAGAACATCTGCTCTGCATGTAGAAGAGGAACAAGAGTTTGGATTTGATGTCCCGCTTTATCACTACCCGAAGGAGTTTCAAAGTGGCTCACATTCTCCTTTCCCTTCCTCCCCCACAACTAACACTCTGTGAGGTGAGTGGGGCTGAGAGACTTCAGAGAAGGGTGACTAGCCCAAGGTCACCCAGCAGCTGCATGTGGAGGAGCGGAGACACGAACCCGGTTCCCCAGATTACGAGTCTACCGCTCTTAACCGCTACACCACACTGGCTTCATTTGCCACAGCATCTCTAAGTAGAGCAGGGTGAGACCCTTGCCTGAAACCCTGGATAGCCGCTGCCAGTCCATGTGGACAGCACTGGGCAGTACAGACCAGTGGTCTGACTCATTAGAAGGCAGCTTCCTATCATTACAGAAATGGATTCATAAGTTAAAGGCGCCTTTACTTTTTTAGTTTTTCATCCTTTTAAAAGGCTTGTTTTGTTTCTGGTTTAGTTTGCTTAAAAACACACTCTCTGCTTCTCAAAATAAGACCTCATCTCAAACCTTAACCTTTGTGACGTGGGTGTGACCCGCTTAGAAATAATCTGCTTGAGAAACTGTCATGGAGGCCCTGGACGTTCTGGCATGAGAAAGGCTCACAAGGAGGTAGAAGTCACACAGTGTTTCCAGTACGCCTCCAGTTGGGACCAGGAATAGAGCATAGAATAATAATAATGTTTTCTGGACTCCTACTCCATCTCGTCTAGCGCCAGTTAAGAGCCGTCTCTGAATTTATCTGTGGAACTGACTGTTCTGGCATGAAGAACGGAACCATCTGAAGCAGCTTCTCCTGTGAACTGTGTACCTCGGGGAAACTGCTGGCATGAAACAAAAGCTGGCAAGTAGTACTTCAGAAACTATCTACAGTTGGTGTTTTAAAATAAATGGTTAATGGAGGGCAAGGTGTTTGTTTAAACACAGTGCGAGCACCTTTTATTAAGTATGACCATAAATAAATATATATTTACATGTTTACAGAAAAGTTAGACATTTCCCCTTCATTTTAGTAAAGCAAGGTGTACAACTGGAAATTGTTCTCTACTGTAAAAGTAAAGTGCTTTATAGAGGGCAGTTTACACAACTGACATGATAGTCCTATTACTCTTTCTTAAGCAGAAGTCCTACTTCATTCCACTTCACTCTTTCCTGCGCAGGTCAGGGTAGCCTTGTCTCCTGGTGTCCTGTCAGCCCTTGTGGGCGCCACAGCAGTCCCTCCCCTCCCTCGCCCCTTCAAGGCCTCCTGTCCACCTGCTATGCTTTGCTCGGCCTTAGGCTGCTCCTGGAAGCGGAGCCAGCAGGAGACAGAGCCTGTGCTGCCCAGCGCCTGCAGCCTTTGGGCAGTGCCAGGTGCCCCTTTGGAAACTGGAGGGAGTGAAGAGAGAGGAGATGAGCTGGGGAGAGGAAGCCACGGAGCCCAGGGAGAATTTCTTGTCCATAAAATGCCACTGCAGGGGGCTCTACACTGTGTGGTGGTGGGTTCTTAATGGTAGTGCAAATTACAATCCAGATTGAGACTCCAGTAGGGAGCAAAAGGTGAAAACACATTATGCCCCACATATGAGGGTCCTGATGGAGATCAGCCCCTTGGGCCTGCCATTTAGTGTTGAAAACAGCCCAATTCATTTCAGTCAGAACATGTTTCTCATTTTGCAGTTGGCTGTTGCAATGCAAATTGCTGGGGTTTTCCTGTGGTGTGTTCGTGTTTGCACATGCATGCATGAACATCAGTTTTCTTCCAGTGAAGTTGGTATTTTATTGTGCTTTGTGAGAACAAATGCATTGTTTGGCTCAAACTTCACCCGTGTTAGCTCCTTGAGCAATTTACTTGTGCTTTGTACTGGCAAGGCCCTCACAACCACCATTTTGTAGGAGGGCCTTGCCAGTACAACAGTTTTTCTGATTTTCCAGATGTGCCTATACATATGAAAAGTTTGGGCGGTCCTGCTTCAAACATTGCAAAAAGCACAAAAAACAAACCCACCCAGAGATGCTACAATCCAGCAAGGAACTCGTTTGAGGTGCCTGGATACCTACTTTGCTGTGTTGCATCTCTCACTCTGCCCTGAAAGCCAGAGTGCCCAGTTGCTCTGCACATCTACTGGTCCCATGACGACAACAGGGGCTGGAGAAAGCACGACCATGTACTGAAGGATAGGCGGGACTCTGGCACAAGATGGTATCCAGCTTCTTGTGGCATTGGGACCCGCATCACTGAATTTCTTCTAGCATCAAGCAGATATTATAATTAAGTTTCCAGACAGTGCATGGTATACCGAAGAAATATTATGTTAAGCTAATACGCCACAGTTCTTTACAGCCTGTACAAAGTCCATGCTTCCATTATTCACCAATCATTTCCATGCTTATTGCAACATCAGGGGAAAGAGCCCCGAGGTCTTCCAAGCTTCTCAGTTTAGCAAAGAATACACCTTTGAAGTGCTTTCAGAAGCTGAAGAAGATGCTGGTTCTGTAGAAGAGACTTGATATTTTCCTGCAGCACACAAAGGCAAAATAATGTTCAAAAAATGCTGTTTCATTATTGGGCATGTAAAGCACACACACAAACCCCTGCTCTGCCAGTGCTCTTCTTGCTTGTTTAAGAGAACAACAGCATAAAGTTCAACATTAAAGCTTGAACGGTACGCAGGAATAAACCACATTCATTTGTACTGCAGTCACCATCGGTTTCCTTGCCGTGCACAGTATGCTTTGTCATTTCTATCCTCCAGAGCCATATTCATGGAGGAGGGGGCCGGCTATCAGTGGCCCCCTAGCCAGGATGGCTCGGCTCGGCCTGCACAGATGGAGACACCACTTGCTGGAAACCAGGGGAGGGGAGGGAGTTGCTCTTCTGCTCATGTTTTGCTCCCCGATTTCCCACAGGCATCTAGTTGGCCGCGTGGCAATAGCATGCTGGACTAGCTGGGCAGGGCCTCATCCAGCAGGCTCCCACCTTATGCCTGGCTGAAGGGTGGCTTTGATTAAGGCAGAGCTGTCCCTCTGCTCAGCTCTCGCAGCTGCACCAGCCGCCCATGGAATGGGGCCAGGGTCCCTGCAGCTCCATGGACACTCCGCCTCCTTCTCCTGGTAGCAGTGCTGGCCACAGGAAGACCCTGAAATGGGGTAGTGGGGTGGTTCTTGGGCTAGAGAGAGGATGGCGCTGATCCAGCCTGGGATATGCTGGATTGCAAGTCTGTCTCGCTGCTGTTGAGAGGCAGCATATGACCTAATCTGTGCCCAGTTACTGCACCAGGCTCAAGCTCATGCGGCCACCGGGGTCTGTTTGGAGCCCAGGCACCCTCCCCTTCCTCACTGTCTGTTGCCACTGCAGATACAGTGGTACCCTCTAAGGGTGGCAGTTTGAATTGCAGCCTTATTCTGGGTCTCCATTGCTGAAGTGCAGCATTTTAGGCACTGTTAGCGCAGGGGGCCCCAACTGCTTTTGGAGGCTGACGGTAACCATGCTTGGAAAACGCCTTCCCCTCATAATGAACTGATGCGGTTACAGTCAACCTGAACCATCAGGGCATCACTTCCAGCAAGCAATGCTTTGCGCACCTGGCTACTACAGCATATCTGGCTTCTTGTTGTTTTAGCACAGCAATTGGCCTTGCAGTGCATTGAAATCTGCAATGGCATGAATCTGAAGGCCCAACATACAGAAGGACATTTGAAATTGTACAAGGAAGTTGGTTGCTGATTAAATACTGTACCTGTTTTGCCAAACAAGTTGTTTAAAGTTTTTGAGAATGGAGAACTGATGGAAAGCATAGGAGCTGACATGCCTTGGGATGTTGACTGTAAGACACAAGCACATATTAGTGAAGAGCAAGCAGCATTTTCTATAGGACGGGCTTTTATTTAGTCTTAGCTTTAATCTGGCAATTGTAGAAAACCTCAAAGTTAAAACTAAGTTAACCAACTTAAAACTAAGGATTGTCAATTTGAGCCCTGAACCAAATCAGGGGGCCCTTGCACAGTCCTAGTCCAAACCATAACACAGATAGAAAGTGTTGGAGATAGCAAACATGTCCCTTGCACCAGAGTATGTATGGTGGAACCATATGGACCATGGAGGGCAACTGCACTTTTAGCCCCATCCCAAACTTTGTGTTCCCCCCTTTAACTATTCCCCGTGGTGCATATGTATCCTTACAGAAAGTCCAAGGTGTGAACTGCTGCGCACAGCCAAGGGTCCTGATCACATGGAGTCCCCCCCCCCCAAACATACAACCAAAGAAAAAGGATCCAACATTGTCTGAAAGAGTAAAATCCAATAAACTTTTTTTTTTTAAAGTAAAATCCAATAAACTTTAAAAAAACAAACAAACAACATTGTCTGAAAGCAGGGGGGGCCCTGTACACTGGGGGCTGCCAACAGGGCATTTAAAGGTGTCATGGTGCTCAGAAAGGCCTTCATTGGCACCCCAGAGCAGGAGGGCCACTCTGAGCTTGTTTGCTTTCTTTTAAGTATTTAGGAATCGTAGGAAGTTATCAAACAAAACTTGCAAGTCCTCTTCAAGGCAATTTCTGTGAAATGAGACAGACTGGCTGCTCCAATTGATTAGTTGCTCAAGAGTCCTCAAGAGCTGCTAATTTCTCCCTGTCTGTAGTGAACGCTTCCTGCTTTTGGTCTTACTTCTAGTTCTTGGACCCTACAATGTTTGCCCTTCCTTTCCCCTAGATGCTAGGATGCATCTTCCCTGGGGTGAGTTTGTCTGAGATCAGGTAGTCCCTAGGAGTTACCGTATTTTCCGCAAGAACTGCTACAGAATAAACTAAAAAAAAATCCTTCCAGAGCACCTTACTGCTACACAATAAGTGTGAGTGAATGCTGATACAAATGTAAATACTTTACAAAAATGCTGAGGCACATCTCATGTGCTGTGTTGTTGTTTAGTCATTTAGTCGTGTCCGACTCTTCATGACCCCATGGACCAGAGCACGCCAGGCACTCCTGTCTTCCACTGCCTCCCGTGTTTGGTCAGACTCATGTTAGTAGCTTCAAGAACACTGTCCAACCATCTCATCCTCTGCCGTCCCCTTCTCCTTGTGCCCTCCATCTTTCCCAACATCAGGGTCTTTTCCAGGGAGTTCTCTTGGAGCCTCAGTCTTGGAGCCTCAGCTTCAGGATCTGTCCTTCTAGTGAGCACTCAGGGCTGATTTCTTTGAGAATGGATAGGTTTGATCTTCTTGCAGTCCATGGGACTCTCAAGAGTCTCCTCCAGCACCATAATTCAAAAGCATCAATTCTTCGGCGATCAGCCTTCTTGATGGTCCAGCTCTCACTTCCGTACATTACTGCTGGGAAAACCATAGCTTTAACTATACGGACCTTTGTCGGAAAGGTGATGTCCCTGCTTTTTAAGATGCTGTCTAGGTTTGTCATCGCTTTTCTCCCAAGAAGCAGGTGTTTGTTTTTTTTAATTTCGTGACTGATGTCACCATCTGCAGTGATCATGGAACCCAAGAAAGTAAAATCTCTCACTGCCTCCATTTCTTCCCCTTCTATTTGCCAGGAGGTGATGGCATGATCTTAGTTTTTTTTATGTTGAGCTTCAGACCATATTTTGTGCTCCTCTTTCACCCTCATTAAGAGGTTCTTTAATTCCTCCTCACTTTCTGCCATCAAAGCTGTGTTATCTGCATATCTGAGGTTGTTGATATTTCTTCCGGCAATCTTAATTCCAGTTTGGGATTCATCCAGTCCAGCCTTTCGCATGATGAATTCTGCATATAAGTTAAATAAGCAGGGAGACAATATACAGCCTTGTCGTACTCCTTTCCCAATTTCGAACCAATCAGTTGTTCCATATCCAGTTCTAACTGTAGCTTCTTGTCCCACATAGAGATTTCTCATGAAACAAATTAGGTGATCAGGCACTCCCATTTCTTTAAGAACTTGCCATAGTTTGCTGTGGTCGACACAGTCAAAGGCTTTTGCGTAGTCAATGAAGCAGAAGTAGATGTTTTTCTGGAACTCTCTAGCTTTCTCCATAATCCAGCGCATGTTTGCAATTTGGTCTCTGGTTCCTCTGCCCCTTTGAAATCCAGCTTGCACTTCTGGGAGTTCTCGGTCCACATACTGCTTAAGCCTGTCTTGTAAAATTTTAAGCATAACCTTGTTAGCGTGAGAAATGAGCGCAATTGTGCGGTAGTTGGATCATTCTTTGGCACTGCCCTTCTTTGGGATTGGGATGTAGACCTATCTTCTCCAGTCCTCTGGCCATTGCTGAGTTTTCCAAACTTGTAGCACTTTAACAGCATCATCTTTTAAAATTTTAAATAGTTCAGCTGGAATGTCATCACTTCCACTGGCCTTGTTATTAGCAGTGCTTTCTAAGGCCCATTTGACTTCACTCTCCAGGATGTCTGGCTCAAGGTCAGCAACCACACTACCTGGGGTGTATGAGACCTCCATATCTTTCTGGTATAATTCATCTGTGTATTCTTGCAATCTCTTCTTGATGTCTTCTGCTTCTGTTAGGTCCTGCTATATAGGAGCTAAATTAAGAATTCACTATATAGGTAACTCACAGCGCAATGGCAGGCATGTTTACTCAGGGATGCTGAATAGTAGCCTGGACTTTGGTTTAGGCTCTCTCACTATATATAAGGGTCTGGTGACTTCTGTTTCAGTGTCTCTGAAGAAGTGTGCATGCACACAAAAGCTCATACCAAGAACAAACTTAGTTGGTCTCTAAGGTGCTACTGGAAGGAATTTATTTATTTATTATTTTGTTTTGACTATGGCAGACCAACACGGCTACCTACCTGTAACTTTGGTTTAGGGTTAGCATTGGGGGGAGGATTGGGTTCTTATGCTTTTAGCAGCTGTATGACAGGCAGAAATTCAACAGATCAAGCCTTTTCTAGTTTGGAAATACAATTATGAGAAAAGTTTCGCCATGACAATACTCTCTCTAATCGTGTGTTATGCCCGCACAGCAGCCATTCAAATGTTGCCACTGATTCAAAAAGGTTGGCAGCCCCTGCTGTAAACCATTATGCCTTAAACATAGAATCCTAGAATCCTAGAGTTGGAAGAGACCCCAAGGGCCATCCAGTCCAACCCCCTGCCAAGCAGGAAACACCATCAAAGCATTCCTGACAGATGGCTGTCAAGCCTCTGCTTCAAGACCTCCAAAGAAGGAGACTCCACCACACTCCTTGGTAGCAAATTCCACTTTCCAACAGCTCTTACTGTCAGGAAGTTCTTCCTAATGTTTAGGTGGAATCTTCTTTCTGGTAGTTTGAATCCATTGCCCCGTGTCCGCTTCTCTGGAGCAGCAGAAAACAACCTTTCACCCTCCTCTATATGACATCCTTTGATATATTTGAACATGGCTATCATATAACCCCTTAACCTTCTCTTCTCCAGGCTAAACATACCCAACTCCCTAAGCCGTTCCTCATAAGGCATCGTTTACAGGCTTTTGACCATTTTGGTTGCCCTCTTCTGGACAGAAAGAAAGACAGTCCATTAAAAAATCCTGTTTGATGAGGTTGAGGGTGACGGTGATAAGTTTTTTTCATTCCCTCATTCCTTCCCTTTTCCTTATTGTGAACAGTTTCAAACACATACTGTTTATAAAGGTTGATAAAATAAAGGTTTTCTCATTCATCGTTGAGGGATTAAAATTAGAGAGATTCTATTAAAAATTAGGCAGAGTGCAAGATTTAAAACAGTGCTTCCATTAGCAGTGGATATCTTCTGCATTTAGAAGGGCACCTTTGGCTCCAACCCACTATTCATTCCTGGAAATAATATTACCTTTGTGTGTTGTGAACTCCAGCTGGAGAGGGAACACTTATTCCACAGAGCTTCCCGTACCTGCACATTTGAAACAAAGGAAAGCCAATATCAAATAATCTCTCAATTCAATATAATAAAATAAAGCTCTAATATTTCAAAATTAATTTCCTACCTTCCTATCTGAGAGGATTCCAAGCAGCAGAATGAATAATCCCTGCAAAATATTTTCATATTAATATTATACACATTTGTAAAAGGGCACCCTAGATGCTCGAATCTAAAGGCCAAAGGATCTCTCTAATGTAATTCCAAAGGAAGAGCAGCATTTCTGAACACCGACTGCCAAAGTGTATGGGGGGAAACATGGATAATGGATTTGTGAGCCTAGGAGAAAAATAAGCGAGAAGTTTTGGATAAAATTCTGGGGATTACAAACTCATCCTGGTGAAAAGCTTTAAAAGGTCAACAAGCAATATACTGGGGAAAGAGACCTCACATTGCAATTCTATGTGTTTACTACTGAGTTCAATGAGACTTAGTCCCTGTTAAGTGGGATCAGAATTGTACTATAACAGACCCTCCAAGAACCCCTATTTTCCAGGGACAGTCCCAGTTTCTTATTTGATCCTGGAATGCGACCCCCGGGTATAGGGCGGTATATAAAATAAATAAATAAATGAGCACATATATAATGGAACAAGGAATCTTTCACAAACATTTGCTTCGCATGCAATTCTGGATTCAATCTAGAGGTGACTTTGAACTCACAGTCACAGGTGTTAATTTAGGGATCAAGGCTGGCACTACAGTGCTTTGATCTCAGCATTTCTCAGGTCAGGAAATATATACTTATAGTAAGTTCAATAGCAATATGTCCAGGAGAAACAGGCCTGGGTCATAGGTCATGTGATGGCACAGGCTCTAGGAAAGGGGAGAACGGGGCCAGGCTTAGCACAGAAGTCCAAATTCAGTGACATCGCTAGACTCTTACCACATGAAAAATAACAATCACCACCTTGTGTATACAGTGGTACTGAGGAGTCCCAAGAAAGTGTTGACAATATTTTTTATCAGTTAAGCACAGCAAACGGCTGGTATCTTTGATCTACTTACCTGAAAAGCATTGAAAAGAGTAAATAAGTAGTGGAATGCTCTAGGGCTTCCAGGGATAACTGTAGCAAGGCCAAATAACCAGGTGAGGCCTAAGAGTGATGTCAGAACACCGATACACTTGGTGATGCGATACAAAGAGCTCTTTTCTTCATTTATTGATTTTTCACCAATGGAACGTCTTGGTATTTTTGCTATGACCACAATGGTAACAATCACATTGACAGCAACAATGATCATGGCAGGAATGACTAAGGCCAAGAGAGCTCTGCTCTCATCCCAGTTGAGTAAGCAGACCCTTTTTCTCGTGTAATGTGGGTGGGTGCTGCTTAAGGTGATAGCAGATATAGCTAGTGGGCAAAAGTATCCCAAGCAGAAGCCGAGAGCTTTCATGATGGTCTTGCTTGCATTGTGTAAGATAAAGACCAAGTGGTAGAACACCATGAGGCCCAAGGCTAGCATCCAAAAGAAGACACAGAGGTAGAAAAACTGAATGAAGAATGCTGCTGCTATGCAGAGCCAAGCCTGGTCCATTTTCGTGTTTGCGTCATGCATTCCTGCTATCACAATGAACCAGATGTCTGCAATCAGGAGAGAAATCACTATGTTCAGGATGCAAACATGGCGCATGTAGGATATTCTTGCTTTGGTCACTGATTTCCACACGACAAATTCTATGCCAATGCAGGCCACCAGGCTTAATATAGAAATGCTCACACCAATGTAAGACATGTAATCCAACGTGTCCCATGGATCGTTACCGGGAGACATCAAAATGGAGAATGAAGTCAAGTGATTACAAGAGCAAGTGACATTGTCCCCATTCTCTGTGCTTTCACAGCCAGTAGTGTCCCAACCTCCACCATCCTCTGAGAAGCTGAAATTCCAAAATACACATCGAGGATTTTTCAGGGTCTTGTTATCCTTCGTAAATGTCATAATGATCCTGAAATCATCACTTAGTGTGCTGCTGGCATTGATTAGCGTTGTCATCACTAAACCATTTACTACGAATTCATCCATCTCCTTATGCTGTGGAATAATAGGTCCCAAAGTTGAATAAGCCACACTGATGATGGTGGAGCTGGAGTTTCCAGCTTGAATGTTTGCTTTGTTAATTAGCACACTACCATTGAGGTTTGAGGGCTTGGAGAATGTAAAGCTCTCGTCGTAGCCTGAAACCTTGCTTTTGTCAATGACCACACCTTTGAGCTGGAGGTTCTCATAGCTGATGGAAGGAATAGAACTATTAATAGGTTGAAGGGAGTCAGAAAATTGCTCCACTGAAGCCAGTAATTGAGAAGTTCCATTCTCAAAATCCTTCCAAGTTTTTGGTGGACTGCTGATAACCATGTCTACTGTGGATAAAAAATTCTGCAATAATAAGAGAATAAAGAGATATTACTAAAGTCCAGTAACAAAATTATCAGTGTGCATTAGAAATTCCAATCCCTTTTCATTTAACACTAATCCACCTACCAACTTTTCAAATTATTATTTATTATTATTATTTATTGAATTTATATATCACCCTTCATTCAAAGTTCACAGGGTAGTTTACAATATAAAAATCCCAAAATACATAACATAAGAACAAGCAAAACAATAACTCACCCGCCTCGCCCCACCTCCCATTTTAAAGGCCATAGATTGTTTCATTAGCCATTTGGAAGGTCAGATGGTTGAAAGCTCAAGCTCCTCTCATATTTCAAATACATTATTAGGTACAGATACCGATTTTATCATAATGTGATGCTGTCATATCCAACAGTCAATCAACCTATAACATACCAACCTATAGCAAGCAAGCCTGGAGGCTGTAGAACAGTCTGAGGTCCTGCACAAATATTTGTTTCATGGTAAAAACTGAAACTTTGCCTCAGTTTGCTCATTATTATTTAGGGAAAGTATAGTTCCAGATTTAACTTATGTAAGAATTATTGGAACAAACTCTTGATATTTCCACATTGATCCTGATGGTTTCTCATTACTTCTTTCCTGAGCTACTCTGTCATGCCCTTGTGAATAGGTGTGTGAATCTGAACTTATTCCTATGGTTTATCTAATAGCATTCAAATACAAGCTTGACGTAACTGAAATATGACATGAGATTCTCCACCATGAACCTTCCTTGACCTTGGTACAAACCTGACACCAGCCTCATCTCAAAACATGTCCTAAACTAAGGTTACCAGACGTCCCCGTTTCCTGGGGACAGTCCCCGGATTTACAAATCAGTCCCCACAGAAAGTCCATTGAAGTTGAAAAGTGTCCCCGGATTCATTGAAAGAAATCTGGTGACCTTATCCTAAAGGCACTCTGAGAAGCATCCTCAAACCTTGCATAAATCGAGTTGCCAAGTCCAGTCTATTCAACTCCTGAATGGGAATCATCAATATAACAGTAAGACAAAGAGCAGCCACAGCCCACTAAGGTGACTTTCATGCAAACATTTAATTTGCAAGATGGGCGAGGTGAGAAGCAGGCAGAAATTCTGGGATAAATTCAAATGCACAACAAAACTAGCTGAAGGAGAAAACAAGCTTGCGCCATCTTCCGTGTGACAGCCCTTTAGATATTCTCCTCTTTTCCAGGCTAAGCATATCCAACTAGTGCAGATGAAAAGAAAGGAGTTCTCAGCTTCTGCAAAGTCTTCTGTAACTTACTTCCATTGTTGCCCGCTCAGCAGCTACCGGCACGACTGAAACCATATTCAAAATTTCCACAACAGCTTTCAGGTTTGCAACAGCTTTCATACTTTGCTGCTGTTGCTTGACGGTATGGTTCAGGTGGCGGAGGAATTCAGGCAAATTCTTCTGTTGCTCAGGACTAGACACCAAAGACTAGAATTAAAGTTAAATGTGTTAAACAAAGAGTAAATTGCACTTGAGGCTTGTTATTAAATAGAAAGGCCACAGATTCTCTTCAGCCAGCTGGAAGAGGCACAGAATGTTGTGAAATTAATAACAGAAGGGAATCTTGCTTCACAAAAAGTGCAATTTCCTGATTTCCCAAGTGACCATCGCTTGTGGCACAACCATCTTTTCCCACGGCTTCAGCAGCTAAATGACAGAGACACACGGAACAGGCCGTGATTCTCTGTTCAATGAAAGAGGATGGAGCTGGGAGAGGAAAGTGGATTTCTGTTTGAAAAGCTTTGGATGTCCTGGGAGCCTTGCTGCAGAGAGGCGGAAACACTAATCAGCAGTATGCAACTTGGGGCACATCGACGCTTGAGTTTTTAATGTCAGGAAAGGTTAAGGAAGAGTTGTGATAAGGCAGAGGGACAAATGACTTGTTGCTTTTAAACATTCTTAATGTGTTATTAAAATGTGACACCAGAGGGCGCTGCAGAGCAAGTGTTTTGACAAAAATAAACCCATTTCAAGGATAAGTATGCCCTGGGACATTTTAGAACGATAGATCTGATATTATTCTAATAACGTTAAAACTGGTCAGAGTAGATTCAGGGTTTACATCGTTCAATGCTTCCTATTTTGTGTCTATTTCATTACCAGAAATAAAAAGATAACTGTGAAAATTTAGCACATATACCTTTTGAATGCTGGCATTATTACATAAATAAAAATAAAGCCCATAAATATGGAAAAAAGAAGTCCCTGCATGTCCTATCTGTTCTGAAGGGGAGAGGGTCAGGGCTGCCTGGGAGTGGGCCCCAGCCAACAGGGTGGCTGGGGCTGGTTCCACCCGGGGGGGGGGGGAATGCACTGGGACACCTGATTTCAGTGATCACAGGCAGCAGGAGGAGTTACACTAAGACCAAACCATGTCATTACTGAGGAGGCAGTTTTAGTCGTTGTTTGAAGACTATCCTTGCCTCCGGGTCTGGTCCTGACCAGAAGGATACTGGAATCAAGAAGGGAGACCCACACCACCTTAAGCAGCTGTTGTGCAATGCCAGGTCAATGACTCACATGACAGCTGCCACCCACGACCTGATTGTGGATGGAGGACTTGACCTGGCATGTGTGACAGAGACTTGGTTGGATGAAGCAGATGGGCTTGTCCTTGCCGCTGCTTGTCCACCAGGTTTCTCTTACGCACAGCAACCCAAGCCATGTGGGCGGGGAGGGGGGGTTGCAGTGATTTTTAGGAAGTCATTAGTTTGCAGCAGGCATCCTGTTGGGAAGACCGAGTTTTCTGAGTGCATGTTCTGGAAGTTGGGCAATAGGGACAGTACAGGATTCCTTTGGGTGTAATGACCTCCCTGCTGCACCAAGGATTCCCTGCCCAAGCTGCTTCAGGTGATGGTGGATGTTCTCCTAGAGATACCTAGTTTGGTTGTCCTAGGGGATTTTAACATCCATGCCAACAGAACCTTACAAGAGTCCGCTTGCGACTTTGTGGAAAGCATGGCCTCCATGGGGCTGTCCCTGAATGAGTTTGGGCCAACTCATAGCCTTTGATCTGGTGTTCACCTCTATGGTATGGGTGATCTGACACTAAGTAAAAGCGAAACAAAAGAAGTGCCATGGTCAGATCACTTCCTGGTGCAACTGGACTTCTTGTTGGGAAAATGCTCTGGGCTATTAGCACCCCCCCTCTCTGGATCTCCAAGTGAGCATAGCCTTGGAGGAGTGAAATTGCTAACACTTCTCTGCAACCCTTCCCTCTGCAGGGAGGTGGGACCGATTCAGATGGTCCGCCCCTGCCACTTAATGGATCCAAATGGTTTCCAGAGAGTGGTAGGGGATGTTCTATCCCATGTTGATGGCCTTTCAGCAGATTCCCTGGTGGCCCACTGGAATGTGGTGTTAACCAGGAGTGTCTGGCTCCAAAGTGCCCTCTCCAATTGCATGGAGCCCGGACAGCCCCGTGGTTTTCCCGGGAGCTGAGGGTGATGAAACAGTCGCTGAGACGGCTAGAGCGCCGGTGGCGGAAAACTCATTCTGAACTGAACCGGACATGGATTAGAACTCAACATCAAGCCTACCAAGTGGCGATAGCGGCGGCGAAGAGGACCTTCTTCACCGCCTCTATTGCATCTGCAGAAAACAGCAGCTGGAGACTCTTCCAGGTGGCTTGCAATCAAATGGAACCACCTTCATCATCGGGGCCTGGTAAGGACCCCAAGATCTCCTGCAATGATTTTGCAAAGTTTTTTTGCAGATAAGGTCACTCAGATTTGGGAAGAGGTAGACTCCACCGTGGGAGCAGGGCCGGGGCAGGAGAGTGCTAGAGTCCTGTCTAGTCAAGTTGCATGGGATCAATTTCAACCTGTTACCTCTGAGGATGTGGACAGGCTGCTTGGACGAGTGAAACTGATCACCTGTCTCCTTGATCCTTGCCCATGCTGGCTCATAAAAGCAAGCTGGGAAGGTCTGGGCGATGAGCTCTGCGGGGTGGTGAATTACATACAGTACATTTCCGAGCACAATCCAAAGTGTTGGTGCTGACCTTTAAAGCCCTAAATGATCTTGGCCCAGTATACCTGAAGGAGCGTCTCCAGCCCCATCATTCAGCCCAGACCCTGAAGTCCAGCGCCGAGGGCCTTCTGGTGGTTCCCTCACTACGAGAAGCAAAGTTACAGGGAACCAGGCAGAGGGCCTTCTCGGTAGTGGCTCCTGCCCTGTGGAACGCCTTCCCATCACATGTCAAAGAAATAAACAACCGTTGGACTTTTAGAAGACATCTGAAGGCAGCCCTGTTTAGGGAAGTTTTTAATGTTTGATGTTTTATCACTTTATTATTGTTACTATTATTATTGTTGTTGTTGTTGTTGTTGTTGTTGTTGTTAATATATTCTGTTAGGAGCTGCCCAGAGTGGCTGGGGAAAACCAGCCAGATGGGCAGGGCATGCATCAATCAATCAATCAATCAATCAATCAATCAAATGTGCCTCACTTTGGGGCACTTTTGGGCAACTGCTGTATCCTAGCTAGATAAATATTGTGAATCGCTTCCCTCCAAATGAATGCTTCATATTTTGTGCCCTCTCTGTCATCATTTTAAAAGCTCTTAAACCTGCTGATATATCCCAGCAATGTTCTGTTTACTTATGTGCTCAACTTGTTTTGCACAAGGCTGCTAATTTGAGCTGTTGCAGTGTATAATGTATAGTTTTAAAAATCTATTTCGCTGAATAGTCTGGGGCAACCTGTGCTACCTATCGCCCAATCCTAAGCATTTTTACTTGACTTGGAAGGCAACTGGCTTCAGTTGAGCTGACTTCCAGGCAATGCAGCCCAAGTCCCTAAGAAGAGACAGAGGGCCCAGACAAAGGGATGCTTTTACCTCTGCAGAACTGAGAAGGTCATCCACTGGGACGGCTAGGCAGCTATTTCTCACTATTTCCCACAAATTATGTTTGCACTTATAGGTGATACTTCCTCTGACAGGGTGGTTTGTCTCATTCATGCAAGGCCTTGTGAGCTCAGCTCCATCCTCTCCAGTGCCAATCTCTGAAGATTTGCATGCTACCTTCTTTGCTATGAAAGAAAGGAAAAGAGATGCTGTTTTATGTCTTGAAACATCAGGACACCATACAGTGTGGACAAGAATAATGTATGGACAAGTATAAGGACATTTGGATCACATTTATACAAAATATAGTAAGCTGCAAATAAACACACACACACAGAGATAATAATAAGATTTGCATATATGCATAGCAATAGAGTATACCTTCCTCTGCACTTCTTATTTTATTGTTACTTTTTTTGTTCAATTGAAATACAAAATTAATACCCAAAAAGGACACCAGCCGCCTACAAATGCAAAGTGTCTCTCGTCCTTTCCCCTTTGTTATTGATGTAAGACACTTTTAGAGACAACACTTGTCTGAAGAGTGGGATAGAAATACAGTAAATAAATAAAATTAACTGTCAGAAAATGCCCCAATTAATATACTTTATTTGCATCATTAATAAACATTTTGCACAATTTGCAAATATAACTGGGTTATGGCAACTGTAGAGATATCATATGTCATTCCCCACATTTTCTCCTTACCTGGTAAAAGTTTTAGGAATATTGGTGAACTTTTAACATGCCCATCAATTTGGTTACGGAACTCACAATACACTTGTAATAAACGCTCTGTAGAACCGCATTGAGTTTCTATGAAATTTACTGTGTGCTGGTAGCAGCCTGTTCCTCTTCTTTCTGTATAGAATGAGGTAAATTCAGACAGCAAGTAGAATTAGTGAGGGCCAACTTGTGTGTCAGAAATGTAACTGTTTTTTCTCTGTGAACTGCTTTGAGAGCTTTGAATGAGGAGCTGCCACTAAATATTGTAAACATAAATAGAGCCATCGGCTTGATTTATGTTTTTGAATGGTGCCGGGCAAAACTAAGGTGACAGTGTGAGCACAAGTGATACTGAGGTGGTCCATTTAAAATAATATAAAATTGCCTTCTCTCTCATGCACACATAGCATGTGCTCTAACTAGTCCTTTCTGTGCCCAAGGCAGGGCACTAATTCAAAACGGATCAGCACTGAGCTGAGTGAAGGATGGTTTAAGGGAGCTCCTGCTGAAAATCCAAGTTGCCGTTTCTCAAGTAAACTCCTGCTCAGAAGCTGCTATGCAAACACACTGGAGGCAGCTGCTGCCTGATATTGTCGCCTCCTGTTTTCTCATTGCCTTCAGCAGGTTAACGAGTTTTTCTGCGCTACGAAAAGCATAATGCCTCTCTATGTTAACCCATAGGTAAAGGTAAAGGGGTAAAGAGACCTCTGACCATTAGGTCCAGTCATGTCCGACTCTGGGGTTGCGGCGCTCATCTCACTTTACTGGACAAGGGAGCCGTCGTACAGTTTCCAGGTCATATGGCCAACATGACAAAGCCGCTTCTGGCGAACCAGAGCAGCGCATGGAAATGCCGTTTACCTTCCCGCCGGAGTGGTACCTATTTATCTACTTGCATTTTGATGGGTTTCTAACTGCTAGGTGGGCAGGAGCTGGGACCTAAGAAAGGGAGCTCACCCCGTTGCATGGATTGGAACCAACGACCTTCTGATCGGCAAGCCACCCGCATCCCCATGTTAACCCATAACCCACATTAAACCTATGAGCAAGTTGGTTTCTAAGCTCTTCATCGACTGTCTTGAAAAGTTATGTCTGGACTGAAGAGAAAACATTAAAATAATTTTAGCTCTAAAACCTCTGGCGTTCACTGGCACCTCTTTCCACATCCCACACCTGTCACGCCACCACTGCCATTCAGGTTGCCACACACCTGCTTCTCTCCCACCCAGCCAGTGGTTGCTTACCTCTCTGAACAAAGGTAGGCGTTTGTTCAACATAGAACTTCACGGTGTAATTTCCCGTCTTGCTTGTACAGCACCTTAGAACCTGAGTCCCTGGACAAGGGATGGATGCCTTTATGGGATCTCTTATAATGTCTTCTTTCAGTGGCAAAGGAAACACGTCAATTTGCATGTGTGCAGAATTGTTCAGAAATCCTTGGGTAAAGGTGCAGGTATAGTTGCCTAAAAACAATCAAACCAGATGCTCTTTAGCCAACAGCACAAGGAAGCAACTAGATCTTTCTAAATTAGCCACTGCAGCGCATTTAGGGAAGTTTTTAATGTTTGAAGTTTTATTCTATTTTTAGTCCTCTGTTGGGAGCCACCCAGAGTGGTTGGGGAAACCCAGCCAGATGGGCAGGGTATTATTATTATTATTATTATTATTATTATTATTATTATTATTAATTGAGACAATACGGGTACACACATGGTGGAAATTGTATTGCAAAGGTGGTTTTCATTGCTTGCTTTATTTGTTTTTGGTTCTGATGGTGGGAATGCAATTCACTCACCATCCCAGTCCAGATTAGCACTGCCGACCGTAAGCACAGACTTTGCCCCCGGTCCGCTGTGATTGGTGGTGTGCCACACGCTGTCAACCTGCTTCGTAGAGCTTCCACTTTGGATTTGCCAGGTGACGCTGTCAAAGTTGCTCACATCACTGTTGCAGCTTAGACAGAAACGCTGTCCCTCGGAAACCTTGCCATTTGTTCCAGAAGATATGCTCACATTTGCTGGTGAAACATAAACATTGGAGATTTGATTGTGAGTTCGTTATTTTGTTTATTTAGGGAGACTGTCTCCCACTTTGCACATTGTCTCAACATGGCTTACGGTAAAATAGCAGAAACATAAACATCAGAATAGCATGTTGTTGTTCAGTCGTTCAGTCGTGTCCGGCTCTTCGTGACCCCATGGACCAGAGCACGCCAGGCACGCCTATCCTCCACTGCCTCCCGCAGTTTGGCCAAACTCATGCCAGTCGCTTCGAGAACACTGTCCAACCATCTCATCCTCTGTCGTCCCCTTCTCCTTGTGCCCTCCATCTTTCCCAACATCAGGGTCACACACACACATACAAATCAAAGGAGAAACATCCTTCTCAAAGAGATGCTTACCCACTCGATAATATGTAACACCGATAACTTTGTGTTTGCGGGCACCATTGGTAGTGTTCAGCTCACAAGTGTAATCCGTTTTGGTTGCAGACTTGTCTGCTGGGCATTGAGATTCATTAGCCTGAAGGAGGTACTTGGTACAGTTGTGAGTGGCAGTGGTGGTCCCTGCAAGGAAGGGAAATGAGTTAGAATCAGATCAAAGCACTACCTGCAACTGATGCTGAAAACTGGTCAACACCTCGACTCAAAGCAAAGCTGAAGAGTTGCTTCAGTGTCAGTGTCGCTGGGGGGGTCAGAGTACGATGTCACCCCATTTAGAGGTTGGCCGGTATGTTATCAGCTCCTACTCCCAGTAGAGACTTTGGGTCTAACATGTCCTACAAACCAATCCAAAGCTACCTGTTTTAATCCCAGAGGGATGTTTTCAGGGATATGCCAGACACTTGCTCCCTGCCATATCCAAAGCTGCTCTGGGCCAAAGATACCACACTTAGTATCACAGAACTGTAGAGCTGGAAGGGACCAACCCCCTGCTTTGCAGGAATCTTTTGCCCAACATGGGCCTCGAACGCACAACCCAGAGCTTAAGAGTCTCCTGCTCTTCCAACTGAGCCACCGGAAGAAAAGGAGAAGCAGCAGGAATTTGTGACTAGGAATGAGTGAACCCCCCCAGATCCCATCAAAAGCTGTTGGTTTTGTGATAATTTCTTGCGTACATCAGCATAAGGTTACCAGATTTTTCCAATTAATCCGGGGACACTTTTCAACTTCCATGGATTTTGTACGGGGACTGATTTGTAAATCTGGGGACTGTCTCTGGGAAACGGGGACATCTGGTAACCTTACGACTAGCAAACAAACAAAAATCCTCAAAGTGTTTTACAAGGACTCACAAGGAATGCTTACAAAAGTATTATTATCATTATTATTTATTAAATTTGTAACTGCCCTTCATCTGTAGATCTCAGGGCAGATCACAGCATAAAATTAAAATACCGTATAGAAAACACAAAATACATAAGAAAAATAAGAACAAAAACAAATCATCAATCCTCCCCTCCCCCTTGCAGTTTTCTCTCTCCCCTCCCCCACTCTCCTCACAAGGAAAAGAAAGGCCTCTCTTTGTGAAGGAGGCGAAGGGGTACCAGCAGGGAGTGGTGGCAGCATCGCCTTGGCCCTGCTGGCTGACTCCAGAAGCTGCTGTGGCTTTGCCTGCAATCTGAGGCAGGTTTAGGGGAACATGACCAGTTCACCTGCACTGGGAGCTGAGCCAAGAGGGAACCGCAGCGGAGCTTGCAACCATGACAAGCAATGGAAGGTGAGTGACCAGGGTGGGGGCGCTGCTGGAATTTCAAAGCCCAAAGTCCACCACTGCTGTTATTCACCACTCTGTAGAGCCAGCAATGGCGGTGGAGAAACAGGGCAGTGCAGGAGGGG
This sequence comes from Lacerta agilis, assembly GCF_009819535.1. Lineage (NCBI taxonomy): Eukaryota > Metazoa > Chordata > Lepidosauria > Squamata > Lacertidae > Lacerta > Lacerta agilis. Next base: position 1,050,281 of record NC_046314.1, on the reverse strand, counting down.
CCTGACTCCTGGCAGGTCTCCTTATGCTTTGCAAATGTTGCTCCCCGCCCCCAAAAAACTTTCCAAGACAATAACACCAGAGAATGAGAGAGCGAGAGTGAGAGAGATGCATGTGTGGAGTTGGGCAAAGAAAAAGTTTTAGGCACACTTAGGAGCCAAGAGAGATTCTTGCGCTTCATACCTGAAATATTTATTGCTCCATTTGTTTTCCAGTAATAAGTGAAGAACTGCATATCTCTGTCTGTGCAGCAACTCAGTTCTTTAGTGTCACCATTGCATACAATCTCAACATCCTCTGAGGGCACAATTTTGATTGGAGAGACTGTTATATTAGTCCCAGCAACATGTATGACTGACACATTATGAGTCCATTCCATAAAGCTGCAACGGTAATAACCTGCAAAAAAGACAAAAATCTGGTATTTAGCTCCATAAAGCATTTCCAGATCCAACTGTGAACCTTCCAGCTTGTCTCATCTCCATGATAACTTAACTCAATTGAATCAAAGCATTAAATGAGTGACAAAACCTTTACATTTACATCGGTGATCTGAATGTGCACAGGATCTGAATAACAGTCAGCCGTGTTGTGTGTGGAGCAGCTCCCCAAAGGGGGCAATTTTAGGCTGTATTAATGGTTTCCAAGCTTTGGTTCCTCTCTATTGTGCTCTGGTCTGTTCTGCTCTGGAGAACTGCCTTCCGTTCTGGGCGTTTCCCTTAAAGGAGGAGATAGACCAGCGGCTCTCAGTGGACGACCTGAAAATGGCTGGTGGCCTTGGTGGACCATTTAAGGGTTTTCTGCTTGTTGCACAATTGTAATGCGCTGTGCTAGACACTACATTTTTAATCATATTTTTATTACTTCTTTTATTTCTTATACAGTAAGACCGCAACGTACTCACATTTACCTTGTGCCCATTCAGCTTTATGCGCTTGGCAAAATAAAATAAAATAAAATAATTAAAAGGGAGACATGCCTCAGGGGGGAAAGACTTTGGCCACACACCCCCATGGCACTCAGTGTGTTTTGACTATATGCAGTTTTGCCTATAGGCACAATCCCCATAAGGTAACCCCTGGGTAAGTCGTGGGCTTACAGTATTATATTTTGTTGCATTGCAATTTACCTTCCACGGTCGCCTGGTGCTATGGAGATTACTCCCACTTTCCATTAATCTAGGAGCTAATATCTGTACAACTGCAGTGTTTAAAGGTCCGCAAGGATCCTTTGGAAGGGAGGAAGACGGGATAATACCCCATCTTCTTGCCCATTGTCCTGGCTTCTCATCCACATCCCCCCCCCAGGTGCAATGGGCACCAGCTGCCTCTGCCTGGGGGTGGGGGTGGGGGTGGCAGGCTCTCCCTTGCTGGGGATTTTCAAGTCAAGGCTGAGTAGCTGTGGAAGGTGTTCAAGCACTGGATTTCCTGTATCCCACAGTTGGGCCGCACCGGCTGCATGTCCCTCTCCAACTCTTATGATTTGATCAAGTGAGGTTGCTCCATAAATAGAAAAGCCATTCCTGAAGCCACCGCTCTAGCTTCACTGCATGAATTAACCAGCAAAAAGCCCACAGTTCCTTCCACAGAATGGAGATTATAGGTAACATAAATATGGCCAACTCGCTAAAGAAACATTAACTAATCATGAGAGATAATCAGGTCACATGGCCCCTCCTGGTACACCCGAGACCACGGGGGACACCTGTTATATGGTCAGACAACTAGATGTGCATGACTCTTGGGAGGAACACCTGCAGAACTGATTTAACAAGACACAGAGAAAGCTGTGGAGCCCCAGTCACGGCTGCGTCCCTTCTCTGAATCTAGGTTTCCATTGCATGTCACTCTGTATGTTACAATCCTAGAATATTATGGTCACTGTTGTTGGAGGGAGGAAACTTCAGGCCATCCAATTCTCTACCAGCCTTGTTTGATGCAGAATATTGCAGTGTTTCCTTGATGTGGTTTTATTCTTTGGAGTATTGTCTTACAGAGGGTAATAATCTGTATTTGTTCCCCATGTTCCCTAGTGACAGACTACTTCTCCTGTCCTCACTTTGGTAGGAGGTGACTGTAAAGCCTGGGTCTGACTCAGTATAGCAATTCTTACACTCTTGACTTAAATACTTTTCTATTTAGAATTACCAGCATCTTCCAATTTAATGTTTGTAATTTTCAGTGTTGATGTTGACTTTCCATCTATAGTGTCATTTTTAAGAATCTCCCTGCCACGGCTGAAAGTTTCTGGGAACTGCCAGGTTGCCCCCGAAGAAGAATTTGACTCGCATGTCATTGTTACCGTATCACCCTCAAAAATCTCGTCAGGAGAAACGGAGATGTTTGTTCCACCTGCAAGGCAAAAAGAGAAGTTCTCAAAACCAAAGAAAAGCAAGCCCTGCTTCATATCTTGCTACACACACAGAGTGCTGCTCGCCTAATGCATCAACCATTCATTTCACAGCTCCACTTGCTGTTGTTCTGAACACACCCAGGAAAGCTTTGGAAAATTAGTTTGCAGAGTCTGGACAAAGGTGGTTGCAGCAAAAGTGAACATGTCTTGCTTTCATTCATGACTGTCATGGAGTTTTATAAGTGGGATTTTCCAAAGCGACCAATGGCCATTTAGCTGAGTGGGTTTAAACTCTCCATGTTTGGAATTAAAACAGCACCAATGCTTCCCACCTTCCAGGGCAAATGAGGAATTTCAATTCCCAATTTCTCTGGCAGAGCATCAGCTGCGATTGCAACCCAAATACATATTCCTGATGTGATACATTGACAACCATGTATGTATGATGCAGGCAACATCGCTCTTTGCTAGGAAGATGAGTTTATCCCTTCCTCCACCAGCAGCCAGAGCCTGGCTTTTCCCACATCAGCAGAGTTAATACCCATTGACTCGTGACTATTAAAAACCCGTCCACCAAAGGCAGGCAGATTTGACTTGATTCTTACTGTTGTGTGGATGCAGGGAAGACTCCTCCCACAGCAAGAAGCCATGGTGCAGAGTACACAGAGCTTTAGATGGCGGGATCCTTCTGGCCTAGAAAGGTTTAACTTTTCCCCTTCGGGAGTGCAGATGTGTTCATACACGTATATTGGGGAAAGTGCATCAGTCTGCATACATAATGGAACGACAAGTTCCTTGCATGAAATTATTTGGAGAGCTCTGTAAAACCAGAACATAAAGCTTCCATCAAAAAGTTCCCAAGACACTCTGCAGCACGCACAGAGGCTACTGAGCACCCGGGACACAGGCTGTGCACATGCTATAACTTTAAAACACACTTTCCCCTCAGATGACTCTGGGCACTGCAGCTTACTCCTCACGGAGCTGCAGTTAGCAGCAACTCTTTAGCAGACCGCAGGGTTCAAAAGTCTTTGAGGGAAAGAATCTGCTTTGAATGTACACAGCCACAGAAGTGCGAGGGGGCTCAGCTTCTCCCTCCGTAATCAAAATGGGGTGGTATGGAGTGTGTTTTATATGTGTATTCATTGTGGGAGAAGAATGGCATTTCTGCCATTAAAATGATAATTTATACATCTCAGTAAGCAAGCTTTTGACATTACCATGCACTTCCATTGAAGACCTCTCAAATGATGTGGGTACAATTTTGTAGGAACGATCTAAGGCTTCAGCTGCATCTGTATTTGCACTTTCAGGTGGCATATTCACTGCTGATGTTAATTCATATTGAACCATGATGCTTCCAGGTCTATGAAAAAGGATATTGCACCTGATTATTTCAGATTCATTATCAGTCTATGGGTATAAATTGTAAGATAAGGGTGGGAAAACAACAGTGACCTTACTGTGGGGGTCTGCTATAGACCGCCAAGCCAGACTGAAGACTTAGATGATGCCTTCCTAGAGCAGATTACCAACATTCAAAAAAGGAGAAATATAGTAGTCATGGGAGACTAAAACTACCCAAATAGCTGTTGGAACTCAAACTCTGCCAATAACATAAGGTGCAACAAATTGCTCCATTGCCTTGCTGAAAATTTCATTTCTCAGAAGGTGGAAGAAGCAACAAGGGGATCACCTATCTTGGACCTGATCCTCACCAATAGGAGGATCCAAGTGGAAGTACTCGGAAACTTGGGAGGAAGTGATCCTGTCCTCTTGGGTTTCATGTTACATAGGCAAGAGAGCAGTGAGTGTAGTCGGACATGCACTCTGAACTTTAAGAAGGCCAATTTCAAAAGGTTTAAGCATCACTGTACATGCAAAGGTGTTCACACTTTGGCTAGAGGGGTGGAGGCAAAATGAAGGTGCCTCCTCCCAAAAGGTCAAGAAACATGTGGTGGGACTAGGCATGTGTTTGTGTGTGCTGCTCCTACTTTTTAAAATTAATAAGGTGTCCAGATGGAATCCTCTAAGAAAGCCCTGTGGTCACTTTCAGGGTGTAGGACTCTTTGCAGATGGGCAGCACTTGGAATGGCCACACAGAACTGTCGAGTTCACGGGGACCTTGAGGGCATCTAGTCCAAGTCCCTACAACTGAGAAATCTCAGCTAAAGCGTCCGTGACAGATGCCTTTGAAACCTCCAGTGAGTCCACCACCTTCTGAGGAAGTCCATCCCAAAACTGCACTTCTTTCTAGGAAGCGCTTTTCTAAAACGTTTAAATGGAAAAGGAAGACCACCTCTTTGAGTTTATAATGCATACACATCCACACACGCCTTCATTCTCCTTCGAAATATTCAAGCTGAAAAGAAAAGCCCCCTCCTTTGGCCCAGCAGGAAGCAGAGTGGCTGCTCAGAGCAGAAGAGCTGTCTCTGCGCGGGGGGGGGGGGGGCAGGAAGCGTGCCTTCACGCCAGAGAGAGAGAGAGAGAGAGAGAGAGAGAGGTCTTCAGCAGTCCTTTCCTCCCTGACACAGGATACTGCACCAGGACCATTTGCTTTAGAGCAGGAACAGATTTCGCTTTCCACATATGGAAAAGCAGCTGGTGACAACAGATATTAATCTATAATTATGAATGTTTGCATTACATTTCCTCCTGCTCATTAGAAGGCACAAGGTCCATATTTTATTACATGTTTTCTGCTGACCCACTCTATTCTATACGTATAATGATTTCAGGCTATTTACCTTTTTCTCATGATTTTGTATATGCTTAGTATTCAATAATTTGACTGATGTACAAAGATCAAAGCATTTTTTTAAAAATTTCTCCAGTAATCCATGTGAGTGCAAAGGGAAAGAAGGTGAAAGGTTTCTATACCTGAATCCTGTAACTTTTACACTTCTGAAGCCTGGCAATGATTTGTATCCCTTGGTAAACTGGAAAAAACACACAATATAAATTATGACATCTTTATGAGAGAATTAAAACCTCATAGGAAACTGGACTGTTTTATTTCAATAATATGGCAGCTGTGTTTTGCACTAATCAGTTTTGAGCAGTCTTCCAAAGCAGCCCATGTCAAGATCCCTTGTGATAGTTTTTGAAGATATTAAATCTATCTTCTGCAGATAGCTATTAGAATCATCTCAGCAGGTATGTTGCACTATAACATGTCCCATGAAGTTTTGACCTATGAAAACCTCAGGACTGCCACACCTCAAGGATCACCTTGTAGGAGGTGTTTCAATAGCTGGGAGAAGATATAAGAATTGCAATTCCAGGTCTCACATGCATGGGCTGAACAGAGTCCCTTCCTCGGCAGCAACATGGAGGCCTGTCAGAATAGGCAGTGAGTGATGCCTTCTTCTAATTAAGTCCAGCTACAAGTCAAGCTGGCTTCCCCCCTTTCTTGCACTGCTTAACATTTAATTGGGCAACTGGAAAGCAAGCTCAAAATATGATTAATTTACGCAATAGGCTTGCGTTGGTTTTCAGCTACAGCATCAGTAAAAACTATGCAGGGGAAATACTTTTATTTACAGTAAAAACAGTCTCAGGCTTGTGCCTGGAACTGGAGCAAGTGCAGGACACGTCTGTCCTCATGGCTGGCTGAGGAGAAAGGAGGGAGGAGGAGGGAACAGGAGAAGAGGGGAAATGACATCACACAGAGCCCTCTCTGCCAATTACATTTTCTGTAGTCTGAGTAGCTGCCTATCAGCAATATAGCTCTGTGGTATTAGCCCCTTCTTATGCTAACTAGCAAGGGATGCAGGTGGCACTCTGGTCTAAACCACTGAGCCTCTGGGGCTTGCCGATCGGAAAGTTGGTGGTTCGAATCCCCGTGACAGGGTGAGCTCCCGTTGTTCGGTCCCAGCTCCTGCCAACCTAGGAGTTCGAAAGCACGTCAAAGTGCAAGTAGATAAATAGGTACCACTCCGGCGGGAAGGTAAACGGTGTTTCCATGCGCTGCTCTGGTTTTGCCAGAAGCGGCTTAGTCATGCTGGCCACATGACCCGGAAAAACTGTCTGCCGACAAACGTCGACTCCCTTGGCCAGTAAAGCAAGATGAGCACCGCAACCCCAGAGTTGTCTGTGACTGGACCTAATGGTCAGGGGTCCTTTACCTTTACCTTATGCTAACTAGCAAGAATATGTGTTTGTTAGGTTTGGCTGCTAATCTCGCACATGCATCTCGTCATATGAACCAACCCAGACCCTGCAGTCATTGTCTGTGGCCCTTCTTTGTGTGGCTCCTCTGTGAGATGCCCAGAGGGTGGCAAGACCAGAACAGGCCTTTTCTGTGGTGGCTCCCCGTTTGTGGAATGCTCTCCCCAGGGAGGCTCGCCAGGCACCATCGTTACATATTTCTAGGCAACAGGCAAAAGCATTCCTCTTCTCCCAGGCCTTTGACTAATTAAACAATCTATAGCCATTTTAACGGTGGCAGCAAAGGGGCTTCATTTTGTTTTCAATAATGTATTTTGGGGTTTTTATATTGTAAACTGCCCTGTGATTTTTGGGTGAAGGGCAGTATAGAAATGTAATAATAATAGAAATGCAATATATCTCTGCCACATGGGAATGATTTGCAGAACCAGCTCAAACATACCGCTTTCTCCAAATCACTTTTGTACCGTTTAAACATGCTGGAGGACAGATTTCTCAGATCATCTTCAAAGTCTTTGTTAAGCCGGACAGACATTTTTATAATGTATATAAACGGAAAACCTAGTGCAGAAAAGAACCAGAAAAGTAGTATTACTAGTGGTAGCTGCTACTGCTGCTTACTACACAGCAATAATTTTTTTTTTTAAGTGACCATAAAATTCTTTCAATCTGTCCTCAAATCTTAAATATCTGTTCATGTCTCGTTGTTTTGCAAACAGTAAAGAAGAGAGACCTTAGACTAAGCCACAGCACTGGAAGCACATGTAATTGCGGGGGCAGGCGGAGTCCCCCAACCCCCAGGCGACCCCCGAGCGGAATAAGGACACAAGACAACATGCTATGGGATTAAAACTGGCCACAACTTTATTAAGATTCAGATGTAGGGAGACCTTGGCTCAGGCATTGGGCATGTATCCTTCCCAGCCCCCAGCCGGGGATCTGGGAAACTGCAGAGTTATCCAGAATGTGTGGGGATTGGGCTGGCTCTGGAGAACATATGTTCAAGCAGAGAGCCCGCCCCCCGTTTGCCGCCACTGGTGGGAGAGAGCAATGACAACCTTTCGGTGTATGGTGAGTGCCTCCCCCCAATACCCCTTTAACGGGGAACCCTGGTATCACCACCGAAATGGGGGTGTGGGGTCACTGCCCCACACCCCCCCCCCATTTAGGAAGATGACTAAAGGATTCTGCCCAAGGCTTGCAACTGCCAAAGTTGTGACGAATTGCTACAGGAAAGGCAAAACCTGCCAATGCAGGGAAATTCCTTTCCGGCCCTTCAGCAGCGGCCTTGACATAGCAGCGCCTGCGTACCTGTGGAGAAGAGGTTAACCTGCAAAATAAGAGCTAATTGAGGGAGTGGAGTGGCCGGGGAGACCCAGCCAGATGGGCGGGGTATAAATAAATTATTATTATTATTATTATTATTATTATTATTATTATTATTATTATTATTATTATTATAGAAGCTCTGGAGCCCAACTGCCACTTACAGGTAAGCTACGCCTTCTATTGTGTGGGCAGGGTGGTCCCTCCCCTTACCTGGCCAATCCCCTGACAACGCCTCCCCCCAGGCGGGATTGGGCACTTAGCTGGGGTAGGCGGAGACCCCAGGTATTCCTCCTGGGGGAAGGCGCAGCCAGTCCGAACTACTAGGTGTCGCTTAGGAGCTCAAGGGGCTGCGCGCGACCACACAAACGTTGCCCCACATTTGATGTGGGGAGCGATCGTTGCATGTAGAGGAAGAGCAGCTTGGCTGCAGGAATAAGATTGGAAATAAAACCTGGTAGAAGGCTTCAGAGAGTGCAGCAATAAGAATAAAGGAGGGCAGGGGAAAGGAGAGGCAAGTCCTGCGGAAGAAAGACCTCTCTTAGGAAGGAGTTCCGTAATACATGGTGCAGGCAAGAGAGACCAGAGAGGTTGCTGTGCAAGTTCCATTGAATTCAGGGCTTACTCCTGGTAAGCGAGTATAGGATTGCAGTCAATCTTAGAGATAATTCACATGGTAAATTGGTGACAAGTCAGAGGCTCAAATGTTACAAAAAGCACTGGGAAGCTGAGTAGATTCTAAAGTTTGAATTCTAAAGCTGAAATGAAATTTCATGAAAGGGCCCTGCCCTGAGTTCCTTGGGGAAAGGGGTAAAAGTGTTTTCAATGAAATGTCAAAATCCAGCAAATTTCAAATTCTGCTGACGTCAAAATCAGATGTCATAATGTGAAATGCTACTCCCCCCCCCCCCCCGGCAGCTGCTACTGTATGATTGCCCTCATTGTCCATTACCCCCTGCTCCTACCTGCAGATTGCGGTTGACAGTAGGTTCCCTGAGGAGGCCGCTGTGCAAGGCAGGTGCAGCTCTCTGCTGCCGGCGCAGCACTGGGACAGGCTGGAGCAGCTCTGCATGCCCTGGCCGGCCATTCATAGCCAGACTCACAAGAGCAGTGGGTGGTGCCCTTAGGGCCATCTGAGCTGCACACTGAGGTAAAAAAAAGCATGAAATAAGAAGGCTGCAGGTGAGACGGGGGATTTGGCTGAGCAACTGCTGCTTCCTAATTATAATTTACTCACACTGCACAAATAGTTCTTCAAAGGTTGTCAACATTATTTGACCAGACAGTTGGACAGTTTCTCTATTATTGGTGAGATATGGCTAAAACTGTAGTAGCAGAGCTCGTCATCTCTTTTTACAATGTAGAAAACCCTACAGTACAGCTGTAAATTACTCTGGAAATATCACAAAATGCCAGCTACATTTAGTCTAATTCAGATATTTTTCCAATCTAGCCTCTTCTCATTGGATTCCCCCTTTTTCTTAAAAACAAAACAAAAACCTAAAACCAGAGAAAGCCAATAAAAAAAATATGGAAACTAGTGACCTATAACCCACCTGTGGTAACATCAATGCTTGAAATGTTCACAGCTGAATCAGAAGCATTTACTGAGATTGGGAAGCTAAGGCTTTTTAAATAACTTCTGAGGGTCTCCAGGAGGGAGGAATCCGGAAGACTTATCTCAACAGCAATTGTGTATTCTACAGGTGAGATGCCTAAGGTCACATCTGGAAAACAATTTGATAAGTTAGGCATGTTATAATTAATCAGAAACTCCCTCTTTCCTTCTCACAAATCGATTATATCTCTCTATACATAAGACAGCCTCAGGATCAGGAACAAGGAAGAGGAGGAGGTGGCTCTTTGTCCAGGGGGCTGCTGTCTTTCTCCTTGTCCCAACAAATTTCCAAGATTTTGAGCCTGAATGTGTTTATTCCCTCGCTCTCTCATGTGGGATGAGCCAAGATCCTTCAGCCCTTGGATGAATATTTTTTAAATGATGATTCAAATGAGGGAGGCATAAAAATCCCATAAAAGCCCCATAAAAATGACTGCAGAGGCACAGGATAGCAATTTAGAGAGGCCAAAACACCTCTGGCCAAAACACAAGTGCCAAAGACACCGTATGCTAATGCTAGAAGAAGATGGGTGAACTGGAGTGCTTGGTTTTAGAGGATGACATTGACATAGTGGACATAATGGGAAATGGAGACAACCAGTAGGACACCGTTATCTCTGGATATAAGCACTATAGGAAGGACAGAGAGGACATTGAGTCCAGCAAGCCAGGAATCCCCCAAAGGCAGACTCCATCACAGAATCAGTTTGGGTGATAATAATTTACTAACGAGGACATGCTATCATCCTCTTGATGAAAATGCTAAGGGAGATACTGAGATGATAAATGAAATCAAGGAAATGTCCAAAGGAGGAAATGTTGTGGTATTGGGTGGTGTTAACTATCCTCACAGAGACTGGCTACAGAGGTGTTCCTGTTGGAGAAATTTGTAAAGGCTTCAGCTGCTTGCTGATCTAAGAATGAAGATTCTACCTTCAAGCAAAACATGCTGTTGAGAAGTATTAACGTACCCTGCCGTTTCTGCCTGTGCAACTCTCTCTGTTCCTCTCCTCCGTTACCTTTGCCGTAAATCTGAAAGAGATGCACCCACAACATCACAACATTAGGGAAATTGGCTAAGAGGAATACAATTGGGGGGAGGGGTTCCAAGAAGAGCTAAACCCATTCATCCCTAGTGAACCGATAGTCTCGAAAGTCAGTGTGCTCAGAAAGAAGCAACATCTGAAGAAATGTGGGACTTTCCAGAGCTCTCTGAAGTAGGAGTCAGAAAACCACAGGTGGTGAATAAGGGGCGGCCACTTCAAGCCCTGATACAGTTTCCGCGGGGGCTCTTCCCCTCCTTCCCCCCCCCCTGTGGTGTGGCGGCTTCAGCCGTGTAGCCACAGGAGGAAAGCTCTGGCCAACCCTGCCATGCTTTCCAGAGTGCCTCTGCATTGAAAGAACAGCCATGTGCTCATGTGCAGCTACACACAGTAAACATTACTCACAGGTGAATGGATGAATGAGCCAAAATTAATATTTTGGGAAGCTGTGCTGACAACTATGAGGGTACAGAACATTGTTATCTTCCAAGGCAGCATTTTCCCCGTGTTTTGTTGCTGTAGAACCTACAAGGGAATCAAAATAAAATATTCTATTATTATTTTTAAATAAAATTAGCATAGTTTCCCTTCTAAAGAGTCAGTGCTATGAAGAATAGGCTGTAGAGAAAGTTAGCATGTTTGTTTGTTTTTAAAAAAAATCCTATATATACACTGTTCCTTCATTATGCCGCTGCTGCTGTTCTGTGGCAAATTCCTTTTCTTATTTTACAATCTTCCTGTTTGTAATCCTTCTTCCCTTTAAAGCCTTCCAATATGGGGGACAGGATCCCATAGCATTAACTCAAGGCACCCCAGAGCCACCTTCTGGAGCTCATCAGCCCAGGGAGAAACAGCACCCCTGCAACTCACTGCCACCAGCCTCCGAGAGCCAGTCGAGCAGAAGACCATGGTCAATGGTATCGAAAGCCACCAAGGGGTCCAGAAGAACTAACAGGGGCACTGCCTCTTGTCTGGTGCAAGCCAACCATCGGAGCAACCGGTGCTGTTTTGATGCCAAAACCAGGCTGGAAACCAGACTGAAGTGGCTCTAGAAACGAGTGTGATGCAAGGGGGGGGGGGGAGGAAGCCAGTCAGTGGAGGAGACCAGGAGTGCCCTATGATGGTGAGGGAGCCCCACATTTCTCTCTGCAAAGGAGGCTGACAGTGGTGGACCTTGCAAGGACTCTCACATTTCAACAGCGCCCTGGACAACACCAAAATGCAGCACACGCGCCCCACCTCCCATTCTACAACATAGTTTGGCGCCTGTGAGGCTCTGCACCAGTGAGACCAAACAGTTCATGCTCCTCTCTGCATCCACCTCTGAGCCTAACTGACCCGTTGCATGGAGCTGCAGCACGTGCTTAACTGTAATGGTTGCAATATGGGAACTAATTGGTGCTTGTGGGACACTTGTGGCTCCTCCCTGGTAACACTCAGGGCTCTTCCAGACGTCCTTTTGTGCCATGTGTCTAGGCACAGGTCCACACTTTAAAGCTCTGCATCTGGTCACTTCCCCACAGCACTGTCCCTGCGAAATACCGCTTTTTACCACTGAAAACAATTCCACAGAAACCCTGAATTGCTGTTTGTTCTGATTCAGCATTAAAGAGTGGGTTTTCCTGGGGAAAACAGGGCGGGGCAGGAAGCAGGGGCGTAGCTAGCTGCTCTGGCAACAGGTGCGGCGGGGGCGGGGCGATCCACCCACGGGATGGGGCAATCTGCGCGTGGGGGCGCTGTGGCAATCCACACATGGGGGCGCTGTGGTGATCCGTTTTGGGCAGTCCCAGGAGAGACATATGGCTTGGGAGCACTGCAAGCCAGGCCCCGCAGTAAGTGCTACTCCCTGCGGTGTGCCATTCTGTCACCCCCTCTCAAGGATGGCACCCGGGGCGGACCACACACACACCCGCACCCCCCTTCCTACGCCCCTGGCGGGAAGCGCTCAAACACAGGCTGGGGAAGTGTGTAGCTGTGCCTAGGAAGCATGGGGCAAAAGGTCAGTGTGGATGAGGCCTCCGTAAATAAGAGTCTGGGCCCAAGTGAAGCTCGAAGCACAGGAGGCAGATCTGATTTGGGGGGGAAGACTGTGACCGGAAACCCCTCTCCTCCTCCACCAGTTTCATTTGCTGATTAAGTTCAGCATAATCCTCACAAAGAAGTCCAGAAGCCCCTTTGCTCTCCCTTGCTGCTGCAGTATTGCAGGGCACCTAGGCTCTTTGAAGGGATGTCAGAGCTTGCTGCTGCTGCCGCTGCTGCTGCCGCCACCCCCTGCCACAGTTTATATGACCGCTCTTGATTTCTGGCATGTGCTGAACACACTGGATAGAACATTTGTGCTACTCAAGTTGCTCATGTTGGTCACAAGAAATGGTGCATGTAAAAAAAAATCAGCTAACGTCTTATCATATTTGCTTAAGGTTATGAATCTCAAATAAAATTAAAACATGTAGATTTTTCTTTTCATTCATTGGCAGAGGAGGTACATGTTTTTGTGACCAATGTAACAGGCACACCCAACATAAATTTTGTTATCTGGAGGTCTTCTGATTCTGCTCCTAGGATAGAATTTATTGTCAGTTCACCAAATGAGAAATATTATCAAAACGATAAAATGTCATTAACCTATTATCTGTTTTCTTGGAGTGGTATTTAACTGAACTTTAGAAAACAATTAGAGAAGTTCTGAGTTATCTTGCATGTTATGCTTCTGATTGTTTTACTCATGTGTAAATTGCCATTTTGAAAATCTGTTGCCATATATATATATATATATATATATATATATATATATATATTCTTTAAAATGATACACAACACTTTAACTATATATGAAAATGAAAATTGGGTCTGTAGATTGGTGTTTTCATGGAATTAATGTTGGCCTTTTCCCTTTCCCCCCAAAACATACCATTCAAAGCAGTGCCTCTTCTCCAAAAACTGTACTAGCTGTGTCTTCAAAGTTGGTTTTGGATTCATTCACAGAGAAAGACAAGACTATTGCTCCTCCTTAATCCAGCTCCTCTTCTAAGCAAACAATCAACCAGACTCTCAGAGCAACTCTATGCTTGGCTGCCCAGACAAGTCCCATTAAGTTCAGTGAGACTTATTCCTAGGTAAGTTCGTTTGTAGCAGATTTCAGATTCCATGACCTGAGGATTGAGAAATGGTTCCCAATGAGCAAATACTCTGTTCAGACTTTTTGCCTTTCCTCCTGCAGTGATGCTACAGCTATCTCTTGGGTTTCAAGCCACACAAGATACATTCCTGCTTTTTTACCTGGTCAGCTTTCTCTGGACGCAGCCCTGCTATGCAGATCCGGGATCTGTGGACATCTCTTTCCCTGCGCAGTCCGGGGCTCTTGCTTGGCTGGTTACTGAAAGGAAGTCATGCCCAAGGCAGCAAGTTAAAGAAAGTGAGCTGCGCGTTGCTGCGTAGGCAGGGTCTGGGCAAGGGAGGAAGTTGAATTTCACTATCTGTTCAGTGGGATTTTCAAAGTTATTTCCTGATGCCATTCACCTGATCTAAGCCTTTTGGTTTATTTTATCTGAGGAAGCAGGCGAACATGTTCCACAGGCATTTTACTTCTGAGAGATGCATTTGTCATGTTTGTTTGTTTGGGTTTTTTTGTACTAATGAAATGGATGAGAAAACGCAAACAAAAAGTTTCAGCCTGGCCTTGCCTCCAAGCAGAGCTAAGGAGGACTTCTACTCACGGCAAATATTTAAATTAAGAACTAATATATTGTTGGCATAGTTTACTTCTCTCACAGCAACAGGGAAGGCACAATAATACACACAGCTTTTCTTTTCTAAGGTTGCTGTTAAAGCCCTGTCCTTTAGTGCACGCAAAGGGAAGCAGGAAGCAGAACTGAACACACGGGTCCCATTAGCCAAGCACTTACTATATGGAAAGCCCCCTTCTCCAAACACAAGGAAGTAGCACCCACACCTCACCTTGCACACCACAGAGTCACATATCCAAAAAGTCAGGTGTGTGTGTGTGTGTGTGTGCTGTAAAAACAAACAAAAAACAAGCAGCCTTAAACAAGCCTTGCTTTTTATGTTTTACTCATCCATGACAGCTGTTTTGTCAGAAACTGAGGGTGGGGGAAGAGATTGGACAAATATATTTTTTCCTTCCTTGTTTGCCTTCTGCAGGGTTTCTGGGGTTTTCTGGGTGGGGTTTCTATCCTTTGGGGTCAAAATTCCATGGGCAGGAATGCATTAGAAATTTCCCCACAGGGATGAATGGAAATCATTGACTTGTTATGTGAATTCTTGCCTAACAAACCATTTCTTTAAAATGCATTGTGTTCATAGCAGGACCTGTGTGTATCGTAACCCTTTCCAGGAAGCTGCCCCCCCCCCCCAGCCTTCCTTACCTGGGTTGTCTTGTGCATTGAACTCTTTCCCTTTAAGGAAGGTTTCCTAGTGGCCCGTACTTTTCCCTGGACTAGTTTGGCTCTGCTTGTTTTCCTTTCTTTGATGTTGGGCTGGGTTTTATTTCCAATTGGCTTGTTGCTGGCTACTGTGTGGAAGTGGCAGTCCTCTTCCCTCCTGATTAGTTCAGTCAGGGAGGTGAGCAAGCCCAAACGTTCCGAGAGAAAGTTTTTGATTGGCCCCAATTCTTTAGTTAACGAGTTTGATGTTCTTCCAACAGATCTTTATACAGCCCTGTCATTATGTAATAATAGCTGCCCAGGTCTGGATGTCGAGCTCTTGTGTCATTTAGCCCACTCCTCCACCTCAGTCGGGGCAGGGGACCCCCCCTTCCCTCTAAGCATAGATTGATGAGTGGGTTCTTTTGACTTGGTTTCTGGGTTTCCCAGTTGAGGCCCCTGTTCCAATCGGGCCTTAAAGGCTGTATTTTCTGTAGTTGCCTGGCCCTGCTTTAACTCGGTTGCCAAGTCGACTCCTTTTCCTCCTCCTCCTCCTCCTCCCTCTGCTTCCATACCCCCCTCCCCCCCGGTCGACAGACCATTCGTGCGGGTGCAGGCTCTCCGTGTTTTTTATTTCTTCTGCTTTTGGTTTAAAATAATATGGGATTTTTGCCTGCTTTTTCTTTGGGGCAGGGGGTACAACAGCTTGTGCATGTGCTAGAGGAATTCCCAGTTCTTTATAATTCTGTCTTGTAAGTACCATTTGAGTTATCTTCTCTAGCCGTGTGCTAGGGGCCTTGTTCAAAAGCAGCTCAGAGGTTGCAATTAGCCTCAAATAGCACTGGGTGGCCTTGGGAAGTTTGAATGGCTTCCACGGGATTACAAAGGGCTGATAAAAAGCTGGTAAAAATCCTCAGGAGAGGAGAAAGGGGAGATTTAAAATACCTCCTGGTAGCTCCCGGATTCTTTATCAGGCTAGGCTTTGATCTTTTCCGAGTGTCTTTCCGTATTGTTATTATTTTGTAAAAAGCTCCTACTCGCTCTGTTGAGGCTCACAGAAGACTTACTGCCGGCGCCATCTTAGTTTCAATTCCTCATTCTACCTGGGTTGTCGGGCGGTTGCCGCAGCTTTCCCGCCTCCAGACCCTTTCCCAAGGCCAAGAATTAAAATAACGGGGAACCCAACCCAGCCAATTCCCTCCATGTGCAGCTGCTGCAGCTATTTAGCCAGGGATAACATGTCAAGCCTTGGTCTCCTGCCACCACCATTTCCTGCAAGCCAAGGAATCCTATATCTCAGGTATCTCCCACCAAGTATTCAAAGCCCAAGATGTCTTAGGATGCTTAGCTGGGAAACATGACCTACCAAGCAATAAAAACAAAATAAAAATGACTGTGTCTTTCATGGGTTAGAAAGAACTGGTGGCCACTTCCTCTGAGGAGAGGGGAGAGCTCCGGCCTCTCCCCATGGGTGGTGGGGCTGACTTCTGCGCCATCCTTTTGACAGCCCTCACTGCCAAATCGGATGGAGATGAAGGTGGTTGTGTCATCAGTAAGTAGCAGAGATGGAATCACGGGGCTCCCTTTGCTTTCAGTATTTCCCCCCCCCCCTTTCTTGCATTCTTAAAAAAGTTCCACAACTGGACTAGTGGAAATTGTGTGATCATTGTTCTCTCTTTCATTTAAAATGGTTCTTTGGGGGGGGGGGGCAGATTTAAACAAAATTAAAACATGAGAAAGAAAAAAAACCACACATATTTTGTTGTCAATGATACAACAGGAATGCATGTGGAAACTAGATTTCATTGAAATTACATATTCTTGGGAATTTTACAGGAAAGATCTGATTAGATCTGGAATACATTTGTTGGCTCCAGTTCAGATTTTCCTGCAAACATTTTTTCCATATTCATTCTATTCAGCTCTGCTGAAACTGAGATAAAAGGATGGTAAATATTATTGATTGTATTGTAGGTCAGGATTGTATTTCCTATGAACAAACTATTAGGCTGCAATCCTGCACACACTTAGCTGGGGTAAGTTTCACTGAAATCGTTGGGGGTTAATTAATTGGTTGAATAATAATAGCCCATAGTTTCACTCCAGTATCAAAATATCAACAGATTAGTTTCCTATGATTAAAATAATTCCCATGTACTATTAAAGCACAATATATTTCTCACAAAAGTAAGGCATTTTAATTGAGCAATAAGGACAATCACAGATACATAAAAATGGTTCAAATTAATTCTAGTCCAGAATAAGGGTTGAGCAATATTTAAAAATTATACAACAACCAAAGGAAGAAATGAAAACAAATCCAAATATGATGCCCAAAATTTCAGTAAGTTATTTTTTTATTAAAAAATCTTTATTTTAGGTGTTAACCAGAGGTCAGAAACCTCCAGTCCATGGGGAACCTCCCCATTTGGCCCCAGAGGTCATTCTGGGGAGGCCACACACACCCAGCCCACTCTTGATGTCATACACAATGTCAGGTAAGGGCAGGGCTTGGCGTAAAGGGGCTTTGTAGGCCCTGCGGATTGGGAGGGCCTGCAAAGGTCCCTTGCGCAGCTTTCAATGTGCTGGATAACTACCTGCCACATTGTGCGAAGCAGGAATTCTGTGCCTCAGCTGCTGTGCAGTGAGGTAAGAGAGAGAGAGCACTCCCTGCACAGAACTCTCTTGCAGACACAATCCCATTTTTGCCTGGCACCTAAACATATATAAGGAAGGCACCAGGCGAACCTTCCTGGGGAGAGCACCCCACAAGCAGGGAGCCACTGCAGAAAAGGCCCTGTTCTCGTGTTGCCACCCTCTGGACAAATAAGGGCCTCAGAGGTTTATATGGGGAGAGGCAGCCCTTGGGGTCATGGTCCTGAGCCACTTGGCTGTTTCCTGGCTTCCCACTTTTCTGTGGTGCTTGCAGCTGGTTATCATGCAGCTGCGAGGCCAATGCAGGACCCCCCCCCCCAAAGCAGGGGGCTCTGAGGGGCAGGCAGAGAGCAGGGCCCCCCTAGGCAGGAAGAAAGGGGGGCAGAGAGGAGTAGAAGGAGTCTTGATTTAAAAATAAATGCTTTGTGCATCCACATCTAATCTTGTCCCTTTCTAAAAGTTGCTTATTGGTGTGTGTTTTTCTTCTTGTCAATCTACCAAATAATAAAATAGAATTGGGATTATGGGTTTTTCTCAGGGTGGTGGGGGGGCCTGTCGGGATGGGGGCACTCACCCTTCCTCTGACAGGAAATGCTTTGTGGGAAGGGGCACAAAAATAGGGGGTTGAGGATGGTCAGTTGGGAGGGGGAGTGAGAAATGTCCCTATTTTCATCTGAGGAATGTTGGAGGGTATGATACAGCTTATTATGACTGGTAAGAAACAAAACCCTACACAAAGCAACAATCAAGGGGAGAAGCTGTGAGAATGAGAGTAAATCTGCACTGACCTTTACAGATAAAGCAGCTTAATCTAAACAGCAACAGCAAAAAATATTACGGTAAGTATTGAAGTGTCAACTTTGCAGTGATAAGGATTTAGAGGTTAAAAAGCAGGCGTTGACGTACAGTATTTCCTGCTTCAATGTGCTGGAACAGGAGAGCCGGCGTCAGTGGGTCACTCCGGTTCCACAGACATGGCAGAAACAGCAGCTCAGTAGTTCTGCCCTTCGCCTGGGGCACAGTGGGGACTTCTCTGCACATGGACTGAGTTGCTGTAGCTTGGGGCTTTTACACACACACACACACACACACACACACACGATTAGGAGTGCAATTTCAGATGTAGAGGGAATGCTCAGTGCCTGATGCACACACACACACACCACACACACACAGACCCCTGCAAACTTTTCTGATTTCCCAAAACTCCATGGTTTGGGGCAGCAGCCGGAGCAAAAAGAAAAAAGAAAGACTCAATGCTTGAAAAGGGGAGGTTTAGGTGAAGATGCAAAGAAGTCCCTCATCAGATCTGGCATTGGATGAGTGGGGAGGAGGCCGGCTGGATCTAGACACATCAAAGAAGCGTTTCAGTTAATCACGTTGCAAACTTTGTACAGTATGAGAAATTGGGTTGGCAAAAATGGAACTCCACAGCACCATCTGGTGTCGTAGTGTTAGAATGCATAAACGACGCCTATAAAGCGTTTTTTCTTTGCCAACGTAGCTCTTCCCTTCTTCACCTCATACTTGCACGGATCATTTATGGGGAGCGGACGTTTGCCTGTGTAAGGGTCTCACAATCAAAGGCACACCCACCCATGGCATGCCAGAAGGTTAGTTCCCTCTGCTGTGTACACTTACCCGGGAGTAAGTCTTGCTGAGTTAAATGGGGCTTGCTTCTGAGTAGGTATGGACAGGTGGATGGTACTGTTAAGTTTCAAAAACAGGGCATTTTGAGGTGCCATTGCCATTTGTTATTTATAATGTATGTACCCCCACCCTTCTTAATGGCCAGCATGGCCAATGGTCAGGGATATTGGGGGTTGGGGGCTGTTGGCGTCTGAGTGGCCACAAGTTCCCCACTCATGCACAAGAGTGGACTACAGGGGAATATTTTTACACAAGTTCAGGTTAAAAATAAAAAAGGAAACTTTCATGCATTTGTTAAACAAATGCCAGGAGTGTTTTTAAAGGGGGAGGGAAAGAATATGTACATTTTTGGTGTACAAAAATATGGGTACATTGTGGGAACTCCACATAAAGATGTACATATTTTTGGAAACAAAACACAAAAATGCAGATTATCAGGGGAAATCACTTTCAAATATTATATATAATACAAAATTGTGTATTAGGAAGAAATGTGCATGAAATGCACAAAGTGATGCAGAAATGAGGTGAACTGAACTTAAGATTAGAATAATTAGAAACAGAAAAACCAACATTCTCTGTCCCTAACATTTATTTTACAAGCACATGCCCTCGAATTTCTTTGATGTTTGAAGCAATCCTAACAGCGGTTGGGGGTGGGGGAATAGCACTGGAATACTCCCTCCCCGCTGGCAAAATCCCCAAATCATGTCACTTGGCCTTAGGACTGAGCTGTAGCTGGGTA
Source organism: Lacerta agilis (assembly GCF_009819535.1). Classification (NCBI taxonomy): domain Eukaryota; kingdom Metazoa; phylum Chordata; class Lepidosauria; order Squamata; family Lacertidae; genus Lacerta; species Lacerta agilis. The sequence continues at coordinate 1,030,342 of NC_046314.1, read as the reverse complement.
GAAAGGAAGGCGGCTTAGGAGGCAGGGGCAGTAAGGGAACAGCTGGCCCCGCCCCCATTGTAGCCACTACCTCAAGTTACTGTGCATTATTATTATTATGCTTTAAAGCGCATTGTTTTGGAAACAATACAATATTGAATCAGTGGGTCAGCAAGCAAGCCCTCGAACATCCTGCAGATATTGGATCTACTCCCTCAGTCGTTCTCCCTTACCCCACCCCAACCCCCCAAGCAACACCCATGCTGAGGGAGGCAGGAGGTGGGAGGGAAGACACCCAAGTTTCCCTTTTCCAGAACTGAGACAAAGACCCAGTTCCTTGCATTCTGAGAGAGCTTTGTGGGATGGGTAGCGTCTGCCCCTTGGAGACTCCCTGGGACTCCCGGCCTAACCTGAAACTGCACTCGTAAGTTGCACAGCATCAGGGATGGACAAAGAGTGCCCACCAGGTTCTTGGGGCAAGTGAAATCTGGATACTTGGCTAAGCACTGGAGTCCTAGAAAGTCCAATGGCAGGATGCTTCCTACTCATTGCAGCTCATTAACCTTTCGAAAACCCCTTTCCTGTTATTGTCGGCAAAGTTGCTGAAAAGACATCAAGGCAGCCAAGCCCAGCAAGCCTTGGAGGAAGCGACCGAGAGGGTCGTGCAGGTGTAGATTGTTCCACATTTACATAACTCAAACAGCAGAGACTGAAGCAGTTTCCTCGACAAAATGTTAATCCTGCCACACCTAGAAACCACATTATCCGAGAACAGATTAGCGTGCAGTTCCTGGCAAGCAATGACGGTCAGGAATGGGGTTAATGGGGCTTACTCCCAGGCAAACATATATAGGATAACAGCAGTTTATTGCAACAAGGGCAGGGGAGACCTCCAAATAAAACTGTCCAGCTTAGGCAGCCTTTTAGAAAGCTTGCATAAGCATAAGCTTCATATATAGTTTGCCCTGGTTTGCAGGCCATTTATACAACAACCCTAGGGACAACAGTAACTGGACCTAAACAGTGGGGGCTCATTCACCCTTCCTCTCGTCCCGCTGTTTTCCCTTGAGGAAAGCCGCTCTTTAGTGCTCAATCAAAGAGCAATTCGAGTTTCCTCTGTATTGACATTTGTTCTGATTTAGCACTAAAGTGTGGGTTTTCCCTGGGAAAGCAGTGGGGCAGGGGGAAAACTGGTCAGACCCACACTTTCTAGGCACAGGACAAGCAGCAGTGTGGACAAGCCTGTCAATCTGGAGAAAACCCAAATCGCTGTTTGCTCTGATTGAGCACTCAAGAGCTGTTTCCCCAGGGGGAAAGCAGAGGAACAAGAGGCCCATTGAAAAGAATGGGACAAGTCTCCTCAGTGAGTCTCCTCTCAGCATGACTCTGAATCCAACCCATTGGAATGGCAATTCAGTTATTCTGCTGTGGACTTGCATGTTGGTCCCGTCCTGCTCCCAAGGAATACCCATCTTTCACCCAAGCAGGGGGAATGTTTTGGCAATTATTCCATGTTTGTTTTTATTGTTTCATTTGAGTTGTGGTGGTGTAATGTCCTGTCCATAGGATGAGAGTGATGCACCCTCTAGTGCGGAAGGGGCTGAAGAAGAATTTTAGCCCACCTCAGACACCAAGCGTGCAGTAAGTGCAGCAGAATGAGAGATCCAGAGGCCTCTGCTTCTCCTCTGTGTGGCTGCTGCAGCTTCTGGCCAAGTGGGCCATTGCTAAAGGTAAGGTCCGAGTGGAGAGAGCAGAGAGACGCTCAGAAGGCAGAGTGGAATTCTCTAAAGGGCAGGAGACATGCTGGCTCTGGGGGCCTGACCAAACCCCTCCTATTTGGTCACTGGCCCCTTCCTTCAGGTGATTCTTAAGATGATGCCAATATATTTCCATCATCTGAATCCTACAGAGATATGGAAAAAGCCTCCGGACAAGAAAATTAGATACCGGATATCCAGCTGAGAGATTGGTGATAGACAAGCTGAGCTCTTTCCATCTGTCGGATTCCATATCACAGTGGGAGGAAGGATTTGGGCAGGCACACAGCCAGAAGGAGATTCACCAAAGGCACGGGAATCACTATCCTTCACAAACATGGTCACATCACACATTCTGCATTCATTCGAGCGGTGGGAAAAACACGGAAATTTAAAAGTGGCCTCATGCTGCTTTGAAATTGCGTGTTTAGACCTTTAATCACGCCCTTAAAATAAATTCAGACAAGACTCAAATTTTTGGTTTGGTTTTTGGCAGAATTTAGGTCACAACTTTATTGATTACAGCAAGTGAGTGATTGCATAGGCTCTGGTTCGACTAGCTCCCTGCACCATTGCAGGTAGCGCTGACCCAGGGCACCAGCATAGGTCAACCTAGGTGAACATCTGGAACAGCGGAAAGCCGGGGTCAGGCTAGTCCACCACCCAGATGTCCCCCTGGACTCAGGCACGGGCACAACCCCCTCTTGGGTTGACCAAACCATCGAGTCCCTGGATTCCTTTAACAGAATACCCTTCACATAGGGATGGTGAGAACGTTCTCCCATCCCTATCGCCTGAACCAGAGCCTATCCACAACCTTACAAGTTGTGACGGTTTGCTACATGGCAGGCGAAACCCAAATGGCAACAGCCAATCAGCCAAGTGGGGAAAATTCCTGCCGTGCCCCTGTCCCAACGACAGACGACACACGACGGCATTTCAAGGTCAAGTGCAAGCCCTAAATATAGGGAGAGGTGGGCGGGTGTTCCGATGCGCTGGCCCAAAAGAGGAAGCTCAGGGACATGTGCATGGGCTGATGTAGGTCCCTCGATCCCTTTAGCTAGTGTCCCATTGGTCTGAGTACACCCAGCATCGAGGGACCTACCAATAGGGTGTTGTGGCTATCCAATCATACCCACCCACAACACAGGGTTTGGTTGCCAGGTCTCACCACAACACGTGCCCCCTTTGAGGGAGGACCCAATTTATCAAATAAAGTGAAGCTGAGCACATTCATTTTGAAAAGTAAACACAGGGAACCGTGTGTTAAATGTGGACTTCTATATACTATGTTTCTTAAATATTGTTTTTAAAAACTTTTTTTAAATGAGGTTTTTGTCTCAATTAATTTTTCCTGATATATTCATAAAATATAAGAAGTAGATCCAGAGGGGAAAAAATCAGTAACAAGCCACTATTGAAAAAAATAATAGATAAAAATATTAATCATGAACTATGCATATATCTCCAAAATTGGATTATATTCTACACTATTCAACAACTCATGCTTTTTTTACCTGTTACGATATGCATTATACTGTATACAGAACACACCCAATGCACTTTCTCTGAACCTTTTAGCCTCCAGGCTTTGCTCATGAAATCTGCTCACTGACTCCTTGCTATTACTGGTACTTCACTGCCTGGACCTTAACTTGCAATTTCTCTAACAAAAATATTTTTCTGCACCCCAAAGCAGCCGTGATGCTGGGGCCTGTTTTTTTTTTCCCAATCTAGATGAATGGGTTAAAGAGAGACAGGAACTTGACTGCAGTTCCAGCCTTTTCCTTTGTGCTCTAACAATCAAAGGAAGCTCAGCCTTATTTGAGGAATTTCCCACGTCTCTACTTCAGACATTAGAAAATGCCTTTGTTAAACTCATATCAGATATGTTTACAGAAAGAGCCAAACAAGTGGGGGGGGGATCCTGGATAGGATAACTATCTGTATACATTACAGCTATTTGAACAGTTTTTAAAATAAAATAAAATAAAATGATAAGCCATGGAACAGTTTGGGTGCTACAGATGCCCATTCATCTTCACTGCGAAATAAGTAGGCAAACCCCCACTTCTGTCATTGTTTTATAGCAGGCATGTCCAACAGGTAGATCGTGATCTACCGGTAGATCACTGGACGTCTGCGGTAGATCACTGGTAGATCACTGGCTCCCCCCAAAGAAGCTGAACAACTGTGGCTAAAAAAAAAAAGCTCAACATTTTACCTCCTCCCTGAAAAAACTCAACAACTTTGACCCGAACCCCAAAAAAGGGGGTAGATCACTGCCAGTTTTTAACTCTGTGAGTAGATGGCAGTCTGCTGGCCACTCCTGCTGTATAGGACGCCCAAGGGAAGGTGCCATCATTTAACACTAAGAGGCTGAAAATGCTTAATGGTGATTAATTGCACTACAAGAACGATGCAGCCTTAAACACAAGCTCCTTCTTTTCACTCAGTGATGAGATTTGGTTGCCTGCATAATCTAAAATGTTATTTTTGCAAAGACAGCGAGAGGTATTGGGGTGGGGGTGGGGGTGGGGGACAAGAGGAAATGGGCTGAGAAGTTGCTTGTGGGAAAGGTAAGAGCTCAGTCCAAGGTAAGAGCTCCATCAGTTTTTAGCAAGACCCCCAGCCCCAGCCCATTGCTTTGGATTATTTGTATAACCAGAACCCTTTTCTCTAAATATAAGGGGTGGAAATGTGATCCTAAATATAGCAGTGGAAGTTTAAAATATTCTTCAGCAAGTAGGGTGGCAGGGCTCACCTGACTCTCTGAAAGCTGAGTTGTTGCTGCTTAGCAGGAGGGGAAATGGGCGCAGTGAACGTGTTCCGGCACCCTCGCCAATGGGTCTCCATCATGTGGAGAGCCTCCTTGCCACCTCTCTAAAAGGGCCTTTCCCCCAAGTGATGGCTTTAACAGCAACACTTATATGTAACCTTCTATATGAGCTACAGATATAGGAAATGCAAATACAGGAGATACAAATGGTGATTTAAATATTACTAAGGTTTTGTAACCAGAGAGAAAAAGTTTCAGCTGCAGCTGGCTAAAACTCTTGCTTCCCTTTGCTTAAACAAGCATCAAGGCATGGTGCTTTGTGGGAACTGAAGAAAGTGACAGGGAACAAATGAAAGAAAGATGAAATTCCATCACCTTGTGGCACTGCATTTCACCCCATCAGTATGGCATTTGTGGCCTCAATAATTCATGGGATGATGCGCCAAGGACACTGTACTTATGTCAAGTAAGATGCAGGAGACAATACAGTGGTACCTCGGTTTCCGAACATCTTCATTGACGAACATTTTGGTTTTCAAACGCCGTAAACACGGAAGTAAATGCTTCAGTTTTTGAACACTTCTCGGAAGTCAAACAGGAAACGCAGCTGTCAATAGGCTGTTGGCTATTGAGTTTTCGGTTTCCGAATGTTTCAGAACTCGTTCTTCCGGAATGGATTACGTTTGAAAACTGAGGTACCACTGTACTAGAAAACCCATGGGCTGAATAATCAAACTTCTGATGATCTGCAGGTGCCTTCATTTTTACAAATATAGGCACATGTTTAAATACAGTATTATGCTATTAATTCTACATAGAAGTATACATCTAATAGAAGTATTGTACTGTGCAGTGCTCTCGTTCCAGCTGGCCAGCTCTGGCGATCTTGCAAAATGCTCTATTCTGTTTCTTTGTCCCCTCCACCAATTGGCTCTGCTCTGCCTCCATGGTCAGAGGCAGGAATGCTTCTGCACACCACCGGCTGGAGACTGCAGAGGGGAAAGCCTCTGGTGCTCAGGTATCGCTTGCAGGTTTCCCAGTGAGAACTGTTTGACAGTGCCACAGACTCCCTCGGGAGGTTATGGACTCCTTCCTTGGAGGTTTTAAGCAGAGGTTGGATGGCCATCTATCCTGGATGCTTGAGCTGAGATTCCTGCCTTGTAGGGGGTTGGACTAGATGACCCTGGGGGTCCCTTCCAACTCTATGATTCTATGATCTGGGTGGCCACTGTGAGAACAGGATGCTGGGCTAGGTGGGCAATTGGTCTGAAGCAGCAAGTTCTTCTTATTGTTGAGCTGTGTGAGAGGCCAGGACTTCCAGGCGCTTCCCCAGGGATTGTGTTTCCTTTGGCAATGAGGCACAGCAGAGACTGCGATGTCCTTATGCTTTATTGACACATTTATACAACCTGAGCCTACGATGAGGAGTGCGCGACATCAGCACCCCAAAAGGGTCTTGCTTCTCCCATAACTGCAGACTTGCTCTCTGATCCTCTGCTTGCTGCTTTGCCTTTAGGTCACATCAAACCCTGCTCTAAAACTCAGCCTTTGTTTTTCAAACTATCTGGGAGTTAAAGGAGGGACCCCACCCATTTGGCATCTGGCACACAGGTAGGGCTGCCATATCTGGAAGAGCAGGGAGCCAACTTGTCCCCCAGGTTATGGGTGCCTGTGCACGTGATGTCATGATGTCAAGCATGCGCCACCCAGCCTCGGAACCTGACTTCCGGTGGCATTGCAAGTCGGGTCCCAAGACCTCTGAAAGCATCTCCGGAAATTGTGCCGGGGGCCCTGCAGTGTGGGTGATGAGCACCCACAACATTTTTGTGGATGCTCGAGCACCCAGAGCCCCCTATAGTTGGCGCCCCTGGTGAAGAGCAAAAAGGGGAACAGCCTCAGTTGCTGCCAGCCCTCGCGCCCATGCCCTTCTTTCCCTGGCAGAGAAGCCCAAGCCCAAGCCCACCAACTCCAAAACCTGAACATTTCCTTTAAAATGTGAAAATCTCCCCAGGTGGGCATGTTGACCCCCCCCCCCGCCCCAAAAGAGGACATGTCCAGGTTTTCCTGGATGCGTGGCAACCTTACACAGAGGCCCCTTTGTTCTCTTCAGAGCCCATCACCCAAGCAATCACTTCAGCGGGAAACCAGCCTTGCTGGATCCAGGGGTTAAGGAAGCTAGCCTGGCTTGATCCAGAGAAGAGAGGGGTCTGGCACCCACAAACTCATTACAAACGTTCATGACTCCACCCCTGGGGGGAGGGGATTAGTCACTCTACTCAACCTAAGGGCCTTCCCCTTTGGGTCACACCCCAAAGATCTTGCCGGATCAAATGATCACCCCTCTTTTTCACATAAGAGTATGTGCTTTACTTTACCCCAAAGAAACCACATCCTGTTTTTAAACAACCACATTTTGGGGGGGGGGGTGAGGACCACATCAGCAGATCTTGCCTTGTGCCTCGCCACATGAGATTCTCCCTCAGTACTTCCAAGACACTAACCTGCCCTGTATGGGGCAATGAAAAGAACAATGTGTCCCAGCACATGTGCAGAGAGACTTGTTGGCATTATCTGTTGTCAGCTATAAAAAATAGAAGAGGGGAGGAAAGGAGAAGCAGGAGTGCTGGCCTCTCTTCCTTTAAAATTGGATTCATCAAGGATTAACCTAGAACAATTAGTGGGGCATTTCTAGGTCTTTCGGAGAGTTGCCTCCTTTTATCGTGATTTGAATGATATTTACAGTTGTTGCTCCATTAATCCTTACCTGAAAGAAATGCCAAGGCAGCTTTCACGGAGGTTCCAGCTAATGGATATCTATTCTTTCTTTTGCAGGCTGCAGGACGTTCACGCCACTGTGCATCTCTCGGCTCTGTGTGCTGACTGGTTCTCCCCACCTTCCCTGCAAAACCCCCTGAAATCAACAAGGCACACCGGATTCTCTTCTGCGTTCAATACAGGTCCAGGGGAAAGGGTCAAATATTTTGAAAGCTGTGATCAGAGAGCATAGCTTCAAGTTTTCAAGTGTGCGAAACATAAAACATTCAACAGAACAAAAGACCACTTCCTGACCCCACCGCCCTTTCCTGTGGTCACCAGGAATCTCACTAGTGAAATGGAGTAAACAAAGCCAATGGATTGGGAGGCTCATCGTCCGCTAAAGAGCCCCCAGGAACAGCTCAGGAGTTCACCGCCCACCTTAATTCAGGTTCCAGCTTGCAATAGTAAGGGGCAGGTATAGGATGCCCATTACGGTTCCCTGCTACTGCCGTGACAGGAAAATTAGGCAAAAAGTTAGCCTTTAAAGAAAGGAAAAATATACAATTCTGGAGAACTCAGAAAAGCTATTTTGTGACATTTCTGCTGGTCTTAACAAAGCTATTCTCCTAACTGGGGAAAATTAGTCAGCTATAAATAACAAAAAATAAATTATTTTATTTGTTGGTTCCTGCAGCCAACAATAAGGGGGGGGGGGGGTGGAATTCTGTGTTATTGGTTTTATAGCATGCCATCCCATAAAAAGAGAAATGCTATGAAAAAATTATTAAAGAAAATGAAATTGGGTGAAAAATTTGAAAAAGGTATTGACGCGATTTATAAAAAACAAAGAGCAATTTTAATTATTAATGGAGAGATTGGAGAAAGTATCACTATTGCCCAAGTTACAAGGCAGGGCTGCCCCCTTTCACTACTGTTATATTTATAATTGTTCTAGAAGTATTATTAAAGAAAATCAGGCAAGATAGATTAATCAGAGGAATCGCGGTAGGAGAAAGAAATTATAAGATCAGAGCGATGGGAGATCCTTTAGAATTTTTGGCAATCAATAACTTTCCCACCATAGTCGCACACATAAATATTGGTCTGACCGTTTTTTTATTTCCTATGACATGATACTTAGGACATGAATAATCTAAAAATGGCAGTAACTTTTTCTTTTCACATGAAGTCCTTGCATTCCTGTCAGGGAAAAAGAAGGGTTAATGTTGATGGTGATGGTGATGATGTAGAAATGGTACTATTGTTTTTAGAGGTTGTGGGAATGGTTTTATTGTTTTCAGAATCTGTCTTTTCTTACTTTATCTCATTTCTATCTTGTTGTGAACTATTTCAATGTTTAAGGCTGTGAAGCAAGCAAGCAAATAAACAGCTCTTTCCACTGCCCTGTGGATATTGAATATCTTCAGGGCCACGCATGAGAAATGTGAGGGCCAAGAAGCAAGTCGGTGGCTGATGTCAAAACAAGACTTGATTAAACTTGCTTAAATTTCTTAATACAGTAAATGATGTCATTACTTTCTAATGTTGTTTTATGATTGCAAGTTGTTGTGTGCTTAGTAGGATATGTTTTATACAGAGAATTTTTTTAAAAATAGTATTACCTGACACTTTCAGAAGGGAAACTTAAAATTATTTGGTTTTCAGAAAGCTGTTTATGTGCTTTTTAATCAAACATAGATTTACCAAGCTAAATGTTGTCCAATCACAAAATAATAGCAGATTTGAATTTCTCACACCCCAAACCATCTTTTAAAGACCTCTCACTGAGGAAATTTGCAAAAACTAACTTTCACCCCCTAAAATGACACGCCCTCTGGGTGCAAATGCCGAGTTCCAGTTTTGGTTACAGGAACAGTATTACAAGGGCTGTTGAGAGGCCAGAATCTGAAGGGGAGGAATGTGCCACCTTGATGTTTATACAATGTCAAGAATTTGCCATTCCACATTCCAGACACGCACTCCTATGTAAGCGCTGCAACTTGCCCTTCCTTATTTCTGAGAGCTCTTCCTGTTGCGGGAAAACCTGCATCCTCTGCTTCCATGGAATTAACTGTTGTCTGTTTCAGACCAGACTGGATTTTTTTCCGTTCCTTTCCAGGCCCGGTTATTACATTAAAGAAGGTAAATGATTTTGCAGCTTGAATGAGTGCAACGGGGCCCATTCAGAATATATCAGTTACCGGTATTTCACAGTTGAGGAAATCAAAGGAGCTCTCTCCAGGCCCTTGTCCTCCATTGGCTTCCTGCTGCCCTTATGAATCCTCAAGGATCCTGGCCCCAGGGAAATAAAACCATGCTGCCTTCCCACTTACCAAAGCCATGCTCAAGGTGGCTAATAGCAATCAAAGAGCAGCAATTAAATGTTAAATTGAAACAGCAGCAAAAGAGATCATTAAAACAGTGTCAGCTTACAATACCAAAATTAAAAGAAAATGTGCTCAACTGCAGCAAAGGCGTTAAGGTCTTCAGGTGGTTGTGGAATTGAGGGCAGCTGGGTATCCTTCCAGGTCCATTTTTGGTGTCCTGCGGTTAACACTCATATTACATGAATGTAATTTTATTATTATTATTATTATTATTATTATTATTATTATTATTATTATTATTATTATTTATACCCCACACATCTGGCTGGGTTTCCCCAGCCACTCTGGGTGGCTTCCAACAAAATATTAAAATATAATAGTCTATTAAACATTAAAAGCTTCCCTAAAGAGGGCTGCCTTCAGATGTCTTCTACAAGTCTGGTAGTTGTTTTTCCTCTTTGACATCTGGTGGGAGGGCGTTCCACAGGGCAGGTTCCACTACCGAGAAGGCCTTCTGCCTGGTTCCCTGTAACTTCACTTCTCGCAGTGAGGGAACCACCAGAAGGCCCTCGGTGCTGGATCTCAGTGTCCGGGCAGAACGATGGGGGCGGAGACGCTCCTTCAGGTATACTGGGCTGAGGCCATTCAGGACTTTAAAGGTCAGCACCAACACTTTGAATTGTGTTTGGAAATGTACTGGAAGCCAATGTAGGTCTTTCAAGACCAGTGTTATGTGGTCTCGGCAGCCACTCCCAGTCACCAGTCTAGCTGCCGCATTCTGGATTAGTTGTATTTTCCGGGTCACCTTCAAAGGTAGCCCCACGTAGAGCACATTGCAGTAGTCCAAACGGGAGATAACTAGACATGCACCACTCTGGTGAGACAGTCTGCGGACAGGTAGGGTCTCAGCCTGCATACCAAGATGGAGCTGGTGGACAGCTGCCCTGGACACAGAATTAACCTGCACCTCCATGGACAGCTGTGAGTCCAAAATGACTCCCAAGCTGCGCACCTGGTCCTTCAGGGGCACAGTTACCCCATTCAGGACCAAGCAGTCCCCCACACTCACCTGCCCCCTGTCCCCCAAAAACAGTACTTCTGTCTTGTCAGGATTCAACCTCAATCTGTTATCCACCATCCATCCTCCAACTGCCTCCAGACACTCACACAGGACCTTCACCGCCTTCACTGGTTCCGTTTTGAAAGAGAGGTAGAGCTGGGTATCATCCGCATACTGATGAACACCCAGCCCCAACCCCCTGATTATCTCTCCCAGCGGCTTCATATAGATATTAAAAAGCATGGGGGAGAGAACGGAACCCTGAGGAACCCCACAAGTGAGAGCCCAGGGGTCTGAACACTCATCCCCCACCACCACTTTCTGAACACGGCCCAGGAGGAAGGAGCGGAACCACTGTATAACTGTGCCTCCAGCTCCCAACCCCTCTAGCCGGTCCAGAAGGATGTTATGGTCGATGGTGTTAAAGGCCTCTGAGAGATCCAGCAGAACTAGGAAACAGCTCTCACCTTTGTCCCTAGCCCGCCGGAGATCATCCACCAGCGCGACCAAGGCAGTTTCAGTCGCATGATGAGGCCTGAATCCCGATTGGAACGGATCCAAATGGTCCGCTTCTTCCAGGCGTGCCTGGAGTTGTTCAGCAACCACTCGCTCAATCACCTTGCCCAAGAATGGAAGATTTGAGACTGGGCGATAGTTGGCCATATTGGCCACATCTAAAGATGGTTTTTTAAGAAGCGGTTTAATGACCGCCTCTTTCAGCGGGTCTGGAAAGATTCCCTCGCAGAGAGAAGCATTCACCACCCCGCGCAGCCCATCGCCCAGCCCTTCCTGGCTTGCTTTTATTAGCCAGGATGGGCAAGGATCAAGGAGACAGGTGGTTGGTTTCACTCGTCCAAGCAGCCTGTCCACATCCTCAGAGACAACAGATTGGAATTGATCCTGTGCAACTTGACTAGACAGAACTCTAGCACTCTCCCGCCCCGGCCCTGCTCCCACGGTGGAGTCTACCTCTTCCCGAATCTGAGCGACTTTATCTGCAAAAAAACTTTGCAAAATCATTGCAGGAGATCATGTGGCCCATACTGGGCCCCGATGGAGCAGGTGGTTCCGCTAAATTGTGAACCACCTGAAAAAGTCTGCTGTTTTCTGCAGATGCAATAGAGGCGGTGAAGAAGCTCTTCTTTGCCATCACTGTCGCCACTTGGTAGGCTCGAGGTTGAGCTCTAACCTGTGACCGGTCTGATTCAGAATGAGTTTTCCGCTACCAGTGCTCTAGCCGTCTCAACGATTGTTTCATCACCCTCAGCTCCCGGGAAAACCATGGGGCTGTCTGGGCTCCATGCAATCGGAGAGGGCACTTCAGAACCAAACAGTCAATAGCCCTGGTTAACACCACATTCCAGCGGGCCACCAGGGAATCAGCTGGGTCATCAACATGGGATAAAGCATCCCCTACCACTCTCTGGAAGCCAATTGGATCCATTAAGTGGTGGGGGCTTACCATACGAATCGGTCCCACCTCCCGGCAGAGGGGAAGGGTCGCGGAGAAGTCCAGTTGTACCAGGAAGTGATCTGACCTTTGCACTTCTTTAGTTTGGCTTTTACTTAGTGTCAGATCACCAACATCCATAGAGGTGAACACCAGGTCCAAGGCATGTCTGTGTGGATCTAATGAAGATCCACAAATATCAAGGCTGTCGCTAATACAACAGTCTGGGTTTCTCTATCGCAAGTCATGCCACCCAGTCTTCTCTCTTTTTTAGCAATTAGATTTGTTAGATCAAGGAAGGCTTTTTAAATATCATACCAGCGAGGGCTTTGGCAATGTTCTGTGGGAGACTCTTGTTTACAAAATTGACTTCAGTTCTCCATTTGGGTGAGAGACATGGGCTTCCTGTGAAAAGAAGACAGAGGCTTTGCTTGTTTCAGGCCCAATATCCTCTGCAGTTAGATTGGTACCTGAAAGACTAAGGAGAAGTGCAAGGCCAACAGACGTTATACTGCACTACAGAATCACATCAGCCAACAGGAACATTTTTTTTCATGCCCATAGATTGCAGGTTTTAGCCTTTTATGAAAATTATAACAACTAGAGTGATTATTTTTTTTCTGCCTTCTTAGCAACTGACTGAGCAACTATTGAGAACACACTGGATTCTGAAATTGAGCAAAAAAAAAAAAAAAAAAAAAAAAAACCACAATCCAATATACTGTATTGGAGATGAAACTCATTCTGTTACTTTTAATTCAGTTTTATATACACTTGGTACCCAACATTTAGCAAACAAGTGACAGTTTTCATTTCCTTTGACAGGGGTTTGTCCCACAGAGCATTCCTCTTCCTTGCATACCATTCATCATTGTTATGCAACCCAATCTGTTTCCTTCAGCTTCTGTCTGGAGGGAATCTGTAAAACAACAACAACAACAACAACAACAACAACAATTTATTATTTATATGTCACCCATCTGACTGGTTTGCCCCAGCCACTCTGAGCAGCTTCCAACAAATTTAAACATCAAACCTTAAAAACTTCCCTATATAGCGCTGCTTTCAGATGTCACCCAGAGAAGCTGCTGGTATTATTTAAAAACAAAAGACTACAAAGTTTTTTAGAAATGAAAAGTCTGTGTCAACCAACTTTTCCCAAGTCTGGGAGAAAATGAAATAACTTTAAAGTGGGCACCTAATCTAAGTCCCAACCATCTGAGCAGAGGTTAAGCACTCTTAGAGGGGAAGTAAAGGCTGCTCTGTTTTGATTGTTCTGCCTGCAAAAGAATTACAACCCCCTTCTTCCTTATGTGCTGCTCTTGGGGTTCTCCTGCCACCCAGAGCCAATTGCAGAGGGCAGAGCAGGGCTTCCGTTGATGGGATGTGATCAGTGAATCCTTAAGTCCTTAAGTTCCATTGACCTCAGTGGGAAAATGCAGCAGCATCAGACTGACTCCCTTTTGCCAGGGAGACTTTAAAGATGCTTCATATTTTCCTGTTCAATTCAGACGCTCCAGGGGTTTAGAGAACTGCTCATCCACTCCAGGGTCAGCAAGTGGGCAGCTGTTGAGGTGCTCCCTTGGAATCGTTGGTAGAATCTACACACATACACATATGCTTTAAAAAAAAAAACTTTTTGAAAAATACATTGAATTTTGCCTAGCTCACTGTCGCCATCTAGTGTCACATTTGTATATTGCACTTTCCTCTTCTTCGGCGATCACTCATAGCCAAGTGAGATTGTCTTTCATGAACACGGTTTTAACAGTGAGTCTGTAAGTGACTGTAGGGGCCAATTCTGGATCCACACGTCCTTCCACAGTGGGGGCATAGGTTTCCGGGCAGGAGTTAATCACAGTGTTGATTTGCCAAGCGTGCCTTCCCCTTAGCGCATTTCTCCTTTTTCATCCTGAGTTTGAGCTTCTTCAAAACCCAAGACACCTTTGGTAAAGGCTGATCTCCAACTGGAGCGCTCGCAGGCCAGTGTTTCCCAGTTGTCAGTGTTTATACTACATTTTTAAAGATTTGCCTTGAGAGTCTTTGAACCTCTTTTGTTGACCACCAGCATTACGCTTTCCATTTTTTAAAGTTCAGAGTACAGAAGTTGCTTTGGAAGATGATAATCAGGCATCTGCACAACATGACCAGTCCAACAAAATTGATGTTGAAGAATCATCGCTTCAGCACTGGTGATCTTCGCTTCTTCCAGTACACTGGCATTAGTTTGCCTGTCTTCTCAAGTGATGTGTAAAAATTTCAGAGATACCTATATTTCCTTTAAGTCTGGTGTCAGTGCAATATTTTGTTCCTAAGAAACTTCTCCGAAATCCATTCCTGTTGTACTTTTTGTGAACTTCCCTTTAATTGTTTACAAGCTTAAAAAATTCTCTGCTATAGCCCTCCACTGTGCAACTCCACGGTTGGAACAGGCTCAATATTTCCCTTGCTGTTGTTAATTTGTTTCTAATTCTCAAAAAGTTATAACAGTAATAAGTAAAATATTTAAGTTTGTGTGTGTGTGTGTGTGTGTGCAAAAGAAGCTCTCTATACAGTCATACCTCGGGTTACGGCCGCTTCAGGTTGCGCGATTTCGGGTTGTGCACTGTGCCAAACCCGGAAGTAACGGAATGGGTTACTTCTGGGTTTCAGCACTCGTGCAAGCGCAAAAGCACTAAATCATGCTTTGCACATGTGCAGAAGTGCCAAATCACAACCCATGCATGTGCAGATGTGGCGCTGTGGGTTACGGGTGCTGCAGGGTGCTGCAGGTTGCGAACGCGCCTCCCGCACGGATCGCATTTGCAACCCGAGTATCCACTGTACTATATTTGCACTAGTCTGTCATTGCACTGCTTTTATTGGCTGTTTCCCAAGATCCTAAAGGCTGGAGGGGGGAGAGAAGGAGGAGGGGGCAGGAGGAAAGAGGAGGGCTATTTTGTCTGCAGTAGATGACTTGGGTGGTAAGGGGCGGGGGAGAGAAGGGTCTCTCTCTCTCTCTCTCTCTCTCTCTCTCTCTCTCTCTCTCTCTCTCGTGTGTGTGTGTGTGTGTGTGTGTGTGAGAGAGAGAGAGAGAGAGAGAGAGAGAGAGACTTTAATAAATGACTTCTACTGCACCTATATGTGGATTTGCTTTATTGGTGTAATTTTTTCTACTTATAGAGTTGTCTTCCCTTAGGTGCACCTCTCAGAGTTCTGCTTACAAAATGCATGCCATTTTGAAGTCCCGGGAATTTTAAAGCAATTTCCAAGCAATTCGCAGGAGCCTCATCGTCAGTCATTGCAAGCTCTGCTTCACTGCACTGAGAATAAAAAATAATCAGGAAATAAACTCAAATGTACGATATGATAATAAAGGAATGTCACATTTCAGGGTTTGTTTCTGTGTTTATATTGACATCACAATAGAGCTGGCTGACCTTTTTGTTCTGTGTTTTTCCTGTTCCAGGCTGCCTCCAGATGGGGATAGAAGCTCTTGAGACAGAGACCGAGGCGCTGTTGTCATCTTTCCTCTGAGAACTGAATCAGTCAGAAAATATAAAATAATACATCACTATGTGGTAAGAGCACACACATGAACAGAGTGCATCACGAACTCCAAAACGTTACTTCCTTGACACGAGGGAAGCCATGTTCAGAAGCCCCCTTCACAGTACGTGATAAGAAGGGAAGAGAGTAAAAGGCATATTTTCAGCCCAAACCACATCAAACATGCTCCAACCAGGTTTTTAATTGCAGCTCCCTTCATTAAAGATAACATCTGCATAAGGAGTTTAGCCACTTACCTTTGAAGTGAAGTACCTTTTGAAGTGAATGTGCCTCTTCGGCTTCGTGCTTTGGAGAAAAAGTCCAGCCAATGCCCCCCCACCCCCACCCCACAAGGAAACAATTCTGCTCTAATCTATTCTCTTGATATTACGTTTTAAGGTTCTAATGCCTTTTATCTATTCTGTATGAATGTATTTCATTCACTGCAACATGTATATTTAGTTCCTAAAAAAACCCTTTTCTCTCAGTAAGATTGTATTTCTAGGTCCCGCCGAAATAGATGTAACAAATTGTATCCATGACGAATGTATCTCTTTATAATCTTTGCTAGTAAGTGTGACCAAGCTTGTATTTTCGTGTGCCTTGTGAGAATAAGTATTTCTCTTGTTATACGTAGTTAGAAAAGCGCGGGTCCGGGAATGTATTTACTGCTAGGAAATATAGAAATTTATTCAATGCTTAAAACGTTCTCTTCGTGCCATTTGTCGAAGAACTGTCAAAGGAATTCTCTGCTACTGCAGCGCCACCTACTGGGCCTGCATGAATACACAGCAAAGACCCTTCATGAAGAACAAACCATTTTATTTCATGGGGTACACAAACGTCAAAATCGTCTCCAGCCGATAGCAATGTAAAACTTGGATGTGCCCACTAATTGCTAGACGCTCTAGCTCCATCCTGTAAATCAAATGAAGAACAGAGTTAATTAATCCAAAACAAAACAAACGGAAACCCACTTAACACCCGTTGTCCTATATCTTGGCAAAACTTGACACCCCTACACAACCTTCCAAATACTCCTTTGTTGTTGTTGTTCAGTCGTTCAGTCGTGTCCGACTCTTTGTGACCCCATGGACCAGAGCACGCCAGGCACTCCTGTCTTCCACTGCCTCCCGCAGTTTGGCCAAACTCATGCCAGTTGCTTCGAGAACACTGTCCAACCATCTCATCCTCTGTCGTCCCCTTCTCCTTGTGCCCTCCATCTTTCCCAACATCAGGGTCTTTTCTAGGGAGTCTTCTCTTGTAATGAGGTGACCAAGGTATTGGAGCCTCAACTTCAGGATCTGTCCTTCTAGTGAGCACTCAGGGCTGATTTCCTTGAGAATGGATAGGTTTGATCTTCTTGCAGTCCATGGGACTCTCAAGAGTCTCGTCCAGCACCATAATTCAAAAGCATCAATTCTTTGGCGATCAGCCTTCTTGATGGTCCAGCTCTCACTTCCGTACATTACTACTGGGAAAACCATAGCTTTAACTATACGGACCTTTGTCGGCAATTGTCGTTTTTGACGTTTGTGTACCCCATGAAATAAAATGGTTTGTTCTTCATGAAGGGTGTTTGCTGTGTATTCATGCAGGCCCAGTAGGTGGCGCTGCAGCAGCAGAGAATTCCTTTGACAGTTCTTTGACAGATCGACAAATGGCACGAAGAGAACGTTTTAAGCATTGAATAAAATACTCCTTTACCTTATGCAAATCCTCTCCTTCCGTCATCTCTGCCGCTTCGCGCCTTTTTGTACCATTGACCTGTATGGGAAAGAAACTGTATATAAGTAATCCGCGTCATTTGTTGGGGGTTCTTCACTCCGTTCTGTGTTGAGCCGCTGTTGCAACAGCTTTGGGAAATAAACGGGGGGAAACTGCCTTGCTTCGAAACCTTGGTCTGCTCTCTGTTTCTGTGCATGCCGGTAAGAGCCGAAAAACTGTGCGCTCTTTCCGGGGTTCCCGGACTCCCTTCTAGGACTGAACCCATTTCCTTAACGGTCTTGGGGAGACCCATTTAAATTCCTGTTTCAACTATTTGGTGCTAATTTTTCAATAAACATTTTCTGTGAAGAGAACAGAGAGTGCCTCGTCTAGTAGAGGAGAAAAGCGGAGGCAGACGGGCAGCTCGAAACAGATTTACTTTTCCTTCCCTGGATGAACCCTGAAATTTGTTGAA
Source organism: Lacerta agilis (assembly GCF_009819535.1). Classification (NCBI taxonomy): domain Eukaryota; kingdom Metazoa; phylum Chordata; class Lepidosauria; order Squamata; family Lacertidae; genus Lacerta; species Lacerta agilis. The sequence goes on along the minus strand of NC_046314.1, from coordinate 1,012,523 downwards.
TGCACTACTAGACAGTGTCCGTCCAGCTACACTTCTGTTCCTACTCCCTGGGAAGTTAGCAGGACGGAGCTGAATTCTGAGTAGACACGTAACAGCGGACACGAACGACCCTTCTTGGATCTTGAACTGAAACATTTGTGAATCATGCACTATCTATCGAGCTGTGTGATTGTGGCATAGAAATCTCTCTCTCTTTCTGTATACAGTGGTACCTCTGGTTAAGAATTATTTAATTCGTTCCAGAGGTCCGTTCTTGACCTGAAACTGTTAATGGAGTTTGTAACCTGAAATGTATGTAACCTGAAGCGTCTGTAAACGGAAGTGTATGTAACCCGAGGTACCACTGTACACACACACACACACACACACACACACACACACACGACAACTTGAGGGAAGGTAGCATTCACAGTAAATTAAATGAATATAATGAAAAAGTATCTGCTTTCCTTCATAGCAGTGTAAATGGAACCCTTTGTAGCAAAAGTTCATTTGCTTCCTAGGCTCCTCTGAGGTTATCAGTGAATGGGATACTTCTGTTTGTTCTACCAAGGGGTATGGGGGGGGGTCCCCTTATTCCTCTGCTTAACTGATTTATATTTAGAACCATTTTTAACAGGAAGAAATAATAGTAAAAGATTAGGAAAGAAGATGGAAGACCAAGAAATCAAGATCTGTGCTTGTAACATTGATTAATGCAGAATAATTTTTTTAAACTGTCTGAAAGGTTTCGGAAGAATTGACAATATTGAATTAATGTAAAGAAAACTGATTAATAATTTGTATAGATCATAATTAGAAATAAATCGACTGGTAGGGATATCTAGATTTCAGATTAACTGTAAAATATTTGGGGACGCGGGTGGCGCTGTGGGTTAAACCAGGGCTTGCTGATCAGAAGGTTGGCGGTTCGAATCCCTGTGACGGGGTGAGTACCCATTGCTCGGTCCCTGCTCCTGCCCACCTAGCAGTTCAAAAGCACGTCAAAAGTGCAGGTAGATAAACAGGTACTGCTCCAGTGGGAAGGTAAATGGCATTTCCGTGTGCTGCTCTGGTTCACCAGAAGCGGCTTAATTATGCTGGCCACATGACCCAGAAGCTGTACGCCGGCTCCCTCAGCCAGTAAAGCGAGATGAGCGCCGCAACCCCGGAGTTGTCTGTGACTGGACCTAACGGTCAGGGGTCCCTTTACCTTTATAAAATATTTGAGTATTTTTCATTAAGGATGAAGTACTACAACAGCTGAAATGATAGAATGGAATGTAAGATTGAGGAAAAATTGTAGCTTTAAAGATGGAACTATTAACTAGAATTATTTTTTTCTTTCCAATATATACTTATAGCAGCAACAGAAAAAAGAATGCATGTATGGAGGGGAATAATTGATCATTTTGTTTGATATGACAAGAAGCTGAGGTTAAAATCAAATATATCTAATGGAAGAACAGGCAGGATTTAATAGTAAATTCTCTACTTTTCATGGTTTTGTCTGAAGGGCATAAAGAGATGATTGTCTGCAGCATTTGGGGATTTGAAACCTTGCTTTTGATGCATTGATCATGTTTATTATATGAATAATAAAACAAACTTTTCTACAGCAATCAGGGGGGGAACCTCCTGTCTTACTAAATGCATATGGTATAGTCCTCTTGTTTGCTATTTACTAAGGATATCAAGATAGTCTTACAGAGCTTTTTGGGTACTAAGATGGACCGAGGGGGTCCTCTTGGTAGTTCCTCCCCCCCTCGGAGGTTGGGGGGTGGCCCTGGAGAGGCTGTGGTGGCTCCTAAATTGTGGAACTCACTCTCCACAGGGGTCTGTGCAGCATCTTCACCCAGGAAATGCTGAAGACACAACTCTAGCCCCCGTTTTTGGCACACAAGAAGAAAAGGCTAGGGAGTAAAACCTACACGGTTCTGGAGTGGAGTGGCTGCGTGGTGCCTTATATGCCCCCTTCCAGCAACTCCTGCAGCCAAGCGGGTGCCAAACGCCTTGCTCTGCTCTGCAAGGCCAGGGGGCTTGTCATCTCGGCAGCCCAGGACCCCCAGACACAGGGCCCAGACTTGCACCCCACAGAAGTCACTACAGTGCAAAAACAACACCGGAGGCAGCAGTTACGAGTTGCCGGTCTCTACAGCCGCAGTGGGTGCTGTGATTCTCTGAGAGGGGCTCCCCATTGTCCCTCAAGACAGATGGATGGTGCCAGCAACAAGTTGTTTTAAAATGTTTTTAGTATTGTGCTTTGATTGTAATCCATCTTGGGACATCTGGTTGAAGGTGTGATGATAATGATAAGTTTGAAAAGAGCTGTTACCTTCTTCATAACACAAGTCAAGGCATGTGTGTAATTTTATAAGATCAGTGAAAGAATTCTGTTGGAGAGACTTGATTATTTCACTTACGTTGCTTTTATTTTTACAGTGGTACCTTGGGTTAAGAACTTAATTCGTTCTGGAGGTCCATTCTTGACCTGAAACTGTTCTTAACCCGAAGCACCACTTTAGCTAATGGGGCCTCCCGCTGCTGCTGTGCCGCCAGAGCACAATTTCTGTTCTTATCCTGAAGCAAAGTTCTTAACCTGAAGCGTTATTTCTGGGTTAGCGGAGTCTGTAACCTGAAGCGTCTGTAACCCGAGGTACCACTGTATATGCTTTGTTATAGTTATGAATACTAAAAATAGAAACTGGCATAATGGAATTTTAAATTTGGGTGTGTAACTGGTTGTGCTGTATTTAGTGTTTTATTCATTGAGTAAACTGTTGCTTTAAACTCAGTTGGGCTTTAGTGATGCTCAATTCCTTAAGAGCAGCAGAGGGAGCTCTTGGTGCCCTCAGAATTGTGTGGTGCTGGCAGCCCAGGAGAGCACCTCATCTTTCAGCAACGCTGAAGATACACCTCTCTGTCCTGTTTTCAGGACCCACCCCATGCCTGTGAGTGTAATTTTCATTAAACAGTTTTTAATACTGGAATTTAAATTGTTGTAACCTGTCCTGGGAAAACAACAACAACATATTTATTATTTATTAAATACATTTGTATACTGTCTAGATTTTTATACATCTAGATCTCAAGGCAGTTCGCAGCAATAAAATGCATAATAAAAGCAAGAACATAGAATGCTCAGTTCCCTTATTTTGTATTTTATTGGTGCTTCCATACATGGAATTAAACAAGTACTTGCTAACTTATCATTAACTGTCCTTTCCATACTGAGTGAAAGCCACCCACTCACATTTGGTTAGACCTATTTTAGAACCTGCTATACAGTAGTTCCATTTTTTAAAGCAATTCAGGTAGCCTCAGTTTTGTACTCGCTCCACAATAGGCAGCACTTGTGGTCCTTGCAGTGCTCCAGACTGCTGTGGGAAGTTGTTGCAGGAGTTTACTATGTTCAGGGGAGTCGTGGCCCATCTTGCAACAGTTGCTGCCAGTGCAAATGCAACCTCACAGCAACTTCGCCCTGCGCAGGGAATCAAGTTAAAGGAACTTTGTAAATGACCTGCCTGCTGTCTGTATGGCCATTCGCTGTCAGTGCCATTCTATAGCCCTTAATGTTTTGGTCAATGGCCCAAGCCAAAAATGCCAGGGTCAGATTCTAATATTGTAGATGTCTGGTCCATAAATCTCTCTCTGGATGTTTAAGGTCAGCTTCCAATCCAGATCACCACGACCCACATTCTATTTCTGGAGTCATCAGATTCTATGATGGCGTAGGATAGGCTACTGAGACAAAATCTTCAGCACTTAGTTAGATGCAAGTCAATGCCATCTTGTAGAGGACACATTCCTTCCTTTTCATAATTTTTTAATTAAAAGGGAGGGAGGGAGGGAAAGAAAGGCAGAAAAAAAGAAAAAACGGAAAGAAAGAGGAAAGGAAAGGAAAGGAAAGGAAAGGAGCTTTATCCCTATCCTAAATATCCTTCTACATGGTTGGCTGTGTGCATGCTCTTCATTAAGCTGTTGCCAGGCCTGGCTGGATCCTGAGGCAGAGTCATAGCCACAGGGGGACCAGCCAGGTTTTCTGCCCCAGGTGAAGCCCCCCAAAGGGTGCCATTGGGGCTCCCACCCTGTGTGTATGTGTACGCAAATGTGTGTGCAGGGGTCTTTGACCCAGTTTCGCCCCTGCGTTGAGGAGTCATGCCTGGATACTGAGGAGTGGGCACCACAAGAAGGTGGGGGTCAGGACCAGCTTGGAAGAAGGGGTCGGTGAACTGGGCAGGAGAAGCTGCAGGATTGGAGAGAGTGAGGAACAGGGGCAGGAGGAGTGTGAGATGGGTCTGTGCGTGGAGAGTCAGGGGCTTCTCCACCTCCTCCTTCCCTGCCCCCACCTCTCCTGCTCTACTGCCTCCAAGGGTGGATGGAAGCAGGTGACACGCAGGTGGAGTCTGCACTGCTTGTACACAGCTTGGATGGGGGAGATGCACAAGCCAAGGTCTGGGGCAAGAGCCACTGCCTCACCAGGTGCACACCTAGGAGTAGCTGAGAGATGGAGGACTGAGGGGCATGCCTTTCCCTAACTTGTAAGTTGACTTTCCACAATGAAGACTTGATTCCTCCCTCTGGACATTTCTTACTTGTCAGGGCCATGACTGCTCTATATGCATTTCAGTCATCAGCTGCATCTTCTTTCTCACATTCACAGCAAAAGTGTGCTTTTAGAACTGCCTGAAAGTAACTCATGCATAACTCACATCTAGGATTGCACCCTAAAACACAAATATTTTGGTAAATATGTGAGGATTTAGGCAATATCTATAATGTATTTGACAATAGCATTAGTCTGGAGGAAAATCTTTAGGAGCAAAATTAAACTAGCCCTAATCCAGTGCCACCCTGGCATCTTTCAAGGCCTCTAGATTCAGGTTTATTTATATGTTGTATGGGTATCCGACTCTTCCTCCAAAGAACTTCAGGTCCAAAAGCTAACTCACACGACTAACTCACCACACCTTTCATTTTGTCCTTCAGGATATACAGACCTCATCCAGACCTTTTGCATCTTATCCCGTGTGCTCTGTGCTCATTTCACCATGTTAAGATCAGTTTTGTGAATTTCAGATTCTGATGTACAAGGAGAACGAGGCCGCCTGCCACCCAGAACTGACCAAAGTTGTGTCAACAATACCTTACATTAGCCACCCATATTTCAAACTTTCACCGGTATGTCAACATGCCCTCATTTATTTTGGATCACTTGGTCAGGATCTCTCCATCTGAAGCAAACAAGCTGCTTTTTGTGAGGCAATGACCATGGAAAAATATTGCTGGCAGGTAAAAGCAGCCTTGTTACTTGGCACTAGCTGGACCCTGCAAACAAGAGTTTTCACTTTCCAAGCACTGCCTTGTTTACTGAGAGCTGAACAGTCACTTCCTCAATCAGAATGTTGTGTTTTTAATTCCTCCGGGCTGCTTTTTACTAGCAATCTGCTAGTTATTATATGGTTCCACATGTACAGTGCAAAGACTCCAGCTGCCCCAGTAAATATTAGCATTACTGGCAGACTCCAAAATTAGGTCAAAGTCTGACTAGCCTAGGAGAAAGAAGCCAGGCCTTGTTCCTAGAGGGGGTCCCTTTGGACCAAAGGGGGGGGACCATCATCAAGAGGAGGCCAAAACTCAGTCAGCACTGATACTACCCAATCCGTATGTGGTTGACTTGAGCTGCTTGTAAGTTCCATAGAAGACACAATGCAGTTTCGTGTTGCCCACAGGGATCCATAGGCTGAATCAAACTATTGAGCATAAACAGCATACATCCCAATAATGGATTTTGCATTGACCTGGGCAGGATTCTTCCCATGAGCCCAGGATGGAGCTGATTAACATAACTCTTTTTTTTCACAGCACTTTTGTCATTTTCCCTCTGTCCTAGAGTGAGAATCAACAATAATTATGTCAAATTGTTTAAGGTTGGGGTTTTTTCCCTACTGAATAAGGTTTTTCACCATTGCCAGTGTGTCTACGTGATCCAGTGTCTGCATGGCCCTTGCCATGATCTATGGAATGAGGGATCACAACTGTTTGTAAGACAAAGAACTGACCTTGTAATGTGGATCCATCCCTTTTCTGCCTAGTAATCAAGTTATTAGAAATATATTCACTCTCCTAGGGGCCAAATGTTTCTCTTTCAATTAAAAGTAAAGTATTTTCTTCTCTTTATTCTGGTAAACTTTGTGACCTTTCCAATATTAATGCTCAGGAAGCAGTTTTGAGAAGCAGTGATTGAATAATATCTTCCCTAATTTCTCACCCTGTTGTTTTGTTTTCAACTGAGTATCCTTCCATTTCCTTGTCTGTCTTACTCCCATGGCAGCTGTCTCTGGAGGAGTGCTCTCTCTCCTGCCAGCTTTAATACTCTCAGGAGCAGAAGGTCAATTACTCAGAAGGTAGAAATGGGCAAAGTACCAGTCTGATTCAGTAGCGCTGTGATGACGCCTTTCAGCTGAGCCAGGTGCTGTATTGCTGCGCAGACCTGCGTTGCCGTTAATGAACGGGGCACCTTGTATTAGTTCCCTCTTCCTGAAAGGGATATTCAGTGGAAGAGGGCAGCCGTAGGCAAGCAGGGTGGGAGTTACAGGCAACTATTGAGTGGATGCATGCATTTGAAATAGAAAAAGATTCATCTATGTATCCTGGATCTATATGAGGCCAAACTGATGTTCATGGATGCTGTACATGTACAGCAGTTAAAATTCAGGAAGGAAAGAGGAAATCTCCCAGGTGAGAGACGGGGAGGGAAAAGTTCCCATGGGGGAACTGGCAGGCTCTGTCATTCTTTTGTATGGGGTGGGCAGGTGACATTAAGAGCTAGTATATTAATTTCAAAAATACATAAACTTGGTATGAAAATTTGCTGAAGAAAAGCAATGTTCCAAATCTGTTGAGAACATTTGCCTTCCACAGAATTGAAAATCATAGAGGACTGAATTCATCCACTTGCTGTTTCCTTACCTTCATGGTAGATAATGGACATACACTTGTCATATGTGTTGATACAGGCCACACACAACACCAATCTCTGCCTGGCAGTAGAAAGAGTCCAGGGGTCTTTAGACGTAACCAGGGTTTGCGTTCCTTTGGAATGAGACTGATGTCTTTATGAAATATGGCTCATTTTACACATATTTACACCTGAAACTTGCCGCGGAGGAGGTACAGAATATTACGCCCTGAGAGGCTCTCTCGCTGCTCCTCTCGTAGCTTCAGCCAGTTTGGGTCCAAAGCAGCAGCCAGCCTTGTCCCCGTCGTCCCCCCCATCTCTTGGTAGAGCCTCCTCCAGCCAGCCCCCTTCTTCCTCCCCCTTCCCAGCAGCCTTTGCAGGAAACAAAATCCTCCCCAGTCTGCTGCCAGCATCCTCCCTCTGCTCCTGGTCACTCTGGCATCCTCCGTTTCCAAAGCTTCCTGCAAAAGGCACTTTTTCCTGTGGTGACATCACAGCCCCTGTTGCCCTGGCAACCTCCTCAGCTGGGGAGGGACAGCACCTGCAGGTTCAATTGTTCTCAGTTCTCAGTATATTTCTATACAGCTGTATCATAAAAATGTATCAAAATGGCTTACAACAATATAAAAACATAAAACCAAACAATAAAATTATACAAAGTCTTTTTTTTTTTTAAAAAAAAAAAAACAAGTTAAAAGCAAAAAAAAAAACAATTAAAAGCAAACACCAATAGCATATCCTTGTGTGGGATATACTCTTAATTGCCTAGGCTGGAATAAAGCCCTGATCAGATCAATGGCCCATTTTGTCCAGGGTCCAGTTCCCACAGGGGCCAACCAGAGTCCTGTGGGAAACTCACAGCCAGGATTCAAGCCCAGCTGGCCTCCTGGCCTCCTGCTGCCTCAGACTGCTTTCCTCGGGCCCTTCTATTTTCTCCTCATAGCTTCTCCAAAATAGCTCCTCCTGTGTCTAAATATTGCTCTTTTCATCAGTGTCTTGGACTTTGCCATGACAAGTGAAGAATCTGGGAGTAATGAGGAGAAGGTAACCTGGAGGGGTGGCAGCTGCCGTCTGCATCACTCCCAGAAACTCAAGAAGGGCCCATGGCGTCTGCCTCACCCGTGGGGAGGTATTTCTGGAGCAAGGACCAACCTCCCTTAAAGGTTACAACTAATTGCTGCTGCCTTGATCTTTGCTGAAATGATGAGTCAGCGCTTTGGGTCCCTTTGGATCCCAGAAGAGCTGCTTCATTCTGTGAATATCAGACTGCTGGCAAGAGTTTCACAAACAGTGCAGCTGGAAGGAAGTCTTAAAAGAGGCAACATCTCCATTTGATAGTGAACTTGCCAACTTCTCTGCCAAAAAAGAGGCTTTGCAAGCCCCCTTTATTAACAGCTCCCCCCCCCAGTGTTTAATCAAAGCAGCGACATGCTCCTTAGATCGGAAGGCACAGCTGCAGGGCCAGGTCTTGTCATATTAGTCAATGTGAAGTTTCCACTGAATTTCACCTACAGCACAAGTTGAGGAGATTCCTGTTTGCTCTTAATGTCGAGAGAAACTGAATTTTGATCAAGACCAGAGACACTTCCAGTTGGAGTCCTGCAATATGCACAGAATTACAGCCTGCACCAGCATTTATAATTCTCCTAGTAGAACATTTTAATTTTAACTATGTTTCTAGTCCTTAATATCTCAAAGAAAAAACTGAAACAAAGTATCCACCTATTTAATCTAACCATTATTTAAAAATAAATTCAAACAAATTTCTTACTCTTGTGGGCACTCATTCTATGGACTTCCCTCCAGATTTTAATATTATTAGATTTTATTGTTTTTTATTTTAATTACTGTAAGCCCACAATTTACATAGGAGTTGTGTTTCAGGGATTGTTCCTAAAGCCAAAATCATGCATAGTCCAAACCCACTGGGTCCAATGGCAGGTGGGATTGCGCCCATCCCCTTTCCGCCTCCTTTTAAATGTCTTTAAATTTTGTTCTCAAACACATACAGCCGAATGCTCACAAGTTAAAAGTGCGTAAGTTGTGGGCTTACTGTAGTTTGCAACTGGATTTTAATTAACCATGTTTGGAGCCAGTTTTTGACTAAAAATGGGATAAATACATGAAGATGTGCAAGAATGATTAAGGCTGCAATCCGATGCATACTTGTAGCACTGAAGCAAGTGGAATTTATTTCTGAGTAAACATGTATAGGACTGCTTTGTTGGCAACCTGCCTAACTTGAGCAAATCTGTGGCACACGTAGAAATTGATGTTTCCTAGCACATCATCTCTTCCAGCAGTTACTCAACTAGTGAACTTCTAATGCATTTTTAGTATCTTGAGTTAACAAGAGAACTTTGATCAAATGAAATGAGTTAAGTCTCAAAATTGTACCAATGTGCTATGAAGCAGATTTTTCATGATTTGCTCCTGAGAGCATCTTCCTTAACAGATTAACTTTCCCACTCTACCCCCAAGCATTCATGGCAAGAGATCAACTGCATTTGGTCCTTGAAGAGACAACCCTTTTTGTACTATCTCAGTTGGCTCCTCTGTTACTACTTTTCGGTTTTCTTTGTCTCCATCTAAAATCTTATTTCCTTATCCTGTTCAATAGAGAGGATTAGCCTGGATTAATCATTAGCTTCATAGAAGCCTAGAACAATCTTTGCAGACCTTAATAGGTTTCCTTTACAGGAAGTCACCAGCTACTGTTTTCAAAACTGATACGTCACTTCCTTTCTGCCTTCTGTAGATAATAACAATGATTAGTTACAGGTAGGTAGCCGTGTTGGTCTGCCATAGAATTTTTTTTTTTTTTAAAAAAAATATCCTTCCAGTAGCACCTTAGAGACCAACTAAGTTTGTTCTTACGAAAGCTCATACCAAGGACAAACTTACGGTAGTTGGTCTCTAAGGTGCTACTGGAAGGAATTTTTTATTTTTTATTTTCTTTTAACAATGATTAAAAGCTGAAAAAGATAAACTACAGGTTTGAAATTGTTCTGGTGAGCAGCCCAACATATGAAGCCATTCAAGGTGTCTGAGAAATAAGGCTGGGGTAGTTCAGAAGCATGATATGCAGTGCAAAGAGTTTTATTTTACATAGCACTCGAAACCAAAGTTAAAACTAAACGAAAGTTTAGTTGGATGCAGAGTGAATGCAGAGTCAGAAACAAACCTACTGCTTATGGTTTGTTTGGAGAGAAACAAACTGTGATTTTGGGTTCAGTCATAATGCTAAGCTTTTTTGGGCAGCACAGCAGCAAGGAGGAGGGAAGCTCCTGTGATTTTAGCACAGCCCCATTAAACCATAGTTCGTTTTAACTGTGGTTTCAAGTGATATGCAAACCAGGCCACAGTGTGCCAGCCACAGTGACATTACTTGCATGGTGCAGCATGTTAAAAGCAGACAGCCAGGCTAGATGTATGTAGTTCACTCTCTCTCAACAACCTTGAGGGTAATTTTCAAGGTCATACATCACTGCACAGATGAAATGCAATATGGTATCTGTTAGGGGAAATGTCAGATGAGCAGTTAACGTGCCTAAAACCTGGCCATTGAGCACATTATCTGTCACAAAGAAGCATCTATAATTCCCAAACCTGGTGAAGACAGTACTCACCATGCATAATAGAGGCTGTTTTTCTTAATGTACATGCCAAGATACTAACAGCAATAGAGGCTAAAAGGTTGTTACAGCAACATTAGTACACCCAGGTCAGGTGAGTTCTATTCACCATAGGCAGAGCACAGATAATTTAAGGCTAGTAACAAATTTAGTGGCTTCAAACAATAATTGATATGGCACAGCTGCAATTATGTCTCTTGATGCTGAAAGTTTGGGTTTCCTCCGGATTAGACTATTTTACTTCTACGCTGGACTAAATCACAGATGAGGCCAAATGGCTTTCTCTTGACTGGTTTAGAGATGCAAGGTTTGCATTAGGTTTATATCCATTGGGATGTGCAGTTAGGCACTAAAGACAGGCTGATGGTTTTGTACCTGAATGAGTGGAATTTAAAATAGCCATGCATGCAGATGAAGAGTTTATTAGTAGGCCTGAATCATCTATATCAGAATTTCTGGCTAGGTGATTAATTGGTCAAAATCCAAATTAAAGCCAATGGGCACTATAGAGTTAGCTAGTTTATATTCTAACTGGCAATTCTGTTGGTGCCCAGAGGTGCAAGTGTCTCTTTCTGCTAATACCCTTTCATGGGTAGTCCTGGAGATGACCTACTTGGCAACTCCTTTATGGATGGCATTATATAAATTATGTATGTGATGACCAGTTCCATGTGCACTTACAACAGCTAGGGAGGCCCTGGTTTATAGTATCACATCACTTAGTTTGAGTCACATGCTCATGCCAAATTAATTTCATGGGTAATTCTGATTAGAAAACAGAGAAGCAGCCTTTTGTGCAAGGCGGCGGCTGATTGTAGGATTTATGTCCCATCCATTAACAGAGTCAGATGGAATTTTTGCCATTATGAGTTTTGCTGTTCAGATAATACTTTTCTGCTAACACTGAATGGCAATGCTTTTTGGAGTCTATCTTTAGACTTCTACTGTACCTCTGAGATTCTCGGCATCTCCTATACTGTATTGCTGGAGGAAATCATTAGTTCACAGATTAGATTATAAATACTTATTGGAATACTGTAAAGCTGATGTTCAGGATCTTTGAGATGAACGCAACAGAGTTACAAATGTTTCATTCTGCAAAGTCAGCGGAAAGTTGCTTTTGCATCCACATGTAGTGTCACTTTAGATTTAAAATTGAGTTTGATTCCACAAAAACGGATGTTTTGAGTATATTGTACTCCACAGCAACTTGATCAGAAGAGTATAGCTAGGTTGGCAATGTAACACAGAAAATGCCTTTTGGAGTCTCGGGCTGCCTCTCTGGGCATCCCTGCCTGCCCCCCAACAACTCTTCACTTCTGACACACCAACCAAGTCACCAGTCTTTTTACGTCCACTGAACAGGAATTCACCAGGACTGCAAAAGGCAATCTCTAAAGCAGACGGACACGCCTGGCTACTCTTAGGTTCCCATTGGCGGCAAAATTAATTCAGAGCATGCATGCCTCTCTAATTAATACTCTTGTGGAGCATGTATGAGAATACCTTTATTTTAGAAAGTGCAGGAAAAGCTGTGTTTTCTAGATGGATATGCAGGGCCAGGACAGAATAATGGGGGAAATGAGGAAGCCTGCCAAAAGATCCCTGTGACTCAGACACAGGAAACAATACGGAGACTTTGCCTCCACATTCCTTCCAGTTGTGCTCACTCTGCTCTTTGTTCAAGGATTGCAACATCCATTAAGCCCGCTAGCAGAACCTCCAGTGACACAAAATAGTTCTGGTTTCCTTGCCATGATTAGCAGCACAAAGAATGTGTAACTGCTCAAACCAAATTCAACTAGTTTAGGGCTAACCAGGTATTTGGTTTTTTTTTAATGGATACCTGAACTCATTCATGGTTGCAGATGTAGATAGTCTTCAAGGCACAGCAGAAACATTTCCCAAAGGATCTAAAGCAGGTTGGTCCAATGCAGCCCTTGAGGCCTTTCTGGTGGCCCCCTGCAACATTTGCCCCCCACCCTGGCTTCCCAAAAGCAGATCAGGCGGTGCTGGGCTTGGGGAAGGAGGTGTCTCTGACAGGGTCCTGGAGTCCTCCTGCCTCCTTCCCAAAGTCTAGTTAGCACTATCCCAGCTGTGGGGAGGAGATGAGAGAGCCCCAGGACTCTGCCAGAGCCTCACACCTCCTTCTCAAAGCCCAGGGCCTTGCTTAGCCAGCTTTGGGAAGGCAGCACGAGGGCTGGTGGAAGCGTTGTCAAATTTAGGCCTGTGGGTTCTGCGTCAAAAAACTCTTGCCGCCCACTTGCTATGAAAAGTTGGACCACTTTGATCTAAAGCATCCATTTTCATTCATTTTTGTAAACATTTTCATTCAGAATGGGTTACACCACGCTCAGTGTGGCTTACTGCACAATGAACTGCCGCCATCATGTTCCTATGTTAATTTAAGATGCCATTTTGTGGGAGGTAAAAATCAGAAAATCCAAGGTAATTCCAGTCTTTTTTTTACTACAACCCCCACCTCTCTGTCTTGTGTGGATTCATCACTGACCCAACCACATGCAATCCTACACGTATCTACCCAGAAGTAAGTCTCACTGAGCTCAATGGGGCTTGCTCCTAGGTAAGTGAGTACAGGATTGCAGTCTCAAGACTGGACAAGTTGGGGGGGGGGAACAGGACACATTCAAATCCCAGCCACTGCATTGAGAACGCTGTTTTCAAGGTATTCAACAAAGGATGGTGGTTAAGACAGAAACATCTTCACATAGCAAACACCTATTTATTAATAAATTAGTATACCAGAAGGCAAGTTTCTTTCAACGTCATCCTCTCCTTCCCCTCCCCATGCAAGGTAGGACATTCCACCTTGCAATATCCTCTCCAAAGTAAGCATTACCATGGACTGGTTTATTACTGGCATGGTAGTTGCAAATATAATAGAGGCAGATTTCTTACAATGCAGCATTTTTAATAAAAAGTGATGTCTGTGTGGAGGGGGGAAATGCAAAGACCAACTGAGGTATTTGAAACCTATTGGCCATATCTGTATATATAGATTTTTTTAAAAAACACACACAAAAAAAAGACAAAAAAATTGAAGCACAAATCAATAAGTCTTGTAGAATGAGAAATGTGGCACTGCCAGGGTTCTTGTTTACCTTCCAGAGTCCAGCTCCAGGTGCTACTCCAAAAATGACCCAAATTACCAAGACCACTGAAATCCTAAAATGGCAAGGCAAAGTACTCCTCTTGAGTTGAGTGGACAGAATTACATTCATCTGCAGACCAAAATGTCATTATCTTGAAGGCTGGAGAAGTTACATGTAACATGTTTTGGAGGAGTCACCCACCAATATCTGCTTTGTCCACGTGGAAACCATACAAGGAGCTCAAAAAACATCAACAATTGGAATCATCCAGCAGTAAATGTGCTTTTTCTTTGTATCGTCTTAAGAAAAGCTGATCAAACTGACAACCGTTTTTCACATAAGCCTCCAGTTACGAGCAGGGCAGTAAACGAGAATTAAAATTACCTGCCATGAGAAAAAATATATGTATTTCAAGTTGAAGTTAAAAAAAAAAAAACCACACATACAACATCAAAAGCAGAACAAAAAACACCCCTAACTGATGATGAGATTAGAAGTAGATGAAGCCGGTCCAAATTCAACAGATAAAATTGAAAAGAATATCTGTGGTTGTTGTTTTTAAGTGGTTAGAATGACAGGTTAAAATGTTGTAATTAAGAGGGGGAAACAAGACCTTTTAATTCAGATAATAAACACATTGCCCCTCCCTCCTCCGGCAAGGAAGAAAAAAGCAAAACCTACAAGAAAATACTGGCCACAAGTTCTACAAAATATCCTGCCGGCGAGCGCAAGTAGCAGCCAGAATGTGTGTGCAGCGTGCAACCATTTGGTGGGCCAGCCTAGAGCAGATCAGGCAGGTGGCTATAGACCGAATCCAGGAGAGTCTGGCTTGCTTCCTGGCTCTTGACACCAGCAATTTCGAAAAGCCTGTCCAGCTTATCTTCTGCCTGTGGGATCTCTTCAATGGCAAGCAGCTCTTCCGGGTTCAGTATGTGAAGCATGTCGTCAAAGATGGGCTGCAGGTCACAGGGGTCCAAGCGCACCTGTCGCAGCACAGTATCCTTCTTTTCTGTGGAAAGAAAGAGGGTGCTTTGCTATTAACCCAGGATTTGCCGGAAGTCCCTTGGCCATGGCAACCTCTGCAACTGCAAACTGAAGCCTCAGCACAGAGCCAAACTATAAGTTACACTCCTGAGGTTGGATCCAGGCTCTCAACATGCTTAGAGCAGACACTGTTTAATCAATGGAAATTCTACTATACTATAAAGACTGCCATATTTCTCTTTACACCTGCTTTCTGCCTAACCAGAAATCTGTGTGTAACTGCAGCAACAGGTGGGCATAATGCTTTGAAAAATGGAGACCACCCAGCTCTTGCTTATCCCAGAGTCCTAAGGGCAGCCTGATAGCTGCAAGTACCTAACAGAGGCCAAGGATGAAACAGTAAAACCTCCAATGGCACAACCAAGCAGAACTGAATGGAAGGACACCTCCACTTCGTCCCAAACCCTCCAGTATGGAATAACAAGGGTTTGCAATGATCTGTAAGTCTGGATCCAACCCAACAGGGAAGTCTGCATTCTTGCAGCAAATCAGCCCACCCGATCCCTAAACTTGCTCTGCAAATGCTGCTCATTAATCCATCCATATCTGGTTCATGTAGAATCCTGCTTCCTGCGAACTTAAAGGCCTGTTTGCAAGACCCCGAGCTTCTTCTTATTTCTATCATGTTTTCCTGTCAGCTCAGATTCCAGCATTTTTGTGGCTAAGGTTCTTCCAAGCCCTTCTATCAGGGTAGCTCAGCATCCTCTTGCCTGGCCTACAGAAAATGTTACCCCAGATGACCCACCTGGGCCATACAGGTTTGTTAAGATAAAGTAGTGGGAGGGAATTGTGAATTGCACCTTGAGCGATGACAAGAAAAAATGGAACTAACCATTGCAGTTATTTTAAAATGTTTGGCATAGCATAAAATCAACAACAGAGCTGCTTTGTAGAAAGCTTGCCTTATGGGTGATAATCATCAAAAGAAATGTTTAGAAACAAACACTGCTGTATTTTGGGCAACAAAATCTAAGTCTGCATTCCTAATACGTTACTGTTGTTCCGTTTACTTTGAAATCTGACAAAAAAAACACTACAAGCATGAGATGAGATTTCAGACTGGCAAAATTCAGTACCTTTGGTAATAAAGGAGCCTGTTCGGCTCAGAGCGGAGCAGCCGCTGGAAGTTGAATCACAACGCAGAAGCGGTTCTGACTCATCCACAAAAAAGCACTTGTTCTTCTCCAAGGGAGATGGATCCACAGGGATAATGGCTGTATCTGGCTGTGGAGCTGGGCTAGGACTTAGAGGAGCAGCATTTGCAGGAAGAGCTGATTTGTCAACTTCAAGCTGAAAGACAAGGACGCAAAATGCATTGGACATGAGGAGTCAGCAGTATTACATCTCTGCAGTGCAAGAGGTCCCACCCTGCACGGCTGAGAAGAAGCGCCAGCCAATCCACTTCTAGGGGAACTTGCAGAGAATTATTCGGCATTAACATGAAAAGCTTATTAGCTAAAGAAATTCCCCGCTCCACAACTGAGTGTGGGGCCAATAAAAGGACATTGCCAATCTTTCCTGTACTGGTTTTTTTGGGGGGGAGGGGGGGTTGTTGTTCATTCAGGGGCAGAAAAAATGCGATGATTGATCCTCATGATGAAGCAGTTACAGCAACAGGGCTGACTTCAGAGCATACACACAAGATGAGTCAGTGCAGGTTCTCACTCACTCAGGTTTAAAATCACAGGCCAATAAATACTGGTTTTGGGCAGGAGTGGAGAACTTTTCTGGCCTGGTGGGCCAGGTCATTCTCTGCACCCACCCCCGCGGTCTAACATTCACAGCTGGGTGGAACAACCTTAAGGAGAACCCCTTGCAAAGCTTCACTGCTGAGCATGTGGGCTGGGGGGCTGGGGGCTGCACTCTGCAAGGGCTTCTTGCCCCTCCCCCATGCTGGGAGAGGGAGCGACAGACAACCCTTCGCTTTCTGAAGCTCCCTTCCTGTTGCCTTGTCTGTTGCTGCTGCCTGAGGCAGTTGCTTGACCCTCTTCAGGAGGGCAAAAGCTCTGGTTTCATTGCACTATGAAACTGCATGCCATCTTACAGTAGTTTACAACATTTACTTTTGAATGTACAGGTACTCATTTGGGTTTCCGTTAAACACTAAAACTAATAAATGGCTTTGAGGCATCAGTAACTTGCACAAAAGTGGCCTGTGTTGAATAGTAAGCAGAGGCTGCCCTTTCCCCAAGAAGATACAGTCGTACCTTGGTTGTCAAACGCCCTGGAACTCGAGACATTTTGGCTCCGGAACGCCGTAAACCCGGAATTGATTTTCCGGTTTGAGAACGTTCTTTTGGAACCTGAATGTCCAATGGGGCTTCCATGGCTTCTGATTGGCTGCAGGAGCTTCCTGCAGCGAATCAGAAGCCACAGTTTGGTTTTTAAATGTTCTGGAAGTCGAACGGTCTTCCGGAACAGATTCCGTTCGACTTCCAAGGTACGACTGTACTGTCTTTTAATTGCCTGCAGGCAACATTAAAGGAGGGAAAGGCAAGCACCTCTGAATGCAAGGTTGCTTTCCCATGTATGTGTACAAGGCGGTGGCTCCCCTCCCTCTGCCCCTCCCCCCTCCCCTAGGGCACACGCCGATGGTCCCATGTATGTGGCAGAGAAGAAAAAGGTTTTCCTCCCTCTGGCCTCTTCCCTTCCGCATCTATGCAACAGTCTCTCTGTGTGCACAATCCAGAAGAAAACATTACAGAAGAATGTCAACTATAAGGCAGACATTCAAAACAACATAAGGGTTGCTCATGCAAAAGCTTTCCTGGCATAAGAACCTAAGAAGAGCTGCTGGATCAGGCCAAGGGACCATCCAGTCCAGCATCTTGCTCTCACAGTGGCTGAAGTTGCCCGTCAGAAAGCAGCAAGCAGGATTGGAGCACAACGCTCTCCCTTCCTGCAGTTCCCTGAAGCTGGTCCTCAGAAGCATGGCTGCCACCAGAGCCATCGTGGCTGGCAGCCATAGACCTCTCCTCCTCCTCTTCCAGGAATCTGTGTGATCCGCTGCAACCCTGAATGAAGTCCCCGCTGCTTAGAGACACTTGCACTCTATGGGTGGAAATCGGGAGACAGGTGCATGCGTATGGCTGGGGGGTGGCTACCTGGCGCCACCTTGCTGCTTCCTTCCACCTGGCTCAACACAGAAGAACTCCCCACAAACCCTCAGCAGAGCCTCTCGCAGAGGTGCTGGGATTCAAATCTGCTCTCAGAATCCAGTTCTTCCAGGAATTCTTCCAAGCAAACAACAGAAGTGTTAATGACCAAACCACAACCTTGCTTTTAAAGAAATATACTTTTAAGTGAATTTTTAAAGAAGTGCACACAGCATAAGTTGGGGGGGGGTTAAGCAAAACTGTGAATTATTTAACCACTAGATGGGCAAAGAGCTTCTTAGGATCCTCTGTGGATGCCAGCAACCTGCCTAATGCTCTGACATCAAGAGCAAGTCTATTGCAGCAGGGGCTGAACACTGACTCACTCACAGAGCCTTGCTTTAAAGGGGGGGGAGGGTTCCCAAGAACAAAAGGAGAATAAACACATGCACACACAGAGTGTGCTCAGCTAGCCGATTCAATTCTCAATTTGAACAAAGCGGCATTTATGTAGAAGTGTCTTAAAACTCAAGTGAACTCTGCTGAGCACGTGCAGGTCCCACATGCAAAAAGAGGGAAGCAGAAACAAATTTCCTATACAGCAGCTGTTTGGGCTTTAATATTTGGTAGCTTAGACGATTGGAAGCTCCGTCCTCTTCTTCTTCCCCCTTTGAATGTGCGCCCTTGTGCACGGTTTTGTGCTTGAGCACACGTAATGGAGGCTAGGTCTACAGAGGCAGCAGAATGAGGTGGAAAGGTGGACCAGATCGCAGGAGGGGCTCATAAAATTGGAAATTCCCTTTGTGGGTGGGAAACTGGCATGCTAAAGAATGTGCTAGGCTACAATCTCATTACCTGTTACAGAATACTGTGTGTGAGAGAAGCCATGCTCAGAGACAATGCCAAAGGCTGAGGCTAAAATGCTCCTGCGGCTACATGTACCTCCAGCCATGCTACCAGAGATGTTTTTAATGGAAGGTGTTGGGGGCAATGGATGTCAGCATCAGATATGTGCTTTGCTTCTGAGCTATGGCCAGTATGAATATGGCATGGAAAGAGAATTAATAGGAATTAGAACTGTATTAAACCAAGAAGAAAAGCCACTTGCTCAGGCTCAATCGGGATCAAAGCCTTAAAAATGCATTCCCGCTAAGTAGCTACTGCCTTCCTTGCTGGAAACAGGAATGCACAAGCAACTGAACTGCTCACCCCAAAAGGGGCCATATATTTGTCAGTGTTCAAACAAAACAGTCACACAAAGTTGAAGGACTGCTCCCAAAGCCCAGTACAGTGGTACCTCTGGTTACAAACTTAATTCGTTCTGGAGGTCCGTTCTTAACCTGAAACTGTTCTTAACCTGAGGTACCACTTTAGCTAATGGGGCCTCCCACTGCCGCCACCATGCAATTTCTGTTCTCATCCTGAGGTAAAGTTATTAATCCAAGGTACTACTTCAGGGTTAGCGGAGTATGTAACCCAATGTGTTGGTAACCTGAGGTACCACTGTATTCTGCTGCCCGTCCCTTCCCTAAGGTCCAGGAACTGACACGGGGCAGGGAAGGGAGCAGCAGATACTGGTGGAGGGCCTCTTCCTGCCGGGACCACTAGTCACAGAGCCCCAGGTGGAAATTAACACTATCCATGTCATTTCCACTGGGGAGAATGACATTTGAACCCCAGGTCGCACCCCCAGGAGAAAACTCTGCTCTACTTGGGCTCAGGGAGTATCTGCCCGCCTCCTTTCCATTGAGGGCCTTGCAGTGGTGGGACTCATTAGACCAAGGTGAGCACAGGACTTGCTTGCCTCTCTGCAGCTCGCAAGCATTCCGTCAAGGGTGCTAGGTCTTGCAAACATCCAAATACTTACTGCTTCGCTAACTAGAGATAGCTTGCTACTTTTTTGGTCAACCCAACATTCATAGCTGTGGCGTTCCTGGCAGTTTGAGTAAAGAGAGATTAATAGTGCTAACCACCAGTAAAAAGGCCTCAATACATGGCCCAAACATGAAATGCAAAATCAGTAAATATTCCACAATCAGTCAGAACCATCAATATACAGAATCATTGCTGTTAAAGTGAGTAGGTTTAATGGCAATAAAAACACATTCTGAGCCATTCGTTCAAGCAGTCGGCCCAATCTCCACTGGGCTCAGAAGCAGGTTCCTAAACTGCTTCTCAGCACTGTGGCTTCCCTAAATTGCAGCACGGAGCATCTGGGCCCAGAGCAGAACCGGGTTGGCTTCCTAGTCCTTCCCAAAGAAAGGGTTGGCTCTGTGCAATGTGGCTGACTGGGCTTGTGTCAGGAGCAGCTGGCACTGGCAGGAAATGGGAAATGAAAAGGGGTCATAGGAGGACAGAAGAGGACGCACAAGAGAGCAGATACTGTTACTCTCAGTTACTCAAGGCAATTAGCTCCCATGACTGCTAATAAAATATTTCCATGAACCCAGTATAATCCACCACAGCACTCCAGACTCTGTGTGTCTCCTTCTAGGCAGTCTTTAGGCTAAACAATCAGATCCCAGTCATGCAATTCTCTGCTAAAATCCTGTATTTTAAAAAATATTTTTATTTATGTATTTATTAAATTTGCACACCACCCTTTATCCATAGATCTCAGGGCAGTTCACAACATAAAAAATACAAGATAAAAAACACGAAACACATAATTAAAAATGCGAACAAAAACAAACCAATAACCCCACGAGGGGGTGCCTGGACATGTTTTTGCCTATGCTAATCTTGTACCAAGGTCTTGTCTGGACATGTTTGCCAAGGTTGAATTAGTGTAACCTCTGTCTACCCCTTCACTTTTGTGACATGTCAGTGATGTTAAGGTGATGTATCAATGATGCTGTACAAACTGTATTCTGGGATTTTGTGGGAAGTTTTAAAAGTCAATGTCGCCCCATGCTTGGGGTTCCTTACTCCCGTGGGGACCTGTTGCGCAACAATAAAGATCATGGTCTACTGACCGCTGTTTTGCTCCAAATTACTTGGCTAGAATTTCCTTCTTTTACTGACCACATGGACCTGCGGTCTTTGAAATGTCCCAATTTCACCATGATTGCTTCAATTCATTGTCTTATGCATTTGTAGAAATTGATTTTTCATGGAAATATACTACAATTGAACATTTTCTGCAAAAGAGAATCTCTTTGCATAACTTCTTGAGCCTTTTCCAAAATTGCATTTGTCCTCAATTAAATTCCCTTCTCTTTCCTAATAGGGCAAATTCAAGAAGATGGTGTATAGTTTAAGTTTCAAGAAACAGGCACCTGCTGGCTGCTAAATCCCTCCAGCACCACTGCCACACACACACACACACACACACACACACACACAGCGGCTACTTGCGAGGTTGTGCTGCCTTTGGTGATTGAGATTTCACAGAAGTCTAGAAGGCTAATCCTGCTTTAACCTACATTTCTTCATTGATGCCTGTGAGAACAAGCACGGCTGGAGATGCTCTCTGAAGAGCCAGTGCAACTGTGCTCATTGTAAAATGCACCTCAAATCTGAAAAGCACTTTGTCCTTGAAGGAAACCTTTTTCTACAGCCAGGCCATACAGATGCCGATTGGGCCAGCTGTGTTATAGAAGTATACTTTGTGTTCTAAGCAGGAATTCTCTGAGTTCCAACAACACTGAAAAATAAAAGGGAAAGTGCTCCATATTTGCCAGTGTAATACCTTTCTTTTTATGTTTTTTAAGACTTAGATTTCTGGACAATTTTAATGACCAATAATCATTTGCAGGCATTACAGATGTAGGATTAGTAAATGAAACAACTGATCTATTCAGTTTTTATTGTTATACGCTCATCACGCTTAATGGAGACTGCAGCATGCTTTGCACAGCCTAGACAACTGCCACCTCCTTTGCTGGATTAAGTGAGGGGCCCATCCAGTCCCCATTTCCTGTTTTCACTGTAGCCAACCAGCTACCTATGAGATGCACAGAAGCACAACAGCAATCTCTCCAGCTGTGATTCCCAGGAACTGGTACAGGAAAGTTGCCATTTACGTGAGTTCAAGGCACACACATGCAGAAGTGGGACTTAAAAGCGGCAAAAACGGCCCTAAAAGAACATGAAAATGGCAAAAATGGCGCAAAAACAGTGTTTTGAAATTCTAGGAGCCCTTGCACTGATCTTCGAGGCCAAATTCCACAACAATCACTCCCCCCATTCTACCAGGTTTTGATTTTGCCCACTTTATGCTGTCCTCTAAAACCAGTTTCCACACAACTAAATTTTACTCAGAGCTGAAATGAGGGTCTGGTTTGGAACAAATCTCCCTTTGAATGCATACGATAAAATTCAAATGGAGGGGAGTAGATCTAGTCATTCTGAGTGTGGGAGCAGAATAGCAAGGGAGCGAGGCCAATGAAGTGCACAAGTGGCAAAGTCACTGGAAAGATTTCTTTATTCCCCAAGACCTGGAGCCTTCAAATCAAGATGTATGAACTGGACCGCTCGTCTCCCAGCCTTACACTCTGAGCGCCACCAGCGCTTGAGACAGAGAAGATGCTATATCCTTGACTGAGGAAGATGTGGGGGGAATTGCTTTCATGGAAAATGCAATAAAATAAACTGGCATTTTCCCACTAAGCTGATGCTACTGCTTGAACTGGAGAAATACTGTGCAAGTGTCTGAAGTTATCATAACCAAATGGACACCTTCCACGGGTTCACTTTTCGTGGTGAGCTTACAAAGGAAAGACCTTGCTGTACTTCCCTGAAGCTATTAAGATGTGCGTGGAAGTGACTGAAAAGACTTAAGTACAGCTTACTAAAGAGATTAGTGACCCAATTCCATTACTTTCTAGCATAAGCCACAACTTGCTCTGCTGGTAAGGGATGAATGCAGAGCTGTAAAAAAAAAAAAACCTTCCAACTTCCCAGCTGTCACAGCTGCCCAAGAATAACATGTCCAGGTTTTTTTTTTTTTGCCGCTGCTAGGGAACTTACATTAAAATGATATAGTCCTGCAATATCACATATATTTTGTTGGGCATCTTGTTTTCCTACTTAGCCAGCTTCCTTTCTCTTCTGATCATTGCACCACTTCCTTTAGAAGGTAGCATGATATGAATTACCTAAAGAGATTCTCCTAGTGTGATATACAAACAGAGTCTCCAAAAGTTTTGGACACAGAATGCACAAAGGAAAGAAACAAAGAGCATAAATATGGCAAAAATGGAGAACACTTAGTTCCCACTCATTTTATGGGGAGACTGGAGGACATTCTTAACTCTGCCATTGCTAAGATAAATAAAACTGCAGTTACAGGTGGGTAGCCGTGTTGGTCTGCCATAGTCAAAACAAAATCGAAAATTCTTTCTAGTAGCACCTTAGAGACCAACTGAGTTTGTTCCTGGTATGAGCTTTCGTGTGCATGCACACTTCTTCAGATACACTGAAACAGAAGGCAGTGTATCTGTTTCAGTGTATCTGAAGAAGTGTGCATGCACACAAAAGCTCATACCAGGAACAAACTCAGTTGGTCTCTAAGGTGCTACTAGAAAGAATTTTCGATTTTGTTATAAATAAAACTGTGCTGCAAATCTTTAGAGGCATAACTATTTTGCCAACACAAACATGCTTTGCTAACACATGCATCATCACAAAGAGCTCCACCAATTTTGCTGGACTTCTATTACCAAATGGCCAGGATACACTGAAAGTAACAAGGAAGAATGAACAAGAGGTCTAGATACATATTTCAGTTCCTTATGGCCAACCTTCAGGATGGGTTCCAGGTTTCAGGGAGCCTTGACATTATACTTATGGCCAGCACAGCACAGAGGAATGCCTCCCTTCCTCTACCTTCCTCTCTGGAACTACAGGAGACTAGCCTTTTTAGCAGGCTAGTAAAATGTCTTCAGGAGTCTGAGTCTCCTGCTGGTTTGTGGCCCAGTTCCTGTGCACCCCTGTTGGTGGTTTCCACATGTTATATCACATAGAACAGTGGTTTTCAACCCGGGTGCTGTGGCATCCTGGGGTGCCTTGAATGATGGTCAGGGGTGCCTTGGGCAACACTGCCCTCTGCCCCTCTTTCCTTCCCTCCCTCCTCAGATGCCCTCTTGTGTCTCTGCCTCCCAAAGGCTTCCACAGCTGTTTGTTGCACCAGCCCTGGCTACAAGCTCCCCAGGCAAATGGTGCCTCTGGGAGGCACATCAGAGATTAGGGGTGGCGGCAGTCCCAAGGAGAAGGGAGAGGGGAGGAGGCTGAGGGAACACTCTACAAGGGAGGGTGTTTGAAAAAGAGTGAAGGGCTGCCAGCTCTGCATGCAAGGGGTGATGTAGCTGGGCTCCTGAGTCCCACGGGGGTCCTGCAGAAAGAAGGTCGTTGGTCAAGGGAGCCGTGGACCCAAGAAGGTTGAAACCCTCTCACATAGAATGAAAGCTTTCAGAAGGGTGCGGTGCAGGGAAGCCCCCATAATGCTCTTGGCTGGTCGCAGCTTGAACAGGAGCATTCCTGTTGGGGGCTTTGTCACACTGCAGCATTTTGTTGCAAGCCCCATTTGCTCTCTCTAATACCAAACTTTGGTGGTTGGGAAGCAAAGCAAGACCACCCAAAACAAGCCAGTCATTTCTGCATACTTAGGGCCCTTTCTCCCTCCTCCCAGATACACAGAAGTGTATTGGTTTGCAAACAAGAACCAGAACAGTCTGACAATACCAATATTTCAGGACTTTTGAAACATTGGGAGTGTCAGTTAAAAAGGGAGGGGAAGAATTAGGGAGTATTAGTCTATTTGAACCCCTAACAACTTACAGTATCCTGGGGATGGGGACAAGGGTCTGGGAACACAAAGAGCCAGCCAGCCTGATGCACTCAAGGGGACTGCTTTCCTTTCCTTCAGTTTTTTGGCATTCGTGCAATAATAGTTTTTAGAAGCCCAATTTATGCAGGAAAAATGTCATGCAAATCTGCTGACTGTACATGTACTGTAAACAAAACACTAGGAGGCTGTTATGAAACACCGTTGGCTTTCTGCCAAAGAGTCAGTCAGTACTGTACACACTTAGATGTTCTTGGACAAACTGCAGCTGTGGAGAAGGAAGGGCCGTAGCTCAGCAGCAGAGCACCTGCTCGGCATGCGGAAGGAGGTCCCTCTTGGCAGGGATGGGATTATCCCCTCTGAAACCCCAGAGAGCTGATGCCAGCCCAATATTGAGCTAGATGAACCAGCAGCTGAGCTCAGCAAAAGGCTGCTTCTCCTGTTCCCATGTACTACTGCACCAAGTGGTTTTTAAACATGCCAAACCAGAGGACTCAAATGAACCTTGTCCAGAATGGTGCACTGGGACAATGGAATGAAAAATCCAGATCAGATGATGACTTCTTATCAGATATCGTACTGGAGTAGGAATGGATACTAACGGAATACAGTGGCACCTCTGGTTACGTACTTAATTTGTTCTGGAGGTCCTTTCTTAACCTGAAACTGTTCTTAACCTGAAGCACCACTTTAGCTAATGGGGCCTCCTGCTGCTGCTACACCGCCAGAGCACAATTTCTGTTCTTATCCTGAAGCAAAGTTCTTAACCCGAGGTACTATTTCTGGGTTAGCGGAGTCTGTAACCTGAAGCATCTGTAACCCGAGGTACCACTGTACTGAACACAACACCCCAGACTGTATGCAAAACTGTTACCAAACTTCTGCACCAAGTAACCAAATTCTGCAGCTGGCTTGAATTGGGCAAATCTACACACTTCCTCATTTTGCCTCATTTATTCTCTTTCCGGTAGTCATAGGGATGAGCCAAGGAATTAATTACACACAAGGCACTGAAGCCCCACCATCTGCCCCATGGAAACTATTCCTTTCACTTTGGAGGCATGGGTGAGACACTGAGCAACAGTCAACACCAGAGCAGTGCACAGAAACACCGTTTACCTTCCCGCCGGAGCGGTACCTATTTATCTACTTGCAATTTGACGTGCTTTCAAACTGCTAGGTTGGCAGGAGCTGGGACAGAGCAACGGGAGCTCACCCCACTGCAGGGATTTGAACCGCTGACCTTTTGATTGGTAAGCCCAAGGCTCAGTGGTTTAGACCACAGCGCCACCCGCATCCCACACAGTAAACCCAATGTTCACAGTAAACCCATTGAAATCAATGGACTTAAGTGAATTACTTTAAATACTCAGACTATGACTTAGCTGGATATCATCCACTGAAAATGTACATTTGCAACCAGAAAAGCTAGAAATTTGCTCACCCTGTCTAGCACCAATGAAAGCCAAGACCAAGACCACACCTTGTAAGGCTACGTTGCAACCTCTGGCTTCCTTGCCCTGTGCTTTGAACTGTGAACCATCTGTTTCAAATCTATCTGTTTTTTCTAAGAAGCAGTAAGAATTTGTTG
This sequence comes from Lacerta agilis, assembly GCF_009819535.1. Classification (NCBI taxonomy): domain Eukaryota; kingdom Metazoa; phylum Chordata; class Lepidosauria; order Squamata; family Lacertidae; genus Lacerta; species Lacerta agilis. Next base: position 986,318 of record NC_046314.1, on the reverse strand, counting down.
TCTGAATTTACTTGTTTTACACTTCACCCCATTCCCTTTTCATAGAAGGGGCATAGTTGGAAGAGACCAGGAGGGTCATCTAGTCCAACCCCCTGCAATGCAGGAATCTCAGCCAAAGCACCCCCCCTACCTGACAGATGGCCAACCGAGCTCTGCTTAAACACATCCAAGGAAGGAGAGCCCAGCACCTCACAAGGCCGTCCATTTTCCTTGTGTGTCCAGGTCTTTTCACACTGCTAGCCTGAGGGCAGGGACTTTGTGACGCGCAGCGGGAATTATTTAAGAAGAGTTTTCATTAAGTTTAAGATAAACTTCTTCTGAAAAATAGATCACATATAGAACACAGGCTCTTCTCTATACAGGCACACACTCTGAGAGAAACTAGTCACTACAGTCAAGGTAAGTCACTCACACGGCACCGACAGACAGTTACAGACTAGAATGGCAGTTAGGCATCAACAGCTGTTCCTTCTCTCTTGCGTCTTTGTCACATGACACTTTGTTCATCTTATTGATATGTAAGCTGCTCTGTGACGCTCTGAATGAACAAAGGCATGAATTCTTAAAATACAAGTTGAAGTCTGCACCCACCACCTCATTCTGCAGTTCCTTTGAGTTCCCACAGAAACACAACAGACAAAGAATCATATTCATGACATGATTTTAGGTAAGGTGATGTTGCATGAAGCTTTCAGACACAAATATTTGATGCACAAGAACTCATCTAGCACAGAACACAGAGACAACAGCTGTATGTGGCACAGTTAAGAAGAGGTTAGGGGGAAATGCTTAGCTTTCTGCTGCTTAAAATGAGAACGAGAACTGCAGCGCATACATAACATGGTGAGACAAAGGTATTCATTATTTAAAACAATGAATCAGAAGCCAAGCCTGGTGCCCAGATGACTCTCCTCAGGTTACGGCTGAGAATCCTGCACCCACAAGAACGAAGCCCCGGAGAGCAAATTTCCGACAACACATAACAGACTCGAGGAGGAGTCACTCATGCAGCACCCTGTTCATAAAAAACTGCCCCACTGAAAGTAACACAATAACACACACAAAACCCTTTGAAACACCATGATCTATTGCAAAGTATATTTACTAGGGAAAACAGGAACAAGAACAAAAGCTCAATGTTGTCAGAAAAGCCTCCGCCTTTGGACCAACTACCCACCTATTGCATTAGTCAGGTCTTTCTCAAGAGAAAAGGAAATATTAATGCCCATAAGTAGTAACAACAACAATTATAATATATTATTTATACCCCACCCATCTGGCTGGGTTTACCCAGCCACTTTGGGCAGCTCCCAACCGAATGTTAAAAACACAATACAGCATTAAATATTAAAAACTTCCCTAAACAGGGATGCCTTCAGATGTCTTTTAAAAATAGGATAGTTGCTTATTTCCTTGACATCTGATGGGAGGGCATTCCACAGGGCAGGCACCGCTACCAAGAAGGCCCTCTGCCTGGTTCCCCGTAACCTCACTTCTCGCAGTGAGGGAACCACCAGAAGGCCCTCAGAGCTGGACCTTAGTGTCTGGGCAGAATGATGGGGGTGGAGACGCTCCTTCAGGTATACTGGGCTGAGGCCGTTTAGGGTTTTGAAGGTCAGCACCAACACTTTGAATTGTGCTTGGAAAAGTATAATTCAGTTTAAAAATAAAAGGCAGAGGCAAACCTGATTTAAACAAATGTGTAGGAAAACACCTGCTGCTGACTTGGAGTTATGAAATGGTGCACTCTCTGTGGTATAATCAGGATCTCCATAATACTGAGAGATTGCTGGAGCTAGTGGTAAAGTCCCACTTTGCTGCTTAAGTATAGGACATTGGCCATTGTTTCAGAAAGCAACTTTAAACTACATTATGCACTGCTTAATTGGTAGGTACTAGTGTCATTTCAGGGCTTCCAATTGCTTACAGCAGCATGGAGTGGAACAAGGAAGAAGGAAACAAGGGGAAACGGGATTTCTTCCGCTAGCTCCCTGTCTTTTGCTTGTACAATTCCTGCTTGACACCTGTAACCAATACCAGGATGTTTGAAGGAGGCGAAGGTCTGGTCCAAGGGGTTCCTATTGGCACAGCCACTTCTCAAAACAGGAAGTATGATCTCCTCCAGGTTTCATGAATTCATGGAACACAAAATAGTAAGTGGAGATCCATCAGATCGTTGAGGAAAATCTTTCAGGCCATAAGAAACAGGCAACATTTTGCCAGGAATGTAAAGATATGAGTTAAGATTCCTGCATTGCAGATGAGCACCAGTCTTCCTTCCAGTTCTACAATTCTATGGTGCTATGAGAAGAGTTAAACCCTACAAAGGGCTATCCTGTTTGTAGGCCTCAAAATCAGCAGCAGGGACCGAGCCTTAATTGACTAATGCTGCAGCTCTAATTCCACTTACCTGAAGGTAAGTCCCATTGAATCCAATAGGCCTTACCTCTGGGCAGACATGGTCAGGATTGTGCTGGGTGTGAGCTAACAGAGCCAAGCATTACATGTGTAGCTTACCTGTGTTGTGTCTTCCATTAAGCCCCTGATCTTCTCCACCACATCCGTGCGCCGGTGCTGCCGGAGAGCACTGATCAGCTGGGCAAGGCTGGCTTCAGAGCCCCTGATGGTCCAGTGCTGTAGAGCTGCGTAGGCCCTCTCGTGGTCTGCAGAATAGCTGCTGGTGAAAGCAGCCACCTCCCGCTCGCTTGCATTGCAGAGGAACTGGTAGATCTCCTTCCACTGGCTTCCAACTTGGGCTGCCACCAGCTTCAGAATGTCAATGCCTGTTTGACGTGTGATAAACCAAAGAACACTGAATTTCACTTAGTATTCCCAGGGGTCAAATCGTTGCATATTCGGACCAAGCAACAAGGTCCCTCACAGGGGTATTTCAAAAGCTATTTTGTAGTCTACTGGTTAATATTTTTTTCTGAACCAGAAGGTTCACTGAGAGGCAAACACCAACGCTCTAGTTTTCTTAATATTTGAGGATGCCATATTATTTCCTCCAAAAATGTGCCAACTTGGGGGTCCTATGAGTAGTCCTGATCATTGCCTCATGCAGTTATGGCCAATGCCACTTTGGCTGAGGTACTATGGTTGACCTAAATTTGGAGGATTTTAAAAAATGGGTATTATTGCTTGTGCTTCTGCAATCCCCATACTGCACAGATGGGCAGACTTTGGACTTTCAAGATCTACTTTGTTTTTTTACTAGAACCCCAAGCTCTATCCACTGGAGCCTGGCAGTGGTGAGTTGGGCCCATGGGGAGCAACATTCCAAAATGACTGAAAGGATAATCGGGAGAGTATTGGGATTTGAAAAGGATGGATGAACTGGGCCACCTCTGGAGAAAGCTGAATAGGAACTGTCTCACTTATCTATCCATACAGACCCTCAGGGCTCTACGGACACGCTACTACTTCCCATGAGATTATAGATTTATGGATCAACTAAACCAAGGCTATAGATCTTAAATAATAATAATCATCACATATGCTCCAATTCATTTCCTCCTTTATCTAAACCCTCCGTTTTCTTTCCCAGTTAATTTCCACGATTCCATCTTTATCTTTTGGGGGGAGGGGGGCTTGGGAAAGATGCCCTCTGCACCCCTGCTCATTGCCCCCTGTCAGCCCTGCCCAGTCCAGCTTTCTCCTTCAGGGCTCAACTTGCATAACTGCCTAGAAGGGGCAAATCAATTACTAGAAGAAAAAGGTAACAAATTGAAATTGAAAAAATATGAGGAAGTAAAGCATCACCGAACAGGGGTGGATTCAGTACCACCAATTAAACGAAGTGTTCAGAACAGATAACAAAAAAGGTTTGCAAAAGAAATTTCAATATTGGACAAAGAATTGTTACAAAATAAGACAAAGGTAATCTCTAAAATGTATGAACTTTACTAGAGTGGGAGGTGGAGGATGAACAAGTAAAAGAGGTAATGATTAAATGGGCAATGGGCATAGGCAAACCTATTCAATCATCATCATGGAGGAAATTATGGAAAGAATTGGAGATTTAAAGCTTGTGAGGCGATAAAGGAAAATTTGTTAAAGATGTTTTATAGATGGTATTGTTCGGTCCCTGCTCCTGCCAACCTAGCAGTTCAAAAGCACGTCAAAGTGCAAGTAGATAAATAGGTACCGCTCCGGCAGGAAGGTAAATGGCGTTTCCGTGCGCTACTCTGGTTCGCCAGAAGAGGCTTAGTCATGCTGGCCACATGACCCGGAAAAACTGTCTGCGGACAAACGTTGGCTCTCTCGGCCAATAAAGCGAGATGAGCGCCGCAACCCCAGAGTCATTCGTGACTGGACTTAACTGTTAGGGGTCCTTTACCTTTTTAGACTGGTGGTGAGGATGAAGGAAGTTAATTAGAAGAAAACAAGAAGTGAAATATGGGTTATATGTTTATTATTTGTTTTGTATTTTTATGTGTATTCGTACTTGTATTTGTATTTTCTTTTTAAGTTTATTCTTTTAGTGTTGTATGTGTTTGTGTTGCAACAATAACATTTATTTAAAAAAAGAAGGGGCAAATTAAGGGCAAAGGGATCAATTAAGAGCAACAGACTGAAACAACTAGGAAAAGCAGCCCTTTCTGGCAGTGTGCGCCACAGTGACCTGTTTTGCTAAGAGCGGCTTCAGTTTGGTTCACAGCCTCCAGGGGAGGAGTGAGGCAACAAGCAAGCAAAGGCTAACAGGTAGGCCCCCCCCCGGCATACTTGCATATCATCATTAAGCATTAGCCAGTGTGGAGGCAGCTATCGGCAAATTCCAGAGAAAGAATGCACTGGCAGGGTGACTCAGGTGAAGACCCGATAAGTTGCTTGAAAATCTATATTCCGGAAACTAGGCAGTTCAGGTTAAACAAGGAGCCTCCCCTAGATACGTGGATACAGCTGAAGGGATGCACTTAAAATGTCAAATGCTTTTTATTGCAGTGGATAATAACATAAAATGCATTACAGGTGGTCAGAATCCCACCAGAGGCGGAGCTAGCTGCTCCGGCACCCGGAGCCGTGCACATGCTGTTCACCCGGGTAGGGGGCTAGCTGCCCATGGTGAGTGTCCTGGGGGGTGGTGTGGCGGTCACCCCCCTCAGGGATGACACCCGGGGCAGTCCGCACCCAGCACACACCCCTTCCTCCACCACACAACACAAAAGATCACTCCACCACAACAGTGAGGGCAGCGTCTATGTTCGTTTAAAAAGAAAAAGAAAAGAGTACAGCCTCTAGAGAAGCATTTGAAGTTGGGGAAGATGCAGTCAGCACCCCACTTTCATGTCATAACTTGGAAAAGCTGTGTGTTCCCATTTGCCAAAAGTAACCGGAGGCAGAGAGAAGAGCCTTGGCTTTGTGAATGAACGCAGAATTCTCCATTCACTTTAATGGGGGCAAAGCTGCAAGTGGACATGCCAAAAGGGGCACAAAAGTGTGCTAGAGGTAGAATTTTCTTATTATAAATTTTAGAAAGGAAGATTTTAGATAGAATTCCACACCTGTTTTTGCCAAAAGGCACATTCTCTTAGGGTTTTTGGGTGGGGTCACATGCCAACTGTGGGCAGGACTAAAACTAATGGCAATGGTGGGGTATCACATGGGGGAAATGGGCAGGAGCATAGCGTCTCTCTCTCTCTCTCTCTGAAGCTCCTGCTGCAAATATATAAAAGCGGTGGAAGTCTTAAAGCCATCTGTGATGTATAATCACTGATTCTGTATTTAAGTTTTGTGTAAGTTTTCCATGTATGAATGTTCCCCCACCTATCTGTCCAATATGGTCTCCCCTTCCTCTTTTTCTAAATTAGTTACGACTAACCCTTGTCCAAAGTAAATAGTTATCTGTGGAAGGGCGCAGCCTTGCTCTCTCCTGCACACCAACCCTTTCCTTAAAGTGGCACCTCTCTTGCTATGTAGCATAATATGTTTCTGAGGAAGATGAAACCTGCTGAGGGGTCCATAAAACTGTGGCACGGTTTAATGGAGGGCTGGCTAACCTTTCCTGACCCAAGAGCTACATTTTACCTTTGCCAGCATTGCAGGGAAAGTCTGGCTGGGGTAGCCAGAAGTGGGGGCAACCACCCCCCACAAGCCCGCTCTCTTCAGCTGATCTCCACCCAACTGTGCAAGTCCCAGTTGCACTGCAGGCCCACCCCAGCACGACCAACTTTATTTCTTTTTCCTTTTCCTGGGAAGGGGGCAGATTGGGTCCCTGAACTGGGGCTTAGCCATCTCTGAAGACAGTGTTGATAGGTGGTGGGAAACGGTAGTAGACGAAAGGATGTAAGGAAGAGTATGATGGAGTGTTGGTTTTTAAGAAGAATGTCTGTATGTTGTGTATGTCTTGTCTGTAACATGTGAATGTATTATAAATTGTATTGATGAACAATAAAATAAAGTTTTATATATATATAAAAGACAGTAATTCAAAGTAGTCCTGGGGACTTCTTCACAACCTTGAGCATATTTCTATTCTGCTGAATAAGAAAACTAACTTGGAAGCCTGCATACCTTTTCGGCTGACTGATCTATCAACTGATCTATCAATTATGATAGCCATTCTGGGCTTTCTCATTTTATTCTCTGCTAAAGACAATGGAAATGTTATGCATTCATACTAGTATCCTTATGGGAACTATTTGAAGAACTGTGCCTTAAGTAATGCAAGAATACACCCGGCACAGACACAGGCAGATAAGCCAGCAAACTTGCAAGAGAAATGGACCACAATGGCATTTGCTTTAACCTGCTGAGCCATTTTGAGACAATTACCACATCACAGAGGCTCAGGAGTTAATAGCAAACAGCTTTTAAGAATACAAAGTTTGTCAAGGCACACCATTCCACTTCCATAGTGCTTTAAGTTTGGGATCAAACCAGAGGCAACTTTTAAGCCGCTGTTTGGGAATGGCCATGCCTCTTTCCAAAAGGTAGCCACGGGAGATTCCAGTCTCTAGTTCTGGGGCAGGTGGAGGTGGGAAAGATCCTATCCCCACTGCTTGTTTTCCTTCTCCAAGCTGCCACCCCACCTTGTCACAAAGCTGTTTTTCCCCAACTGAAAAATGCCAGCTTCAATAGCGTGGTCTTTAATGTGCTGAAGAATCTTGTTTTAAGTTAAACAGGATGAACAATTTCAGTTATGAACAGAATTCTCTAGGTTTCATTTGTGGAATTTGCTCGACATCACTCACCATGGCCATTGCAGTAGTAGATCCATTTCTCCCTGTTCTGGGTCAGAGTGGAAGATTTTCTCAAAACGGACTTCTCAACAATGGCACTGGGATCCTGCCTTGGTCCTTTCTTTAGAGTTCGTGAACTTTTACGGACACTGCACACAACGATCACCACCAGGACAAGCAGCAGCAGCAGCACGATCATCCATGGCAGGTGCTCGTTGATATCAAAATGCCTGTGGGCAGCCTGCCTTGGAGAGCCTCTCTTGGGGGGGTTATAGGGAACGCTGGATTTTACACTGCCACTCATTTCCAGCGCTGGCTGTATTTTCAGGATGGAAGTGGCATGCTTATGGTAATGGGTCTGCTGGTGATTCAAAGGCGTAGCATATCCCATAGCAGTCACGCTGACAACTACAGTCTCGTTCTGTGAAGTTCCATTGTAGCTGTTGGTTGGCTCCACCATGTCAATGGATACGTTTGGGGTAGGGGTGGCAGAAAAGTTGGAAACTGAAGCGTTCACACCTGGAAAACAAATGTGATGTTAGAAGCAAAGCAGCAGGTATAGACCCTACCCACTCTTACTGTAGCTCTGGCCCAAATGCCCTTTAAGTATGATTGATTCCTAGAGGACTTACAAAGGGGGTTCTCATTTATGTTATGTGAGTGCAAACAAATATACATATAACAGCATCCACTGGAAAAACTGGGTGGAAGGAGCAAGCTGAACCTATACATTGGTATCAACAACAGCCCCAGATTTGGTTTAATAGGGAATGTGCTTCTGGGAAAGGGGAGCTCTGTTGCTCCACTGCCCAGAGGCCAAGACAGCCGGACTGAATAGCTTGCAGATAATTGCAAAGGGCAAAGGAGATAGTTCTAGGATGGAAGATCTGTATGTGGAAGCCTGTCCACAGTTTGTCCAGTTTGCAAGCTGTTTTGATGATCTAAAAGTGGGGGGGGGGGAGGAAGCTACAAATAAATAACAGCAAAAATAAAACCAACACCTCGCTCATGGTTCTGACAAAGTGTAGCCATTGTTTTGCAGGGATCCCCATCTTGCAAAAATAATCAAACATGCACACGACATTAAGCATGTTTTTTCTCCTTGTTCTAGATTAGGCATGACCAGATGTTACGGTGAAAGCCATTGATAGCTCATTACAAAGAAAAAGTGTCAGAAATGAATTAGTTTTCTAAACATGCTACGCTGAGACCAAGAGAATATCTTGGTTCAAGTCTGCCCACGTCTATTTGCTTCACCTCTTTCAGCTTGGCAGCCGTGCTGTGTCAGAATGTATCGCACAGCAAAGGACCAGCGTCTTACTTTAACAACCTTGATTCAGTCCCTCCTATTTTTGATACAATACTTTGTTACCACAATCAGATCCGACTTCAATAGCTAAATACAGTATCGGTGCTACGATGGATCCACTAAAGCCATTTAAAAGTCCCCGACTTCCTTCCTCCTCTTTCTGCGGTTCCTTAAATTTATTTTTTTACATTTCCTACATATTCTAAATTAACTTAAGTTATTCGTTTATTATAAAACTACAGGTTATTACAATAATCCTGCCAATGTTCTTACCTGTTTACAGTTTGTAGATATACAATAAACCATTTCCATTCTTTTATTAAAAGTTTGTTATCTTGATTTATTATTTTTCTGGTAAGTTTCAGCAAAACTGATAAGTAGCTTATTAATACTAAGATGAGCTGTTCCTACATTATGTCAGGTTGAAAGTTAACAAAAATACATTCTATCCCTCCAATACAATAGATTATGTATTGAAAAGGGCTGGAAAAGTATCTGATGAACACTGGAAATATTCCAATTGCATGTCAACCCAGTTTTTAGTTCATTCAAAAAAAAAAATAGCTTATATAGACTTAGATAATAAAATTATTCCAATTATGATTTTTATGCTATGGCAAACATTTGCAATAATGGTGTTTTGATCTGTAACAGTGAATGGACATTGAGTACAAACTGATTCGACAACCCTTGCTATGCAAGAGCTACTAAGGTTGCAGTTTTGATTGTATCCAAAGGAGGGATGCCCACCTGTGTGTCCATGGAGGTGTCTCCTTAATAATATATAAATTCCAAAACGAAATGGAACAAGCCACCATTCAAATCAATCGGCACCTACTCTCCTGACTGCTGCAAAGCAACATGACGGTGCTAGTCTGAATTGTTTGGGATAAAAGAAGTTCTTATTTGATATAATCCTAGGCATATCTACCCAGACGTCCCACCAAGTTCCATGAGACTCCCTGTAAGGGATGCAGGCATAGGAGGATTACAAGATAAAATGCCTTTCTCATCTTCATGGCTTCAGACTGCTCAGAAAAGTCCTGGCATGGGATGCTAAACACAGAACCACCACGAGGGCAGAAATAGACCCTGACCAGTGTGGAGCTAAACCAAGAGACAATTGCACCGCTTAGAAGCTGGGTAAAGGGTGTCTAATACCATGTAATGTATAAACTGGAGGCGCCTCTGTGTACAGAGGCATTCCAAAATGCAGCTAATGTCTTAAAAGGTAAAGGTAAAATAAAATGATAACACCAACAGCATTTAACAAAATACTTGCAATGTGAGAACATTTGACAATAGATTTAGACAAGAATAAAATAAGAATGTATATATTAATGGTGAATGGACAATAATTAAAGCGAGAGAATGATGAGAAGATTGAAACCCAGAGATGGAAGGGAGGGAAGTCACAATACTCGGCAGAGTATAGGGATATACAAAGAAAATGTTTGAATACATAGTCGTTTGTAATAAGTTTTGGAACCATCTTTCTTATCTTTATGTGAATTCGTTGATGTAATTAACAAAAGCAATAAAAAACACTAAAAAAAAAGGTAAAGGTAAAGGTACCCCTGACCATTACGTCCACTCGCAGATGACTGTGGGGTTGCGGCACTCATCTCGCTCTATAGGCCGAGGGAGCTGGCGTTTGTCCACAGACAGCTTCCGGGTCATGTGGCCAGCATGACTAAGCCACTTCTGGTGAACCAGAGCAGCGCACGGAAACGCCATTTACCTTCCCACCGGAGTGGTACCTATTTATCTACTTGCACTATGACATGCTTTCAAACTGCTAGGTGGGCAGGAGCTGGGACTGAGCAATGGGAGCTCACCCCATTGCAGGGATTCGAACCACCGACCTTCTGATCGGCAAGCCCTAGGCTCTGTGGTTTAACCCACAGCGCCACCTGCATCCCTCCAGCTCCTTTCTCAGAAAACCACACTTAATTTAAAAAAATAATATTAATATTTTATTGAAAGAATTTCAATTCTAAAGAAAAATTGATACAGAGGAAAAAGGGGGAAGTGAGGGGATGGGGGGGTAACAAAGATGTGTCTAATAAAAATATATATAAATATATACAAAAATGAAACATACCATACTTCTTGCCCAATCTTGCATGCCCTAGCTACAGACGTTTGGCAATGCTGTACACTTACCTTTGGAAAGAAAAGTAGAAGGAACTTTGTAATGTTCTTCTTCATCCTCTTCCAGTCGTGACAAAAGCCCAGCTCCAGTCAGAAAAGCTGGCGAAAGTCCACAAGTGTTGTCTCTCTCTTTTGTCCCTGGTTTGATCACAACCATGTTTGTTCGTGAGCAGTCAGTAAATGTTTTGCATCTCAGCACGCTAGAAGGCACATCAGAGAAGCTGCCACGAGGGCAAGGTTTACACCTGACATCTTCCGTTTCAGTTCCTTTCTTTTTTAGGCCCCACCCAACGCGGCACACGGAGTAAGATTTGCAAGCATCACCGTCTCGAAATTTACCAGGCGGACAGATGCAGTCACGGTCCGTCAAAGCAGTGCAAGGGGTTTTCTCAACCATCGGCGGCTCACACAGCTTTTGACATGGATGGCATCTCTCTATCCCATTTTCATGCTTTGTGAATGTTCCACTGGCACATGGGCTGCACTCTCTCAAGCTGGTCGTTGTGCAGTGCTTAGACACATAGGTTCCTGCGGGACATTTGTCACAGGTCAGCTTTGTGTTAGTGGCACGATCCAAGTGGCTGTATGTGCCAGAAGAGAGGCTTATGGCATTCTGTTCAGATGTCAGCTTTGACTGGGCATCCGTGCTACCAAGGAACATAAATCCCTGAAACACAGACATAAATGCAAGTTAGCTACAGACCATAAGGCAGGTCACAGCAAGCCACATCAGCTTTACTCTATTTAGGTAACTGTGTTTGAAAGACATGCTCGGCTCTCTTGCCTGGAAGAGTTTTTGCCAATCTACCAATCCATGAGCCGAAGTTTACTGCCCTGATCCCTAGGCAGGTCATCAGTTTCTGAAGGGAGAAATACGCAAGCTGCTAAAAAGCTGCCAACAAAATGTCTACTAATGGCACTTTAAAGATTTTCCATAGCATCCTGACAGACAAGGATAGACCCTGTGGAATTCTCTCTTACAGGCAGGAGTAACCCATTCCCTCTGAATTGCCTTTTGGAAAGCCTCTGGCAGAGGACTGGCAGAAGATTCTCCGAGGAAAAGCTGCCTTTGGCCCTTTGAGCTGCCCCCACCCCAGGAACTGTTGTCCTCCTCCTCCTCTAGCGCTAAAACAGAGGAGTTTGAAAAGGAAAACAGCCTCTCCAAGTGTCCTCATCTGACAGAGAACATTAAGCAGCCAATGCAAAAAGGATCCAGGAAGTTACAGGCCTGTTAGCATAACTTCTGGGTAAATTGGTGAAAGGATCATTCAGTTCTGTGACAGGGTCAATAAACACATGGAAAGGAATGATCCAATAGAACGGAAAGACACAGTATACTTGGACTTTTAAAAAGTGTGAGATAAAGTTTCTCAGCAAAGACTCATGGGGTAAGAGAGGAAGCCCTCTTATAGATTGGTAACTGGAAGCAAAGATTGGGAATTAATTGATAACTTTCCTAATGGAGGGATGTAATCAGTGTGTGTGTGTGGGGGGGGGGTATATTAGCGCCAGTGCTTTTTAGCTTGTTTATAAATTATCTGGCATTAAGGGAGTAAACAGCAGGGTGGTCAAGCTTGCTGGCTGCATCAAATAATTTGGGGGAGTGGGGACACACATGACAAAATGCGGTAGGGAAGAGCACTAAACCAATTTCTCCCAACTAGAAGGAAGGGCATTAAAATGGCTATGCAGGCCATAGTAAGCAGGGGACTCCCTCGGAAGGTGGTGGATTCTTCTTCCTTGGAGGGTTTTAAGCCAAGGTTGGATGGCGTTCTATCAGGGATTCCGTAGCTGTGATTCCTGCATTGAGGGGGTTGGACTAGATGGCCCTTAGGGATCCCTTTCAACTCTACAGTTCTATTATTCTATTCTCTCCATGGATTCATCAGTAATGACTGTTGATTCAAATATCCATTTTATTGTGCACTGGATTCAGCTAATGAGTCCTTATTGCAGCAGCCTGCAGAAAGACTTCTGCTAGTACGATGGGACCTCCCCCCCCCCATGCCCACCCCCCATATGAGCATCAGCTTGGGGTGGGGGTCAGGAGAAGCCCCAATGCCAGCACATCAGATTTAATGCTGGCATAATAAAATAGATATCTGAAGCAGTGTCAATTCAAAAAATTCAAATCTATTTTGAAATCATACTTTGCAACATAAGATCTTCGCTGGTAGATAACAAAACAGAGTTGCTAAATTAAACTGGCTCAGTTTTCAGGGCTGCAAAGTTTAAGTCCACTCCACATGGTTACAGCAACTGGAAATTAAGTGTTCCTGCATTCTTGCTCTTGTTAGGATCAGCTGCAGTTAGCCTGCACATGCAAGTGGTTAGCACTTTTGTTGAACTCTTAGCAGTCAACTAAGTGACTGCGATTTTGGGTGTGCAGCATTCTGAGCACGGTATTCATTGGAAGAGCAAACAATTGTTTCCATTATATCTTCCCAAATAAGTTTCGGCACAAAAATAATACTAAACTACCACAACTGCCTGTGAAATTTAAAACCTACAAGTTGATCAAATGAAAGGCTGTTCACATCTTAGCAGCTACGCAAATGCACTGGAGATTTCCAGAGATTGAAGAGTGGAATTTCTGTACCAACAATGGAAGGTCATTTTGTTGCTTTTGTCATCAAGGCCCAATGAAGATGTGACGTACTTATGGCTCAGAGATGGGGAGTGGCCCATGGTTAATATTCTGTCAGTATTAACCCTGATTAATGGTTGCCCAGACATGGCATCTCAGGCAGGGCAGGAAAGTCTGTGGAAAGCCACCGAGACGGAAATTTAATAGGGAGCCCTTCATGAAGTAGAGTTATAAAAGCTTTTCAACTATAGAGAGGAACATAGGAAGCAGCCTTACAACATTTCCTCTTCTCTCTCCAATCTCTCCCCAGTACAAAATGCCTCCACCCCAGATATTCACTTCATCCTGCCCCACAGATGGCCTGCCTTCTTCACCTGGTTCTCCAGTAACAACCACAACCTCTAAGGAGTGTTTTCTGCAACCACTCCTTCTCCCAGGAGCAAGAATTGAGTGGGCTTGCTCACAGCAGCAAGGGTATCTTTTAGGCAGCTTGGGGAGGTGGGGCTGACCACTGGGATCAACCTCAAATGGTCCTGGGGTCTACCACTAGATCCCAGGAGATGTTCTGCCCACCCCTTGAGTACAGACTGCTGCACTAGGGTAGGAGAAACCTGGGCTCAATTCCCCTGCTGAGCCAGTTAAGTTCACTTCCAGACTTAGGAGGTCTGTCACGGCCCACTGCAGAGGCCCATGGCATGGCAGACAGGCCAGCCCTGCAAACCGCCAGGCACACTCCAAAGTGGCAGGGGAAGCTCCTCCCCCAACGCCCCACTAGCTGAATGGAAAGGGAAATGTACTCAAAGCTGCCCCCCCATCAACTACAATCTCACTCTGACAGAAAACGTAGATAAGCACAATCACAACCACGGCTGGATTTGGTGGGCTCCTGGGGGTGGGTGCAGTGGGAGTGCTTGCCATTCCCCCATCATTTTTTGCTTTTCTGCTTGGGTGGGTGTTGTCCCCCCCTTCCCAGAATGAGCACACAATGGATGCAGTTCCACCAGGGCACTCATCCTCCACTTCTGCAAAACCATTGATTTGTCATTGTTGTTTCCTTTTAAGACTCATGCTGGAGATTTTGGCAACCAGATTGTTTTTAAAGAATGGGAGAAAACGTAATAAATATATGCCCCAGTATCTATCACAATAAAATAGTATTTTTCTATGCACACAAGATTAAAATGAATGATAGCATGGTGGCAAGAACCATGCAAAGTATAAACTGGAGTTCAGAAAGGCTCTGCCTGTTGGTCAGGAAAACCCTGAGAAGATATTGTTTGCTATTTTTAAAAAAAGCTTTTGTACAAATGGTGTATCCGGGTGGCAGTTTCAAATCTTTTTGCTGGACTTTCAGGATTACTATTTGCACACAATCAAAATATGCACAAGTTGTACACACAAATTACAGAGAGATTCAGTTGCAAAGATATACACGTGAAACCCCAAACACTTATGCTTTCAATATACCCAGAAAAAACATCATTCCAAGTTGTGTGGTGGCTAGGGGCACCCCATTAAGAATGGAGAGCCCTGGGTTCAAATCCCTACTCTGCCAAGACAGTCTATGTGACAGTCACATTCTGTCAGCCCAGCCTACTTCACAGTGTTTGGGGGGCGATTGGGGGGGGGGGGGAGAACCCTGCATGCTGCTGCCTTGAGTTCCTTGAAGGAAAGGTGGGATATAAATTACTGAACATGAAAGTGTTCTGCTATAACAGTACTAGACACGGTCAGAATAAATTCAGTTCCTTGGCACCTGGACTATGGACATGCAATGGCAGGATCCAGGGTCCTGGTCAACAAGCGATCTTTAAGGGGTGCTGCATTTGAGGGCTCTGCCCACCGGCTGCTCCCACTGCAGCCAAAACGTGGAGAAGATCCTCTTCTACCTACTTTACTCCAATGCATCCCCACCAGAAGCTTCCCAACGGTACTTCCAGCTGCACCCTAATGCTGCCTGCATTATGCTGCCTCCTTATGCGCAGGAGCAAGTCGGGGAGATGGATTAGGATGAATATTCCTAACTCCAGGTGTTCCTTTTGCTGCCGAGAAGGAATGGAGGAGCAGCAGCCCTTGGCGGAGGTCTCCGCACGCCGGGTCCCGACCCGAGACTGCGGGCGCCTCCTCGCCGGGTCCCTGGTCTCTTTCCCACCCTCGGGAAGATGCCCGCCGCACCTCGCTCCGTCTTTCTCCGCTGCCGCCCCCCTCCAGTGCCGGAGTCCGCCCCGGGAACAGGACCGGCCTCTCGGGCAGGATGCGTCCCTCGCGGGCGGACCCAGATGCTCCTTCTCCCGCACCCAGGGTTGTCTTGAGGCAAGGGCCCACCCTGGTTCCCAGGCTGGAGGCGGCCTCTGACCATGTGCAGAGCGCCTCTCCTCCCCCAGAAGCCCCCGCTCCGCGTCGCCCCCGCCCCGCCCGACTCACCGCGACGAGGCTGGCGACGAAGGCGGCTCCGGGGGCGCCCATGGCTGTCGCGGGGGCCGAAGCCGGGGCGGCGCGGCGGCGGGAGAGGGCCGGGGGTCCTCTAGGCGCCCATGGGGGCCGGCGCTGGAAGCGGCCCGCTAGCAGAGCGTCCGGCACCGCATGGCCCGCGGAGGGAGCGCGCTCGGGGGTCGAGCAGCGAGGGCGCGGAGCCTCAGCGAGAGGCCGCCTCCGGGGCGACGAAGGGCGGCTGCGGCGGGGCAGGAGGGGCCGCCGGGCGGCGCGGCGGCAACGGGTGCGGGGCTGGCGTGGTTTGCGGGCGCGGCCGGCTTCCCATAGCGACCCAGCGGAGGCCACGGTCGCCTCGCTCCTGCGCGCCTGCCTGCCTGCCTGCTTGCCGCTCTCCTGCGGCTGCTGCTGCGGAATGGGCGGAGAGCAGGAGGCAGCCGGGGGGGGGGGCTTCTCTCCACTCCCCATGACGTCACTCCGCGAGAAGCCCTGCCCGGCGCCTCTGACGCAGCACAATCGCGTTCCTGTGTCGTCATGGGCCGAAACTGGCCCGCGGCGAGGGGGGGGGGGCACGGCTCGGGTCTTCCTTTCCGGATGCCTGGGATGTGGCCCCAAAGTCATCTCCGTGAGAAAAGAGGCGGGCGGCGGCGGAGCATCCCGAGAGAAAGCGCCCCCCCCCCCGCCTAGGGCTGCGGGAGAGGAAGAGCCGCTCACTGCCCTGCTCCCATTTATGCCGCGAAACACAGGGAAGCGGCGGCTTACTCTCAAATGGCAATCGATGGCTATTCTTTGCCACGATAAATTTTGACATCATGAAATGTGTTCAGTTGCTTTTCCAGATCTATGGGGATCTCATACTGTCAGAATTCTATGGAGGGAGCAAGACGGCCGGGGGGGGGGAGCAAAAAGGGAGAACGTAGGAGTAGGATCGGGATAATTTTTGGCGCAAAACCCTTTTGCCTCCTTTGACTTCCGAAACCTGGTGTTTTTGGATATGCTTGGTTTGGGGCTTATTTGAATGTTTCTCTCAAACAAA
Source organism: Lacerta agilis (assembly GCF_009819535.1). Classification (NCBI taxonomy): domain Eukaryota; kingdom Metazoa; phylum Chordata; class Lepidosauria; order Squamata; family Lacertidae; genus Lacerta; species Lacerta agilis. Next base: position 969,621 of record NC_046314.1, on the reverse strand, counting down.
GCCTATTGTTCATTTCTCAATCAAAGTCTTGCTGTTGTTTTTCGAACTGGGAGATTGCTTCACACTTAAAATATTTTATTGTCTGTTGAGGAGAGGTGGTTCTATCTACATGTTCTAAGTTGCTGTTGATAAGATTATCCGAAACTGTAAACAGCCTGTAAAAAGCTTATTGTTTGGACTTTGGAACTGTGGGTTAATTTAAAGAGCGCTGTCAGTGCAAGTTATTGCTTAAGGCAGTGGTTCCCAGTTAGGGGTCCAGGGACCCCAGGAGGTCCGCAGCCCCATCTCTTGCCTCCCCCAACTAATTTTTGTCATTTTTGCATGGTGATATCACAAGTTTTATTATCTGTTTTAACGCTGTGAGATTTTTCAATATATTGGCCAAAATTGGTTTTGAAATCACACCGTGATAACGATTTTGACCCTGCAATACACAGCAATATATGGCTCCTTGTGTGAGGGAGCGCAAGGCAGCCGGTGGCAAGGCACCGCTGAGATCAAACGATGATCTCGGCCGATAACGCTGCTGATCTGAGCTGCTGCAGCCTTCCCTCACGGGGAGGGAGAACAGGGCAGCTGGTCGCCCTCACTTCAGCTAGCAGGAAAGCAGCAGCCGCCACAGTGGACGTGCATCTTCGCTGGCTGCAGCCCCGCTGACTTGATGCGCCCACTCCCAGCTCCTCCCACTCAAACCATGGGGGGGGGGTGACTCCACTTCCTCTAGTCTCCTCCCCCACCACCACCCATCTAATCTCCGTGACTGGTCCTTCCCTCATCCCCACACCTGATCTCCAATTTCAGACATCATGGTATATTGGAATATTGCAATGTTTAGCTGCTAATAATACATCACAATGTTGAAAACCATATATCAATCAGCCCTAGTCTGTTTTTTTAGTACAGTGGTACCTTGGTTCTCAAATGTAATCCGTTCTGGAAGTCCGTTCCAAAACCAAAGCGTTCCAAAACCAAGGCACACTTTCCCATAGAAAGTAATGCAAAATGGATTAATCCGTTCCAGACTTTTAAAAACGTCTAAAACAGCAATTTAACATGAATTTTACTATCTAACGAGACCATTGATTCATAAAATGAAAGCAATAAACAATGTACTGTACTATAAAATAAGACAGTATTGTAGATGATAAAAAAATATTATTTTTTCTTAGCTGCACTGATTGGTTGGGACACAAGACAAGGCCTTTTTGATAGGGTTTAGTTGCTCCCTTTCTTTTAAAATCAGGAGTGCTGTAATTTAATGCTTTTGCGTGATATCTGATATTAATCATAGGTCAGATGTGACCATAGAGTAGACCTATTGAAATCAGTGGACTTTCTCTATAACAAATAGCGGACATTGCCCTGTTTTTAACCTTTCTTAGTCTTACAATATGGTACTGTTTTGAGTGATTTTGGATTGTTGTGTGTGTTTTGGAAATCTAGTATGCTGCTTTTTTGTTTTTCAATAAAGAAAAGTAGGATAGAAATATGTAAGTAAACAAGCAAACTACTAAATAAAATAAAGCTGTCAAAATGAAGTGGTCTAGGACTGGTAATGGTTTAGCTAGAAACTGCAGTACTAAATCAGAACACCGACTTGTATTATTTCTTACAGTACCCCTAGGTGGCAATAGCAGCCCAGAAACGACAAACATTCTTACAGGCTATGGCAGTCTTCAGGAATGGCACCAGCAAGCCTCACTGGAAGCGAATGAACTTGCCATATTTTAAAGAGCTGAAAAGACCTTCAGTCAGAGGCTTCTACTTTTGAGTCTTGTATGTCTCATGTGCCTATTTACCGTACATCTCAGGAATGTCACCCAATGGACAAGGATGCTGAAAAATTCATTATTTAGATGTCAAGAGTGTTGTTGGAGGGCTGAAGATTAAAGGCTCCAAAGCTGTCAGCTATCACTCCTCAAACATTTCCAAAAACTTGCTACACTAAAGTTCTAGAGATTATCTTGAACCTGAGTACAGCTGAGGAGGTAGCAGCAAACACTTAATAACCAACATCTCATTGCATTTCCTTGTGGAGAAAAATATTTGGTTTGAACAATGCAAGGAAAACCCCACCTTCCTGTGTATAATAATTAACTGCACAACCAGTTCTACATCTTTTGATTAAAATGTTCCTATTAATTCTCTTAAACAAATGGAGCCTGCTAAAGTTCTGTGATCCCAAAATGGAGATTATAGGAACAGCTTTGTATTCTGTATAAAGAAAATGTCTGGTGTTGCCTTCATATACAGGAGCCCACTTCTAAGGGCTGAGGTCCCTTTACCCCCCTTAAAATATTTGAGGGGGCTGCCTCCCAAGTTGATGGGCATTGCCATTTAAATGGTGTCCATGCACTGCATCATGTGATCGATTATGCAGGGTGGGGCTTGCCCCCCAATATTTTATTAAAGTTGCCCCCCCTGCTTTGACCAATAAATCATAGACTCATAGAGTTGGAAGAGACCACAAGGGCCATCCAGTCCAACCCCCTGCCAAGCAGGAAACACCATCAAAGCATTCCTGACAGATGGCTGTCAAACCTCTGCTTAAAGACCTCCAAAGAAGGAGACTCCACCACACTCCTTGGCAGCAAATTCCACTGTCGAAGGAAGTTCTTCCTAATGTTTAGGTGGAATCTTCTTTCTTGTAGTTTGAATCCATTGCCCCGTGTCCGCTTCTCTGGAGCAGCAGAAAACAACCTTTCACCCTCCTCTATATGACATCCTTTTCTATATTTGAACATGGCTATCCTATCACCCCTTAACCTTCTCTTCTCCAGGCTAAACATACCCAGCTCCCTAAGCCGTTCCTCCTAAGGCATCGTTTCCAGGCCTTGGACCATTTTGGTTGCCCTCCTCTGGACACGTTCCAGCTTGTCAGTATCCTTCTTGAACTGTGGTGCCCAGAACTGGACACAGTATTCCAGGTGAGGTCTGACCAGAGCAGAATATAGTGGTACTATTACTTCCCTTGATCTAATATGGGTGGAGAAAAGGCTACATGAAATAAATAAAAATCACCCATCCGCTCATTTCCCCTGCCCTTTGGATTACTCCAGCATGATTTCTGTATTACTCTTTAAGTGCCATAAGAGGCCAGCCTGCTTGTCTTCTGCTCAAAAGGTATGCCTAGCAAAAGTTGAAAGTTTCCTTCAGAATGGTAGGATGTATTTCTGTGAGCTGCTGAAATAGTCTCAAAATGGCGGCAATTTCCCCCCCCCCAACCTGGTTATTAAGGCAGCAGATCTGGAAAGAGCACAAAGGGCCTTGGGCTAAATCCTTCTCTACCATCAGGCCCAGAGTTGCTATCATTTCTTTTGAGAGGTTCAGTGTGAAAACTGAACCGCCTATGGCTCACCTCTACTGGCATTGCAGGATGTGAGCTCTGAAACCTTGACACTGAACATTGCTGGTCTCAGCAGATGATGTATCTAACTTCATGAAGCCAAACTGCCTTAGAAACAAATGGGGCTCCTGCTCCCTAGTTAAAGATGATGGCACACAGTGCTCAGCTGTCCCCTGCTCCTTCCTGGGAAGAAAACCAGGACAATGATATTGAGGAAAGGCTACAGCATACCTGCCCAGAATGGTCTATGGGAGATGGCAGGATGGCTCCAGGTGAAAGATGGCAGAGTTTTCCTTCAAGTCTCTGCTGGAACCATGCAGAGCTTCTAATCACTGTTCAAAATGAGACTGAACAGACTTTGGAGCAATCAAATGAAATAGCAACAAAATACAGGGAAATAAATGGGAACAAGCTGTGGTGGGGGGAAACCACCTCCATTCTACATCTGCTAGAATTCAAGCAAATGTGGTTGAAGTCTTATGGTGCTAGCACAACACACCCATGTGTCTTTGCAGATTAATGGGACTGAGCTCTCAGCTGTGCTGGAGGGAATGTGGGTTTGGAGGAACCCTGGTGCTTCTGGTGGGAATGGCCAGCAGTGGGAACCACCTGAGCCTTTGCTGACTGAGGTCTACCTGTAAATGGAGCTCCTGAACTATGCTCATCTTTCATTTTTATGGACAGAAATGGAAACTTGATAAACTTTATGTCAATGGCTGCCGGTCTTACAATTCCACACCTTTGGAAGGAGGCAGACAGATTAATGGTACAAAAGCTTGGGACCTTTGCCCTTCTGGAGGAGTTAACCAATACTACTAAGAGGTAAATCAACACCTTAAAAGGCATTATGTGGTTTGGCATCCATTTATTTTGTACACCACAAGGCCTGGACACATGAGGCATCCATCTTCCTACTGGAAAATAACCTGGATTGCTTGATTTCTTATCTTTGATTCCCCTCCCCCCTTGGTGGATCATGTGTTCTGCCCAGATGTAATTAATAGCTTGGAGCCATTTATCCCTCACAAACTCTAAGTTTTATTGTCTCCAAGTTCAAACACTTCATATGAAGTAAGACTTCCAGTCTTTACATAATTTCTAATCTATACTGTATTTCAATGTGCCTTTAATAAACCCAACCATTTGAAGAGCAAAAAAGAGGACACATTTGCCGACTTTTAGGCTGACGCCTCTGCCAATGAAAAAGAGGACCTATGGCAAATATTCCGAAAGACAACAGCCTCTCTGCGGGAGGGGGGAGGCAGGGCGCTGCCATTCACACGAGGAGGGGGGGTCCGTTTTGTGGTGGTTGCCCCCTCCCTCCCTCCCTCCCTCGGCGGCCGTTCCCTCTGCACCTGCTGGGCGGCCTTGTGGCCCCCTGGCCCGGCTGCCGAGCCCCCCCCCCCCGCTCACGGCCCGTCTCCGGAGCGGCGCGGCCTGGCCTGGCCTGGAGGTCGGCGGCGGCGGCGGCGCGGGCCGGGCGAGGAGGCGGCGGGGGGCGGCGCCCCAGGAGGGCGGAGGCGGAGGCGGCGGGGCCTGCCGGGCTTCCCGCCCGCCCTTGCTCTCTCGCTGGCTTCCTGGCGGCGGCCAATCTCGCCTCGCGACCCGCCGCGTCCGGCCTGAGCGTGGCGGCGGCGGCGGCGGCGGCGGCGTTGTCGGGCACCGGGCGAGGGGCTCCGAGCGACGCGTCTCGCTGCCTCCGCCCAGCCGGGTCCGCGCAGCATGGGTAAGGGGGCGTCCCTCGAGGCTGCCGGGGGGGGGGGGGAGAGACGCCGGCCGGGGGTGCTCTGCTGCCCCACAGGCGGAAGGGAGGAGGAGGGGGCGCCTCGTGGAAATGGCGTGTCCTCCCCCTCCCCCCCGCCTTCCCTTCCTCACCAGGGACTGGCGGCGTGAGAGGGCAGCTTGCCTCGCCTTCCGGGTATAATGGACGGGGGGGGGGGGCAGGGCTCCCGGGGTTGCTGCTGCTGCTTCGATTCGGGAGCCAAAGGGGCTCAACACCCCCCGCCCGCCATGCACTCGGAGCCGGGGGTCCCGCCGGCCTCGGGCTTCGGCGTCGGAGTGGTCGCCCCACCTGGGAAGCGACCCGGCCGGGGCGGGAGGGGCTTCCTCCGAAGCGAGCGCGGGAAACCAGTGGACGGGCTTCCCGGTCCCTTTGCAGCCTTTCCTTGCCCTCCTCCATTTTGGAAGTAGGCAAAAGGCTTCATCCTTCGTCCTAGAGATGGACGCCCGTTGCTCGGGGCCGGGAAAGCCGCCAGGTGCCTTCCTTGCTGCTTCCCAGCCCTCCTGCCAGGTACTTACTCCGAGTCTGATTCTGGCGCCTGTTCAGACGAGTGGAAATCGCTGCGTTGCTATGCAAAATCCCTGTTATCGTTAAGCAATCCCCCAGACTCGCACTTCGCTGGGTTACACTTTTAAGAATATTCTGTATGCTCCTGTGGACACCACGCTTTGTTTTCAGATTAAAATTTCAGGCAAAGTTGCTGTAGACTGCGGCGGCGTGTTAAAGGATGATTTGGTTTTCTCTGTTGAGTATAAGGGGTACTGTCTCTCATCAGTTCCCTTTAAGATTAAATTGGAATTACAAGGGACAGTTGGGAAATTTCATGTAACCTGATCCTGGGTACAATTTATAAGTCAATAATTGCTTATCCAGAGGAACCTAATTCCAAACAAATGTTTGTGTTTGCTGAATGTCTTGATGGTTTTGGAAATAAACCCACAAAAAGATATCAGCAAAGCCTGAATCCCCCTGAATTTACCGAGGAATTAATAACAGCACACTTGCAACATGATGCATGTTTTCAAAATTGTAAAAGGGGGGGGGGGGTAATAACATGCAGTTCTTTGGAGAATACATTTGGGAGGTGGCAGTAGAAGTTACAGAAGGCTACAAATCAAAAGCAACTGTATATGGTTATTGAAAATAATAAAATCCACGTAACAAATGCCATGTAATAACTGGAAGAAGTGCCCAATGGCTTGTTTTTACTCTTTAATTACCACTTGCTTTAAACTTGGCTCAACAGTGATTCTGGCTTTTATATGGAAATAATATACGGTAGATGTTGTGTATTGTAATGTTGCTTGATAATACTTAAGATTAGTTTTCTTCATTGGGAAGAGGATGTTGTTGCCTGTGGGCTTTGCTTTACATTTGACTACCTCTAAATTGGTACCTGGTGTATCTGAAGAAGTGTGCATGCACACGAAAACTCATACCAAGAACAAACTTAGTTGGTCTATAAGGTGCTACTGGAAGGATTTTTTATTTTTTATTTTTATTTTGTTTTGACTATGGTAGCCCAACACGGCTACCTACCTGTAACTCTCCAATGCAAGAACAAGATACATTTATTCCTTTAGGAGGTGCTGTTGTCACCAGAAAAGAAAAAGGTTTCAGTTTGGTTTCTGCATGTGTGTGGTTCTGTTCCTCTTCACTAGGCCTCAAAGCACTGGAAGAAAATTTAGAGCTCAGGATTCTGATTGAATTTCATGCCCGTTCATTGAAACTTAGTCCCACTTCCTTGTTCAGTTCTTTTTATGAGAAGGTTTTTTTAAATACTGTGGAGAGGAAATATGCATAATTGTTACTTCTGGATTTTTAAAAATTGTTTTGTGGAGTTTTTTTGTTCCACACAGTTCAGGAGATTGTTGCTCCATTTGTTACAAATACAAATAAATATTATTTTAAAAGTAAATTCTGTTTGTAATAATTGTTTGGATACACTATATTTTTAATATGCTAGTTGTGATAATTTTATGCCCATTAAAATTGCCCATAGTTATATTTTATGTTTCTAAAGTAACAGAATAACTTTCAATTTGGAAAAGAAAAAAGAAGTGCTAATGTAGCATTTCTTTTCAATTTTTCCAAAAAATTCCATTTTTTCTGAGCTTCAAAATTTCCAGAAATTTTACATCTCTAGTTCAGAGGTAAATTTGTTGTCCGTTACCTCTTGCATAATTTTAATTACCTTTGTTGCCTGCTAACTGGGCAGTTTTCGAATATGAAAAGACCTGGTTTGCACATCATGCTAAACCATGGTTTAACAAGATGAGTGTGAGGAGGAGGAAGCTGACAAGAGCCTCAGGCTTCCATGTTCTGCTTTCTTCATCCCGCACAGCTTGGGAGAATGACTTGGGAGGCTTTTTTTCCTATGTCCCTGAATCACATGTGATTGTTCAGCCATCACTTCCTTCTGCCTGCGAAGCCAAAAAAGGTTGACCGCCCTTGATTTAGTGTGACAGGTGAACTAGGCTAGAAGTTCTGATCCAGAAATTCTTGCATATTATAAATGTTTGTATCTTCTCTACCAAACAGATGTTTAGGACAGCCTGATTTCTGCTGTGATGCTGGGATGAGGTGGGGAAGGAATTTCCTGTGTGTTACAAAGTATGTTTTGCTATAGTCACATGCCTAGACACATCAGAATGCTTCTAACATTCTATAAATATGTAATGAGTAGGAAACATTTTCAAAACATACTTATCTCATCTACTCCACAATAGTCTTGTGCAAAATTGAGTAAAGGTTTCCTTTGATTATCCTAATTTAAAGTCATCCTTTTATAGTCATTTGGGCACAAAATAGTTTAAAATGCAGTATGTGTGTATGTACTGTATGTGTTATACGTATACATATTGTGTAACATCTCTAAAGCTTTTCCACTAGCCATAAGTAGTTGAATGTTACTTCGTGAGTTGGAGAGAGAAATAAGCAAGTAGCAGCCGGGGGTGGGGGGAGTGTGTAGTGGTGGCAAAGCAGTTTGCCAAGTTCAGCTCATAAGTTTATTGTTCTAGCCAAAAGCCATGACAAACTTGTATTAGGCAATAGTATTAATAAAATAATGTAGAACGTAATCCTTATTTCCCTTGTGCATAGAATGAAATTAAAACCTTTGACCAATATTAATAATTCATATTTTTATCTCCAAAAGTGACTGAAATGATAATTGCTGTGCTTGAACTGTTTAGCCAGAAGCCTTTCTTTCCATTTTATTCTTGTTTTTAAAAAATTGCCTGTTGCTGAAATGGGAAATGCTGGCATATGTAAAAAAAGCTTGTGGTAGTGTGGGTGACGCTATATCAGTATTTATAGCCAGAGAGGAGGAAAAACAGCAGACACACAAAAATGGCTAAAATTAACTCTTGATTATTGACTTGCTGTTAACCTCCAGGTCTAAATCTGTGACTTTAAAAAAAACAAAAAACTAAAATAACAACAAAACCTGTCTTCTGGACTTGCACCCTAATCCTATGTAAATAAAGATTACTTCCATGTGATTACGCACAGGATTGTAGCCTAAATTCTTCATTGTGGCTTTGTGTGGGCACACATAGAGGTCTGCCACACCAGAACAAAGCAATATTTGGAAGGGAGCTACAAACCTCTGGGTACAAGAGGCCTCCTCCCCCCCCCCCCCCGAGAGTGTACAAGACTCAAGGGGCAGGAATTACTACCTTCCCATTAGGTTCCCTTCTGGCCGCCACAAGAGCGCTATTGTCATCCAGAGAGCTCATCCTCCCTTTTACTGCCCTTTCCTTTACCTCTTTGCTTTCCCTTTTCTTTTGTTTGGTTCTCTTCTTTCTTGAGTGCGTTTTATTCTATCTCTTCCCCCCCCCCCCGCATTTCTTTTTTTGCTGCTTTATTGGCCTGAGGGCCTATTGGAGGGCTAGCATCTTGCTACGGGTGAACAGGAATGTTCCTTATTCTGTCTCCCTCCGGAGCATGTTGGATTCCTATTCCCATTGTCCAGTGTTTACTAAGCAGTCCTGTGTCAGTGATGTGTGGCTTTGGGGGGGTGGTGGTTAGCCGTTAATCAGTTGATATGTGATTTATTTTGTTTTGTATTGACTTAGCTGCCAGTCCAAAAAAAAACTGGCCAGCTTATTTGGGTGCCTGTTTTCCCAGGTTAGGTAGACTGGAGCTTTGATAGGAGCAATTGCTTCAGTCTGGGAGCTTCTGTAGGAACTGGGGGCTCCACCCCCTTCCTGGCTTCCAATTGGGTTCTGATCCAACCAAGGGTTACTGTGTGCTTTCCCATACTCCTGGGGAGCCCCATGGACACTTCGCCAGTGGCTCCGAAGGTCTTGCCTGGCTCTTAGTCTCCTCTTCTCCTCATCAGATACATATCTGATGGCTCCTTGGAGTGAGGACTATGGCCATGGTGGATATCTGCTGGAGGGCCCAGCTCCTCATCTGAGGAAACCTCGGGTCTGCACAGGGTTCAACGCTAACACTGGGTGCCATGGTGGGCCGTGGAGCCTAAAAGGGATACAGATTGGAAGGGCAAAGGCAGGTTCAGGAATGGTGTGGGTTGGTAACAGACTTGGAAAACAAGCCCTTGCAATTGCATGGACCGATGTAGGCAAAGCCACACACTTCACAATCTTGAATATGAACTTAGTTACCCTCTCATTTCAGCCTCTTTTTTGTAACTTACAGCCTTGGTGTGTTCAACTCTTCTTTGGTTTTGTGAGTGTTGTGAGTATTAAAGCAGTTTTTAAAAGCACACACAAGTAGGGCTTGTACTTCCATGTGCCTGAACGACATACAGTACATTTCCAAGCACAATTCAAAGTGTTGGTGCTGACCTTTAAAGCCCTAAATGGCCTCGGTCCTGTATACCTGAAGGAGCGTCTCCACCCCCATCTTCCATCCCGGAAACTGAGGTCCAGCTCCGAGGGCCTTCTGGCGGTTCCATCACTGCAAGAAGTGAGGTTACAGGGAACTAGGCAGAGGGCCTTCTCAGTGGTGGCACCCGCCCTGTGCAACGCCCTCCCACCAGATGTCAAGGAAATAAACAACTATCTCACTTTTAGAAGACATCTGAAGGCAGCCCTGTTTAGGGAAGTTTTTAATTTGTGACTTTGTATTGTTTTTTTCTGTTTGTTAATGTTTTTTCTGTTTAATATTCTGTTGGGAGCTGCCCAGAGTGGCTGGGGAAACCCAGCCTGATGGGTGGGCTATAAATAAATTATTATTGTTATTATTATTATTTATTGACTTCTCTTCTCCCTCCTAGTTGAGTATGTTGTGGAGTATGACTACGATGCAGTGCATGATGACGAGCTGACTATTCGAGTTGGTGAAATCATAAGGAATGTGGCAAAACTAGAAGAAGAAGGATGGCTGCAAGGAGAGCTCAGTGGGCGAAGAGGCATGTTTCCTGACAACTTTGTTAAGGCAAGTTCATCGCAATTCTTCGCTATAACAGTTGTGCAACTTCAAACATCCAATCATACCCGTACTACTTGACATTAAGCTTGGAGATCAGAACTGTTTCAATAATGATACAGCTGAAATTCTAGAATGGTGTGTGAAAACCTTTGTAGGAAGAAATACCTTGATTAGTTCTAGAAATTGACTGGGAAGATTCTGAAGAGTTGTAAATTTAAGGCTGTGGTTTGTTTTCTTTCGTATTGCAGCTTACTATTCGACTTTCCTTATTTATATTTTATGGCATTTTCGTCTTAAGGTTGCAACTTGCAAAAGCTCTGAATTGGAACCCATTCTATTCTTTGATGCCAGTTGTATTCCTTGCTGCAACTGACATAACAAATGTGCAAGGAAAAAGTTATGCATCACAGTGGGCCAAACTTGACATTACGGGTGGCTGATGAAAATTGTATCCCTGCATCTAGTTACCCCCTTCTCAGCTATTATGTCTGATTGGTGGAGTCTCCTTCTTTGGAGGTCTTTAAGCAGAGGCTTGACAGCCATCTGTCAGGAATGCTTTGATGGTGTTTCCTGCTTGGCAGGGGGTTGGACTGGATGGCCCTTGGGGTCTCTTCCAACTCTAGGATTCTATGATTGAGCTTGTACCAATATAATGACATCAAGATGATGTACTAGATGCAGTTGGATGGAAAAGGGATAGTGTACAGGTCATTTATGTTTGGTACCTCACTAGTGGCTTTTGGTCCAGAAATAGATTTGGGTCTTGTCTCCCTCACTGGTCCATTTGAATGGGTCTTCTCTCTGCACGGAAGCTTGTACAGATTGGTTTTGGAGCTAAAGTTCAATGGCTTTTTAAAAAACGCATATCTGTGGCCAAGATATTTCTCAATCAATGCAGTAGAGATTCTTCTGCACTGTATAGAAGTTTTCATCCTTCTGGAATATTTACCTACTTTGTTGTTTGCAACCACCACCTGATATTCTGCAATTTGGATTGTATGAGTTACTTGTTATTTTGCCTAACATAATGACTCCTTGAAATCTCATAATATAATATAAATTTAAAAGGAGAAACATCTGGTGGTGAAATGGGATGGAGAATATTTTGATCCCCTGGATACCATGACTTGAAAGTGTGGTGAAAAGAGCTGTTAAAACAGAATTGGATCTGGCCAGGTGGCCAGATCCTGATCTCTTCTACCCCTTGTGGGCCAGATGAGCAGGTGGGCAGCCAGTCACTTGACACTGCCATGATGACAGATGATGAGGCCTTTTGGTGGGTCCTGACAATTGCCAGGACTTCAAAGCACCATGCAAAGAGCTGAGCAGGGCTCATTGCAAGGAGCAAGAGGCTTGCAAAGGGCCCTGCTCCATAATGTACAAGCCCCTTCAAGGATTGCACAGCTGATGTCACCTAGCTCCCTTTTACTGCCAGTCTGCTGATGGGCAGTGAGAGCAAGCCTCCTTTACCCAAACACAAACAGGAGCTCAATTTAAGGTTCCTGATTCTACACTAGTATGATGGGGGAGGTGGCATAGTTTGGGGAAACAAAACTGCAAGGCAGATTGGGACCGCTGGTGGGGTCTCATCAGGCCCGTCCCTAAACTAAAGGGATTCGAAATAAGGAAACAAAGCCAAACTTCCACGTTTTCAGGATATATGTAGAATATTTTTCATCAGGGCTGAAGGGCACAATTTTTCAACAGCAGGATGACATGTTTGATGTCCTATTCTGAGTAATGAAATGCTGTTGATGTTGTTGCACTGAAACAAATTGCCTGCCAAGTATTAGGAATGTAATGGATTCAGAAGGGGATTGGACTTCAGAATACCCTCAACAATTCTACAGTACAGAAACCTAAACCTACACTTTAAAAATTCTTGCTTTCACATTTGGTACTACTGTATTTTAAAATTTGAATTTCTAGAGCTGTTGTTGGCCTGTCAGGATGAGTGTGTAAGTTACCTCAGCTGCCAGGTGAGGTGATGTTAAATAATGAACTTAGCAGCAGTGGGCTTTCTTCGTTCTCCCAAAAGCTTCGTTTAGCTCAGGGGTGAGGAACCTTCTGCCCACATGCCCGTTGTGCCCCTCCAGGCTTCTCCATGTTTGTCCCCTGAGGCCGTTTCAGGCAAGCCACACCTACCTACTGCAATGCGCTCTACGTGGGGCTACCTTTGAAGGTGACCCGGAAACTGCAATTAATCCAGAATGCGGCAGCTAGACTGGTGACTGGGAGTGGCTGCCGGGACCACATAACACCGGTCCTGAGAGATCTGCATTGGCTCCCAGTACGTTTCCGAGCACAATTCAAAGTGTTGGTTGTTGACCTTTAAAGCCCTAAACGGCCTCGGTCCTGTATACCTGAAGGAGCGTCTCCACCCCCACCCTTCAGCCCGGACACTGAGGTCCAGCGCCGAGGGCCTTCTGGTGGTTTCCTCACTGCGAGAAGCAAAGCTACAGGGAACCAGACAGAGGGCCTTCTCGGTAGTGGCGCCCGCCCTGTGGAACGCCCGCCCATCAGGGGTCAGAGAGATAAACAACTACCTGTCATTTAGAAAATACCTGAAGGCAGCCCTGTTTAGGGAAGTTTTAAATTTGTGACTTTGTATTGTATTTTGGTATTTGTTGGAGGCTGCCCAGAGTGGCTGGGGAGACCTGGCCAGATGGGTGGGGTATAAATAATAAATTATTATTATTATTATTACCTGCCCTACACCTGGTATCATACAGGTGAGGATGGGGCTTGCCCAAAACCTGCTTTGTGCAGCTCCCAAAGTGCCTGGCAACCAGCTGTTTGTCAGGAGCCTTTCACTGACTCTGACCATTAGCATGTCACTCCAATTTTAACTGGGTGTTAGAAACAAGCCATGTTCCCCTCTCCCACCCCAGTACAGTGGTATCTCAGGTTAAGAACTTAATTCTTTTTGGAGTTCCATTCTTAACCTGAAGCACCACTTTAGCTAATGGGGAAGCCACACTGCCGCCACGCGATTTCTGTTCTCATCCTGAAGCAAAGTTCTTAACCCGAGGTGCTATTTCTGGGTTAGCAGAGTCTGTAACCCGAAGCAACTGTAACCTGAAGCATCTGTAACCTGAGGTACCACTGTATTTCATTTCCAGATTGAAACTGACTAGCCCCCCTGTCCACACCCCCCCCAGCATTTTCAGATCACCATTATTGCCCTGCTTCCTCCTACACCAAGAAGGTGGGTGCCTTTTCACATAAGCAAGAGTTGTGGGGGTTTCATCTTGGAATTTCCTGAGTGCCACATGCTGTACACATCGTTTTATTGTAAGTACTTCTGGAGAAAGCAGCTTTTGGGCTGCTGGGAGTTCACCCTTGTAAAACTGCCACTTTTTACTCACAAGCTGATGATCTGAAGAGCAGTACCTATTCTGATTTCTCAATCACTCCCAAGATTACATACAGCATACATACATCATTTTAGGTATTTGTAAGCTGCCTTTCCATAGTCTAAACCATGCTCAAAGAGACTTACAAACACAATTACTGTCAGGGAACTGTCCCCGGCGCAGCGCAAGGTGGTGGAAGGGCTCTTGGGATGCTACAGAGAGCCCCGGTCCCACCTGGCCAGCAGCACCTCCTCTGGCAGCCGAGGAAGCAGTGAGGCTTCGAGCGGGGAGGGACAGGCTTTTCAGGGGATGGAGGGAGAAGGCTCTGAGGATGCTGAAGAACCCTCGCACTCGTCTCGCTCAAGGGGCAAGGAAAGAGACATGTAGCTTCCGGCACCCCAAAGGCGTCGAGGAGTGAAACGAAAGGATGGGAGGCAGGGTTTCCTTATACCGAAGCTCTTTTGTTGGGTTCAGAACCGGAAGGGGCCATTCCTGGATTCTGACGATGCTTGATACAGACATGAACTTTTTAGCTCTGCACTGTATATGTTGTTGTTCAGTCGTGTCCGACTCTTTGTGACCCCATGGACCAGAGCACGCCAGGCACCCCTATCCTTCACTGCCTCTCGCAGTTTGGCCAAACTCATGCCAGTCGCTTTGAGAACACTGTCCAACCATCTCATCCTCTGTCGTCCCCTTCTCCTTGTGCCCTCCATCTTTCCCAACATCGGGGTCTTTTCCAGGGAGTCTTCTCTTCTCATGAGGTGGCCAAAGTACTGGAGCCTCAACTTCAGGATCTGCCCTTCCAGTGAGCACTCAGGGCTGATTTCTTTAAGGATGGGATAGGTTTGATCTTTTTGCAGTCCATGCGACTCTCAGCACTGTACATAGTTTGCACAATAAAACTCTTAAAGGAAACTCGGAGTTTTGCCTGCTTACTCATGAGCAACCAACAGAGGACCTTACAATTACAAACACAACAAAAGTCGCCATTAAAATAAAGCATCAAAAAGTACACAGCCAAATTGAACCATTTCCATATAAATCATAATAAGATCTAAAATACAGATACAAAGAAATAACCGCAGAAACAGCAACCATCTCCTCCCCCTCCCCAAAAAACACTTCTAACCCATTGCAAGGTTACTGGCCTGTACTCCTTCCACTATCAGGCAGCAACACAGAGTATGTTTCTATCTGCAGGACGTCATTCTTTGTAAACTATGGATTATATTCCTATTTCTGCCCCTCCACACCCAATTCCAGCAACATCCCTGTGGTCCCTCAGGTAATCCAGAAGCTACCTTAGGCCTGGAAGATCCAGTCCAGCCTCCAGAGCAGATTTTGGGGGCTGTGAGAAGGAGGAGACCTTTTCTGCTCACATAGGAATAGCCTTGGATTCAACTTGCAACCTTTAGCTTCCCAGTAAATAGGTCATGAACACCCCACCATCTGTTCTTTCTGCTAGTACTCTTAAAAATATTTATTTGGACTTTGTAAAGCAGTTTATCAAGTAAATGAATCTTTTGCATATTTTTTGATATTAATATTGCAGACTGAACTGTTACTTTGATTATCTGTTCAAGGCATTTGGGTAAATGAAAGAGCTTTTTATTTTTTTATTTTAAAACTTCTTAATTTTTAATTGTTTGTGCTCATGAGCTCTGTCCGAGTGGAGCTCCAGTTCACTGCTGGAGAAAAGGTTGGTGATCTCCTTGTGCTGGTGTGTGTGTGTGTGTGTGCAGCAGCAGCAGCTGCTACAAACATCATATGAACCAGGAAGCTTGCTAGTTGATACTTGAACTTTGGCCAGAGCCAGAACTTGGCTTGAAACTTGGTTCAAAATACACAATACACACAGACATACCTGGGTGTGTTCAAGCAAATATGTCTTTAGAACCAGTAAGTTCGTTTTCCCCTTGTTAAAAGCAGTGATATAGTATGAGAATCACAATCTTTTATGAGTAGTGGGTTGAACCTGGTTAAACTGTTGTACTCTGATTTTTTTAAAACAATTAAGCTGAATGTTTAATTTCATGACCAAGTCTGATGTAATGTCTGTAAATTATGTGAAGTTTCCTAGGTTTACATAACTGCCTATTTTAGTTCAATTTTATTATGCTTGGATTCAGATGCTGCTTTTAATTTTTTGGCAAGTTGTTAATAATTTTTTTAGTGAAATGAAGATCCAGCTCATCTGAATGTAAATACTGGGGAGTGGAGCTCCTCACAGCGTTCCTGCTTTGTTAAGGAAGCTTGCACTGGGTTTGTTGGTAAAATTTTGCTTTGGTGCTGTCATCTAAAATGAAAATACAAATAGACTCTGGTTGTCTGTTATTTCCTTAACTCTTGAGCCAAATGTGACAGTTGCTGTAAGGAAAAATTTTACTTCTCTACTTTTATTGTCAGTGCAGAAGTTCTTAAATGTGGTTTTGCCTAAAAAGTCAGTCAGTCCTTTAAAGTGTTTTCAAATCAAATCTCTCCTATTTTTGTTATGGCAAAGCAAATCTTAGATAACTCTGAGTTTATATAGAGGTTTAAATAAACAGTTTGGACCAGGAATGACCCTTTTCTGGTTCATTATGAGGAATGGTTGAAGGAGCTGGGTATGTTTGGCTGAGAGGAGATATGAGAGACATCTTCAAATATCTACAGGGCTGTTCCATGGAGGAGGGAGCAAGCTGTCTGAGGCTTGCCTTCCTTCAGTGCAGGGCTATAGCTTGTTATGTATATTTTAGGCTCCTGTAGTCAATCTCTCTTCTCACCCCCACTTCCCCCCTGTTCTTACCTTTTCTAGGAAGTTAAGAAAGAGACGGACTCTCAGGACGATGATTTGCCAGTCAAGAAGGAAAGGCATGGGAATGTTGCCAACCTTGTTCAGCGCATGAGCACTTACGGGCTTCCAGCAGGAGGATTCCTGCCCCCTTCCCAGTCTAAAAGCTTCAAGAGGAGTATGTAATCATTTCCTTGATAGCTAGATAAGTCTCTTGTTAGGTGGCGATATTATTGGGGTACTCTCAGATCATGTGCAAATAGGTCTTGCAGGTTGTTTTCCTAACTTATTTCGGAAAAAATAATGCAAGGATATCTGTTTAATATGTGACAACATTATCACTCCAATGACAGGTATTATACTGCCCCTCCCAAACCATTATTATTCAAATACTATCATACTTTTCTTATTCACATGTTGACATGTTTTTTACATTTGTTTTTTAAATTCAGCTGGTGGAAGAAGTTGAGATCTGATCACAAATTCTAACAGCCATGCCCCACTGCTGTTGGAATGTACAGTTACTACAGGAAAATCCTTTTGTACATGCTGGTAGTTAGATAATAATTAACAGGATCCTGGCAAATGGGCTCCTAGCCTGATACAGCAGTCTCTTCTTACATTCTAGACTCCAATCATTTTCCATCTGCTTGGCAGCATCCAGCAAGGGTGTCTGCTTTTTCCATCATGCTTTCTATTGAATTGTTAGCAGAACTCTTCCATGCCACTCCTTCTACTCTTAAGTGTGTGTGGTGCCATGAGAATAGTTCTTAAGAGATCTTCAGCAAGTTTCCCAAATGTCTCTACAAATATCCCTTCAAATATCTGCATTTGGCCTATATTAGTGCTGATATCAGGAGGTATTTCTTGACATTGTTCTGAAATGCCTTCCTCCGGAGCCTAAATAGGTATGCCTCATGACTAGAGGATAATGATGGCACAAATATGGCTCACTGAATGAATGCATCTTCAAATGACATACAACTTCGCAATAGGAGGGTAGAAAATTTCCCCTTTGGCAGTATGTTTGTGCAAATTCTTAGTGGGATCCCAAACAAACATGTTTGTAGTCACACTTTGATAAGATCATGAACTTGTTTCATTCCATTTTCAACAGATACAGGTGAAACTCGAAAAATTAGAATATCGTGGAAAAGTCCATTTATGTAAGCAATTGTTTTCATTAGCTACTGGAGTTTAATATTTGAGATAGACTCATGACATGCAAAGTGAGATATGTCAAACCTTTGTTTGTTATAATTGTGATGATTATGGCATACAGCTGATGAAAACCCCAGAGTTGAAATTGTTAATTTGGGGTTCTCATCAGCTGTACGCCATAATCATCACAATTATAACAAATAAAGGCTTGACATATCTCGCTTTGCATGTCATGAGTCTATCTCATATATTAGTTTCACCTTTTAAGTTGAATTACTGAAAGAAATGAACCTTTCCACGATATTCCAATTTTTCGAGTTTCTCCTGTACATGAATTATGCTCTACATCATGGAGCCTTGTAACCAGATACTATGTGCAGCAAGTATCTGCTTGTTCATGTGGATTTACTCACTTTCTGTTGAAACTGCTGTCAGCTAACTCATCTATAATGATTTTAAGGACACCCATTTCTGAAAATATTTATGTGTTTCACTAATAAACTGACACACAACACTTCCCATAATAAACCAACACACAACACGACTACCTACCTGTACCTGTGCTATGTTTTAGCATTCACAAATTAATTTCAAACTGATCCACACAAAAATTGCTTGTTCTGGGCAACCAGAAAGAAGGCATGTGTATAGGATAATTTCCAGAGGGTGTTGCTACAAGGAAGAGTTTACAAGCACCTGCTTCCTGCTTTTAACTAACTGGTTTATCATTGCATGTGAAAAGAACAATTCATCCTTTGGGGACATAATGACAAATCACCGTTAGTTTAGGACAGGAACCCTAAGGCTTGCTGTTGCTTGTTCACTTAATGTTCAGCCATGGTGGACATCTAGATCACAAAGCCTATGCTATAAACAATATGTTAGGCTTTAAGCTGCCATGCGAGTCCTTGATCATTCTACAAGAATGCATATCTTAATGAATTACTGTAATTCCGAAATATAACATATAAAACTGTTTTTAAAGGTAAACTTCACTTTGAGTTAATTTGTTTCTCACTTTCAACAGAATCGAAAAAGCGGCAATGCAAAGTTCTTTTTGAGTATATTCCTCAGAATGAAGATGAGTTGGAGCTCAAGCTTGGAGATATTATAGACGTTAATGAAGAGGTAAGCCATTTTACAGAATAATGGGGGATAAAATGAAAGTTGTTTCTCACAGAAATAAATAACTGAACTACCCACATAGACATTGGGAAATTAACCAAATGGGATAGTCAGAATGAAGATGTCAACAGCTGAAGATAACCTAGAAATAGATACTTAGAAATTAGAGGATTAGAGTATTTTGGAAGTATACATAGTGAAATAATGAGGAAGCTAGATTTGATAAGAGAACGATGTGAAACCTTAAGCTGCCTATTTTATAAAACAGACTTGACTGAGAAGGTGGTAAAGGATTTCTGTCTGAAATGCATTTCGGGATATAAAACGTCATGGGAAAATAATGGAAATAACTTGCTTAGTCTTCAGTCGTGACAGATTCCAAGTACTTGGCAAAATGCAGGAAGGAAGCACTTGTAATCTGTTTAAAATCACCAGATTGGATAATTCCACTTCTACATCCTCAGGAAGATAAATTGGAGCCCTGCAAAAAACCTCAGGCTTATCTATTTTATTTATTTAAGACATTTATATACTGCTTAATTATTCATATTTCTAAGCAGTTTGCATAAAAACAACCCACAGAAAATCACACACACACACACACACTTACCATGAAACTGAACACTAGCTTAAACTGCCTGCTGGAACAATACAACCTTAGTTGTGTGCCTGAAGTTCAGCGAGGAGGGTCCTTGTTTAATCTTAGTAGAGAGGGAGGGGCACAGGCTTGGGGCCTCTACATGGAATATACAGCTTCTAGTAGCTTCAGGGGCATGCCCCACCCATGCAAACAAGAGCCCCGGTCCAGTTCAAGGCCCATTTGAGGTAGACAAAAGCAAACTGCGAGGGCAATAGCTTGGAGGCAGGGCCTAGGGAGAGCCTCCAGGCCCAGAGAGAGCAGCCGGGAGGACCACGTATAGTCATGGGCCTGAAATTCCCCAGCACCTGGCTGTTTGCTTCACCCATACAAGTTGTGGCAAGGTATTGCTGGAAAGATTCTGGTGTAACATGTGAACGGAGGAAAGGGGATGGGTTTGGTGTGTGTTAGTTACAGTATCCAGCTTTGAAAGGGTGAAAGTGGAGACTCTTTCCCCCCAGGACAAAGCAATTTCCTGCTCCCCTTGCTAGCCAGTGTGGTCTAGTGGTTAAAAGCGGTAGACTTGTAATCTGGGGAACCGGGTTCGCGTTTCCGCTCCTCCACATGCAGCTGCTGGGTGACCTTGGGCTAGTCACACTTCTCTGAAGTCTCTCAGCCCCACTCACCTCACAGAGTGTTTGTTGTGGGGGAGGAAGGGAAAGGAGAATGTGAGCCGCTTTGAGACTCCTTCGGGTAGTGAAAAGCGGGATATCAAATCCAAACTCTTCTTCTTGGGCTCAGGCCTTATCTCACTTCTAAGTACTTTGAGGTAGGAGTTGCCAGTGCGGTGCCCTCCAGCTGTTGTTGAACTCCAGTTCCCATCATTCCGGATACCTGGGCCACACTGGCTTGATGCAAGCTGGAATCCAACATTTGATGGCACCATGTTGGTGGGCAAGAGACACTCTAGTCTTATCACTTAAAAAAGCTTACAGAACTTCAGCCTTAACTTTCGGAACTGCCTTTACAGATGAGTAGATCATGGTGACCTGTCTGAGCAGTTTTATACATCTCTGTCTCCGTGTTTTGATTTCAACCTGGCCACTGCAAAATTAGCTTCTTTGCCTCAGAGGAAGTTCATTTTCTGTCCCCCACTTCCTTAGACCAACCACTGCCCCCTAATTAGAATGCAACTGTGATGCACCTGATTATTTGATATCTGACATAAAATGTAGAATAGGACATTTGTTACTTACCATGAGGATTCCTTCTGGTTAGGTGCGTGGATGCATCCAAGGCGCTGGCATAAAACAACTTGAAATGGGCCTTTGATGCTACTCTTTAGCACAGGGGTCAGCAAAATTTTTTAGGAGGGGACTGGTTCACCATCCCTCAGACCTTGTGGTGGACTGCATGTGAACGCACGCGGCGGAGAGGGGCTTCTCTCTCTCCCCCAGCCCCACCCCTCCCCCTGCTTTCCTACGTCCTCCGCCACTCTGCCTGCGGTTTGGAGCTGGTGGTGGTGGCGGTGCCTCTCCTTTCTGGGCCAGCTTTCCCGGGCACCTGGTGCGGGTCCAGAAAGTGTGCCAAGCTCCAGCCGAAACCCCGCAACGCCCATCACAATGCCCACAGTGCAGCCAGGGACGGAGAGGCCAGCGGGTGGGTGGTGAGTCTGAGACACGCCTCAGCGCGTGGGCAGTGAGGCTTTGGATAGACTGGCACCAATCAAAGCCCAGCTCCCTTCCTCTGTAGGGTGGGGAGAAGCCAGGAGGGAGGAGGTGCTGCCGTGGTGTGTGTGTGGGGGGGTGCGCCCGGGAAAAAAATGGCGCAGCCCAAGTGATCACACAGATGCAAGTAGCAATTCCAGGACCATCCATGGGCCAGATCCAGAGGGCTATTAGGCCTGATCCCGCCCACAGGCCTTAGTTTGCTGACCCCTGCTTTAGCACCTTGCTGTGAGCAACCTGTGTTCTGTTTCATCCCCTATTGCTAATATTGGATACATATTATCCAATATTGAATTCCTGACGATCTTCTATACAGTGGTGCCTCGCAAGACGAAAATAATTCGTTCTGCGAGTGCTGTCGTATAGCGAATTTTTCGTCTTGCGAAGCACCAATGGGAAAATAGCAGTTTGACGAAAAAAGAATTTTTTTTCCCGTCTTGCGAGGCAGCCCCATTGACAAATTCGTCTTGCGGGGCAGCCTTCCGCTAGCGAATGCCTTTCGTCTAGCGAGTTTTTCATCTAGCGAGGCATTTGTCTAGCGGGGCACCACTGTAGTTGGTATATTACAAAAGCTGTGAGTTAATTTTCCCTTTGTGTAATAAGTAATGTAAGATCATCCTTTCTACAGGTCGAAGAAGGTTGGTGGAGCGGAACACTAAATGGCAAATTAGGACTATTTCCTTCGAATTTTGTAAAAGAGCTGGAGGTCATAGATGACGGAGAAACCCATGAAGACCCGGATGATGCAGGTAGCGTGTCGTCTGTTTGCAGACAGTTATATGGTAGGAGAAGAGGGCAGCAGCTCCAATCTTCACTCTTGCAAAATGGGTCAGTGATAAAAACAGTATTTCAATAGACTAAAGGGAAAGGGTCTGCTATTAATTTTCTGAGGTTGCTCGGTATATGTAACAATTTCTGCAATATTTTTTGCTGTTGTAATGTATGAAGGTGTCAACTGTAATTCTATTTTAGTTAAAAATTTAAACCAGGTTAAAACAAAAAGTACAACTTGAAACAAGTCCTAGAAGCAGGCTTTCACATACGTATTAAAGCATTTTCCTCCTTAACATTGCTTGTTAACTATTTCCACACATTTCCACACAGAGCCTGTTTTTCCTGACCCGCTCTCACCTGTAACCCCACCAGGGAATATTACTGAGTCTGGGCCTGCACTGATAGCACAGCCAAAGAAAATCCGAGGAGTTGGGTTTGGAGATATTTTTAAAGAAGGTTCTGTGAAGCTTAAGACAAGATCACCCAGTAATGATTCAGAAGAGAAGAAGCAAGATAAGGTATTTTATTTTCCATGTGTAATTTGTGATGTCATCTTTTCCAAAACAGCAACATTAGTTACTACTCAGCATCTTACGCGTCTATTAGCATTGTAACTTACTTGCTGAAGATTTTTATTCTACAGTATTGCTCATTGAAGAGTTGAATGGATGACATTCTGCAACAGTGACTGTTGGCAGCTTTAATGTAGAGCAGCGGCAGGCACAGAACTGTTAAATTGCACAGTATCCCACTTTTTGCATTGGGAGAGGAACATCCTTAGTTTCTAGTTTTTGATCATTACAGGGAGAAGTTTGAAAATGTGACAGTTTAAAAAAATCTGAAGTTGGGATGCCAATCAACTAGTCACGGCCAAATGTTCTCAGATATTACATGAAATGAAAAATGCCCTTCTGTAGGTGGCAGAGCAGCCTCCCGTTTGAATGGCGCTGTTGTGTCCACTGATAGCCAAGGTAAGAGTCAGGGTAGGGAGTTGCGTCTGTGGTCCTCTAAGTGTGCCTGTTGAAACACGTTGGCATAAAATCAGTTCCTGCTGCAGCTGTACTTTTCTCAAGGCAGTTTTGGGTGGGCACTTGCCACATTAGAAGCTGTTGTTTCTCTTCTATACGCTAAGCATCACGTATCACAATAGGCAAATTCGCCTCGGGAAGTATATTGGTCAGTAACCTGCCAGGCTTACTTTTGAAAGAGAAAGTGCAGTCTTTCCATATGCACAGAATTCCTTGGTAGTAAAGCAGTTTTTGTATGTGTGCATTTGCACGTGAGCAGCTGTGATTTCTGATGTGGTAAGTGTAGGTGCAAAGCTGCCTTGAGAAAGCCCCCCCCCCCCACACACACAGTTGAGGCTTGCTCTTGCTCCCCTGTGGGTGTTTTCATCATTCCATTCTGGCAGTATAGAGGTTTCTCCTGCTCTGCTATTTGACAGTGAATGTAGAGGTGCCTGTTCTGCATGATTCCCTATATGCGGCGCTTACCTTGGTTCTGGTGCTGCCGCCTGTCATTCTCCAATGCTGCTGTTCCCTCTGGGAATGCTGAAGCCTCATCATAGACCTAGAACACAGACCAAGCTGGAGGAAGCACATTCGTGTGCTCCATTTGGAGAGGATTAATTATTAAACCAGCAGCATAAATGCAAATCCAGGTAGCCTGACACAGAAAGCAGGTACAAATTGTGTAAATGTCTGCATATTACCTTTAAGGAACACTGCTTTGATCCCTGTACCTAGTAGCATTTTAGTTGGCAGGTGACTGTTTCCAAGTCAGAAACATTGCTACTGTTCCTAAACTTAAGTAATAATTTTCCAAACAAGAATAACATTCTTGCCATAGGTATTACATTAAAATGTTTGTTCTACATCTTGTTGATCATATGGGCAGGAGCTTTAATTGCAAATTCAAGTATATTTGGCTCTTGCCTAAGGACCGTTTTTAACCTTCACATTTCTTGTGTAGCCATTATTTACTCATCCATCTGGACCAAAAGTAACCCAATTTCCTGGTGCAACGAAAACAGAAATTGCAACTGAGGTAGCAAAAACAGAAACAGAAAGCAAACAGAAAGGTATTGTTTTATATCTTCATATTGTTTTGTGATCTTCATGTTAAATCTTTAGAACAGAAGCTGTTATTGAAAGGTTTGGTGTTAAGGTCATGCAAAACTCCAGCAAGCCAGTGTTTTTCTCAAATGCTTCCACAAATTCCTCATTTGACTGATGAATAGGAATAGCTAGCTCCCTGTCCTGCTGTTAGTATACCTCTCTGTCCCCTTACTACCAACATAATGTAGCCCCTCCAGCCCCAGGCTCTGCGGGAGGCTTTCTCCCAGCCTGCCACATTTGCTCGCAGGAGGCTTCTCTCGGCTTATAGTTTAGCATTCTGCCTCTTCCATCACCCCTTCCCTCAAGACGCTGCTTTCCTGCTGCCATATTAATCCCCCATCTGTCAGCCACCCACTGCTATTTTTCTAGAAAAAGAGGTGCCGGAACTGACTTCCAGTGAGTTCCCGCTGAAAAAAAGCCCTGCAGCAGCCCACCTTCTTGGGCCCCATACGCCATGGTCTCCATACCAATTTGGCGGTTGGGGGGGGGGAAGTAAAGCTTATGGGTAACAGAAAAATACCCACACACAAACACAGCATTTCTGCTTTGTGAGGGTTTCCAGGACAGAGAATATGGCAAGCCAATGTATGCAAGCGCATAGTAGGTATATAAAATCCACATTTTGCATCTTTGTATATCCTCCTTGTCCTCTTTCTTATCCTTTTAGCTCACTCCCTCTGTCCTTTTCTTTCTCAAAATTAGACGCCACGGCTGACTATATCTGACTTGCTGCTCTTCCGCCAACTCCAGCTCACCAATCTTTGCTCCCTCCCACTGCTATTTGCCCATCTAAGTAGTCATGTGGGCACATCCCTGGTGTTCTGAGGAACCGCCAACACATTGTTGCTGGCTGAATGTTAAACAATGGTCTTGTTCTGGACAATTACATGTTGGATTTTAAAAATACATTTGTGTTCAATTACTGTAAATTCAGCATATTTTACTAGCTATTTTGTTACCACCCATCTCCCCAGTGTCCTACTGGTGAGCTTTAAACACTGGCATTCATGCAACAGGAGTGTACTGGGCACGCATAATATTTATACTTCTTTTTTTCAGCTAAGGAATATTGCAAGACTTCGTTTGCCTATGAAGGTACTAATGAGGATGAACTTAGTTTTAAAGAAGGTGATATTATTCAAATAATAAGCAAGGTAAGACATTAATCCATGTTCCTTTTCTATTAGATCTAGGCATGCCAAAGTGAAGTTTCAAAGTTTTTGGATGTTGTCCAGTAAAATTAAGTTACAGGTGGGTAGCCGTGTTGGTCTGCCATAGTCAAAACAAAATCGAAAATTCTTTCTAGTAGCACCTTAGAGACCAACTGAGTTTGTTCCTGGTATGAGCTTTCGTGTGCATGCACACTTCTTCAGATACAAGTGTGCATGCACACGAAAGCTCATACCAGGAACAAACTCAGTTGGTCTCTAAGGTGCTACTAGAAAGAATTTTCGATTTTGTTTTGAGTAAAATTAAGTTTCGAATGCTTAAACTAACAAACTAATGAATAAGTATATTCAGTATTGGACTGTTCTTGGTTCATATGTTTTATAAGAGACTATGATTGAGACTTCTGTATATCTGAATTGGAGCTTCCCTATATAATTAACCTTTATAATAACAGGTAGGTAGCCATGTTGGTCTGCCATAGTCAAAACAAAAAAAATAAAAAAATAAAAATCCTTCCAGTAGCACCTTAGAGAACACCTTCAGTGTCTCTGAAGAAGTGTGCATGCACACAAAAGCTCGTACCAAGAACAAACTTAGTTGGTCTCTAAGGTGCTACTGGAAGGATATTTTTATTTTTATTTTTTATTTTGTTTTAACCTTTATAATATATATTTTTAAATTGCTTGGACATACAGCTTGTGGTGGTGATGATGATTCATTCATTCATTGATCTATTACACTTGTTTGCTGTGATACTACCTTGTAAGCATATGCATAAATATGCACTCGTAGGACAACTTGTGTGTGCATCAGTTACTGAAGCCCCAGTTTCTTTAAAGGAAGTGATAATTGCTCCTGGAGAAATGTAGTCTGGACCCAGAAGATGTCAACAATCTTATGCCAATGACTAACATTCCCTTCCTGAGTAAGTGACTGGCCACCTCCAGTCACTCCTGGATGAGACTGTTTTTCTAGAACCATTTCAGTTGAGTTTTAGCATGGTTTTGGGACAGAAACTGCCTTGGCCGCCCTGTGGGATGGCTTCTGCCAAGAGAGGGATGGGGAGTAAGACCCTGTGGATCTCTTGGACCTCTCAGTGACTTTCAGTACCATTAGCCATGGTATCCTTCTGGATAGCTGTTCAGGTTTGGAGTAGGAGGCACTGCTTAGCTGTAGTTCCGCTTCTGCTTGTATGGATAATTGCAGAAGGTTGGAACGTTGCTCGACCCCTTGGCCTTTATGCTATGGAGCTCTGTTGGATCCAGTCCCCCTCCCCCCCTTGTTTTAACAACTACATGAACCCTCTGGGAGAGGTCATCTGGGGATTTGGTCTGAGGTGTCACCGCTATGTGGATGACACCCAGCTTTATCTCTCTTTTTCATCAGATGCAGGTGAGGTGGTAGATGACCTGAATCTATGCTTGGGTGCCGTAATGGACTGAATGAGGGTGAACAAACTGAGATTCAATCCAAACAAGATGGAGGTACTATTGGTGGGTGGGTTATCCACCCAGGTGAATGGTGTTCAGCCCATTCTGGATGGGCTTGCACTCCCCCTGAAGAATTAGGTCCACTGTCTAGAGGTGCTTATTGATCCAGCATTGTTGTTGGAGGCTCAAGTGGCCTCTTGTAGAGATCTTTTTATCAGCTTTTCTCGCTAATATACCAGCTGCAACCACAGCCAGATGGAAATAGCTTGGGCGCTATGATAACATTTCCTTTAGAGTGTGAGACTGCCTTCAAGAATGGTCTGGAAGCTGTTGTTGGTCCAGAATAGGACCGCAAGGTTTTTAACAGACAGGGTGGTTGAGCCTGTTTTGCCGGCCTATTTCTGGGCCCAATTTAAAGTACTGTTGTTTGTTTAAGCTTTAATGGATTGGGACCAGGATACCTGGGAGATTGCGTTCTCCTCCGTGTATGGTTGCCTGAACCTCTAGATCCTATTCAGAGTCCCTGCTTTGTATGTTTCGTCCAAATGAGGTTGAGGCAGGTACACAGCAGGTACATAGCACACTTGGTAGTGAAAGGCTGGCTGTGGGTGCCAGGCCTTCCTAGTCACTCAGGCTTTTTAAACAGCTGTTGTTTTAAACAAAATCTGGGCTCTCATTGTGTAAGTTGCATTTATTTTGAAAACTGAGCAGTACATTATATTTTCCTCCAAACGTATGTGTTTTCTGGGGGGGAAAGACACATATTCTACAACTTTTAAAATTGTTTTTTACAAAGAAATGTTTGTTGTTCTAGGATACTGGAGAGGCTGGGTGGTGGAAAGGCGAGCTTGGTGGTAAAGAAGGAGTTTTTCCAGACAACTTTGCAGTTCAGATTTATGAATCGGATAAAGATTTTCCTGTAAGTTCTCACTATCATTTTATAGAAATCATGTAGCCCTGCTTCAAGGCATACATAGAACAAATACTGAACATATTTAGCTCATTGGTCATTTTTACTCTTTAGGCCTCATTATTAATCTCTTTTAAAATTACTTTTTAGTCATAGCACATAAGTTACAGAAATATATGCAACTCTTGAAAATTTTACAATACCTGTGGCATTTTAAAGACTAGTAATGGCACAGTTCGTCCCTGGTTACATCCAGTAAACCAGAGGTATCCTTAATCCAAATGCAGCTAACCTACAGCCAAGAAAACGGACTTGCTGGATACACCTGGGGACCATTGTCCAGTATCTAAGTCAGCATATAGCATTCAGCATTATAATTGACCCTCAGTGATGATTGATATCATGTCCCCTTTGCAGAAGCCAAAGAAGCCATCACCTCCTGCAAAAGGTCCAGGTATGCAAACCAAGATTTTATCTCTTTAACTTTTGACTAAAAGAAGAACTGATTTGGGGCTGGCTCAAATATTGTGAACGGCACTCCCAAGGTATACACTGTTCTATTGGAGATACACAAGTTTGTTTTTAAAGCCCTGCCTTTTAGTTTAAAATAGTGCTCAAGGTGGTCCAACATTAAAATATACTTAAACACAGTTGACCAGTATTAAAGTTCTTACCCCACAATGTGTATGTAAGCCTTAATCAGTCCTAAGGCTTACATACACATTGTGAGGTAAGAACTCATACAATCTCAGCCATAGCAAGATTTCCCCTATGATCTTTAATACCGGTCAACTGTGTTTAAGTATATTTTGATGTTGGACCACCTTGAGCACTATTTTAAACTAAAAGGCAGGGCTTTAAAAACAAACTTGTGTATCTTGGATTAAGGACTGGTTGGAGTTGAAAAATAATGATTTATTAGATTTGGAAAGTGATGGCCTTGGTTTCAGATGGCACTGGTATTTAATTAATAAAATAAAAATTAATAAAATGTTTTTATGAATAACATAATAAGAAAATCGCTCCACAAAATCTGGCAGAAATATCGAAGGTCTTTTAAACCCAAAACACCATGGTGGATATCCCCTTTGGAAATTGTGACGGTAAAGAAACGAAATATGGACAAGAACTGACCGACGTATAAAACTTTATTAGAGGAAAAAGAAGGGGAATTAAAACTAAAAGATTATAACGAAATCAAAAAGCATTTAGGCAGTTGGTTACAATATTTTCAAATTAATCAGAGGTTCCAAGAGGATAAAAAAATCGGATTTGAAAAAGAAATCTCAAAATTAGATGAAATACTATTGGGGGAAAGAAATAAAATTATATTGCGTATTACTAAAATGGGAGACTGAGGAAGAACAAATAAAAGAAACCATGATAAAATGGGGCCAGGACCTTGGAAGACCGATCATGTTAAAAAAGTGGATGATGTGGTATTGACTCTGCAAGACCCGCAGACATCAACAATAGAAGCCTTAAAGATTATTGAGCAATTTGGAGAACTGGCAGGCCTAAAAATAAACAGGAAGAAGACTAAAATGCTGGTAAAAAATTTAAGTATGGAGCAAAAGATTAAGCTGGAGCAGGACACAGGGATAGGAATATCAAATCGAGTTAAATACTTGGGTATTTGGCTTACGTCAAAAAATTCTGATCTGTACAAAAATAATTATACAACAACATGGAAAGAGATTAAACAGAGCCTGGAAGATTGGGATAAACTACAGTTGTCATGGTGGGGGAGAATGGCCACAATAAAAATGATGGTGTTGCCCAAGATGCTCTTCCTCTTCCAGACCATTCCAATTGTGATGGGACAAAGCCAATTTAAAGAATGGCAGAGGGCAATATCCAGATTTATTTGGCAAAAAAAGAAGCCTAGAATTAAATTTAAGATCCTAACGGATAAAAAAGAAAGAGGAGGCTTTAGTGTACCGGACCTCAAGATATACTATGAGTCGGCCTGTCTGGTATGGCTAAGAGAGTGGTTTAAAATTGACAATCCAGAATTGTTGGATCTTGAGGGTTATATGAACAGATATGGCTGGCACGCATACTTATGGTATGGAAAGGTCAAGGTGCACAGAGCCTTCCTAGATCATGTAATAAGGAAACCACTTTATCTGGTTTGGACTAAATATAAAGATTGGCTTGAAAAAAGAACACCAGGATGGTTATCCCCACAAGAAGCGCTCTCTGTCAAAAAATCAAACTCAGCAGAACAATGGCTTTCCTATAGAGACATTCTAGTGGAAAAAAATAACGAATTGGTCATGAAATCCTATGAAGAGATTAGAGAGAGAACGCAAGGATGGCTGGAGTATCGCCAAATCCATAGTTTATATACAAAGGATAAAAAAGAGAAAGGGTTTGAACAAACTAAATCAATATTAGAGAAAACAGTCATAAGTAACAACACTAAAAACTTATCAAAAATTTATGATTTTCTACTAGAATGGACAACCAAGGACGAGGAAATTAAGAGCTCGATGATTAAGTGGGCCATGGACTTCGGGTACAACATTGATTATATTAAATGGCATAAACTGTGGAATGTGACAATAAAATTTACAGCATGTGTCCAATTAAAGGAAAATATATATAAAATGATCTACAGGTGGTACCTCACACCAATGAAACTGTTCAAAATGTATAAATCAGGTGACAAAAAGTGCTGGAAATGTGGAGTTAAAGAAGGAAGCTTTATACACATGTGGTGGCACTGTGAGAAAGTTAAAAAATATTGGGACCAAGTCTACAATGAATTAAAAAAAATCTTCAAATATAATTTCAAAAAGGTACCTGAAGCCTTTCTACTAGGAATGGTTGGGGAAGATATTGAAAAAAACGATGTAAGGTTATTCCTTTATGCGACGACAGGAGCTAGGATCCTGCTGGCCCAATTCTGGAGACAGCAAAGGATCCCTACTTTAGAAGAGTGGTGTCAAAAGATGGTTGAATATATGGGGATAGCAAATCTAACATCCAAAATTCGGCAACAAGGAGGTGAGAACTTTGGAAAAGAATGGGACAAATTTAGGAAATATTTAAATAAGTTGTATACAATATAAAAAAAAATGTAACAGTCATAGTTCAGAAAATAATTCTTTATTGGAATTTGAAGTAGATTATATAATATCATCAAAGTACAAAAAGTACAAACAGTATGAGATAATAATCTGTAAGTTGGGCATGCATGGATAAGAATTGTTTATACTTACAGAATGTATTTTAAGTTATTAGAGTGTAAATAGATGACAGTAGACATACACAATAAAGAAGGGTAAACCGCGGAAATACCTGACAAAATAAAACAGCGGAAGTTTGGGGGGAAGCAGAAGGGGGGGTAATATGGGTTTGATCTTTGTTTATTTTTTTTAGTTTTTTATTTATTTATTTTTTTGTTCTTCTTTTGCTCCAGTAACAAACAACGAGCATAAAATATATTTGAGATATTTTAATTGAACAGAATACATCTTAACAGCTATGTGACAAACTATAGAATCGGTATAAGGGAGAAGCTTAAGAATAATCTTTTCTTCTTTTCATTTACCTGGAGATACTGGTATAGATCTATGTGAGATATAGATATTATACAGTGCTGTATTACTATTTCTGTTATTTTTTCTTTCCTGTTTGCTGAAAATTCAATAAAAAATTTAAAATTAAAAAAAAAAAAAAAGTGGGAAAATCTATGGGAAAGGGATATCAAATTCACACCAAACTATGATTTAAAGGAGAATATATTAAAAATGCAATATAGATGGCATTTAACGCCAGTTAAACTGGCTAAAATGTACAAAGGGACAAAAAATCAGTGTTGGAGATGTAAGAAAGATATAGGTACATATTTACATATGTGGTGGCAGTGTAGTGAAATTAAGGCTTTTCGGGAGATGATTTATAAAGAACTAAAAATAATAATAAAGTATTCCTTTAGAAAAAATCCAGAAACATTCCTATTAGGAATGTTGGATAATGACATTCAGGCTAAAGAGAAAGGCATACTAATGTATGCGACCGCGTCAGCTAGACTCATAGCAAAAAATTGGTCCGAAAGGATACCTAATAAAGAAGATTGGCAACTAAAAATGATAATGTATTATAATTTGGCAACAAAACATGAAGAAATAAAAGGTATAAGTGTAATAGAGAAAAAATTGGAAATTGTTCAAAGATTATATTAAACAACATGTAGAAAAAGCTGGTCTCCTTGCAGATATTTAAAGGCTCAAAAGAAAACCACAGATACAGATATGCAGATAGAACAAGGAAAGTGAGGGCAGAGAAGCAGTGGGGCAAGGGAGGGAGGGCTATGGGAGGGTGGGGGGTTGCGGGGGTAACTGGGAATGTTGACTTTATTTGTATTTTGATTTGCCAGATTTATTTGGTATGTATGATATGTTCTGTGGTCATTTTTTATTGTTTTTGTATATTTGTGAGAAAATTAATAAAGCTGATTTTTAAATATTAAAAAAACAATGTGTATGTAAGCATAAACACCAGTGTGTTGCATGAGTTGCCTTCGTGTGGTACCTTGAATGTTACATATCCAACATTCTCCTACTGTAAAGTGGTCCCTTTGTAGCAATGCATATAATAGTATAAAGGGTTTTCCATGACCATGTGATGGAATTGTTTCAATTTCTTTTTTACAAGGACTGTGGACTTAACACACATTTTGAAATACTTCTGCTTTCTTGTGTTGCCTGCCATTTTTGTATAAACTTAATAACTATAAGGATTCTGATTCTCCCTCCCCCCCCCAAAAAAAAACATAGTTCCTAAGTTAATTATTGGCTTTACATTCAGGTTTAAAGCCAGAGTTTCTGATGGCAGAGAAGAAGTTTCCTCTTCCCAAGAATGAAGAAAAAGGTAAAGGCCAGTTTGATCCCTGATAACATCAAGACAATAAATGACTGACATTGTAGTTTATAATTTACCTTATTTATTTTTCAAAAATGTACATGGGCAGTGTTTCTGAACCTGCCATGCCTGACATTTTTTACTTTTCTCTGTGGTTGGCTGCTACTCTACACTCCCCAAGAAACCTTCCCTCTTCATCCACAGGGCTCTCTGACTGGGAAACCTTAGCTGTATCTTTGCCAATTCTTAACATTTGGTGCTTCCGCTGCCTGCATGGGCTTCCCCCTCACTGGTGCCTTGTAAAACATGGCCTTCTGTCTTTATGCCTTGTCACTCCTTCTGTCTTTATGCCTTGTCACTCCTCACTCATCTCAAGGGCCTGCCAACTGCACAAGCAACACTGGGACAAGTCCCCTCTGCTGGTTTATCCAGTTCAGATCCAGTGTAGTTTATTTTCCTCTTCTGGCACATGCTCACTGTTTCTCTCACCCACCCTTTTAATGCTTCTCTTGAATAAAGTTCTAAATTGAATTCTGGGCTATCTTATCAGTTGAAGGAGATGAAATAGCTAATGGTAGTTGTAGAAGGTCATTTTCTTCCATCACCCCAATACTACTGACAGATATTTCTGTTTTATTTGCCAGATGAAAAATCATGTTTGGATCAGAAAATATCTAAACCAGCAGCTCCTCAAGTACCACCCAAAAAGCCTATCCCACCAAACAAGGCAAATAATGTGCTGAGATCTGGGATTTCGCATTTAAAATGGCCAGATAAACCAGTTGTGCAACCACCAGTATCTAAGTAAGTATGCCCGTTCCTTACATGTGAAAGCCACAGGGTTGGAAGGGACCCCAAGGATCATCTAGTCCAATCCCAACCAGATGCCTACAGGAAGCCCACAGGTAGAACAGGAGGGCAACCACCCTCTTCCGCTGTTCTCCAGTGGCCAGTATTTGGAGATGGGGAGCCTCTGACCCTGGAGGTGGCTCTCAAAACTCGCAGTTGCTTAAGAGACTGCCTTATTCCTTAGTAGGTCGCTGCAGTCTGTAGGAGAGCTTCTCCTGCAAGCTCTCCAAAGCCCCCTCTGCAGTAACTCAGCAGGGTTTACAGTGTGGTTGCCCCTGTTCTGTGGAACAGCATTTCTGTCAAGATATGACAAGCAACCGCCAGCTGCTCTTTCCAGAAGCACTTGAAGATGTTCTTGTCCTAAAGTCTTTCCCCAGCTGGATAAATGGTTCTTTACCACAAGTATCCATTTGTTAGGGTTTCAGTCTTGCTTTAAATGTAGTGGTAGTTATTGTTGTTGTTTTAGCTGTTTTAAATTATTCTGTGTGTAATTCTCCTTGAGAGAGTATTTTAGAAGGATGATGAAAGGGAAGAATCCATGCGCAAGAGGAGAGATTGAAGCATGTGGGACAAGATCCACTCCTGAGCCTCCAAACCAAGATTTGGAGAACTAGATTCATGAGCTGAGCCTATTTTTATGAATATGTGTATCAAAAATAAGCCTTAAATTGTCATATGCTGGGCAGGGTTGTTTCCCTATTTTGCTGTAATACCTAATGTTAAATCTTTTTTTCTCTTTCAAACACAGGACAAATGGGGAAGTTGTTTCCTGGCGACCAAAATCTGAAATTGAACCAGCAACAAAACCAAAGTTAGATTCTGAACAGTTACCACTGAGACCAAAATCAGTAGAGGTAGATTCAGTTGCAATAAAGAACTTAAAAGAAGCAGGTAAGCTTTAAAAAGAAAGGAAGAAGCGTAACTGGACAAATCTTCCGTTCAGGAAAGCTAATGACATAAATTGTGGGTTAATCTATGGCAGTGTTTTTCAACCACTGTTCCGCGGCACACTAGTGTGCCGCGAGATGTTGCCTGGTGTGCCGTGGGAAAAACGTCCCGGCCGTTGTTGTTGCCTTCCTTCAGCCAATCAGGGTCAGCCCGCGTTTGTACACAGAGCCGAAAACAGACACCCGCCTTGCCCCAGCAGCGCCGAGGCTACACTGCACTGCACGGCCCTGGACGCAGCAGCCGCGCCGGCCGCCTCAAAAGCACCTCCCTCCTTCCTTCGCCCTCCCGCCGGCCAATCGTCAGCGCCCTCCGGCCTGCCGGAGTTCCCCGCCTCCTCAGCCGTCGGCGTGGCCCTGAAGGGGTACTGCGCGCCGCGCGCGTCTTGTCGCAAGTGGGGTTCCGAGGCCAATGTAGGCGCGCGCATCTTAGAAGCGGGAGGGGGGGTGGAAAGAGCGGGCCGCAAGCCGCCGCCACGGTTCGTCAGCCCGCCTCCGACTACAGCTCCCGGGGTGCACCGTGGCCAGACCTGCTCTGCCCCCTCCGCGGACAAAACACCGTCGCTTGGAAGAGCGGGGGGGGGGGACTTCAAGTCCCGACAAGCAGCGCGGCCAAGCGCGCGACCCGTGAATCGGCGTATTCTGGAAAAGCGGGCTGAAAACATTCCACCTTCCTTCCGCCACCTGTTCCCGCATAGCCTGCTGGGATTTGTAGTTTGGGGGGGAGAAAGAGATATTGTGCTGCTTCAGGAACAGGTGCGAGAAAAGACTTGCTGCGTTTCCAAGGCTTGCTTAATGCGGTGGTGTTTAATCAAGGGAAGCAGATCCGGCTTTAAAGTTCGCGCGGCTGGCGGCTGTGCCTTAAGTTCCCTTGTCCGCTGGGGAATGCCAGGAAAAGTGTCGCGTCTCTATGTTTTCCTGCCTACCAATCAACTGCCGCCCCCGCAAAAAAAAACCAACCAAACAAGCCAATCCTCGTGATATTTACTTAAAAGTTTACTTAAAAGTTTCCCGACTGCAATTCTAAATGCACTTACCTGGGCGCGAGTTCCATTGTAGGCAAGTACAGGATGGCACTGTGATGCTTGGTTTTTTGTTTTTGTTTTAAACTACCTAGGTTCGTTTTAAGCCCACCCCTTTAAAAAATAAATAAACCAAGAAGCTAGAAAACAAATGGATTTGTTTAATAGTGGTGCTCGCTCATCGTTTTCACGAAAACTGAAAAGTCCCTTTGCAGCCTGAGTTTCATTTGGATGAGAGAGCAGAGTACTGTACTGAAGATGTCTGGTGCTTTTGTAGTATTTTCTGTATTGGAGCCTAATAATAATAATAATAATAATAATAATAATAATAATAATAAATTCTATATTATTATTATTATTATGTATACGCCGCCCATCTGCCTGGGTTTTCCCAGCCACTCTGGGCGGTTCCCAACAAAATATTAAAAACATGCTAAAATGTCAAACATTAAAAACTTCCCTAAACAGGGCTGCCTTCAGATGTCTTCTAAAAGTCAGATACCGGTAGTTGTTTATTTCCTTGACATCTGATGGGAGAGCGTTCCACAGGGTGGAAGCCACTGCCGAGAAGGCCCTCTGCCTATATCATGTTAGGATGTCTCAGGAGCTTCTCCACTCATGTCTTTGTCACAAAAAGTCACTCAGGTACAAGACTAGAGTCCCTTAGACCTTACTTGGGGCTGGACTATATTTTGAAAAAAATATGAACAAATTCCTATGCCCCACAAATAACCCAGAGATGCATTTTAAATAAAAGGACAGGTTCCAATTCTGTAAAAACACGCTGATTCCTGGACCATCCGCGGGCAGCATTTAGAAGGTGATTGGGCCACATCCGGCCCCCGGGTCTTAGTTTGGGGACCCCTGCTCTTAAGTCCAAGATTATAAAATACTTTCTTTGTGTTTATTTGATTCCTATTCAAGAGAATTACTTTATATATAGTCAATATAGGCACAAAGTTATTTTTTTTTAACATTTTCTAATGGTGGTGTGCCTCGTGATTTTTTTCATGAAACAAGTGTGCCTTTGCCCAAAAAAGGTTGAAAAACACTGATCTATGGCATAGTATGATGCTTGTTTTTACTGCAGCAGGTTAACACATAAAGGCTTTGCACCAGGCGTCGGCAACCTAAGGCCCATGGGCCACATGGACCCCCACCGCCCGCTCAGTCGGCTGAACCAGCACGGAGCTGAAGCTCCTGCAGCCAATGGGAAGCTGTGCATGCCTCCTCCGCGCCAGAAGGAGCGCTGGAAATAGCGTTTGCACATGCGTGCGTGCACACTCTGGCCCACCGCGGCGTCTGTGGGACCGTGAACCGGCCCAAGCCACAAAAACTTTGCCAACCCCTGCTTTACACAAATGAACTTGTCAAGGCGCTTAGTTTTCACAACTCGGCAACCCTGCTCTTATACAGTACATAGATTCACGCATCCTTTTGTTACTCAGGTTGCTGCATTACAGTACTTGAGTGGCTGAATAGCTGTTTAATCACATAGAATCATTTACTTAACACTTTTTGTTGTATATGGTTTCCTAAATGTTTAATTGCAATCTTATTCTGAGAAAGAGATCAGAAAGTTATACAGTCAGTTGAGTTTTGTATCTTGCTCCCAGTTTTCATCGTCTTCTTTATTTTTAATATGGAGTCCTCTTTTAGCATATTAATCGCCACTCTAATCTTCATTTTCTGCACTGATATTGGTAAAATCATAGATTCATAGAACTGCAGACTTGGAAGGGACCACAAGGGTCATCTAGTCCACTCCCCTGCAATGCCCATTGTAGAGCTTAAAAGTCTCCAGCTCTAATGACTGAGATATCCCAGCTATCATATTGTGTTGATGGTTTTTGTCATGTATTTTGACATTTCATACTCCTCCTCCAATATTGTTTTCTGAGCTTTAATTGTGACCTTTGTTTTCAAACCTTTTCCAGAAATTTCAAGTTTTGATCATATAATAGCTACCTCAGATAATTTATCACATCCCACTGCAAATAGGCCAAAGATGCCTGGCAGGAGGCTTCCCACTCGCTTCAATGGCAGTAATTCTGTAAGTACAGGAAACTGTGTATCATCTGTGTATTGGGGGGGGGGTATACCATGAATTTATGGGACGCGGGTGGCACTGTGGTCTAAACCACAGAGCCTAGGGCTTGCCGATCAGAAGGTCAGCGGTTCGAATCCCCACGACGGGGTGAGCTCCAGTTGCTCGGTCCCAGCTCCTGCCCACCTAGCAGTTTGAAAGCACGTCAAAGTGCAAGTAGATAAATAGGTACCACTCCAGCGGGAAGGTACGCGGCGTTTCCGTGTGCTGCTCTGGTTCGCCAGAAGCGGCTTAGTCATGCTGGCCACATGACCCGGAAGCTGTCTGCGGACAAATGCCGGTTCCCTCGGCCTATAGAGCGAGATGAGCGCAACTCCAGAGTCGTCCGCGACTGGACCTAACAGTCAGGGGTACCTTTACCTTTTTACCATAAATTTAATAAATAACAGGTAGTAATAATACATAGAAATGTCAGGTTTCATAATTCTTTCACTTATAAGTCTAATGTATGTATGTATGTATGTATGTATGTATGTATGTATGTTTGAATGTACTAGATGCATATTATAAATAGGAGTAATAAATGAAAATGTGTGCTTTTAGAATAGGTGGGTTTGCTCCACACAGAATGCAGATTATTCCCTTTTCTTTTTCCCTCTAGACTACTCAGAATTTAAGCATGGAGAAAAGTGGGAAGGAGCATAAAGAGGAGGAAGAAAGTGCCAAAGTAAAGCCACCTGAATTTAAAAAGGTACAAAATGGATACGGCTTCAGTCCGTTGTAATAAGAAATCTAATAATAGCAGTTCATAACTTGGTTGTATCCATTCATGTAATATGACTCTGTACAGATAAGGGGTATAAATTTATTTTGAGTGGCTCATAGAAAAAGTCACTTTAGCTGAATGTATTCTCTGCTGTTCTAAGTAAAATACACTAACTTTGTTACCAACATACCATTTTAAAACTTGCTTAGAAGATTGCTTGGGAAAGGTAATGAGGATCATAACTTATCCATTGCTTTTGTGGAGATGCTCTTTGTCAGATGGACAGAGTTTTAAGAAACATTGAAATACGCCTGGCTTTCCACTGTGTGGAAAATACAAGAAACAGCTTTTTAAACCACTGTCAAGTGGCTGGAGTGAACCTTCCGCGCCCCCCCCCCCCCCGGTTATTGTGCAGGCTGTCAGGGGCTGATGGGAGGGAGTCCCTCAGCCTCTAAGGGCCACAGGTGAGCCTCCCCTGCCACCGGCAGCTGTCTTCCCAGGGGTCACTGGAAGTATTTCAAGCTTCACTTCTTTACAGGGGTGGGGGTCAGCAGCAATTCAGCAGACGTCGCTTGTCCTTCAATATACAATTTTGACAGCTTGCATTATTTGCATAGCGTACATTGACTTATTAGATGATTTTCTTCTTATTTCAGCCATCTCTATTTGCTCCACCACTTCTGTCTTCATCACCAAGACCAAATTCTTTTGTACTCAGCGCTGTTACCGGGGAAATGAAACTTAAACAGGAAACAGACGAAAGGGAGAAGCCTTCTCTGGAAGACCTCAGGTCACAGGTTTTTGACCTGCTAGCTGTCGTAGAAACACTAAAGAAAGAACATGGGTAAGTGCTAATTTCACTGGATTTGTAGATGAAAGATATAGCAGATTTATGTCATGGCTCTTTTGTTGAAGGATTTTAGCATAACCTCCTGTATTAAAATTATATGATGTTTTAAGGACAGGGTGGGGAGTGGGTTGTAAAAACCTCTTGGCATCAAGTGGGAATCAGCAGGGGTAGTAAGGTTTTTTTTGTTTTGTTTTTTGCTTTTAAAAAAGAACCTATCTTGCATTTTTTTTTAATGGACAGATTGGTATGGGGGGTATGACTACCCAAGATTTAAGCACTAGTCTGGTAGGCTTCAGCTTTTATCTAACCAGCATTTTATTAATTTGTTTGTTCATTCCATTTAAATACCTCCTAATGTTCCACCTTTACTCCCTTACGGAGTACAAGGGAGCAGGCGTATTCTAAGTTTATCCATCGAGACACTGAGCAGACCCAGGTGTCCTTAGCAAGGTGAGGGTCTCATGTGCCTTCAGACGATACCCTGAGATGATGAAACCAAACTACAGTGGAATCACATCACACATGCATTGAACTTGTTCAAATTCAGTCTTACTTCCTTGGCTTGAGCTGATCTCCAGGCAGAAGAAAATGCCTGGAATGGAACTGCAGCTTCTGCCTAGGTTTTCCTGCAGCTCCCTTTTTGTCTTGCCACTTCCCACTGTTTCAGCTGAGGAAGCCAGGGGCCACTCTGCACCCTCCCCTCCCCCTGGGGTGTCACAGTGAGGACGACTGAGTCTGGAGCAGGAACTTGGCTCCCTCGGCTGGGACAGCCAGCGGTGAAGCAGCGGTGGGATAATTGGCTCCTGCGGTGGCAGTTGCAGCAAAGGAGTGGCAGGAAGACAGAGGGATGCAGGCCGAAGGTGTAACTCCATTCCAGACCCGTTCCAGCCTTCTTGTTCTGCCTGCGTTTCTCAGGGTTTGCTTCCCTTCTGCCTCAATGTCTCTCCAAGGGAGCCGGGTTGCCTCTGCACTCTCTCCTCCTTGCCTCAACAACCCAGGGAGCAGGGAAAGCAGTTGTGGAGAACTGAGGGAAGGCAGTGGAGAAACAAGTAGGACATTCACACAGGGCTGCCCCCACTTGCCAGCCAGCAGCCAAGTAGTTTGGCATTAAACATTTTTGCACTGCCTCTGGGACAAAACTCCTGCATGTGATGTGATTCTACTGTACTCTAGCCTGCTCCATACCTCTCAGCCCTTCCCTCGAACCATCAGTCATGGGTTGTTTTCCTTGTTTGTTGTTTCATTGGTTGGTGGTGGCAGTTCTTTCTTTGTTTTTCTGAGGGTGGGTCTGAGGAAAGCAGGAAGGGGCGGCCTCGAGAAGATGACAAGCCGTTCTCCAGTGTGCCAGCTCCGGTATTCCCACACTTTGGCTGCAATCCCTTACCCTCTTACCTGGGAGAAAGCCCCCTTGAACCCACCAGGACTTATTTCTGAGTAAACATATATAGGATTGTTTTTGACTCACAAACTGTCATGGGTGCTGCTTGTATGAGAAACCCTGTAGGGTAATATTTTAAAGACATTCCCTCTAGTGGTGAAAAAAGGGAGGAGCAGTCGAAATGTTTATGGTGCAAGGCCCAGTTGTAAAAATGAAATGAGTGTCAATAATGCTCTTTAGTTGCAAATTAACATAGTTTCGTGGTCAGATTTTGCGCGATTGTTTAGGAACTATATAAAGCAGTATGAATGAGATGGATTTCACCCAGCCAATGTTCTTGCTGATTTAGATCCACACGGTGTAATTCTGGAGGCAAAACACTTGGGCAACTTTGCTCTGCGGCCGTTCTTTCTGCTTTGAGTCTGGGCATAGTTTATATATTATCATGTTTCTTCAACCACAAAAAGAAGTGAAATTTCACATGGCAAAATTTAACTAGGTTTTCCTTTAACTTTTAAAGGAAGGAACTGGAAAAACTGAAAAGGGAGTTGGAGAAAGAGAAGCAGATGCGAAGTAACCTAGAGGTAATGTGTTTGAATAAGTTATTTGGAGCAGTAGGAGGCTTTGTTTTTCATAATTCCATTATTTTTGGAAGTTGAATGAGGGGCTATTGTTTAATAAAGCAGCCACTATCAGGGTGGGAGGGGGTGGACCGTGGCAAGGCCCTGTGCAAGGCCATTGGATACTCTTCCCCCCTGCGCCTGCAGAGCCAGGCTTTGGAAAGGAGATGTGGGGCTCTGGCAGGGTCCTAGAGCCATTTACCTCCTTCCCAAAGACAGGTAAATACTTGCTCAGCTTAAGGAAGGAGGCAAGAGGACTCTAGGACCCTCTCACACCTCCTTCCCAAAGCCAGGCAAGCACTTACTGGGCCTTGAACAGGTGCCCTCCTCGGCTGCATGCCCAGTGCGACCACATGGCTCACTCTGTCCTAAATTCCCCTCTGCCACTATGAAATACTACACACATTGACTTGATTGTTTTGCTGACGGTGGGGAAGAATTCCCCCAAATACAAAGTAGAGACACTAGAGTGGATAGGAAACTTTGGGGAACAATATTGGAGCATTGTTTTTCCTGAGATATCTCCCAGTCCTTAGTTTGGAATCGTTTGTATTAAGGAACAGTTTTTTCATAGAATTGTAGAGTTGGAAGGGGCCATGAGGCTCATCTAATCCCTCCTGCAAGGCAGGAATCTTGCCTAAAGTGAGGGCTTGAACCCATGCCCCTGAGATCGAGTCTCATGCTCTACCAGAAATGCTAGGTGCCAAAATATTGAGGGGATGAGCCCATGCTTCTGCGATGTTTCTTTATGAATCACACCTTAAGCTTAAGTGGCCTCAGTTGCAATTAGTCTAGAAGCAGATAATGAATAACATGAAACTATCATTTGTGCTAGTGAAAAGCTTTAAATTTATTATTTTTAAATCACAGTTTCAATACACATTTGTGTACTATTCAATGCATTCAGTTGTGAGCAAATATGTTTATCTGCTGAAGTGTTTTATGGTACAAAACCTAACTCAGGTTAGTGATTACACAGATGCACATTAATTACACAAAGATGTTTCAATGGCTGGATGGCTCAATGAATACAATTAAAATTCTTACACTTTTCACTAGCCCTACAATAGAAGATTCAGAACTTGTGGGCCTCCAGATGTTGTTGGCCTGCAACTCGCATCCTCCCTGACCATTGCACAGGCTGCATGGGGCAGATGGGAGTCTGACCACATGGGGGGGGGGCACAGGCTCTGGTGATCAGCTTTCCAACCAAGCATGTTGTAGCACATCTTTAAGCTTTACTGGAAAATATAGGCAAAGTTATTCATTTCTGTATTAAAGTTTTAATGTGTCTCATCCACAGGTGGAAATAGAGAAGCTCAAGAAAGCTGTCATAACGACATGAAAGAGCCATAGACCTTGCCAGGATTTTGGAGTCAAAATACAAATGAAGCTAACTTGACTTTTCTTTTTTTACTTCAAACCAATGAATGGGCAGCATTCCATTTTAAAAAACAAATAAATGAATATAATCTTCTATTTAGTGAGCTAAGAGAAGAAAACGAACCACTTTTTTTGTTTCTTACCAATATAGGAGGGGCCTTATTTCTTACTGTGCTGGAATCGCAGACCTTTATTTCCTTGGTTTGCTTGAAAATACTACTGAATCTGTATAAAAAGAGGGGTTCTTACTAGATTTTTATTGAGCATCTATAGTCTAATTTTTAAGAGATCTGTACTATATATATAAGGCAGTATATCTTTGCAAAGAAACTCTGTAAAGGAGCCTATAGGGAGGCACCTGGTCTACCCTTGTACTCATTATAGCCACTACTTTCCCCACGATGCTAAAGGGAATATGATGTTTGTATTTTTTTAATTATTATTTTTTGCATTTCTACCCAGGGTTACACTG
This sequence comes from Lacerta agilis, assembly GCF_009819535.1. Classification (NCBI taxonomy): domain Eukaryota; kingdom Metazoa; phylum Chordata; class Lepidosauria; order Squamata; family Lacertidae; genus Lacerta; species Lacerta agilis. Next base: position 926,772 of record NC_046314.1, on the reverse strand, counting down.
TCGTGCCTGTCTGCAGTGAGAGTATTAATAATATGCTATTTTATAGTTCAGGATGATGCTGGGGGTTTGTTCTTGCTTAACAGTACAACGTATTAAGATTCTTTGACTGAGAAGAATATTCTGTCACTTGCACTATAGGAGTCATGAAAGGGACTTAGGGTTGGACCACACACAAACCCCCACGCCCAGGTCAGTGCTTAATTACCACAAGGAATGTGGGCATATGGTTGAAATGGTCTTGTAATTCACCCTGTTGTGCCTAAATATTGCAGCACATGGCATGCTAAGCAATTCTTCGCTTTCATAAATTTTATTCTAACACTACAGTATCTTACAGCTTCATAAAGATTTTTAGCACTAATCATAATAGCATTATTAAAATCTTCATGTGACAGTGAAGTGCTGTTTAGAGCTACCCGCCTGTTGACGACGTGCGACCTTGACGGGGCTGCTGCTACCTACACTAAGACACAAGGGGATTCTTAGAGACTGGACTCTTGTGCACATCATAGTAGTACAGTGTGCTCCAGAAATGAAAGGAGTTGATTTTGTTTGGAAGAAAAGACTTCTTTTTGGAGTAATTTTGCCCCTCCCCATTTCTTCCTACAAAGGAGAAAAACTAAAAATGCTCCACGTTGCATTCAAGTCAAGGCTAAAAATACAAAACCCATTCTGTCTCTTGTTTCTCCTTCATTTCCTTTCTAAAACAGTATAAAAAGGCAATATTTCCCGAGTGGTCTTTAGTTAACCAAATTAAAATAATGTGAAATCTTAACTTTTCCTGTGTCAGTAGTTTTCATGTTCATCTGCTCTCCTTTAATTAAACAAAACTTGGATGGCATAAGTATTTTGTCATAGTTGTATCAGAATACCAACAATTATTAATTGTTAGCAAGTGCAGAAATCTGAATTTCTGCTTGCAGGTATATCAGTTGTGAATTAGTGGATTAAAATGTAGGAACAGAAACGAGTGTATAAAAACAAGATGCCTGTTTGATTACCATATTGGTGCTTAACTAATGACAAACATCTAATTAATCAGTTGTTAATTATTGGTTTTTTGTTGCCAATTTTCACATTGTTAACTTACTAGTCAAACCATCAGTCTAGTGCAGCCTTTCTTAACCTTGAATTCCCAAATATTGTCAGACTCACACCTTCCCTGACTTCTGCTGGCTATGGATGATGGCAGTTGTAGTCCAACACTATCTGGGGACCCATGGTTAAGAAAGGCAGATCTAGTAAAACTAATCTGGTACTAATTCATAATTTTTGTTGATCAACAAATTTTCTCTTGTCTTACTAGCCAGACCCGTGACTTGAGTTGGCATTGATTCCTCCTTCCACTGAGTCCCATGGCATATGCAGAGGACATGGGGAGGAGGGTATCTGCCCCTGAGTTGGACTTTCTACAGAAGGTTCAAGTGGCAGCTTCCTGCCGTTGCCTCCTGCAGAAGCTCAAGGGGAGGGGACAGGTGACTGCCATCCTACAAGTTGTGCTTCTGCTGCAGCCTTTAAAAGCCCAAAGGGGCAGCAAGAAGCCATCTCTTCCACCGCCCTGGTTCATGTAAAAAAAGAAGGGGCCATTTCTTTCCTTTCCATTGGGATTTTTACAGGAGCACTTAGCTGCTGGAGCTTTCTACAAAAGCACAGTGAAACTGCCACTCCTTTCTTCTCTATTCACCATGAAGGAAAAGGGAGGTGATTTTGTTTGCACTGCCAATTGGGCTTTTTCAGAAACACCAGCCACACTCTCCTGCTGTCTCCTGTAAAACAGCAGCTGCTTTCCTTTGCCATAAAAAAGGCTTTTCAATATTTTTTTAGGAGTAGCATTTCTTTACTGCCTCTGCAAAAAAAGAGAGGCACAGTTTGTCTCTATTTCTGTTGGGTTTTTGCAGGAAACTACCATGAGGTGCTAAAAGGTTTTTTTAAAAAAAGAAAAGGGGGGGGGAGAAACAACAGAAGCCCAATTTGTAGGAGGCAAAACACCTTATCCTTATGTTCTTTCTTGGAGAAGTATTTTCCCCAGAAACAGAACTTTTGGTGGAAGCACAGATGCCTGCCGGACTTGGGGTGAGGCAAGGCCAGAACAGAAGAGGGGCCAGTTGGTCTGGGCCTCTGATTTTGAAGGGGTGCACTCTAGGTCCCACGGGCAGAGGCAAAGGAGGACCCATGGGTAAAGATAATTGATATTGTAAAGAAAGTCAAGGGCACAAAATATTAATATTTTAAAGAAGATTCAGAAGAGATTAATGCAGATAAAAATAGATAAGTGCAGAAATGGGGCCTGCATTTGTCCCATCTGGTTTAGGCCTCTAACCCGTTTTGCATGGCCCTGGGCGAGGGACCCTTGCCACTAGTCCTTACAACCTGGTGGTAGTTCAGCTGCATCACAAATACTAGTCTGTGCTCTCTCAGATAAATGGACAACGAAACAGCTCCTCTTTTGATCCCAGCTTGTTGAAGTTTTATTCTTGTGCAGAACAAGAAGTGAGTCTACTGGAAAAGAAGTTCTTTTGTGTGGTCTTCACTGTGATTCAGAGTGTAAAGCAAAATGGTATTAATTATCAGTTGTTGTATGACAGTTTTGTCTGCCTTGAAGCTCATAGCAGATGAATAGGACCTGACAATCAACGAAATCGGACGTGTTAATTATTAAATGGCCTTTTTGCTGCAGCAATAAATGATGAAGTGCAATGACTTGATTTCATAATAATAATAATAAAAATCTTATAAAAGATGCTGCTATGAGTATTTTTAGCAATAGAGGTCTCACTGATATGTCTTAAATTAATATTGTATAATGGGAAATGGGGGACATATGCAGACATTCCAAAGAATGCAAGTTATTTTAAGCAGCTATGCTTCACTGACTTGTTTACAGGTGCTGTAAAATTATGCATGCTATTGAAACTCCACAATAAAATTATATGCTGTTAATGTGTTGTGATTCCCCCCCATAAACATTCAGACCCTTTAGATGTAATTCAGCTAGATATAACATAGAACAAAATATTTCCATGCTTTAAAGAGTCCACACTGCAATATGGAAATAATTCAACCATATTGCTACCGCCGATATTCATTATTTGTACTGAGGTGATGGCTAATATGGTTCTCTTTTGTTCTGCCCTTTTTAACTGCCATAATATTCTCATTTGGAAGCTATAGAAAGTTGAGTGCAACTTTTGGTGGGGTGTGTGTGTATGTGTTTCAGAATCCTTAGTGAGGGTTCTTTTCATTTTGCTTATTTCCAGCCCTCCATACAGTTTGTTTTCAGAAGGGGCGAGACAATCCAATGTCATGTGGGATTCTTGTTTGTGGGTTTCTTTAAAAATCCAAATTTATACACCTAGCTGCAAAACATAAACATAGATGTCTATAGGGCGGTGCTATATATTTATGCCCCTTCAATTTTGTATATGAGGAATATAGATGCATGTTTTCAGCATCTTAAATGTAACAAAAATTCCGCACGACAAGATTTTAAGTGGAGTGAAAGTTCTCTTTTGAGGGGATTGTTGATCAGTACCCTTGGTAATAGCTTGAAAAACACAGCTCTGCTGAGGACTGTTAGAAAATATACTTTACTGTGTACTCCAAAAACCAAATGGCATTAGCCTATTAAAATGTTTAATCTGTTCTTTAGATACATTTCACCTCTCATGTCTTCCTTTATGCGGTTCAAGCATACAAAATGATACCAGCACTGTACACTTTGAAAGAATGGGCACCTGGGGGTGTTGCCCCGTCTTTCCTCTGGCACTGCTTTCACACACCCCATGGCAGCTCTGGAGAGAAGAGCAGCAGCTGAGGACATGGATATGTGGGGCAAGGGATGTGCGCTGCTTAGGACAAGGTGCCTGCAGGTGAGAAGGAAGCGGCTGGGGCTGTTTCACACCTTGGCTGAAACTGGTGAGGGCCTTTGCCCTTCCTTTGTGGTGCCAAGAGACATCATTGTTCCATTTGTCGTGTAATATAAATGGAAAGTTTTCCAGTAGTGGAGCTGGGCCTATGCCTGCTCTCCAAGCTTTTCTGGATTGTAAAGCTTCCTTGGTAAAGTGATATACGGTACGGAAGCCTCTTGCCAGCAACAGAAATGTTTAATGAACACAGCAAAAGAACAAACGACCATTACCATTCTCGCAGTGCAGGTGCTCCCAGTTAAGTTCCTCCCACTTCCGTCTTCCCGTCTCTTATTTACCCAATCTCAACCCATTACCCTTCTGCGAAGTTACCTTATCCAGTCTCCTAGCCCTGGGACTAAGGCTGTACACCTTCTAGTGAGGGAGATTTGGTTATCTCTCTCCCATTCTGCCTCAATTCTGCCCAGCTCCCATCCTCTGAACTGTGACCCTCAGCAAACCGTCGTTCCAGGTCAGTCCTGCTCCTGCAGAGCCCCAGGATCCTGGTTCTGTGCAGGAGGGGGGGGCTCCCACCACTCCTCACCAGAGGAGTACTCCCCAGCCTGATCCCTGACACCACCTGAGGACATTTTTATGGTGCGGGAGATACAAAATTAGAATCTATCTTCAGACCTATTCTGTCACTATATGAGCGCATAGGTTCTTAATTAAACCCCTAACGCTAAATAAATCAGTCAGATGCTCGTTCTTGGAAGTAACACTTTTAATGTAAAACTCCCCTACAGCTCTCTTCACAATCTGAATTTGGTTATGAGTTTCCCTCCGGGGTGGAAAGGATAAAGGTTGTGTTGCCTGGTTATCTCTTTCATTTATCAGAATGTTACCATAATTTAAGTTGGCCTCAATGCTCCTAGAGCATCAATATATCTGGCTGAATGTAAAAGTACACCATGTAAGCAAGAGCCTGATTTGTCTTGTGTTGATAATTAGAAGTTTTTGCTTTAATTAGTGGCCTGCTATTTTCTCAGCAGTTACAAAATGCTGCCCTTAAGGCATACAAGTGGCTATAGAAGGGGGGCATTGGAGTGGCATTCCTAAATGAGAGTGCAGAAACACCACAATAAAGCGTGTTTTGGAGTTCTTTGCTGTAATTATTTTGCTGGTGCCTTGGGTTGTGGTTGTTGTTGTTCAGTCGTTCAGTCGTGTCCGACTCTTCGTGACCCCATGGACCAGAGTACGCCAGGCACGCCTATCCTTCACTGCCTCTCGCAGTTTGGCCAAACTCATGTTAGTAGCTTCAAGAACACTGTCCAACCATCTCATCCAGGGTTGTGGTTACTGATAAGAATAGTAGCCGACAGGCAGAGGACTAAGCCAGGAGACGCTAGTTGGCAACATCCTGGTCCCCATTCTCCCAGGCAGCAAGAGTATTGTGTCTTTGGCTTGCATCACTTTGTTTGCCCATTGAGATACCAGCCTGGAGGTAGCAGAGTGTTTGTTGCAGTTGCAGTATGGGGCTGTGTTTGGTGGCTGGCTGAATGGATATCGCTGGGGTGGGAGGTCTGGGAAAAAATTGGATGTGGAATTAATGCAATTTACAAAAACCAAAAAGCTAAATTGATTATAAATAATGGATTAACAGAAACATTTACTATTGAGAAAGGCAGTAGACAAGGGTGCCCACTGTTGCCCTCTTATTTATAACAATATTAGAAACACTACTAATAGCAATAAGGAAATAATCAAAAATAAAAGGAATTAATTTGGGTAGTAGATCTTACAAACTCAAAGCTTTTGCTGATGACCTAATAACTACTGAGAACCCAGCTGAAAGTATATCAGAAACATTGACAAAAATAAATGAATTTGGGAAAGTCTGTTTTAAATTAAATAAAGATAAAACAAAATTGTTAGTGAAAATTTTGGATGAAGAAGAAAAAGGAGAATTATAAAACAAGATGGGTTAAAGATAATCAAATAAAGCAAAATACTTAGGAATTTGGATCACGACAAAAAATATAAATCTTTACAACTATTATTACGTAAAAACATGGAAAGAATTAAAAAAAAGATTTGGAAATCTGGGGAGGGTTAATTTTGTCCCTTTGGGGAAGGATAGCCACAATTAAGATGATCATGCTGCCGAAGATGATGTCTCAAAATCAAATTAAAGTCTAATTAGATGGCTTTCCACAGGGTTAGGGTTGGGAACAGTAAGTGTTCTCTGAACTCAAATTTCAGCCTTCACAACATAGCTGTTTACTTGGCTGTTTTCCTATTTGGGTGGAGGAGGGTCAAGATATTAACCGATATGCATGAAATTTCATATATAGCTATATAATCCCTAGTATAGTAAGATAAGACCTTTGGAGCAGGCATTTTTAAAAAAGTTTTTTTATGAACTGCCCTAGTAGGGCAGTAATTGTTCCTTGATAATTTGTCACCCCCTCTATTATGTAATATGGGGTGGACCGCCCCCTACGCCCCCCCTCTTGCTACGCCCCTGATTAAAAGTTTGAGCTGCTTGTGACCTTGATAAAGGAGTTTCGGTCTACACAAAGTCAACACTCTCCTTGCATTTGCACTGTGCCATTTTATTCCAGACAGCCACTGAAGGTGCAAATGTAATGCAAACTGTCATTTCACTGTAATGCAGTTTCTCTTTCCATGACAGTTTGCATTGACCCTGTGGGAATTTGAAAATTGACTGCAGAGGCCTCTGTGTGAAGCACTCCCTAGTTTGTTCAACCAGGCAAGGCAGCACACCAAAGTTATTTGTTTCTTAATGGATGCCTTCTGTTAAGAAAATTGACCACAGATGAATAGCAAATTAATTCTATCTGATTTTTTAAAATCTGTAGCAAAACTGATATATACTTCTTCTGTAAGTCTTTTAATTTAAAGATGAGAAATGCCATGTATTGCAGGTAGTGTGAAAGAGGCTGAGTGGACTCTGAATCTAAGTTAAATAAAAACAGCTTCACTTAGATTCAGAGTCCACTCAGCCTCTTTCACACTACCTGCAATACATGGCATTTCTCATCTTTAAATTAAAAGACTTACAGAAGAAGTATATATCTGTTTTGCTACAGATTCTTAAAAACCAGATAGAATTAATTTGCTATTCATCTGTGGTCAATTTTCTTAATATATAACCTCTATTCAAGGATTCTAAAGAATATGTGAGAGCTTAAAGTAGGAAGGAGGAGTGGGAATGTGCTCTCTCCCATGTGCACCTCCTGGCACCACCCTTGCCAAGGTGAGCACAGTTCCTGATCAAGCTCCTTTCAGACCTTCCAGGAAGGTCCAGGGTAGAGCAGACATGACGGGGGGCATTGGGCGCAGCAGGGCTGGCATGCAGGTGCCCACGCTTCTGTTTAAGTCAGTTCCTCCCATTTAGTTTCTCCTATTGCTAGTTTGGGGTCTGGCAAAATTTTGTACCTTGCAGTGGGGTGGGGGGTGTTTCAGCATCATCTTAAGATTCAGTTCTGTTGACAAGTTCATAAAGTTGAGTGTGGAATGTTATCACAAATCTTGTGGGGATTTTAGGCTTTAAGAAACCTGTGAAAGAATCTCAGAAACTGACGCCGCTCCACACAGAAGTGTTGGGTAGGTTATTCCCCAGACGACTCTTCTTTTTCTCACTGTTCAAGTGAACCATTGGCAACATTTGTAATCCATTTAGAAGTTCTGTAGAAATTCTAGCATTGTGGCCCAAATGCTGAAATGTGTGGCATGCATTGTGCAGCTGTGGTGCCCAATGCGAGACAAGGCCATGGGAATTAACACCACAGCTCCAGTGAATAGCTCACCACCATTCAAAGCTTCCATCTTGTGCCAAAGAGAAGCTGGAGATGGAGTGTTGAAAATGTCTCAGTCCCTACCCACGCAACTTACTGGTTCAAGTCTCCCCAGCATAACTTGAGGCAATTTAGCTTAGTACTTCTCTGCAAAACAAACAAACAACCCCAAGGCATTTGCCACAAAGCAAGCCAGCAGTAAATCCCACTGTTTAGTAGCAAAAGCATGATCTTCACAGACTTGGTTGAGTGTCAGGCCTAAGGCACACAGCAGCTCATCCCCAGCAGGTCTGACCCCATGAATCAGTTGCTGGGACTGAAAGTCCCTGCCTCCCCACAACTGTCTAAGTCCCCTCCTCTGCAGGGCCTTTTCCAAGCAATCAGAAACTATGTCTGCGTACAGCCTACCTCTCCTCCACCCATTTCAGCCCACTTCTAGTTCTGGGAGACAAGAGGAGAGGGGAACTTGTAGCAGCAGGAGGGGGAAACACCTGTGACTCTTCACCAGACTCATCCCTGCCTCTTGGTCTCTCCCCCCCCCCCAGCTTCTGATTCTGGACCAGACACTGGATAGAGCTCAACATCGAGCCTACCAAGTGACGGCAAAGAGGACCTTCTTCACTGCCTCTATTGCATCTGCAGAAAACAGCAGCAGGAGACTTTCAGGTGGTGCGCAATTTAATGGAACCACCTGCGCCATTGGGGTCCGGTAAGAACCCCAAGATCTCCTGCAATGATTTTGCAAAGTTTTTTTTTGCAGATGAAGTCACTCAGATTTGGAAAGAGGTAGACTCCAGTGTGGGAGCAGGGCCGGGATGGGAGAGTGCTAGAGTCCTGTCTAGTCAAGTTGTGTGGGATCAATTCCAATCTGTTACCTCCGAGGATGTGGACAGGCTGCTTGGACGAGTGAAACCAACCACCTGTTTCCTTGATCCTTGCCTATCCTGGCTTATAAAAGCTAGCCGGGAAGGGCTGGGTGATGGGCTCCGCGGGGTGGTGAATGCTTCCCTCTGTGAGGGAGCCTTCCCAGACCCGCTGAAAGAGGCGGTTATTAAACCGCTTCTTAAAAACACATTTGTTGTTGTTGTTCAGTCGTTCAGTCGTGTCCGACTCTTCGTGACCCCATGGACCAGAGCACGCCAGGCACGCCTATCCTTCACTACCTCCTGCAGTTTGGCCAAACTCATGTTAGTAGCTTCGAGAACACTGTCCAACCATCTCATCCTAAAACATATTTAGACCTGGCCAATATGGCCAACTTCAAATCTTCCATTCTTGGGCAAGGTGATTGAGTGGGCGGTTGCTGAACAACTCCAGGCACGCCTGGAAGCAGACCATTTGGATCCCTTCCAGTCGGGATTCAGGCCTCATCATGGGACTGAAACTGCCTTGGTCGTGCTCAGGGCCGGCGCGTCCATTAAGGTGAACTAGGCAATAGCCTAGGGCGCCAAAATGGAGGGGGCGCTGGCCAGGCTTGGGCGGGGCGGGGAGCAGGACGGGCTAGCAGCAGCTTCTCCGCTGTAGCAGAGAGGTGCTGCTTGCCCCCTACACCACCCCCCGGCTCCTGCTAAAGCAGGCTTTGGTGGGGGGGGTGGGGCAGGCAAGCAGCAGCTTCTCCGCTACAGCGGAGAAACTGCTGCTTGCCTCTCCACCACCCCACCTCCCACTAAAGCAGGCTTTGGTGGGGGCGGGCGGCGGGATGGGCAAGCAGCAGCTTCTCCGCTACAGTGGAGAAACTGCTGCTTGCCTCTCCACCACCCGCCACCTCCCGCTAAAGCAGGCTTTGGCGGGAAGCAGGGGGCACCAGAAGGTGGTCTGCCTAGGGCGCAAGAAACCCTAGCACCGGTCCTGGTCGTGCTGGTCGATGCCCTCCGGTGAGCTATGGACATGTTCAGAAAGTGGTGGTGGGGGTGAGTGTTCAGACCCCTGGGCTCTCAATTGTGGGGTCCCTCAGAGTTCCGTCCTCTCCCCCATGCTTTTTAACATCTATATGAAGCCGCTGGGAGAGATAATCAGGAGGTTGGAGCTGGGTGTTCATCAGTAGGCAGATGATACCCAGCTCTACCTCTCCTTTAAATCAGAACCAGTGAAGGTCCTGTGTGAGTGCCTGGAGGTGGTTGGAGGATGGATGGCAGCTAACAGATTGAGGTTGAATCATGACAAGACAGAAGTACTGTTTTGGGGGGACGGGGTGGGCGGGTGTGGAGGACTCCCTGATCCTGAATGGAGTAACTGTGCCCCTGAAGGACCAGGTGCGCAGCCTGGGAGTCATTTTGGACTCACAGCTGTCCATGGAGGTGCAGGTCAATTCTGTGTCCAGGGCAGCTGTCTACCAGCTCCATCTGGTACACAGGCTGAGACCCTACCTGCCCGCAGACTGTCTCGCCAGAGTGGTGCATGCTCTGGTTATCTCCCGCTTGGACTACTGCAATGCGCTCTACGTGGGGCTACATTTGAAGGTGACCCGGAAACTACAACTAATGCAGAATGTTGGCAGCTAGATTGGTGACTGGGAGTGGCCACTGGGACCAAATAACACCGGTCCTGAGAGATCTACATCGGCTCCCATTACATTTCCAAGTACAATTCAAAGTGTTGGTGCTGACCTTTAAAGCCCTAAACAGCCTCAGCCCAGTATACCTGAAGGAGCGTCTCCACCCCCATCATTCAGCCCAGACACTGAGGTCCAGCTCTGAGGGCCTTCTGGCAGTTCCTCACTGTGAGAAGTGAAGTTACAGGGACAGGCAGAGGGCCTTCTCTGTGGAATGCCCTCCCATTAGATGTCAAGGAAATAAACAACCATTGGACTTTTAGAATACACTTTTAGAAGACACCTGAAGGCAGCCCTGTTTAGGGAAGGTTTTATTTGATGAATCATTGGATTTTAATATTCTGCTGGAAGCCGCCCAGAGTGGCTGAGGAAACCCAGCCAGATGGGCAGGGTATAAATAAATTATTATTATTATTATTATTATTATTATTATTATTATTATTATTAATGACTTCTCGTGGCCAGAGTCTTCCAGCAGATGAAGACCTGTTGACCCCTCCTGACACCTCTTGTTCCCAGTCTTCCCCCCCTCCCACCACTACTCCCCAGGCTCTGAGCCTGCTTCCCTTGGGGGTTCTCCTGCTGGTTCCCTCCATCATTCCTCTGCATCAAACCAGTCCATGACAGTATCTGACCATTTCAAAAAAAGACAGCTTTTGCAGTGATGCATTTATTCAGATGCTGAACAATATTTAACAGGCACATTTACTCAAATAAGCCCCTTTTCCTCTCTGTTCATTATTCACTGGAAAACAACTGGAATCTTGTGTATAGCACTTATTTTGGCTAAGAATTATCCTGTTTCCTAATACAAGAGAACACTTGTGTGTGCAATTTTCATCAATTCCTTCAGAAGGATAAAGACAAAGCACCTCATGCCCTCTCGCCACGCGAGGCAAAAGAAAAAGTCAATGGCTGTGATCCGGAGCTCATCATATGCTGTTATCGGTTGCAGCATTGATAGCCTGAAGAAGGGGGCAGGGCAGTGGTTCCACACTGCAAAATATCTATGCCCTGCAATGCAGACAAGGAATCTGCATTCATAGATCTCTAGAAAGCAAATCTACATTCGAAAAATTGTTTGTCAGTCCTGGAACCAGAGGCGTAGCAAGGGAGGGGCGATGGGGGCTGGATGCCCCGGGTTCCAGGGGAAGGGGGGTGACACTCGGCAGCCCCTCCCACCACTCCCCGCCAGCCAGCACCCCGTCTGTTCTGCTCCATGGACGGCCGGGGCAGCCCCACGACCTGCTGCCCACTCGGCGGGTCGCCCGGTCGCCGTGGGAGCAGCAGCGCCAGGCTGGATGGACTGCACATGCATGGCATTTCTGCACATGTGTAGCCTGTCCGACGTGTGTCACGACGTCTCTGTGCCATGGTCTTTCTGGACCATGAAAAACAACCAGAAAGAACTGAGAACGTGACCCTCTCCTACATGCAAGATGACTGCAAATCTCCATACTTCTTTAATAACTTTGCTCTTCCGGTCTCCATTCCCCTTTCATGAAATCGAGAACAACAAAAGTGCATAGCTTTTACACTGGATGAGTGCTGCGTCTGACTTGCAAACCTAAAACATCTGTAAAGTATCCAGCAAAGACCTTAAACTGGTTATCTGGACCATCATGTTCCCAGAATAAACTCTGGGGAAATGTAGTTTCTGAAAGGGGAAATAAGGCTAAATCTCACAAACCTTGCCGAAGCCTCCTCTTCCTCCGTTGCCTCCTTGTTATGCAATAAAATAAATGCCATTCAAGATATAGTGTGAATGCAGTGTTCAGTCTTATCCAATATGCTCTGTTGAATTGCAGTTTTGACTGTATTAGTTAATTTTATGTGATGTTGTGACTTCCGGCGGCGACGCCATCGCGGGCGGTCGTGGGTTGCCTCGGCAGCGAGGCGACCCAGGCTGTCCCGGGGGTTGGAGCCCCGCTACCGCAAAGCGGGGCTCCGGTGAGGCGCGGGAAGAGCGTCCCACGCCTTGGGCTCCCCGGCGGGCCCACTATGGCTCCGAACCCTTCCCCCGTTCCCCCTGTAAAGGGGGAGTGGGGGTGAAGGGACTACGGAGCCGGGCTATAGGGGAAATGCCCCAACCGGGACGGCGAAGCGGCGGCCGCCGCTCGCGGTGAGCGACAACGTTCTCCCTGCAGAAAAAAAGGAAGCCTGGTGGTCGTGAGTACTGAGATTGGACTTATTTCTGACTTTTTCTGACATTTAACGACCCAGGAGGTATCACGAAAAGGAAGCCTGTTTCCCTCCCTTCGGTGGAAAGAAAATAACTGTATTGACAGACTGTTGCTACAGTGATGGTTACAATGTTTTAACTTTTGACAAGTGAGACTGTTTGAATTTCCCTTTGGGGGTTAAGACAGTGGAAAATATCTCTTTTTGGATTTGTAATTCTTGCGCCCTGGCTCCAGGAAAAATGGCTGCGAAGGCTTGAGACTGAGTGGAAAAGTACTGGCATTAAGAGGAAAAACATTGAAATCTGACACCTATGCCCACTTCAGCCATGCTGGGTTTCGTTTTTGAGCTGGTCCTGGACTCTGGACTAACTGATGAACAAAGGATTATTTTTTTGAGGCTTGAACTGAGCAACCAGAAACTGGTGTTGCTGAACCGGGATATGGCAGAAAAGGTATTTCCCACAGAGGAGACTTTCCAGAATATTGCTGCAATGGAAGAGAACCTTGGCAAAGAGCTGAAGGGGATCATGGAAGAACACAGCAAAACGGCTTGGCATCTCCGAGAAGATCTACTAATAAAAGAAGAATGGGATGAAGAAACGGAGATGCTGGAAGGTGAAGAATTGTGTACCCTGATGCTTTATGCAAGGATTTCTGTGAACTGTGTCTGGATCTGTGGATGTACAAGAAAAGAGGACAATTCGAGGAGTGGTCTTCAAGTAAGAAGGAAAAGGAAAATGGTTAGAAGTGGGATAGGATGAACTGTATTGTTAGCCTGAAGCCGGTGGGTCAAGTTATTTTTCTTTTAAGCTTTTAAACTAGATAAGGGATATTTTGTTTTATTTCTATATTAGCAGCAGTTTTAGAGAAAGAAGCTGTTTGATATGATTTGATCCAAGAATAATTTGTTAAGATATGAAGGATAATTTGTTAAGATATGTTAATAATATGTTAAGATATAAAGAATAATATGTTTTGTGATTAACTATATGAAGTTGCAATATGATCTGATTTTATACAAGATAAGGACAAAAATATTATTGTAAACTAAAAAAAATAAATAAGATTTTTTGAAGAATGTTTAGTTTTGAATTTTGAAGTGAATTTAATTTTAGAGATATGAAGTTATTAAAGTAAATTTGGAATAGGAACCGAAGGAGAGAAAACAGGGGAAGTCATAATGATGATTCGACCAAGAATATTTTTTTTTAAACAAGAAGAAGAATTGTTAGTGTGTATGTATTTGTTTAGTCATAGTGGTGGGTAAGTGTTGGGGTTAATGTTGGTGAAGGTGATGGAGTGTTTTGTGTTATGAAAAACTAATAAAATCTTTATAAAAAAAATTATGTGATGTTGTGGACTTTGTGTATTGTCATGTGTACTGGGGACTAGTATGCTGAAGAGTGTATTATAAATATACCTAATGAATGAAAATAAATACACTCTGCTGGCTACCTATTACTAGCTTGTAAGTGCTATATGTTGGTGAATGTTCTCTCACCCTTTTGGCCCATTGAGTAATGGCTATTTGGTCTTCCCTCTATCTCTACAAGAGGAGATGCCTTTGTGCAGGGGTTGCTAAACTTTTTTTTACCCAGAGAGCCGCATCACCCTGCTGCAATCTCTTGGTGTAGGGTGTCAAACGTGATCAGTGGTTTGTGCCCCCAAAGTGGGCATGGCTGCCTGGCAGTCGCTCACAGACAGAAATACATGCACACACTACATGCAGATGCATCCCACAAATGTTGGCACACACCTACAAATGTTCCCAGGTTTCCCAGATGCCTTTGACTGGTCCCTGTGAGAGCAGAATGCTGGGCGAGATGGGCTTTTGGTCTGATGAAGTTGGCAATGGAGGCTGCCCAATTAGGACATTGCCCCACCAAGGGAAATGCCAAGCAATTATTTTTATAGGGTAAAGGTAAAGGGGACCCCTGACCGTTAGGTCCGATCATGGACGACTCTTGGGTTGCGGCGCTCATCTCACTCTGTAGGCCGAGGAAGCCAGTGTACAGCTTCCGGCTCATGTGGCCAGCATGACTAAGCCTCTTCTGGTGAACCAGAGCAGCACACGGAAACGCCGTTTACCTTCCCGCCGGAGCGGTACCTATTTATCTACTTGCACTTTGACATGCTTTCAAACTGCTAAGTTGGCAGGAGCAGGGACCGAGCAACAGAAGCTCACCCCGTCACAGGGATTTGAACCGCCAGCCTTCTGATCAGCAAGCCCTAGGCTCAGCAATCCAGCCATCGTGTACAAGGCCAGAAGGGTGGCTGCTGCTGCTGCTGCTGCTGCTGCTGCTGCTGCAATGGAAGATGTCTTAGCTTATTAAGCCAAGGAGGACACGCATTTCTTTGGGGCCAGCAAATGGATGCTACAAACCTGGCAACACTGGATTTGCCAAGGAGGTGCATGTAAAGTCCAGTGTTTGCAGGCCTGAATATCCTCCACCGATCCAGCCACCAAATTCAAGTGGGTGGGTGCAGAAATAAGTTTGGAGAGGGACAGGATCAGCCTGCAGACCAGCAGGTCAAGGAGAGAGAGAGAGAGAGAGAGAGAGAGAGAGAGAGAGAGAGAGAGAGGTGTTTAGAAGAGAGATTTCTTACTCTCTTGTAGCTGAGATAAGCACAATGGTGATTGCTCCAAGCACATGAAAACTTGGGTAGATTTGTTCCCCACAAAAATGCTTCGGCTAGGCTAGAATAAATTGCAGGTGCTCAGCTTTGCAAATAAGTGAATGTTTTACTGAAAGTGTTTCTAGAATTAACAGCAAACAAGTCTCCATCTGTTAGTAGTAAAATGAAGATGAAAAAGGTTCCAAATGACCACTATTATCTAGTATTATCTGGCGAAGGCAGTTGGGAGTTTGGTGGGTATCCCAGACTTCACAATCCATACTACCTAAAATTAAGAGATTATTTTAAAGCATTTTAAAGCATTTACATTCTTGGACAGTGGATTTTCAATGGCAACAATAAAATTACTTAGAGTACACAAGGACATGTCTGTCTTCATTCTCTTTTTCAATTCTGCCCCCTGAGTTTATCTTATCAGCAAAAGTAGGCCTTCTTCATCCTCTTTAACCATCAATAAACTAAAAATACCCGACATGATGAACATCATTAGCTCAGGCACTTGCATTAATTAACTACATTTGCAGAGTTTCTGTTTCTTTTATGGACACCAGATAACAGGAAAATTTTGTACTGTAGACTGCATGAGGAAAAGAAATCACATCTCAGTAAATCATCAGTGTTGCTTGTCGCTGCTAAAGGGAGGATCTTCCGGGCTATGCAAAATCCTCACCTTTTCAATTTGGTCCATGGAAATCTATGTGTTGTTTTGGTTATGTCTCTAAACACGTAACCTCTGGCTTGAAAGGTGACAAGATCTGTGAAATGTTGCCTCCTGAAAATAAAAATAAGTCAAAAATAGATGATTCATTCAAACATGATTTGCATGATCCTTCCAATAATTATTGAATTTGACGTAGTAAAACTGCATCAATTTTTGCAAATGAACAGAAGCTAGCAGCAAAAGAGAATACCAGTATTTATATGTGGAATTTCCCTTGCTAGATGTACACCCCCCACCGCAGTCACAGGCGAAATCCAGGACTGAAACAGAATCCCCAGCATCTCTCCCTGCCTCTTGTTCTCTCATAGGCTCCTCAGTGCTCTCACTGGGCAGGTCCCCAAGGGGATGGGCTGCTCCAGATGGAGAAAGAGCTCCAAGCATGTGTTAAAACGCCAGACTCTCAAGCCACAGCATGCGGGAAGCGGGGAAGGCAGATAGGATGGGGCAGCGAGCCCGTGGGGAGCAGCGCATCCTGCGAGGCTATGAGGAAGCCCTTTCCTGTTCTTTGACTACCACTTGCCACATCTCCGCTGAAAAGACCACAATTCGGCATAGACAGTAGTCAAGGAATTACTTCTGATCTGGAAACCAAGAGCAGAGCTTGGAGGGATGTACTGTGCAAAACTCAAGACACAGGTATTTCCAAATTCTTCTCTAACTTTTAAGAATGTTTTTGCTCAAGGGTTCTGCAATTGTGTGTGTGTGAGAGAGAGAAATTTGAGGTCATTTTAAGAATAACTTTTGTTGTGTTGGGTAATGCTTTGCTCCGCAAGAGAATACATAGTGGGGGGCGGGGGCGGGTTGTACAGCTGCAATCTGTACAATACAGTGTGTCACATCTTCAGAGCTGCAAATCCAAATAGAAAGCTTGCTGAGGAATCCTTGGCTTTTATTAATGCTCCTTTAGGCTTGCACAATGGAATCGGTGTTCCCCATTTACAAAGTTTGGGCATCATCCCATCAAATTTAGTTCCCATTGTTTTCAAGGAAATGTGATTTCAGTAAATGAGATTTAAGAAACTTGCATGGCACCTTTAAAACAGGAGACTGAGATTAAAATTGATTGGCTTATTTCAAATAAAGATAATGTACTAATAGGGGGTTCAGATTATTGCAGCTATCATGTCTACAATCTTTTACGGGCCAATGCGCTATATTTATTTAAAGTACAAAAGATTTGGATTACAACAGCATTACGTAATAACAACTGCACTTTTAGGGGTTTTCAAATGGCTTTAACTGAAAACCAGTTATCCATTTTACCTGTTGAAGAGCTTTGCATACTCCCAGCAGATGATGATGGTGCAAAAAAGGTCATATTTTGTGCCTCTCTTTCAATTTTAAATGTTATTTTGTTGATCTCTCAGAAAAGGTAAGAATTCCAGGTGAAGATCCACAGTACAATCGGAATGCTTGCAGCAGCATTTCAAGTTAATAAGAGCTACTCTGGTATTCCCTTCTTTTCCTTTTCAGGCAATAATTTAGCCATGAGGCAACTTGAATAATATATGACAATAAAGAAAGTAAAGGAGGTGCTTTAGTTTAGTTTATAAGCCTTCAGTGTGAGGGTTGTGACCATTCAGTTGTGTCTAATTCTGGGATGGAGCCTATTCATGTCACAACCACTATTTTTCTTTGTCTTTTTACACTTTAACAGGAGAAAGAGAGAGAATGAAAAAGGCAAACATGCATGACTAAAATATAAAAATTCCTGTATTTGGTGATGGGAGTTAAATGGGAACAGCAAGTCTGGAAAGGTTGATGAAGGCTGTCTTATTAGACACTGACAGCAATCTAGCACTGTGGTCCTCAACTCAGCTCTTCCAAAGTTGTCCAATATGACTGTAAAACCACCCAAATCCTGTGGGATGGAATTCATAAAATCATTACTTAAATCGCAGGGCTTAATTGTTTTGAGTGAAAGGGAGTCCAAGGCTGGCCATCCACCCATTGAGTCCACTCCTTTCTCTCTCACCTTTTCTCCGTATTGCATTCAAATATAAATCCATCCTGTCACTCTTTCTTGCTTGACCCACAGAAACCAGCAGAATCTGCCATTTGTTTGCTAGATACTGTATAAGAAAAGGTAACAAACAAACAAACAAACAAACAAACAAACTCTAAACCTCCAGAGGTGGTACAGGCATTTACCTTCTGCAGTCACGATATATTTGTAAAATACTACACCGAAGCTTTTCACCATGCTTCCTCCCTTGCCCAACTTGGAATGTGATATTAAATATCTTTAATACAGCAGGACAGCTAGATGCAGGGCAGAGTGTCAGGAAAGTTATTTGCAATGCTTCCTTGGCTCAGATCCCCCGCTGTCACCTTTCCTTTCCCTCCGTTCTGCTTGTTGAGTCTTCTCCTCCACCACAGAAAGCTCTTCAGGACAGGGACTTAGTGCTTTGTTGTTGCCTACGTTGCCCTTTCAAGTTCCTCAGGCAAATAAGGACACAGCTCAAAAGGGTGTACTGTGTTTTCAAAGAAAACTCAACAAAACCAATCTGAGTGTAAAATAAAGATTTCTAAAATACTTGCTTGCATGTAAGCCTCCTAATACGGCCAGGTAGTTGCATCTGTATAATAAAATCCATGGCTTCACTATTATAATTAATAATTATTTGATTATACCTTTGAGCTGGTGCTTCTCATGTTTTACCATCAACTTTAAGGGTCTGCCTGCCTCCACCCAAGTTGGAATATAGTTTCAGAGGAAGAACTATGAACCTATTTATTAAATGATTGAACATATAGACTAAAATCTGCTGGAAAGTTTTTTTTAATATCTCTGTATGGAAACCCTTGGTAAGTAGCAGAGAGAAGATTTCCTGGTGGGAAGCCACCACTTCCAGCCAGGGTGGAAGTCAAGCAGTCTTTTTTCCCCATTCTGTTTCAGTGTATCACTTAAAAAATAATAATCGCTCCTATTGAAGTGAATGGGAAGAAAAGCCATTTCAGGTCTTGCAACAGCCATGACTAACTAAGACCTGTTATTTTCAATAGGTCTACTCTGAGTAGTACTTAGATTCAATTTCTTGCCCTCCCTTCGCCGTAAGGTCCCAGGATAGGTTACAGCAATATAAAATGTTAAAATTTGTTGGCTGCAGTCCTTATACCTTTGGGCAGCTGTAGAATTGCACCCTAAATAAAAAAAGAAGATCTTTGATGGTGTTTCAGGGATTCCTTCCTCTTGACACTCTCAAGGAATGTGGGCTGAGGCTCAACCTTTAGCCATCTGTCCTCAAACAAGTCCTCCATTCCGGTTCCAGTTAAGCCCCACGGAAGGCTTTCCAGAAGCCTAATGGTGTCCTGGGAGGGATGTCTGAGGTGTGGTAACCACAGCGCACAGGCAGGGAGGGTCATCCTTCTGCTTGCAGCTGTAGCTCTCAGTATTATTGCTACTATTAATTATTAGGCTTGTTCACCCTGCTGACCATTCCCCTGCCCAGCACATGAATAATTATAAGAATAAATTTTGCGTTAAAATTGTTATGTGGTTACATCTTGTAAGTACCAGACCATTAGCAGGGCAGGGCTTAGCATGCCTACTAAGAAGCAAGCCTCCACATCAGTGACACTTATACCCATGTAAGTGTGCATAGAAGGGCACTGTTGGTGCAGCCAACACCATTTGATCAGTTTTAATCAAACACCAAATCAGAGATGGTCATTTCACATAAAAAACTTCCATCAAATAGGAATAAGGTTTTGGTATTTCCCCATTTTTATAAACGAAAATATTTCTAGATTTGGAGCATTGTACCAGGTTTGCTTCATTAATATTATTCTACTTCTCAGGTACTAATTTCTATTTGACTGAAATGGACTCAAAACAAAATATCTCATCTGAAGATGGCTCTCTTCCTCCCTATGAGCAACATGAAGACCCCTTTGAATCAAAACTCTCAAAAGAAGCTGACATAGTTGCTGGAATTTATTTATTAATAATTGGTAAGATTCCCAAATAATTCCCGTGAATATACCGTATAGTGCTATCTCTGGGTGTCTGCAAAGGAACGAGATACATCTAAGTAACAACCATGAAAATAAAGTGTGAGTGGATAATATTAGTTTTTATTTCCATTGCATCCTAATCCGATGGGGGAACCCCCCTTTATCCTCCCTTTGGCAGCTTCATAGCCATTTTCCTGTTATTAGATGGTCATGGTGATTCCAAAATGTATTGCGAATGGAAACTTCATAAGCCATTCATCTGTTAAAATTTGGCCTCAAGGTGGCTCACATTGTGTAAAATCAACAGCAATAAATATAACAGAACACATATTGGGGGGAATTACAAATAATCATAGCAGGTGGAATCCACCATTGGGGGGAGGGACCTCTGCTTGTGCAGCAAAGCTTTGCCTGCTTTTCCTCTCCCTACAGCCCCCTTTGCCTCTCCAAAATCTGCCCTAGAGCATCTGCCCAACCCTCTGGAGCAGATTTTGGGCTGCACAGGGGGGATGCAGGGGGAAGAAGAGGAAAATGAAACCTTGTCATGCAAGCCAAAGTCTGCCATCTAGTCCAACCCCCTGCAATGCAATCTTGTGTCCAATGTGGGGCTTGAACCCACAACCCTGAGATGAAGAGTCTCCTGCTCTACCGACAGATGCCAGTGGCCTCAGCCCTGCAGTAAGACATGCAAGGGTTTCAACCCTTTGCTCAAATGGGAAAGCCCTGACATTATATTGATCCACAAGAGGCGCCCATGTAAAGGCCTCTCATGAAAACTATGGAAAGGGGCATGTATGGCGGAACAAGTTTATGCTCTTAACACTCCGAGGCTTGAGGGGCTGCCATGTCAGAAGCATGCAAATGCCCCTTTATTGGGCTTCCTGATTTTCCAGAACTTTGAGCACAAGAAGTGAAACGAAGAGGAAGGAATCGGGAGAGCCTCGGCGCTAAAAAGAGAGAGGGCTATATCTCAGCCGCAGGACGCTCCAAGACATGAGTAGCGCTAAACCCTCCGAAAAATAAGACAGAAGACATTTCAGAGAGCCGAGATGGAAAAATTCTTTATTACAACTTACACTGTGCATAAAGACAAAGGAATGGTGGTGAGAGGGGGAAGGGAAACCGGACGGAACCCCCCTGCAATATCAGACTTAAAAGCAGAAAAACAGAAAATATCCTTACAAATAAAGTATCGGGAGAAAGAAGCGCGGCGTGGAGGGACGGAGCAGGAAAGCAAGGGCTCGCATCGGGATGAACGGCGGAGGCAGCGGTGGCAGAGTCGGGAGTGTGGAGGAGCCTAGGAGGATCAAGGGAGCGAAGGGAAAAGAGTTGGGAAATGGTAGAAGAGAACAATGGCTGGAACAGGGAGAAAGGGAAACCAGCAGCGACAAAAAGTGAAGAAAAATGGCAATGCCAAGAAGCTGAGTCACTCCCTCCTCCTCGCGGCTGGCTGGAAGAAAGGCGAATCGGTTCCCCCCCAGACCAGTGACAAGTTCTTCAAATAATGGCAAAGACAACAGCAGAGAATAGATACAACCAAGATGGCAAGGACACCCAGTGGAGGGACAAGGCAACTGCGCCCCCAAAGATAGAAATTGGGGGGGGGTACCAATACCACCATCCCATCCTTCCCAACAATAGAATCTGCTATTCAGTTCCACAAGACTGTTCAAGTAATCAATTTTATAAGCATTTACTAACCTGAATGAATTCAAAGAGCCTGTTGATTTATATTGATGCTATTTAATGTAATGTAAAAAGCAATTGATTGCATGGGTCTCTCAAGGTTTGTAAAGTGATATAGTTTGATAAAATGATAAATTTGATACATTGGTATTACGCAATTTAACGGATATAAAGGTGCACAAATAGAATTACAGAAAGAAATTAATCCCTTTTTATTTAATTGGGGTGTGATATATTGCTCCTCCAAGTTTGGCCTTGGAGATCAAAATGAAGCAGGGCAAAGGCTAATAGAGTTCTGTCAAGAGAACAAGCTGGTCATCACAAACACTCTTTTCCAACAGCACAAGAGACGACTCTACACATGGACATCACCAGATGGGCAACACCGAAATCAGATTGATTATATTCTCTGCAGCCAAAGATGGAGAAGCTCTATACACTCAGCAAAAACAAGACCTGGAGCTGACTGTGGCTCAGATCATCAGCTTCTTATAGCAAAATTCCAGCTTAAACTGAAGAAAGTAGGAAAAACCACTGGGCCAGTAAGATTAAATCTAAATCAAATTCCTTATGAATACACAGTTGAAGTGAAGAACAGGTTCAAGGATTTAGATTTGGTGGAGAGAGTACCTGAAGAACTGTGGATGGAGGCTCGTAACATTATACAGGAGACAGCAACGAAAACCATCCCAATGAAAAAGAAATGCAAGAAAGCAAAGTGGCTGTCCAATGAGGCCTTCAAATAGCGGGGGAGAGAAGACAAGCAAAATGCGAGGGAGATCGTGAAAGATACAGGAAACTGAATGCAGATTTCCAAAGAATAGCAAGGAGAGACAAGAGGGCCTTTCTAAACGAGCAATGCAAAGAAATAGAGGAAAATAACAGAATGGGAAAAACCAGAGATTTGTTCAAGAAAATTGGAGATATGAAAGGAACATTTCGTACAAAGATTACCACAATTAAGGACAAAAGTGGAAAGGACCTAACAGAAGCAGAAGACATCAAGAAGAGGTGGCAAGAATACACAGAGGAATTATACCAGAAAGATATAGAGGTCTCATACACCCCAGGTAATGTGGTTGCTGAGCCAGACATCCTGGAGAGTGAAGTCAAATGGGCCTTAGAAAGCCTCGCTAACAACAAGGCCAGTGGAAGTGATGGTATTCCAGCTGAACTATTTAAAATTTTAAAAGATGATGCTGTTAAGGTGCTACACTCAATATGCCAGCAAGTTTGGAAAACTCAGCAGTGGCCAGAGGATTGGAGAAGATCAGTCTACATCCCAATCCCAAAGAAGGGCAGTGCCAAAGAATGCTCCAACAACCGCACAATTGCACTCATTTCACACGCTAGCAAGGTTATGCTTAAAATTCTACAAGGCAGGCTTAAGCAGTATGTGGACCGAGAACTCCCAGAAGTGCAAGCTGGATTTCAAAGGGGCAGAGGAACCAGAGACCAAATTGCAAACATGCGCTGGATTATGGAGAAAGCTAGAGAGTTCCAGAAAAACATCTACTTCTGCTTCATTGACTACGCAAAAGCATTTGACTGTGTCGACCACAGCAAACTATGGCAAGTTCTTAAAGAAGTGGGAGTGCCGGATCACCTCATTTGTTCCTGAGAAATCTCTATGTGGGACAAGAAGCTACAGTTAGAACTGGATATGGAACAACTGATTGGTTCAAAATTGGGAAAGGAGTACGACAAGGCTGTATATTGTCTCCCTGCTTATTTAACTTATATGCAGAATTCATCATGCGAAAGGCTGGACTGGATGAATCCCAAACCGGAATTAAGATTGCCAGAAAAAATATCAACAACCTCAGATATGCTGATACTACCTTGATGGCAGAAAGTGAGGAAGAATTAAAGAACCTTTTAATGAGGGTGAAAAAAGAGAGCGCAAAATATGGTCTGAAGCTCAACATCAAAAAAACTAAGATCATGGCCACTGGTCCCATCACCTCCTGGCAAATAGAGGGGGAAGAAATGGAGGCAGTGAGAGATTTCACTTTCTTGGGTTCCATGATCACTGCAGATGGTGACAGCAGTCACGAAATTAGAAGACGCCTGCTTCCTGGGAGAAAAGCAATGACAAACCTAGACAGCATCTCAAAAAGCAAAGACATCACCTTGCCGACAAAGGTCCATATAGTTAAAGCTATGGTTTTCCCAGTAGTAATGTACGGAAGTGAGAGCTGGACCATCAAGAAGGCTGATTGCCGTAGAATTGATGCTTTTGAATTATGGTGCTGGAGGAGACTCTTGAGAGTCCCATGGACTGCAAGAAGATCAAACCTATCCATTCTCACTAGAAGGACAGATCCTGAAGTTGAGGCTCCAGTACTTTGGCCACCTCATGAGAAGAGAAGACTCCCTAGAAAAGACCCTGATGTTGGGAAAGATGGAGGGCACAAGGAGAAGGGGACGACAGAGGATGAGATGGTTGGACAGTGTTCTCGAAGCTACTAACATGAGTCTGACCAAACTGCGAGAGGCAGTGAAGGATAGGCGTGCCTGGCGTGCTCTGGTCCATGGGGTCACGAAGAGTCGGACACGACTGAACGACTGAACAACAACAACAGCAACATATTGCTCCTCGAGTTATCATTGTTAAAGGAAGGATTTGGGATTTAAGATCTAGTAACCCCAAATGGGTGATAGTTAACTGACCAAGTACCACCCAGTTCTCTCTAAAATAAGGAAATACAGATACCGAGGCTCATTTTTAATTCTAATTCTATATATTTTCTTAATCTTTTTTATTTTATTTCATAATATTTGTTGGAAAACTGTAAATAACAATCAAAAGGAGTCAACTAAGACTAGGACAAAGTTTATACTCGTGTGTACAGAGAGACAGTCCAACCCCCTGCCAAGCAGGAAACACCATCAAAGCGTTCCTGACAGATGGCTGTCAAGCCTCTCCTTAAAGTCCTCCAAAGAAGGAGACTCCACCACACTCCTTGGTAGCAAATTCCCCTGCGGAACAGCTCTTACTGTCAGGAAGTTCTTCCTTTTAGGTGGAATCTTCTTTCTTGTAGTTTGAATCCATTGCCCCGTGTCCGCTTCTCTGGAGCAGCAGAAAACAACCTTTCACCCT
The DNA here is from genome assembly GCF_009819535.1 of Lacerta agilis. Classification (NCBI taxonomy): domain Eukaryota; kingdom Metazoa; phylum Chordata; class Lepidosauria; order Squamata; family Lacertidae; genus Lacerta; species Lacerta agilis. The sequence continues at coordinate 902,268 of NC_046314.1, read as the reverse complement.
CCTCTATATGACATCCTATTATATATTTGAACATGGCTATCATATCCCCCCTTAACCTTCTCTTCTCCAGGCTAAACATACCCAGCTCCCTAAGCCGTTCCTCATAAGGCATCGTTTCCAGGCCTTGGACCATGTTGGTTGCCAGGCCCATCTTAGAGGGATCTGCCGCCCTGGCACAGCGATCCCTCGGCGCCCCCAGCCTGCCGCCTCTCCGCCCGCCTCCCTCCCGCGCTGGCCGCCCCTCGGGAGGGGGGGTGGGCGAGCGGGGGATGAGAGGCGTGGCGTTGGAGCGGGCGCCCGCGCTCCGGCGGGCGGACGGGCGCTCGCGCACCGGCGGGGGGGGGGGCTGCAAGCCGGCGGGGGGGCGGGCTGCAAGCCGGTCGCCCTCGCCCCCCAGAGCCCCAGCTAGAGTGCTGGAAGGTCGCGCAAAGCCCCGCGCCGCTTCAGCGCTCCAGCTGGGGCTCCGGGAGGCGAGGGCGGGCGGCTTACAGCCCGCCCGCCCGCCCGCCGGCGCGCGAGTGCCTGCCTGCCCATGGGGGCGGGGCGGGTTGGGGAGGGGGAGCCCGGTATGCCGGCGGGCTCACGGGGGCGCCCCTGGGGTGCCCTGCGCCCTGGCGCGCCGCGCCACCGGCCTCTATGGATGAGACGGCTCTGTTGGTTGCCCTCCTCTGGACACGTTCCAGCTTGTCAGTATCCTTCTTGAACTGTGGTGCCCAGAACTGGACACAGTATTCCAGGTGAGGTCTCACCTCCCGCTTTTCACTACCTGAAGGAGTCTCAAAGCGGCTCACATTCTCCTTTCCCTTCCTCCCCCACAAAAAAACACTCTGTGAGGTGAGTGGGGCTGAGAGACTTCAAAGAAGTGTGACTAGCCCAAGGTCACCCAGCAGCTGCATGTGGAGGAGTGGAGACGCGAACCTGGTTCCCCAGATTACGAGTCTACCACTCTTAACCACTATACCACACAGAAACGGGCGGCATGCAAGCCTTGTACGGCGTACGGTGAGATAACTTGACACATGTACGGTGCTTGGCTGCATCGGAACTCGGAATCCTTCACTTTGGCAGTGAAGGCGGCAGAGCTGTGGTCTCCATGGGGGTGCAGCATAATAGTTGGACCTGCCTGCTGGTTTTACAGGGGCATCACGAGCATCGCCAGTGCGCCCATGCCCACGGGGAAGCCTCTTTTCTCAGGCTGGGATTTGAGAAAGGCTTTGTGCAACATCCCTGCCCTATCCCGGGTCTCCTACCCTTTCTTCCACATCCACCCCACTCCCCACAAACTTTCCTTTCCCCTCCCGCAAAAACACGCCTTTAAACCCCACCCATGAACATGTATGAAGCCGGCAAGCACCCACGCACCCCCTGGAAGTGACGTTCCCCCTTCTCCATCCCCTTGTCCGAAAGTTTGGGAAAGGGATGGGGTTGGGGAATATTCCGCTTCCCCAGGAGCCAGTAAGTCGACTTAACTATATTTAAATAAATGTAGATTGCTGTACCATACTGATGTAATAAAAATAAGTCATCCCCTGAAAATAAGACATACTGTGGTTTTTTTGAGGGGACGGTGTCTTATTTTAGGGGAAACACGGTATAATGGTATCATAAAAGAAGTCATTACATTGATAAATGACCTGCAATGTAAATAATGAACTTAAATGAATCAATGATGATGAGCGCTGGTGGAGGGAAGCACTGGTGGTGGAATGGGGGGGCAGGGGGAGTGCACTGCCCCCAGTACCATTGGGGAGGGTGCACCATCACGGCCACCCCCGATATGCGCCGTGCACCCCCCACTGCGCCACGCCCCCGCAGGCAGCCCACCACGCCCCCACGGGCAGCACGCCATGCCCCTGGGATGCATGCCAGCCCCGCCCCCACCTGCTCTCCGCCCCCGGTGCCGGAGGGAAGTCACGTGGGGGTGTTATTTTATTTTATCTTTTTCTTTTCCTTATTTTTTCCTCCGTATTTATTTTTCTTGCTGATAAGTGTATCTACCTTTTTGTCTTGTCTGCAAATAAATAAATAAATAAATAAATAAATAAATAAATAAATAATAAAAAAGCCAAGACGCCTTTATTATCAGCGACGTCTTTGCCAACACAGCAGGATGGTGCTTGTTTGGAAAAGGGTTTTAGGGCTCACAGCATTGAAACTTGGTTTGCTCCATGTACCCAATATTCATCTGGTCAAGTGGAGATGCAATCCTGAGATGGCATAACAACATCCAACTGAAGGAGGTGTTGCACGGAAGCGATACACATCAACCGATATCTTCCACAGGGAACAGCTCTCAAAATTGTGAAGGCTTTGGGCTATTTGACATCTGACACACACAGCACTGGACACAATAGCGAACCCTTTTCACAGGCAGATTATTTCATTATATCATGGAACATTGGACTGAAATAACTGCACTCTGCCACAGGCCCCATCCTGCTCTCTTGCCAGGGATGGGAGATTGAGGTGGTGATTCAAGCCAGGCCTGCTGGCAGATGCTTGTGGCCTTGATGCCGCTCCCAGGATGCATCTCCAGAGCCTGTGGTCAGAGACTGCTGCTTAAGCGGCAAAGCCACCTTCACGAGACTCCGGGGGCAAGACTGAGACATTATTGAGTGATGAGGAGGAACAGAAATGCCTGATTCTGTGGATGAATTTTTGACACAATGAAAATACAAAACAAAAATGGGTGCTTTTCATTTAAGCAGCCTTTCCGTTAGTGTGAATCTATTTTCCATCAAGGTTTTCTTCTGTGAACAATTTACCTATCATGATGTATAGGAATGAATCCATTGTAGGGTCAAAAAGCTTTACGTCTCATGATTTTATTAATAGTGTTATGAGTTGCAGGGAGCAGGTTAGGCTATATGCCTGAGCCCCCTTTCTAATTCCTCGATCCAGCATGGATTCAGTTGCTGGAATAGCCCAGCCAGCCTGGTAATTGCCTGCTAAGTATGGGTTGGTAAGGAAAGAAAGTGAGTGGCTCTGTGCCAGAGGGCAAATGGGGGGCCCCCTCCACTGTCTGTTAGGAAGACAAAAGGCCAGAGTCCAGCTAGAAGCTGGAGGCAAAAGCAGCAGCCTGGGAAGCCAGAGAGAGAGCCAGGCCTGAATTCTGCTGGGACCCAAGGCTGTGGCTCTGGGAGAAGCAGGGCCTTATTGGGGTGTTAACACTGGGAACCCCTCTATTGTAGGCTCAGGTGCCCCCTCCTTACGTGTGATCGTTTAGCACGCAACCATGTATATGCGCTAAATAAATACAGTCAAACCCGGAAATGGCGAGAGAGAGCTGGAGAGTCCTTGTGGCTCACAAAGAGACCCTTGCTGGAACCTGATGAGGACGTCAGTCCCTGAGGGCTGAGGGAGCCCCAAAGAGACCAGAGGCGCAGCAAGGCTTTGTTTCGGCTGCTCAGCCTCCCTGCCTAACAGCTCACCCTCCAGCCTCCAGCTGCCCCCACAGCTTCAACTCCAGATATTTTGGTCTGGATTGGGGAGAGAAAGCTGGCAAACAGGACAAAAAAAATGGGCATTTAGAGGCTTTTCAGAGGGTGTTCCTCACATGATTTTTGCTTAGGTACTCAGGGGCCCAGCACATAACCCACGTGCAAGTGGAGGAACACCAGTATTTGTAAATAAACCATATATCATACAGACACCACTGTCTGCTGTGTCTCATTGTCCCAAGGGAAACGCGGACCCTGAGTGAAAGCTTGGAACCCTTGGCAGAGCTTCATGCTCCGGCACCGGGAGGTGGGGCGGAGAGCTGGCACATGTCCTGGGGGCATGGCACACTGCCTGCAGGGGTGTGGCACCCAGCGCTGGCGGGGGGCAGTCGCGATGGCACCCTGCCGGGATTGCGCTGCCAGGGGCGGTGCGCTCCCCCCGCACTCCTCTTCCTCCGCCACTGCTTGGAACCCCTGGGATCTCACACAGCTCAGAGGTCGGGGTGGCAGGCAACAAGAGTTTTCCCCTAGTACTGTGACCCGCCTAAGTGCAAATACACATATACTGCTTTCTCACCATGGTTACATTCAAGATCTGAGCCAGTTACAGCTTTTAAGAACATATCTACATTATAGATCTAAAATGGTTTGATAATAGCTCTCTTTACCCAGAGAACCTAGGAAAGTATTGTTCTGTGAAGGAAGGAGGCTCCTTCTCTTTCAGAAATCTATGGTTTTCACACAGGTCTGTAGTGCAACTTCTTCTGCAATGAAGTGGGCTCCTCCTTCCTCAGGGGACTTGAAATTAGTAGCACATCAAAGATGAGATTTCCTCTTTGTCCACACTTGATACAGTGCTACCGGTAATTGTGTGGGTGCAATTTGCGAGGCCTGTTTTTCCAGTGCAAAGAGCTGCCCTGGAGAGGGTGTGAGAGGCACAGTCAGGATCGTAGTGGGTGGGGCAAAAGGGGTTAGTATTTAACTCACACCCTGACATTCCAATGAAAATTACTGCCCCCCATCCCAAGGCACCCCAAGGGGGCTTCCTTTTTGGCGTTCACCCCCCTTGTCTCCAACTGCACAACAGCATTTGCATTTTTAGACATGCCCAGATTGATGTCACTTCTGATGTGGCCTTTGGAGCCCGTACTGTGATGATGGAGAAGCAGCTTCATCTGGTTGCGCCATGGGTGAATCTTGTGGCAAAAGAATGTCAAAGGAACGGCAATGGCTGAGCGAATGTGGGCAGCTGCTTCAGTTATCTCATTCTCCAGCTCTTTTAATCCTAGTCTTGTTCATTTCAAGAATCTTACAGTTCGTTTTCATTCAGGGGCGTACCCAGGATCAAAACTAGGGGGGGGGGGCAAGCCATGGTCGTTCAGGTTGTGACATTTCAGCACGGAAAGGCAAATGAAACCAAAATTTTAGGGAAATTATATATAATTATAGCAGTGCTTTATTACAGTAGTTATTAGAATTATTTGCTTGAATTTTTTTTTTGATTTTTTTTCTAGTTACATGTCTTATACCAGGGGTGGCCAACTCCCAAGAGACTGTGATCTACTTTCAGCAGTGATCTACCCCCGTTTTTTGGGGTCCAGCTCAAAGTTGTTGACCTTTTTGGGGGAAGAGGAATGCCCTGCCCCGTTTTTTTATGTTTTATGGGTTCAGTTCGTTTTTAGATTACTGACCATATTATGTAAACAGCAAACAAAAACAGCTTCAAAAAACAGAAAAAACTTTCCCACCCAAACAGAAAGCCCCCAAATGGCTGAAAAACTCAGTTTCCTAGGATCCTCAGCCATCGCAACTCACCCTGCAAGGGAACTATTTCCAAAGCTCTTTGCAATGATCATCTGGCGCAACACACACACACACACACACACACACACACACAGTGGCCGGCTGCCGGTCGGGCAGAGCTCAATTGTTATTTAGATTTTGGGAGGGGGAGAAAGACCGGTAGTTGAGCTTTTTTAGGAGAGCTTTTTTTTCCTTTTAGGCTGCCGATAACCATTTAATTATTATTATTATTTTGCTTCTAGAGGGGGGCAGCTGCCCCCTCCTGCCCCCCCCTTCGGTACGCCCATGTTTTCATTGCTGAGCTTCAGTGTATGCAGTTGGAGCAGAAATATTTTCAGTTCTGGGGAAAATATTTTGAAGTTTCTTCTGAGTACACTGACACCATTTTTGTTTGATTTTTCATTACAGGGATCATGTCCACTTTAGGCAATGGATATGTCCTTTATATGTCTACACAACGGAAAAAGAAGCTGAGGCCTGCTGAAATAATGACTGTCAATCTAGCAGTGTGTGACCTGGGTATTTCAGGTAATTTAACTTGAGCTGAGCTAAGAATGAAAATATTACCATAGTTCCTGTTCCTATGCACAGGCATGGACTCTACATGGTTTTCACATTCAAATTTCGGTTGGGATCATTTCTGCCTCTGACATTCAAAGGCCCAAACATTTAGCACTTCCACAGGTTACATGGTCTATCATATAAGTAATTAACATTGTTTAATTGATTGCTTAAACACGACAGCTTTGTTTTCTTTTTAGCCTTATATTTAATCATTTATTATTTTAAGAAATATTGAAAAGTGTGTGTGTGTGTGTGTGTGTGTGTGTGTGAGAGAGAGAGAGAGAGAGAGAGAGAGATTCACAAACAGCAGAAATGAGGAATCCTGCAAATTGAGATGTTCTTACCAAAATCTGCTGTGCTTTCTTGAACCCACTGTACATATTCACTCTGACAGCTGCAATGTGTGTTCTTATGACATCATTCTGCAACCTTTTTTATTTAAAAAAATTCCAGTTCTGAAGAAATGTAGCCTTTTAGTTAACAAGAAGAATGAAATACTGTATATCACTTAAGTCACATTAATATTCAGGTGACTTATTGAAATCACATAATGCACACTTACAAAACAAAAACATGAGCTAGAACTGCCATGGTTCATTTTGAAGGCAAATCGGTTCAGGCAAAGCAGTAGTAGGAATATCATGGGGAGATAAAATTATCTTAAAATAAAATAAGCAACTTCCCCCCCAGCCCCCAGCCCCCCCGCATGACAGTTCTTTCACGAAGACTTGTCTCAGTCTCCATGACCTGGCCTTGGCTGTCTTCCATTGCCCACGTTCCCCCGTGAATTCTCCATTGTCCATATGCTATACAGCACCTTGCACCCTGTTAGGGCTAAATAAATATTTATTGGTACTGGAACCCCATCTTGGTCAAATGTGTTTTGCAAATTAAAATGTTTAGAATTCAAGCGCCAGAGTTCTGAAATTAATAGCTGAATGTCAGCAAAACATTCTAGTTTACTAATCTCGACCCTAGAATGAATGATTGTCCATGAAGTGTTGTCGGTTTTGCTTGTTCTTCTTCTCAGTAATTCGCAAATCCTGCCATATCATTCTGTTTTTGAATATGCTGCTTTGGAATGCTTGAAAAGTTCCCATTAACGCATCTCTTTCTTGAAATGTTGCTTTGAGGGTGGCAGTGCAGAACCCTAACCCTGACTCTGACTCTGACCCTGACCCTGACCCTGACCCTGACCCTGACCCTGACCTCAACCCTAACCCTGACCCCGACCCCGACCCTAAACCTGACCCTAACCCTAACCTCAACCTCAACCTCAACCTCAACCTCAACCTTAACCTCAACCTCAACCCTAACCCTAACCCTAATGCTAACCTCAACCCTAACCCTAACACTAACCTCAACCCTAACCCTAACACTAACCTCAACCCTAACCCTAACGCTAACCTTAACCCAAACCCTGACCCTAACCCTAACCCTAACCCTAACCCTAACCCTAACCCTAAACCTAACCCTAACCCTAACCCTAACCCTAACCCTAACCCTAATGTTACCATTCAGTGGATTTGTAACTGGCTGACTGAGCGAACCCCAAGGGTGCTCATCAATGGCTCCTCTTCATCCTGGAGAAATGTGACTAGTGGGGTGCCACAGGGTTCTGTCTTGGACCCAGTCTTATTCAACATCTTCATCAATGACTTGGATGATGGGCTTGAGGGCATCCTGATCAAGTTTGCAGATGACACCAAATTGGGAGGGGTGGCTAATACCCCAGAGGACAGGATCACACTTCAAAATGACCTTAACAGATTAGACAACTGGGCCAAAGCAAACAAGATGAATTTTAACAAGGAGAAATTTAAAGTACTACACCTGGGCAAAAAAAATGAAAGGCACAAATACAGGATGGGTGACACCTGGCTTGAGAGCAGTACATGTGAAAAGGATCTAGGAGTCTTGGTAGACCACAAACTTGACATGAGTCAAAAGTGTGATGCAGCAGCTAAAAAAACCAATGCAAAACTGGGCTGCATCAAGAGGAGTGTAGCGTCTAGATGAAGGGAAGTAATAGTACCAATATATTCTGCTCTGGTCAGACCTCACATGCAATACTGTGTACAGTTCTGGGCACCACAGTTCCAGAAGGATACTGACAAGCTGGAATGTGTCAAGAAGAGGGCAACCAAAATGGTCAAAGGCCTGGAAACGATGCCTTATGAGGAACGGCTTAGGGAGCTGGGTATGTTTTGCCTGGAGAAGGGAAGGTTAAGGGGTGATCTGATAGCAATGTTCAAATATATAAAAGGATGTCATATAGAGGAGGGTGAAAGGTTGTTTTTTGCTGCTCCAGAGAAAGGGACACGGAGCAATGCATTCAAACTACAAAAAGATTCCACCTAAATATTACGAAGAACTTCCTGACAGTGAGAGCTGTTCCGCAGTGGAATTTGCACCAAGGAGTGTGGTGGAGTCTCCTTCTTTGGAGGTCTTTAAGGAGAGGCTTGACAGCCATCTGTCAGGCATGCTTTGATGGTGTTTCCTGCTTGGCAGGGGGTTGGACTGGATAGCCGTTGTGGTCTCTTCCAACCATATGATTCTATGATTCTATAATTCCTAAGCGCAACCCTAACCCTAACCCTAACACTAACCTCAACCTTAACCTTAACCCTAACCCTAACCCTAACCCTAACCCTAACCCTAACCCTAACCTAACCCTAACCCAAACCCCTAACCCTAACCCGAACCCTACCCTAACCCTAACCTAACCCTAACCTAACCCTAACCCTAACCCTACTCAACCCTAACCCTAAATCCTAACCCTAACCCTAACCTAACCCTAGACCCTAACCCTAACCTAACCCTACCTAACCCTAACCCTAACCCTAACCTAGTAACCCTAACCTAACCCTACCCTAACCCTAACCTCCCTAAACCTCAACCCTAACCTACACCTAACCTACCCTAACCCTAACCCTAACCCTACACCCTAACCTCAACCCTAACCCTAACCCTAACCTCAACCCCTAACCCTAACCCTAAACCTAACCCTAACCCTAACCCTAACCCTAACCTAACCTCAACCCTAACTACCTCAACC